>NC_054744.1:26126292-26784417 GCF_018143015.1 Lytechinus variegatus | reverse complement strand
AAAACTTAACCTTAGGTTAAGATTTCGATGTTGATTCCCCCAACATGGTCTAAGTTCATTGACCCTAAATGACCTTTAACCTAGGTCATGTGACATGAAACTCAGGCAGCATGTTTAGTAATACTTGGTTAACCTTATGGCCAAGTTTCAACCTTATGGCCAAGGTCCATATACTTTCTAAGTTATGCTGTCATTTCAAAACCTTAACCTTAGGTTAAGATTTGGTGTTGACGCCGCCGCCGCCGTAGCCAAAGCGGCGCCTATAGTCTCACTCTGCTATGCAGGTGAGACAAAAACGGACCAATCTCATAAAAACACGATCCCATCCGCCCTAGCTCTAATTTGAAAAATATAAGTATCAACAATAATAAATATCGTCCAAAACATAATTCAAAATGTCATTTAATACGTGAAAAACAGACAAAATAATAGAGAGAACAAAGCACGATAAGAACAAAATGACAAAGATGGCAAGGACGATTCTATATAAGCGCTGCAGAAGAGAATCGCCCCTCCCTCATTAGTGAAACAAAAAAAATAGTAGGTCACTGACATCAGTGACATTAGTAACATCATAAAAGTGAATTGGCTGGTAGATAGAATGGACTAATATTAGACGGATTATGATTATCTGATAGACTGATAATTGGTATTTCAAAATTATTTGACGAACTCCACACGATCCAAGTCCTGTTATTTCAAATAAACTTTGCAATCTTTCCTCTTTTGAATAATAAATATAGACATATGTTTCTGTAATGATATTGTCTCACTATGTTATTTTGTTTTCTCGATTTACATGTTATTAAGTTGCCAAGGGAACGAATTTTACAATATGAATATAAACGTCATAAAACGGAAGGCATGACCGAGTGCGGTTTTAAAAGTATCAAATAAAATTACCCAAATGAAACAAATAGAACAAAAGTCTACATTTCCAGGAATTAAAAATTAAAACCCCTTTTCGAAACACTTTGCATCGGAAATGTGGTAATGGGGAAATAATGACACTTCAGGAAAAATCAGACCAAACGGGGATTTTGCTGTTATTTATTTTCTTAATTAATGACTTTTAATCTTTCTTGAAAAAGAGGCAGGAACGCCTTAAAACACTTCTTGTGACATGGCATATTCTGACAAATTTAATATCTTCACCTCATACATTCCGTTTGTTTAAAATCACATAGAATATAAGGTTACAAAATGATCTGGTGGTTATGTTTGGAAGGCTTTGACTGTAAAAGTTCAATTTGTCTATGTTCGTAATTAAAGGTCAAGGCCACATCGGAAAATATTGATCTAAATGTTGATGTAAAATTGAACAAGCATAAGGCTGAAAATTTCATCAAAATTGGATGTAAAATGATAAAATTATGGGGCTTGAAATATTGGCTTGTTTTCACAAATAGTATTTTGCAAGGAATATGCAAATAAGAGAGTAAATGATGTCCCTCATTCACTATTTCTTTTGTTTTTATTGCTTGAATTATACAATAATTCAATTTTTAAGATTTGACAAAAAGGACCAACTTGACTGAGCCACAATGTTAATACAATAATAATCCACATGTTCAGGGAGAAAAAAAACTTTGTTTCACATGAAAATGAAGATAAAATTATATTTCATATAGAAAAATAAAAAGAAAAATTATGAGTGGATATGGAGATGACGTCACCAATCCCCTAATTTGCATGTGCATAAAATATAAAAGTTATGACATTTCAAAGTTTCGCTTATTTTTAGCAAAATAGTTATATGAACGAGTTACATCCAAATGAGAGAGTCGATGATGTCACTCACTCACTATTTCTTTTGTTTTTATTGTTTGAATTATGCAATATTTCAATTTTTACGAATTTGATGATTAGGACCTCCTTGCCTGAAGCACAAAATGTTAAAATAATGGAATTCCACGAGTTCAAAGAGGAATGAAACTTCATTTTACACGACAATGTCGAGAAAATAAAAATATTTCATATTTCATAAGATAAAATACAAAAGAAATAGTGAGTGATGTCATCAGTTCCTCATTTGCATACCGACCGAGATGTGCATATAACTGTTTTGTGAAATGAAGCGAAACTTTAAAATGCCATAACTTTCTTATTTTGCATCCGATTTTGATGAAATTTTCAATGTTATGCTTGTTGAATTATTCTCTTTTTATTCAAATCAAGTCTTTGTTGGAGTGGACTTGTCCTTTAAACTTGAAAAAAATGTCATAACTTTCTTATTTTACAACAGATTTTGATGACATTTCAATGTTATGCTTGTTTGATTTTTTTTTCAAAACAACTTTTGTTTGGATGGACTTGTCCTTTAACCATAATAGTTACTGGGACTATTATGGCCCCTCTCGACATTTTACTCGATATATTCGCCGCGATTTTTTTTTTGACCGCGCCTCTAGCTGACTGTTTACTTTCAAGCCTTGCGCAACTTCTGATACCAAATTTGCAGTTACGAAATATGCGCAATGTTATAGTGGTAGAGCGTCCACCTCATGAACTGAAGGTCGTGGGTTCAATCCCCGGCCGAGTCATGGGGCTGACGTATTGAATGGAGAAGGGTAATAATAACATCTGCAGGACCCGCTTGGTGAATAGGTCATAAGAGCTGACGTGGCTACCTTAATTATCATTATGTAAGCGTACGTCATACCAAAAGTTCATGTACAAAGTCAATACATTTCATAAATGGGTGATTATTTTTGTTTTTATTGACAACGGGTTCCCACAGTCATGGAAAAGTCATGGATTTGCATTTATCTCTTGGCTATGACAGCTTTCCAGTTTGTCGTGTCTTGCAACTCTCACACTCTGTGATCATACTCTGCTATTATAATTGGTGTTCATGAGGGAAGGTGGAGGGTGGGGGCCATCATAGCGTGTCTGAATTTGGAAACCATGCCAGAAAGGAAGTCATGGAAAGCAACAATTTAGTCATGGAAAAGTCATGCAATTCCGTTTTCAAATTTGTGGAAACCCTGCTACTTATGACCGAAATATTGTCGCCGCCGAATTTTGTTGAGAAAAAACAAGAAAAAAGGTTAACAAAACAAATAAGAACTTTACAAATAAATAAAACCACATAAGAAATCGATTTCTGTACCGAGACATTTTCAATACAATAATTGTTGGGAATGATATAAATAATATTTACCCAAAAAGTAGTTCTAACTAGTGAATTAGAGCAAAAAAAGTATGATAGAAGTAGTAATGAGTAGTAGTGCCAGTATAATTCTTGCGATAATTTCATATATCATCATCGTCATTATTTGACTACATATACTCCTCTCATGGAGATATTAGACAAACTTGTAGCTCTATGCAGTGGCGTAACTACGGGGGGGGGGAGCATGGGGGGCACGTGCCCCCCCCCAAAAAAAAAAAGAGAGACGTAGTAGAGGAAGAAGAAACTAGTGTATATTCTATTAAGTTATATATATTATTTTACAATATATTTACATTGCATGAATATTTTTTCATAACTTTATGAAACATATTTTTCGAAGGGCCTATGACATTGTGTTCATCATTCTTGGTGCTCGCAATTTCTGTTTAATGAAATATAATCCAGTTGTACTAAAACATCCCGTTTTCAAATCTATATACACCATGTGCAAGTATTTCCTCGCACTTCAAGTTATTGTTTTATGTAGAGGCATGCTTCTTTTTCATGACTACTTAAAGGGGAAGTTCACCCTGGGGAAAACTTTGTTGTAAAAATTGCAGAAAAAATAGTAAAAAATATTGGTGAAGGTTTGAGGAAAATCCGTTAAAGAGTAAGAAAGTTATTAGAGTTCAAAGTTTTGGATTTGTGACGTCATAAACGAGCAGCTGCCCCATTTGTTATGTAATATAAAATGCATGAATTTCAAATTTTGTATGGTTCCAGATGACTTAATTTTGTTTTCTATTCATGATTGGGTGTGAAATGATTTGTCTATTGGTATACAAAAGGTACAGTGAAATCCATTTTCAATTTTCTGAGAAAATGACATTTCCTTGATTTTTTACCATTCGCATATGACGTCACAAATCAAATCATTGAAATTCTAATAACTTTTTAATTATTTGATGAATTTTTCTCAAACCTTCGGCAATATTTTTCATTATTTTTTCTGCTATTTTTACAATAAACTTTTTGTCAGGGTGAACTTCCCCTTTAAAGAGATTGCCCCTTTTAAAGTCTGAATCTAAAATATTCCCAGTTAGTTCTTACGTTCGCATTAGCGGATTGGTGAGATATGTCTGCTCTTCATGAATTCCTGAAAACAGTCCTTAAAATCTTCCCTTTACTGGTCTGAATACTCTATCAGAAATTCATCATTTAGTAAGTGAAGTACGTACGGTCTTAGTGAATGTTTACAAACAAGCCCGAGAATGACCCTCTTCAGGTCTGAATTAAAAAAATTTCAGCTCGCGCTTCGCGCTCGCAGTATTTAATTAGTGGGATGCATATCATGTTCATGATAATAATGAGTACAAAAGTGCTTCATATGTTTAGGTGTAAATCTTACAAAATCAGCAAGCACTTGACGCACGGATTAGACGACTGGTGAGATATGTATTGTCTTCATTAATTTCCGAAAACTAGTCATTTTGTCCCTGTTTGGGTTAATATGAAATACAAAAATTTCAGCTCGCGCTTCGCGCTCGCATTGTTTGGTTAGTGAGACAGATATGTATCATGATTACAAAAAATTGCCTATCTCCCTTTTTCTAGGTCTAAATGTCAACAATTTTCAGCTCGCCCTTCGCGCTCGCATTATTCAATCAATGAGATACATATTTATTTAATGACACAGTCCTTAAAATGCTTCTGTTAGGTCAGTATACCTGGCAATTGAGCGCGCTTCGCGCGCCCAGTAAGTGACTCAAAATTCTTGCTGGTGCCCCCCCCCCCATGCCGTGGCCAACGGTACCCACTGGCTCCATGTATACTTCTACATATCTGCTGGATATAATAAATAAGTTATTTTTGTTTGTTTTTATATATAGGAGATCCAGTTAACATATACATCGACGTTTTCCTAGCAAGCTTAGATGGCATCAATGAGAAAAAGCTGGTAAGTAGACTAGACGAAAAAGGGAGATATGACAGATTACATATATGTGTATTATATTATTATATTATTATTGCTGTTATTATTCCCATCATCTCAGTGGATTTCTCATCATTATCTTAGTGGATATGAGTTAAAAAAACACACTCGTACGTTAAGTTATACATAATATACTTGGAGCAATTATAAAATAATGTGCCTGGCTCAAGAGCATAAGGCCATAATTGATAATCGTTACCCTTGGTCATTGACTCTATTATTTTATCATTGTCTGACTCTGATCATCATAATTATTAGAGACGTGAATCGGTATTTTTGGTGACACCCTCCCAATAATATCATTTTAAAAGTCCAGAATATAAATGTATGAAGCAATGAGATCATCGTATTGACATTAGTATACAAACGGATGAGGACGAGCGACTTTGGTAACATGTTCTCTTGTCTCCATGATTTGTTTTCTGATCTTTGCACCTTTGTTCTTAATAACAAAATGGTAAAGGCCTAAAGAAACCACTCAAACGTTTTTACCTTTATCGCAAAAAACTATAGTCCTATGCTTGAGTGCAACAAATAAGTGAGGATATGAAACAGAACTCCGTTCTTTCCTTGACATGTATCGCGGGGTTGTCCGGAGAAGGAAATACTGTACAGGCCTATCGGTATATACCGTCTCGATTATAGAAATGGGAAATAATTGGAAATGCAGGGAAATACTACTGGCATATTTTCAGGTATTGCACAGGTGTTTCTGGTGGATATTCGAGTATTACTTTCTAGGTTCTGTAAGTTTTGCTCAGTATTTCCCGCCTGGGCGAGAATATCCCTGGAAATTCACAACCGTGAAGTATTTACAGCCCCTCCCGTCGCCTTTCATTCCATTAAATGCATCAGCAAATCAAAATTATCATGTTAGTATTTGGTCAAATACCCTCGATTCATGATTACCCACCCTTTCTTCTATCAAAATACGAGTTTAATCGAAAGTTCAAACGATTATCAAAGAAGCAAAAATGAAGTGTTTATAACAAAAATGAATACAAAATATCAAAGCATGTTGATGGTTGTTCCGAAATATTATGCGAATTTTGCAACTGCGACTTGATATTTTTCATCACTATAATCGGGTAATGCATGGAAATAAATACAGGTTCATATTTTGGAAAACGAGAAGTATGTCCCATTAACTGAGAAAATCAAAATATGATAACTATATCGCAAAATCACATTTTTAGATGAATATAAACAATAAAATTATGCAACAACCTTCCCATTTATCTTTCAAAAGAAACATAGTAATTATATATTTAATTCTCATGATGACACTTCGTGGAGCTACAATGTGTATTAATTAATACACGTTTCTTGGAATCGATTAGGTTTGGTGCTATGCCTTTACTGAAACATTTGAGATGCATTTGTTATACCAGTAATTGTGACAAAACTACCTGCATAATAAGAGAACGAAGGTCGTCGCAGAAAAAAATATACATTAACCTACATACATGATGTAAGAGCTCAAAAATCATGCATGGATCGCATATCACTTTCTTATGTAAAGAGGCAACGACACGGACAAACCATTAGCATGTACTGGTAAATATTGGATATTGCTATATATTCAAGGATATAAAACATCAGTGCCCTATATTAGGAAAATTGAAATAAAATACACTATGAATAAAGGAAATATCATGATGCGATGAAAAAGTGAAAGGCCAAACATCCAAATGTGGAAAATAAAAAGAATCAAGGATCGTCAATCGTCATGTTCAAATTATTTATTTTGTTGTTTTATTTATACTGAGGGTGGCATTGTCAGTTTAAGAACTGCTTTCCACAACGGCACTGAAATTAAAGGGGCCGTACTCGGGGGTGAATATAATAATCAAAATAAAAGAGGTAAAATGCTGTTAAGTTCATCTAAATCTGATAACGAATCAATATCAAATAATCAAATCGGATTTTCCTTTTTTGTGTTCAATTCAGATAAATTATTACGGCAATTCAAATCTTCATAAATATGTGCTATCAAAACTATCATAAATTTTTATAGGAGGGAGTATAGCTTATTAGTCTCAGATATTTAGGGAGGGAATATCACAACACTTTAGATTTTGATGAGCACGTATTAGAAAGAAGGTAAGAGAGTTTGAAGGACACGAATTCAGCTCCCGGCGAACGATTAAAAAAATAAGAAGCGTGATATATATAGGCAGAGGTATATAGGTAGACTGCCTCGCACGGTTAACGGAATGATAATGCATTGATTGCGGGTCCTCACAGTGGTCTGAATTACCATCCACGAGCTATGCAGACACCATACTGGGAACAGCTCCGTTTAGTTTTCCTACACTTTTCCATTACATGACCAGCGTGCCAAACACCTAATTTCCTGCTTTCCCTAATCTTCCTAGCTCGAAATGGCTACAATACTCCCGTGTTTACAGCGGCATGCAGCCAGCACACAGTGTACGTCCAGGGGGGAAATGCTTTGTATACGTCTACCGAAATGCTGCTGCTGTGTAGTTAAGTATACCGTGCCGGGGAAACGTTCTCGCGAGCTACAGTAGTATACAGCGACGTTCGGTCAATCTTAATCCAGCTGGATAAACTTAGCTACTGATTTAAAACACTATTTTGGTTAGTACATAAGGTATTAAAGTAAAAATGAAATTACATATCTTACCCTCTAGATCGTGAGATAATAGCCCTTCTATTCATAACGCTGTCTGGGGATCCGCGCCTACGATTTGTAAAGAGATGACGGCTGATCGGGTGACCCAGACCGCGCTCGGTCTCCGAGTCCGATGTGTGCGGTGAGGAGACGTTCCGGGCCGTGTAGATGAGATAAGAACTCCGAGAATTAGAAGAGGAAAAAAAAATCTTGCACTGGAAAATGAACCATTCTATACTATTTAAAATAATTCCATGAACAAGGACGACGTACTGCACATCGGAAAATTAATATAAGCATTACAATCGACGTTTTTCTTTTAAACGAGTTGTTTAAATGAGGGCCAATCAAAAGCAGATCGAGATAAGGCACAGGATAGGAGTTTACAAAGCATTATTATAGCCCCCTGCCCTTCCCGGGACAGGGGTCGCGGAACGGTTTTCAAAGTGGGGGGGGGGGGGGGGTGACCATGCAAAAATCACAATCAGTTGGTCATTTTTACGTTTAGTACATCGTTTTGGAAAAACTTGGGGGCGGGGGGGGGGGGCGGAAGCCCTCTAGCCCCCCCCCCCCCCGCTTCTGCGGCTCCTGCGGGATAGGACCCTACGTGAATTCTGCTTGGTTTATTGATTGGCTACCAGTACACCCCCTCCTCGCAAGTAGGACTCTTATATTCTTTGAAATACCCGCAACCATACACATCCACGCCCACATCCACACTCATAGGCCACGGAATACATCCACTGTCCACACTGAATGTACAGCAAGAACACACATATACACACCACGCCCCGGACACGCCCACACAGGCATGTATAATATTCCACAGGTAAAACTTTTTTAAGCAGGACACTGATATTGTTGATGACGTTCATCACTCATGGGGGAAGAAAGCCCAAGCTTATTTGGACCCTATACGGGTGTGCCTATTGATTTAATTTTCACAAGCTTTCGACCAACAATCGACCTTCCTCGTGTATGCCTGTTGGTTGAAATATGAAATAATTGATAATTGATGGAGAATTTATTTCACTTCAAATTATTAATACTACAATTAAAGTAAGGCAAATATGTAACAACAAAATTACAATAATGTGAACCTCCTCACCTGGAACTGCATGTAGCTTTAAATTGCCAATGAAAGTTCTCTTGAAAAATGCAAAAATGAAACCATAATCAACAACTCTAACAAGTTTACATGGTCAAATTGATATTTCATTGTATTCGGTAAAAAGCAAACGATAATTACGTATTTGTGTCTCACCCAATTCAGCATTTTGAACGTCGACATGGTTTATGGACTAACAAACTAGTATTACAAGCTTAATCAGCTTAATCATGATTCTATGATATGAGACTTTGCAGCAAACCAGTGGCATTGTAGCCGCAAATTTTCAGAAGAAATAAATAACGGTGAAACCAAGGGTAAAAGTAATGTTAGAAATTACCCAATTTTCTTATTTCAAATCCGATTTTGGTAGCATTTTCATTGTTGTCATTTGTTATGCTGTAAATGAAGTTAGACGTGGCTTTTAATTCTTATAATCATCTTTCTAATGTCAGGACTACACGATCACAGCAACCATTCACCAGAGATGGTATGACCCCCGGTTGACCTTCAATCGAACTTTGGCACTACCCCCCTCGGCGTATCTGGTTGACAGAGTATGGCACCCGAATCTCATCATCGGTAACGCTAAAGAAACTCTTCTCCATCACATCTCACATCTAAACCAGTTGGTCACAATTGAACCGGGAGGGAACGTCACTTTCTCACAAAGGTATAGTTAATAAGGCCAGTGGCGTACGCAGTGGAGGGAAGGGGGGGGGGGGGTTACAGGTGCCCACCCCCTAATTTTGGTGGGGGTACGAAACGAGCTCCAATTTGTGCTGAAGACTTTTTTTTGTTTGTCATTTTTTTTTGGGGGGATACGAAACTACCTTGATTTTGGTTGAATACATCATTTCAATTTTCTTATTTTATTTTCTTATTTAAAGTAGAAAAAATGTAATGACATGGAAGAAAATAAATGTTTTTATTTGAATTGAATTATTTATTATTTTGTGCAACTTTTCATTCAGGTTGAACCTCCCCCCTCAAAAATTCTGCGTACGGTACTGGCATGACTGGTTAAGGCCAAGTAGGCCTAATGAAAGGCATTCAAGAAAGACAGAAACACGTTTACTTATCGTGATAATAATAAATAATTGAATAAATAATTGCCTCACTGCAAATGGGGTCTTGAATTTTTCATGTTGCCTTTTTTTTCTCGACTCTGCTGACACTTTCTCTCTACTTTATCACTACTAATATCGTATTTCTGAAAAATTACATGGCTTGTGAAATGTTTGACATGACAGCAACATGCTTACAATGAATCGTAGTTCTAGTAAAATGAAAATGTTTGGTGCTATTTAGATTTTTTGTTGTTGAATATATACAGATTATCTCTGAAGTTATCATGCAATATGGATTTTCATCGTTTCCCAATGGATTACCAAAAATGCAACCTGGATCTACAAAGCTGTGAGTATACCACGAACTCTTGAAAAGTTATTCCCTATTACATGTACCTATACAGTATGTGAAGTTTGCAGATAATGTGCTAGAGGCCGTGAAATAAAGGGGGGCTGGGGGCTTCAGCCCTCACATTAAGAAAAAAGTGTATACAAACGTAAAAACTTCCATCTGATTTTTTTTTTAAAGCAGGTATGTCTGCATTTATTAATAAATCAAAATTACAAATTTATAACAACGATAAAAATCAAATATACGTAATGATCAAGTTACAAAAGTGACAATTTTATAGTGGTTAAGTAGATATAGACGTAATTCATGTAAACAATAACAAATAAATTTAAATGCAGAGGCCAGCTATCGTAAGCTGAAAGCTTGAAATTGTTGCTTGGACACCCCCCCCCCAATTTCGACTCAGGCCCCAAGTTCCGCGGCCCATCTGTTAAATTGAACCAAATAGGGCCTAACATGCATACGCAATCATCTTCCAATTTTTTAAAGAATGATTTATCGATTTATAAGGTAAATGTTTCTAACATGAGCATGTTACTTAGCGCATTGTTTGGTCCCGTATCCATGTGTTTTTCATTTTCCACTCTACATCAAAAGATGAATATTTCTTTCTTTCAGTTGGCCTAACGACGAATTTTTTGGTCTTCATGTGGGGTGATCAGAAGATGGAATTTCACAGTGACCATCTGAAATTACCCCAGTATGTTTTGACTGGTGTAGATTTCTTCGATTGTACTGAACAGCATTATAATGGTTAGTAATCACATAATGTATCGTGTTCGATTTTTTTTTTGCTATCTATGTCAACTATAATGGAATAGACGCTAGATGGCGCTCATCTATTTTAGGCAACTTACTTACTCGATTCTATCATAAAGCCAAATACCACCGGACCAAACAAAGCCTTCATAACAATTTATCCCAATTTATTATGGACATACCTTTTTATTTCGATAATGGTTTCCGACAGGACTGATGAAGTGAATGATGTAATCATCATAACCATTATCAGAACGAAGTTGACTCAGTCGGTATATGTCTGCCCGCGCGTCGAATCATGAACCTATCACAAATAGGTCCATGGTCGAACCAATCGTGGGTTCGAGTCAACCCCGGGCGGACGACTGAAGACAGTGCGTTGTGTGTACAAGGGCGGAAATCTCTTCCAAAAGGTAGGGGGGCCAGGGGCTGGAAAATTATTTTGACAAGCAGAAGAAAAATTAAAAAAAAGGGTTATCACCCCCAAATGTCAGCTCATCTCGACCAAAATAAATTTGACCAGCCAAAAAAGGGGGGTAATCGCACCAAGAAGTAAGGTCATCTCGTCCAAACGACATGTTTCATTGGCTTTTGGATGATGGATTTCTTTCCATCATATAAGACAAAAAATAGCCGGGGGACGTTGTTTTCACGTACTATTTGGGTAGGGGGACGCGTCCCCCTGGGATTTCCGCCCATATGTGTGTGTAAACGTCTCTCCCCTGTTTCATGGATGCAGGTTATGTTACAGTGGAAACACTCCATCCCTCGGATAGGACGTTAAATGGAGGCCCCGTGTAGAGGAGAGTCACCACCTTTGCACGTTAAGAACCCACTGCACTATTAGAATAAGAGTAGGGGGAAACCCCGGTGTAGTGGTCCTCCTGCATTCCCCAACCAGTTATATCGGGAGGAGAGGCCTGCGGGTCATTATAGGCGACCAAGATTGGCTGACTCGCCCAAAAATGCGCCTTTGAATGTCTCTGACAGATTATGGCGCTATATAAATGCTGCATGCATCATCATCGATCATCATCATCACCATCATCATCATCATCATCATCATCATATCGTCTCGACCACCATCATCAACATCATCATCAGCATCATCATCTTCATCATCATCGTCGTCGTCGTCATTATCACCACTTTCTTCTTCTTTATCATCATCATCATCATCTTCATCATCATCATCAACATCATCATCATATCATCACCACCACCATCATCAACATCATCAGCAGCAGCATCATTATTATATCATCATCATCATCGTCGTCGTCATTATCACCACCTCCATACCACCACTTTCTTCTTCTTTATCATCATCATCATCATCATCATCGTCGTCGTCGTCATCATCATCATCATCATCGTCATCATCATCATCATCATCAGGACTGCATTTTTGTTTTCTATTGTAATCATTTTTTTAATGTCTTCTTTCTTAATTCTTCTCTCTGAACACGGGATAGGGATATTCTCCTGTATCCGAGCCCAGTTTACCATGGAACGCACCCTGGGGTATTACATGCTGCAAGCATTCATCCCGAGTATTTCCCTGGTAATGGTATCATGGGTAACCTTCTGGATCGATGTACGAGCCTCTCCAGCTCGGGTAGGTCTCGGTGTCACCATCATTCTCTCCGTCATCTCCAAGACCAACGGTGTCAGGCTCGATATACCGCCCGTATCATATCTCAAGGTATGTAGCATTGTGGACGGGAATGCACGGGAGGAGGGAAGGGGGGGTGTTTCGGAAAAACAATGTTACCCCCTCCCCCGGTTCGACATATGTAATTTATCCAAATCAGTTAAGCCTTAAGGTAGCTGGTACACAAAGAGACAGAGAAGTGAAAGAAGAATGGAGGAAGATCAGTAGAAACGGCTGAGGACGGGGACCCGGGGATCATGGTGGAGAAGTAGGTAACGGTGGGTTATATGCAGTGGAATGAGGATAAACGTAGAAGGGAAGGGAGGAACAGCTATAGGTGGAAAGGAAAATAGAAGAGGGGCTTCCAACTTTTACTGACAGTTATAAGTGACTACCTCTATTTATGAATTCAAAGTTTGAAGATTTAGCACGGATCAATAGACCCATTCTAAGACCTCTTTCATTATCAAGACCATGAAGACAATGTTACGATAGGATGGGACTTTCTTAATGACACGACATCAACTTTAGCTGCTGTACGGTTGAAGACCAGTTTCACAAGTCCAAGTACTTTTGACTTGTTAACGCATTCCCTCACTAGCTTCCGGTGCATTATACCACATCCATTATACAGTCCTGCGTTATTACCTGCCTGTATTTATTAACAAATGATTCTTCATTTTATTCTACAGGCGATTGATGTATGGTATACAACATGTCTTCTTTTCGTCATCGGTTCCCTCCTCGAATACGCCTTGGTTCATCATCTTTCTCTTTCTCCAAAGAAGACCAAGCAGAGAATCTTAGCTGTTAGACCAAAACAGGTAAGAATATATTTCAACCTTGATGACTAATTCCCCTTCAGCAGTTACAAAGAATGATATTGATGGATGAAGTAATTGATATTTGATCAATACACTGTTTTAACTGTTTGACGAATCTACTGATCAGTTGGTCAGTCGGTAAATTAATGGATAAATTTATTCATTCATCATTCATTAATTCATTCATTCAATGATCTGTCAATAATTCTATCGATTCATCTGTCTATCCAGCCTTTATGAACAAACGTCATTCATGTTTGATTGATCATTTTTCTTAAAACTATGTTGACGAATCTGCTCATCAGTTGATCAGTTAGTCAGGGGCGGAAATCTCTCCGAAAAGGTAGGGGGGCAAGGGTCTGGAAATTTTGACAAGCAAAAAAAAAAGTCATCTTGTTCCAAAACGCACGTTTTATTCACATTTTGAGTGATATATTTCTTAGCATCACCAAAGACCAAAATTAGTAGGGGGACATTTGATATTGTGTCCCCCTACTATTTTGAGTAGGGGGGACACCTCCCCCCTGGGATTTCCGCCCATGCAGTTAGTAAATTAATAGATTTATTCAATCATTCATTGGTTTGTCAATTATTTATATCGATTCATCTGTCTATCGCGCCTCTATAACAAACATCTTTTGAAAATGAATTATGAATTATATTCTAAATCAGTTTACAGTCAACGTTCTACCAATTCTATCAATCGACATTTTAATCAGTCCCTCATTCACATCAATCAATCAATCGATCGATCAATCATTCAATCAATCATTCAATCAATCAATCAATCATTCAATCAATCATTCAATCAATCAATCATTCAATCAATCAAGCAATCATTCAATCAATCAATCATTCAATCAATCAATCACTCAACCAACCAACCAATGACCTCGATGGGCTATCGTTGCCATGACTGTAAAGGCACTTAATGCTGAATGTGGACGTAATCCTCCAGTTCGTTCATGATCGGTTTTTTTTTATTATCGTTACCATGATTACCATTTCAGGATCCTCCAAATCAAGAGAATATATCGGTGGTTAACAATGGATCACTCTATAACATTTCGTCGTCTCATCCAACACCTTCACAAAATCAGCTCATACGGCGAGATGCAACAACCGGTGAATTACGGACACTAGCAACAGCGCCATCTCTCGACAACAAACCACAACCGGCGTTGCAGACGACATCGAGACCGACGAGTCGTTTAGATGGGTCGCTGCAAGGGAAGGATACCTCTGACAAGCGGGGTCAAGAGGCATCGGCATTGGACCACTGTCGCGCCCTCCCTGGAGAAGCGCACCTGATCGATTTGATTTGTAGATGGCTTTTCCCAATTGGATTTGCAATTTTCAATATTTGCTTTTGGGCATATTATATGCCACCGCATTACACCCCCGCATAACTTGCGAACGACGAGAAATTTGTATCGCATTCTGTTGGCGATTTATAGTTGTAGTTATCAGTTATATACCGTAACTCAGCTTTATGTGTCAGATCAACAATTTTTCAATAAAGCAATTTGATATTAAGTACATGCCTTATTTTATATTCGAGACTTTGAGATGATTGATATACCAGTTTTGATACAAGAGATTCATGACAACCAGTCAGTTGCTGTAATACACTGTTTCAGCGGTATGCGTTTTCCCCATTCATTTTTAAGAGGGTAAAACAATCAGAAGCAATTGAATTTCTCAATATGTGTACATGTTTTACATGAAACCGTTAAACAAGTGAATATGAAAAAGGATATCGTGTTCAATCAGCGTCAATGAATAAAATATATGTATTATAAACAAAATGTATATGTATTATAAAACAAAATATATGTATTATAAACAAAAATGTAAAAATAATTATAAACAAAATTAGCTGATATCTCTTTCAATTGTTGTCTCCGGAGTTTCATTTTGTTTTTTGTTTAACATTTACTTCAAGAATGAGGTTATGAGATATTATACTAGAATAAAAAGAATTTACGAAACATATCAGTGAAAGTTTAATTCATTGACAATTACCATTCTATCGATGTGATTTTTATTTGTAAAATGTTGATGATTCAAACATTCTTTGCGGGATTCATTTTCCAATTGGCTCTCCGTAATAAAATCATACTTAAAGAGAAGATTCACCCTGACGAAAAGTTTAGTATAATAATAGCAGAAAATAATTTAAAAACTATTGGTGAAGGTTTGAGGAACTGATTAAAGATTAAGAAAATTATAAGATTTTTTTTTTTTTTTGGGGGGGGTAACTTGTGACGTCATATACGAGCAGCAGCCCCATATCATATTTTTTTGATGGTTCATGATGGCTAAAATTCAATTTCTTCTTTCAGGATCGGGTGAGAAATAGTTTGTCTGTTGATGTACGAAAGGAATAATAAAACCCATTTTCATTTTTTGTTGTTGAGAAATTGACATTTTAGTGATTTTTTTAAGTTCATGATACATGAGAAGCTGCTCGTATGTGACGTCACAAAAAAAATGAAAGTCTAATAACTTTTAAAGGGGAAGTTCATCCTGACGGAAAGCTTTTTGTAAAAATAGCAATTTTTTTTAAATACTGGTGAAAGTTTGGGGGAAATCCATCAAAGATTTAAAAGTATCAGAATTCTATAAAGCTGTCTTAATCTTTGATGGATTTTCCTAAAACCTTCACCAATATTTGTTATTATTATTTTTTGCTGTCAGGGTGAAGTTCCCCTTTAATGCAACAGTCATACCAACAAACAAAAACTCCAAACGGACCGATGATAATGATATTAAATACTATTTAGCTTTTATCGGTCTGGAGTCGAATTCATTTTTGTGACTTTTGCAACAGTAAAAAACAGAGTCAGACTCTAAGAGTAGTCATTATGCATGTATAAAAAAATTGCTCAATTCACCCGGGTTGGCCCATCCCGTGTCTCCTACTCACATATCCTAACTCACATTTCCTCGTTTTGTCGCAGCTCTTCTCACTTTCTTCTTTATTCCCCCCTCTATAATTATGATCTCTCGGGTTGCGTATATAAAAACGTGAGGTGTTTTTATACTTCTCTCTTTCTTTCCTTTTTTCCCATCTCCCACTCCCCCCCCCCGGCCACCCCCCCCCCCCCTCTCTCTATGATCTCTCGGGTGAGTATATCAAAACGTAATGTTTTGTTACTTCTCACTATCTTCTTTATTCCCCCATCTCTACCTCTCTCTATGATCTCTCGGGTTGCGTATATAAAAAAGTGAGGTGTTTTTATACTTCTCTCTTTCTTTCCTTTTTCCCCCATCTCCCACCCCCCCGGCCACCCCCCCCCCCTCTCTCTATGATCTCTCGGGTGAGTATATCAAAACGTTATGTTTTGTTACTTCTCACTTTCTTCTTTATTCCCTCATCTCCCACCCCCCCCCCCCTCTATGATCTCTCGGGTGAGTATATCAAAACGTAATGTTTTGTTACTTCTCACTTTCTTCTTTATTCCCTCATCTCCCCCTCTCTCTATGATCTCTCGGGTTGCGTATATAAAAAAGTGAGGTGTTTTTATACTTCTCTCTTTCTTTCCTTTTTCCCCATCTCCCACCCCCCCCCCCCCCCCCCCCCCCCTCTCTCTATGATCTGTCGGGTGCGTATATCAAAGCGTTGTGTTTTGTTACTTCTCTCTCTTCTTTATTCCCTCATCTCCCCCTCTCTCTATTATCTGTCGGTTGAGTATATCAAAGCGTTGTGTCTTGTTACTTCTCACTTTCTTCTTTATTCCCTCATCTCCCCCTCTCTCTATGATCTCTCGGGTGAGTATATCAAAATGTTATGTCTTGTTACTTCTCACTTTCTTCTTTATTCCCTCATCCCCCCCACCACTCTCTATGATCTCTCGGGTGCGTATATCAAAATGTTATGTTTTGTTTCTTCTCACTTTCTTATTTACCCCCCCCCCCCTCTCTATGATCTCTCGGGTGAGTATATAAAAATGTTATGTTTTGTTACTTCTCACTTTCTTCTTTATTCCCCCATCTCCCACCCCCCCCCTCTCTATGATCTCTCGGGTGAGTATATCAAAATGTTATGTTTTGTTACTTCTCACTTTCTTCTTTATTCCCCCATCTCCCACCCCCCCCCTCTCTATGATCTCTCGGGTGAGTATATCAAAATGTTATGTTTGTTACTTCTCTCTCTCTTCTTTTTTTCCCCCATCTCCCCCTCTCTCTATTATCTGTCGGTTGAGTATATCAAAGCGTTGTGTTTTGTTACTTCTCACTTTCTTCTTTATTCCCTCATCTCCCCCTCTCTCGAGGTGAGTATATCAAAACGTTATGTTTTGTTACTTCTCTCTCTCTCTCTTCTTTTATTCCCCCATCTCCCCCTCTCTCTATTATCTGTCGGTTGAGTATATCAAAGCGTTGTGTCTTGTTACTTCTCACTTTCTTCTTTATTCCCTCATCTCCCCCTCTCTCTATGATCTCTCGGGTGAGTATATCAAAATGTTATGTCTTGTTACTTCTCACTTTCTTCTTTATTCCCTCATCCCCCACCACTCTCTATGATCTCTCGGGTGAGTATATCAAAATGTTATGTTTTGTTACTTCTACTTCTCTTCTTCTTTATTCCCCCTCCCCCTCTCTCTATTATCTGTCGGTTGAGTATATCAAAACGTAATGTTTTGTTACTTCTCACTTTCTTCTTCATTCCCTCACCCCCCCCCCCCCTCTCTCTATGATCTCTCGGGTGAGTATATCAAAATGTTATGTTTTGTTACTTCTCACTTTCTTCTTTATTCCCCCGTCTCCCACCCCACCCCTCTCTCTATGATCTCTCGGGTGAGTATATCAAAATGTTATGTTTTGTTACTTCTCACTTTCTTCTTCATTCCCTCATCTCCCCCTCTCTCTATGATCTCTCGGGGTTGGTATATCAAAACGTAATGTTTTGTTACTTCTCACTTTCTTCTTCATTCCCTCATCTCCCCCTCTCTCTATGATCTCTCGGGTGAGTATATCAAAACGTAATGTTTTGTTACTTCTCACTTTCTTCTTTATTCCCTCACCCCCCCCCCCCCCCCCCTCTCTATGATCTCTTGAGGTGAGTATATCAAAATGTTATGTTTTGTTACTTCTCACTTTCTTCTTTATTCCCTCATCTCCCCCCCCCCCTCTCTATGATCTCTCGGGTGAGTATATCAAAACGTAATGTTTTGTTACTTCTCACTTTCTTCTTTATTCCCTCATCTCCCCCCCTCTCTATGATCTCTCGGGTGAGTATATCAAAACGTAATGTTTTGTTACTTCTCACTTTCTTCTTCATTCCCTCATCTCCCCCCCCCCCCTCTCTCTATGATCTCTCGGGGTTGGTATATCAAAACGTTATGATTTGTTACTTATCACTTTCTTCTTTATTCCCCCATCTCCCACCCCCCCCCCTCTCTATGATCTCTCGGGTGAGTATATCAAAACGTTATGTTTTGTTACTTCTCACTTTCTTCTTTATTCCCCCATCTCCCACCCCTCTATGATCTCTCGGGGTGCGTATATTAAAACGTTATGTTTTATTACTTCTCACTTTCTTCTTTATTCCCTCATCTCCCCCTCTCTCGAGGTGAGTATATCAAAACGTTATGTTTTGTTACTTCTCTCTTTATTCTTTATTCCCCCATCTCCCCCTCTCTCTATTATCTGTCGGTTGAGTATATCAAAGCGTAATATTTTGTTACTTCTCTCTCTTCTTTATTCCTCATCCCCCTCTCTATGATCTCTCGGGTGAGTATATAAAAATGTTGTTTTGTTACTTCTCACTTTCTTCTTATTCTCCCACCCCCCCCCCCCCCCTCTCTCTATGATCTCTCGGGGTGCGTATATTAAAACGTTGTTTTATTACTTCTCACTTTCTTCTTTATTCCCCCATCTCCAACCCCCCCCCTTCTCTATGATCTGTCGGGTGAGTATATCAAAACGTTGTTTTGTTACTTCTCAGTTTCTTTTTTATTCGCCCATCCCCCCCCCCTGATCTCTCGGGGTGCGTATATCAAACGTCATGTTTTGTTACCATTTCATTCCCCCTCCTTTTCTCTAATTTTCATTTGATTTTCTGGAGAGTAAACCTTTCCTTGAATCTCTCATTAATATCAAATCTGACAAAAGTTAGCCACCTGTAAAATTTGCTCAGGCGTCGTCTCTCACTCGGAATCACATTCATCCCCGGCATACAAGTACACATCCAAAATGTCACACAAAATAAACCAAACAAACAGATATAACTATTTCTTATGAAATGTAAAACCGACTTTTCAAAGTTTATTCATCTTCTATAAACTTCCTCATAATACCGGTGCAGCATAACAACACTCTTTCCGCATACATAAAATCTGCTTCCTGCGCCATCCATATACATGCTTATCATTTTATTACAAAAAAAAATCAATTCTAGTTAAAGATTTCAAATAACGCATAAAGTTATTGATCCCAGCCACTACAAATATACGAGGTCCATGTCCATAGAACTCTCTATTTGAATTTATTTATAGCATCTTTTGAGGTATTTGTTTCACAAGGTTTGTGTGGATTTATTGTAATGGTGTTGCATAACAGTTCGTCTCACATGTCATACACCCTTCTCATTATTTCCACCACGCAATAAATGATCACAGTTTATCTCTAAATCCAACTTAATTGTGTTTGTAACATGTCGTTGACCCTTTCGACTTTGGCACAGCAAAACAAAGGTATACGATTTGTAACAAATTAATTTCGTGTACCATAAGACCGACTCTTGCATACTGCCCTTCTTTATAACAAGCAAGATGTCATATTTTGCTGTAACACAACTCGTTACATGAAGGTTTACTATTAAAGACACCAAGGGTCTGTTTATAGACCAAATATTAAAAATTCATGTGTTTAATTCATATATGACACTCTAACATTGATGAGATATAAACGCGTAGATCTGAAATTAATATATCTATTTGAAAACCGAGTACTGTTATTATAAGCCTTAAACGTATATCATTGAATGACACTACAAAAATAAACAAAAAAATGTCATCCAAACAAATAGACTTCAATATTGTACATTAAAGCAATAAGGTATGGTTGATAGTTTTGATACAGTTCTGGCCACTTAACACCTTTTCTATCACTTTTTAAAAGCTCTGTAATTTGATAACAATCGAACACGGTATAGTTAGAACAGGGACGTGAGAGGGAGAAACGTATTTACGGCAATAACGTATTTGGTCACATACTGCCCTCTGTCGTTGGTTACTACCCCAGTCCGATGTCTCGTCCCGTATTTTCTTCACCATGTTCACTGAAATTCTCGTCAAGCGTGAGCCATTCGTAAAAACAGACAAACATGTACGTAGCATTCTGCGAAATTGAAATACATAAACACTGTTCAATATCACTATGATATCAATAATTCCCTTCGCCTCTTGTGCAATAGCTTTTCATAGTGATATGCAGTTTTTCTTGCAGCTCCATCTACTTGCAAAATAATTTTGCATCCCGTTTCAAATATTTGGCACCAATCAATATCTCATTCTCAAAGAAAACAAGAATACGAAACATTCTACACTTCCACTACTCTTTAACAAATAAACACGGCATCATAAGTTAGTATGCCCTTTTCTAGCCCAAAACTCGCTCAGCGATTTTGTCTAGAAAATTTAAAGCAAGCAAAACAAAACAAAATAGAAAACGAACGATTAAATGTACGTCACTGCAAGATAAGACTTGAAAAATAAATATATATATCACATGTATAAACAAAGAGTGATTAATGATTATCTCACTTGCACAAAAAATATATCGTTGGAAAATAAGATTTAAGTTCATAGCCGTTCTTTGTGACAATTTGCCACATAAATAAAATCCATGTAATAGAAATGAATGTATATCATTTTCAATTAATTACAAAAATAACATCAATGATTTCATTTATGAATCTTCCAGTCAGAAATAAAACGCCTTCTCAGTTATATGATTTCAGCCTCAATTTTCTTTTAAACATCTTGATAATAAACCGTTCGAATCTAGGAAAATGAAATAATTCTGTGAGCGATTGAAAAAGGAAAAGGAACACATCCCTTTCTCTTTTTGTCATCTTATTTTCCAGCAATCATTATCTAAATCTCCCATCAAATGGCTAAATACTGATTGATGCATATAAACAATAAATATGACTATTAACAATGTCCTGGCAAAAAAAAACAATTAAATAGATAAATACACCTACCACACTACCCCTTCAATGCATTGTTTAACAAGTCAAAATACAACCAAAAACGGTGAGCATAGATATATATCACGAAAGATTCTATGTATATCATAAGGAAGAAGCAAGCTATATTGGAAAGATGTCTCATGGAGAAAGAGAGAAAATACTGGAAAGGAAGTTGGAAAACGAGCAGTGTTTTTCAGAAGTGCAAAACATGTCGGGTATACCTCAAGCAACGTTGCAAAATAAGCAACTGTCATTTCTATTCGTATACATGTAAATATAAAAAAGCATTTATGACTATGTTCTGTCTAGTCATTGTCCCCTTAGGCACTATAAGCAATACAGAATACTTACTAACAATGAAGTTATAATATGCAAGTAAACATATTTCAAGACTATTCAGTACTATTGTATGATTTGTTTTAAATGATAATATAGATTTCTATCCAAGCTCTAAGAGTATTTACAACGACAAAATTTCTTCAAACATTTCGGAAAATTGCATAAAATATTCCTCGATGGATTCGCATAAGTGCTGGCCTAGAAATCAAAAGCGATGTATTTAAAGGGGAAGTCCACCCTGAAGAAAACTTTGTTGTAAAAATAGCAGAAAAAATAGTAAAAAATATTGGTGAAGGTTTGAGGAAAATCCGTTAAAGAATAAGAAAGTTATTAGAGTTCAAAGTTTTGGATTTGTGACGTCATAAACGAGCAGCTGCCCCATGTGTTATGTAATATAAAATGCATGAATTTCAAATTTTATATGGTTGCTGATGACTTAATTTTGTTTTCTATTCATGATCGGGTGTGAAATGATTTGTCTATTGATATACAAAAGGTACAGTAAACACCATTTTCAATTTTCTGAGAAAATGACATTTCATTGATTTTTTACCATTCGCCATGTAGGAATGCTGCTCGCATATGACGTCACAAATCAAATAATTGAAATTCTAATAACTTTTTAATTATTTGATGAATTTTTCTCAAACCTTCGTCAATATTTTTTATTATTTTTTCTGCTATTTTTACAATAAACTTTTTGCCAGGGTGAACTTCCCCTTTTTAAGTAGCAACAATACAATCGGAGCATGTGCAAGCGTTTCATTAGTTTTTTTTTGTTTGGAATAAGTTATGAAAATTATACATTGATGTGCCTCAAAGCCTTCAACTATTAGAAAATACTTTGTGAATACATCTTTGTAGAGCCATACATCATATAATAAGGAATTACAGACCATAACATATAATAACTCTAAAAACGGACCATTGATAGGTAAAGATAAATTTGATGACCAGGCCTGGATGACTTATATTGACTTAAAGTGAATAATTTTACAGACATTTTTTTTTGCACGTCAAAGTGTAAAACAAATGAAAAAAAGCCATAATGAAGGAATTAATGTCCTGCCAACCAAGCTTTAGTGAATAATTTCAAACCTCTGCCTCTTTTCACCCCCCGGAAATTATTGCCTTGCTAATTCTGTCAACTTTGAATACTCCATTGCAAATAATTCTTCACCACATCATGAAACCCATTCCTTTGGTTTCCTTTGTATAATAGGATAGCACCACGACAAAAGATTGTAAAATCGCAATTCTTGCAAAAATGATATCAATATTACTTGCAAATAGTCTATTTGCACCATGTACATGTACTCAACTACAATGTACAAATATCAAATCCTTGACCAATTCAAATATTTGAACAAAGTTTAGGATTTGAAATCTATATTATGTGTAGGTTATCGACTTGGCTACTGGCTAGCATAAATAAGAATACAAACTACAAAGGATGAGTAAATGTCAAA
Source organism: Lytechinus variegatus (assembly GCF_018143015.1). Lineage (NCBI taxonomy): Eukaryota > Metazoa > Echinodermata > Echinoidea > Temnopleuroida > Toxopneustidae > Lytechinus > Lytechinus variegatus. The sequence continues at coordinate 26,760,896 of NC_054744.1, read as the reverse complement.
TGTATAAATATATATATATATTATAGTGCATCATAATATCATAGATAAATAGTAGATAGACCACACATCACGTGTTTCATACTCATCAAAGTGATCAAAAAATTGTAGCAACTGCATATCAAAGAAGTATACATGTCATGCTGGCATATTGTGGTTTATCAAGTCCCTTTAGTCTGGCTCAGCAGGGTGATAAGACTTTGGTCACACAACAAACGACTGTCTACCCTGATGTAAGTCTTGTCCAAAGACTCCTTAGATACTGTTCCCAGCATCTGAAAGCTGTCAGTCCGGACACCACCCCATGGTTGTCTCCAGGATGTCTGCAAGAGCTTCTAACGATAGTGTCTTTGAGCTGGACTTCTTCAAGGGGAATGTGCAGGACTGGAGCAGGGGGAATGGCTTCCCTCGCTGGCTAACGAACTTGCTGCGCTTCCTGGTCTCTTGATCATGCTCGGATGAAACTCTGCATGTCTTCTGGCATGCTTCATCAAGTGGTCACTCCTCATAAACCTCTTCTCGCATAGTGGACATGCAAATCTCTTCTCTCCGGTGTGTGTTCGGTAGTGACGGGCCAGCTCGTCAGATCTTGCAAAACGTTTGTTACAGTCTTGCCAATTACAGGGGAATGGTCTCTCACCTGGAGAATAGATTTCAAAAGAGATAAAGAGCAATTAGATTTTGCTGGATATACCATGGAGTGTAAACAGGAAAATTAAAGAAAACAAATATAAATCACAAAAACAAAAAAACAGATCGCCTGGTCACTGATGATTTTCACCTAAACAGAAACCTACAGGCCGACACCCCAGACCCCCATCCAACAAGGTCATGATTTCAGTGGAGGGGACATGCATTTACATGTAGCAATGTCTGCTTCTGGGTTGGCTCTCAACATGGGTCTCCGTCCCTTCTCCGGTATATTGATGTACTAGATACTTTGCGAAAACTGATAACAAGTTTCCCTCAACAAAAACAACTTTGAACGTTGCCACTGGAAAACAAAAAAAAATACTGGAAAGTGCAAGGCGTGCCGTCTCCGTTTTATGAATCAAGACTAGTGTGAAGTCAGCCTCGCGACACAATTGACAGATTTTTTTCTACATCTATCCTCAAAAGTTCAACGATGCCGACTGTTCGACCTTTTGAACGGACAGTTACAAAATTCTTACTTCCGGTAAGTAACCACATGTTTATCATTTCATCACAATACAATTTCACTCCAGTCTTCTCTTTCACGCACGTTCTTTGTTAGTCTCGAGTAAGGTGGGGGCAGGGTGAAAGGGGCGTGGTGGGGGTAAGGTCCAAGGCTTGGAAGATGGGTGGACAAACTGTAAACAGGTGAGAACATCGAGAAAGGGGTGTGGTAGGAGCAGAGACCGAAAGACGGGTAATGGGGGTAATGAAAGTGAGGATTAACAAGACAAAGTGAAAATGTATGAACCATTGTTTTTTTTTCTTCATCTAACCTAGATCTGTTAGAACTTTATAGAAGCCCCATGTTTTCACAGTTCCATGCATTCTCTAAAACTGAAAGTAGACACCTGTTACTGCAATTTCATGTTTGACACTCCGCTGACCTCTACAAGATCACGTCAGACAAAACCTCCATAAACCTTGAAATATCAAGATTTACTCCCTTTACGAGTCATCGTATTTGTTAATCGGCAGGTGCACCCGGTCGCTATAGAAATCCCTCTGATAAGGTACAAAGAAATCCCTCTCGTTTGGCGCCAAATTTGGGGCACGCGCCGTTTGTTCGTTTGACCTTTATGGTTTCTTTGTCCCCAAGTCGCGTGCCGGGAGCCGAGTTCGTATTGTTCACAAAGCGATGCCATGGAAGTATTTTGCTCAAAATAGGGAGAGTATTGGCATACCAACGGTGCGTATCAAGATTTGCTAAATCTGGAGTTTCTGAACCTAATGGTTTCAAGTCATTCTTGAGCTCATAATGGATGGCAGGCAAGCCCCCCCCCCCCTCTGAGGGTTAGTCAACTTTCTTTGTTAAAGGGTCGGTGACTACCTGATGGTAACAATGAACTTTGCGATGAGGTCTGGTTGGGACAGTACCCACAGAATAAGACTCACAAATGCAAGATTTGATGAATAATTTCGGAAGCTGAATGATAACATATTGAGCATATTTTTTTTAACGTTCTAGTAAGATCAATGATTTTACGAGAAGTTGGTTAATCAAGAATAGAAGACTTTGCAATTAGCGTGATTTTTTTTTCGTTATTTATATATATCTTTTTCCTTGCAAGATATAAACAACACTACTCTACTAGTCTTATACCCCAATGAATAGCAAGCAACACAACAAATTGGGCACTTTGCCATATTGTCTACGTTTACAAACAATAATTGCAAGTTGAAATGATCTGATAAGAGAATCAGAAATCAAACCATTGTTTGAAAGCAGCAGGAAAGAAACTCTATTTACATTATATACGAGAACAATTGACAATCAAAACTTTCTGTCAGTCGGAGTATAACGACATGTAAAAATTGATTGTTTTGAGATGGGCGTGGCATTTCCGTATTCCACCCTTCCTCTACGCATGGACCTACCACTCTGAGTGGTAGGTCCATGCTCTACGTGAGTGTAAGCATGAAACGGGTTTATAAGGAACAACTTTTGTGTCTACAAATTAATTAACACGGTGACACGCATCTCAATCTATTTTTATTGATCAAAATCGGTAATGGACCCGCCCCTTCTCGTCATCATACTTGGGTAAAATGCAAAGCTCATGGATTTTTCTAATCGTTTGAAGTGCAATGGCTGTGTACATGTAAATTAGGATGAAAAACTTTGAAAGTTTGAACAAATAAATGATCACGATTTCAAGTCGATCTACATGTATTCTCCGTTGTTGAGGGAAATGCTCACACGGGGGGGGGGGGGCATTATGAGACAAACTACATAGGCCTATTTGTTAACCTGTTAATAAACGTCACAAAAAATAAACACGGAACGAGCCAGAATCGGAAAACTTAAGAGCTGATGGAGATTACAGAATTAATAAATTACAATACTCGTTTAGGTTTTGCCTGCTCCTATACCATGGAGCTTCTCTTTTCCATGAGAAAACAAAATACAAAACGACCTAGTAGAATTCCATTACAAAATGGGGATATATTGTGCACCAGTAAAAAAAAGTCATATTACGTGACAGTAACTTTATTTTATTTGTTGACAGTGCAATTCATTACGAGGACTTGCACAAGGTCGAACGTCATTCTCTAGTCAACTAGACTAGACACCTATAAAAACAATCACGCACCGAAACTAGAATGTAAACAAAAACAAAACAAAACACACACACGCTCTGCACAATGCGCGACACAACTATTATTTCTTATCAAGATGTCGCTTACAAATTATATCATTTTTAAAGCGTGTTTCAAGTCATTAATAGTTTATTTTTTACGTTTTGTTTTCAGACAGTTGTTAGCCTATTGTCATTAACATCGTTATCATCGACCAAGGAATGTTTTAAAATAGTTCACCGTTGTTCTTCTAACCATGGACCTACTAGCAAAGTTCCAACGGTTCCCCAAATGACTTTTAGTGGTCTCTATTGGATCAGTCATCTGCAATATATACATGTAGGTTCTATTTAAATCATAATTACATTATACATTCACTGGTTGAACAATGTGAAGAATACAATACGAGACATGTTACGAAATGGTGAATACTGCATGAACGGAATAGAATCACAATATTAGACTTGAAATAATTACTAGCGTAGATTGAGGGTCACATTACACGTGTTATCTATCGTCAATTCGCATCCAATATCATAGAACGCAGGTCCCATGTTAATTCGATCTTGGAGCCACATCTGATAGACAAGTCATGTATATCCTACGAGTATTCTAAACGAGTTAGTATCATGCGTCTCCCTGGCAAATGTCAATAATAATAATTAGCATTCAGTTGAGACGGAAATAATAGAGGGATTTTTTCACATATAGATCTAGGCCTACATTCATGGAGTGCAATTGGAACATGTACATGTAGGCCTTTATGCTAGCTTTCGGATATCTACAAGCCAATTTCGTATGTTTACGGGTATTCAATTTGCTTGCATCTGTATAAAACGCGTCCGTTACCGGGCCTTTGCTTTCCGAGATGAGCAGTGTATAATACATATTCAGTACTTGAGAAAAAAGAAGAACTAGGATTTATTGCATTGACTCTTGGCAATAGCCAGTTGCCAAGAGGGGGGGGGGGGGGCTCAAAACATATTTCTTACTGTATGAACTACCCTCCGACCTCCTGAAGACAATCGCTCCCCCCCCCCTTAATAGTCACATCTTTATTGGTGAATGATAAGGCCTAAATGATATTCCGATTGATATTATCTATGTATTGTAGATATTGAAAACGGATCACAAAGCTATAGGCCTACTATGACTTGCTCGACAAATCGATCAAGGTATTTTGACAATAGCTAAACGAGGGGGCACAAAGAACGACTGGTCAATAACTAAACAAAAGCATTCCCGATACAAACTGCACAACGTGGGGGAGAGGGCCGAGAGGCAATCCTATATTCATTTTCTCTATTATCTTTTTTTTCAACACCAATAGCTACAGTATAGTACTAGGATCGAAATTGATAACTGATCTTCTTTATGTCGACAGGTGTGTTTTTTCTTAGCTTGTTCTATTTACATGTACGTGTAATAATTCCATTTTCCCAAAGCTACATACTATGTAGGTTGGTAGAAGAATTCAAATTCTATCGCAATTACAATAATAAGAAAACAAGGCGAATTTTTATCACCATTTTTTAAGCAACTACTGAAGTGATTATTCTATTCTTATGATTCCCGAGAGAAAAAAAGCAATGAGTGTGTAGGGTTGTAGGCCTAAATGTACAGTACATGTACATAGCAAAATGCCTACAGGTTGTGATTCGAATATTCACCTGCTGCAATGTACATGTATAACCTGCCCCAATCGCCTCAGTCATAGCAGTAGTAGTAGTAGTAGTAGTAGTAGTAGTAGTAGTAGTAGTAGTAGTAGTAGTAGTAGTATAGTAGAAGTAGAAGTAGTAGTAGTAGAATTAGTAATAGTAGTAGTAGTAGAAGTAGTAGTAGTAGTAGTAGTAGTAGTAGTAGTAGTAGTAGTAGTAGTAGTAGTAGTAGTAGTAGTAGTAGTAGTAGTAGTAGTAGTAGTAGTAGTAGTGTAGTAGTAGTAGTAGTAGTAGTAGTAGTAGTAGTAGTAGTAGTAGTAGTAGTAGTAGTAGTAGTAGTAGTAGTAGTAGTAGTAGTAGTAGTAGTAGTAGTAGTAGTAGTAGTAGTAGTAGTAGTAGTAGTAGTGTAGTAGTAGTAGTAGTAGTAGTGGTAGTAGTAGTAGTAGTAGTAGTGGTGGTAGAAGTAGTAGTAGTAGTAGTAGTGGTAGCAGTAGAAGTAGTAGTAGCAGCAGCACTAGTAGTAGTAGTAGTAGTAGTAGTAGTAGTAGTAGTAGTAGTAGTAGTAGTAGTAGTAGTAGTAGTAGTAGTAGTAGTAGTAGTAGTAGTAGTAGTAGTAGTAGTAGTAGTAGTAGTAGTAGTAGTAGTAGTAGTAGTGTAGTAGTAGTAGTAGTAGTAGTAGTAGTAGTAGTAATGTAGTTATTTCTTCATAAATGTATTTAGGCCTAATCCAATCTGAATGACATTAGGCGCAGGCCTACATGTATATTACACTTGAGAACTCGCTGACGAGAATAATTTGTGGGACCAACACATGCTCTAATTAGGAACTATAACACCCTTCATTCGGCTTCTGTCTTGCCTCCGAACAAGTAGGTCGTCTATCAGTGCAGGTAATTAGGTACATTTACATCGTCGTAAAAGAAACTGCTAAGCCGATATTCTATCGACAATGACCAACCCCTCGGCTAGATGTACAGTTCTCTTGGGCTATTGTATTGTGAAACGTCACAAAGAGCGATCTCGACTACACGTGTACCTTTCCCACCAGTAAACAAAGCATTGAAATTCTGACGTTCTCCAAAAGTTCCAAACAAAGACTCGGCCAGGATTCTAAAGGGCCTCTTAAAAGGTTTGACTAAGAAGCTTTGCCCTATATGGTCTAGGAAATGTAAGGATAAATCCTTCGTCCCGTAACTAAACTTTATTTACCTGTCACCTAACAAAGGCCATTCCTAAATACACACCCATAATGCTGTTGTTTGTCCCCAGTTTTGGGACGAAAACAAGATCTGCGGCGGGAACCGACCATTTGAGTCACCTCTCAAAGCGATAAGGTTACAGACAAAGGAAGTTATACAAGTCGACAAGTAGGAAGTTAAATATTTCAACTGACTGAAAGAATAGTAAAACTATACATCAACCAAAATTAAAAACAGATTATTTTGGTAGGGTCTATCAATCCACACTCTCAATTAGATATAATTGACCGAACCCTTTCCTCGTGACTAAAAAAATCATATTTTTTTAGAACGCTGTATAGAGACACACCCATCTTTCACAGATCGTCATCGCTGTGCTCAATCTAATTACCGTCAACTCACGTACATGTGCACTCAAATAAGGATATACTACAAGGACACACCTACATGTAAATTAAAGTAGAAATATATTGAAAATCGTAAAACTGGAGAATCATATATCACAATAAAGGAGAAAATAAGGAGAACACGATGGTGTACATCATTTATCATGGAGACGGATGAAACTCAGTTAATTGATAGTTTAAAGTTCTCTCTCTGAATGCTTCAAACACGCAGAATTACGTCCGCGAAATTGGGGATTTTTTATGACGTCACTGTCTGTACGAGAGGCGTGATTGGCTCTCCCACGTGAAGCTCCACTTGCATGCAAAACCTGTTGCAAGGGTACATTTTCTCCACATTGTCACTGAATACTTCGATCCCGAAATGATCGAAAGAAAACCCAGAATTTTATCTAGATTTGGATTTTCAAATTGATGATTTTGAGATGAAGAGAATGATGATGAAGTGAAACAACACAGTGAGGTAGTTGGAGGTAAATTGGGGGAATTACGCCGATGATGATGATGATGATGATGAAAATTCAACTTGCAACACAATCACAAGTAAAGTCACGTACATATACCGATTCGCTACCAATTCATGCTGCTGGAAGTGCTAGCTACACCGCGCGGGCCAAATTGAATTCATGCTGAACATGAATAACCACATCCAGACAGTCTATCATAAGAAGGAAAATGATATAACTGTACTTACAAACAAGTGAATAATCCGAACCTGAAGGCAAATCAACTCAACGAATATCGATATGGCATATGCACTGACGATAAACTTCATGTGGCTGGATAGATTGTCACTCGTTCTGTTAGATGTAACTTTTATCTCATTAATTTGACAAAATTACGAAACTCGGGGAATTATTATTCTATATAAAAATATAGTAACATCTCTTATCATTTTTTGAATTACGATAAAACCTGTTTTAAAGGAAAACGTTGAGGTAAATTAAAATTAGATGTAAAAGATCATCCCATCATGCGTAGCATTATGTGATCGTAAACAAACCATCACAACAACACATGCCGTATTGTTTGCTCGCCTTGGCTGAGACTGAGAGAATAGATCTATGCACGTGTTGCACAGCTCTCAATCAGCAAGGAAAGGAATACGTGCATGTTTGCGATGGTTTGTTTGCAATGACATACAAGCTACGCATGTTGGGGGATTTAAAAGTAATTTTAGTTTATCTCAACGTTTTCCTTCAAAAGAGGTTTTATCGTAATACAAAAAATAATAAGAGATGTTACTATATTTTTATAGATATAAATAATTCCCCGAGTTTCGTAATTTTGTCAAATTAATGAGTTACAAATTACAAACAGAACGAGTGACAATCTATCCCAGCCACATGAAGTTTATCGTCGGTGCATATCGTCTGCTGCTATTCGTTGAGTTGATTTGCTTTCAGGTTAATTCGGATTATTCACTTGTTTGTAAGTACAGTTATATCATTATTTTCCTTCTTATGATAGACTCTATAGACTCTCTCTGGATGTGGTTATTCATTTTCATGGATTAAATTGGGCCCGCGCGGTGTACGTATAGCTACCACTTGTAGCAGCAGCTGCATGAGTTGGTAGCGAATCGGCATGTACATGACTTTACTTGTGATCGTCAGGCAAGTTGAATTTTCATCATAATCATCGGCATTGTTCCCCCATTATTTACCTCCAACTACCTCACTGTGTTGTTCACTTCATCATCATTCTCTTCATCTTTAAAATCATCAATTTGAAAATCCAAATCTAGATAAAATTCTGGGTTTTCTTTCATTTCGTGATAGAAGTATTCAGTGACAGTGTGGAGAAAAAGTACCCACGCAACAGGTTTTGCATGCAAGTGGAGCTTCACGTGGGAGAGCCAATCACGCCTCTCGTACAGACAGTGACGTCATCAAATTCCAGTCAATTCAGAGACCGATGCGAGGCATATTTCGGAGGGGCATTTTAAGCGTTTTTTAATCGGCGATTTTCACCTTTTTGTATTATTTTCGGTATTTTTGAATGACCCACTGATGATCCCCACATCATTACCTTTCCATTGATATATAATAAGACCACATTCATAATCAATATATTTCTCCTTTAGTAGTTAGAACTCTCTAAAAAAGAACTCCACACAACATAAGCAGGCAAACATCAACAAGCCTAATTTCAGTTCTTACCAAAACAAAAATCTAAAGGATTTCTTAAAGATCCCCATGTCAGGCTCTCACCCCCCCCCCCCCCCCCCGCCGCCAAAATAATGAGTTCAAAAACTTCCTAATAGATAAACTGAAATATTCAATGGCCGATGATGTAATTATCATCATATAGGCCTAAATTAAACATACGTGGACATATATAGAACATGTTAGTAAAAATAACTTCGAAACTTGCTGATCTTTTGTTTAATTGCCAAAATTATGTTTGCTAAAAAATAGAGGGACATAATATCGAGAATAAAATTAAGATGATCGCTGTACACAAAACATATTTTCTTGGGAAATTTGCACCTAACCCGGCATTATCGGCCATGGTAACGGGATTGCCACGCCCCCTTCGCATGAACACAAAGGCACAATCGACACAGAAGTAGGGCACTGATACCACGATGTGGGGGCATCGCTCGGTCATGACGACGTCACCAACAAAGCCAGGCGATCGACTTGCTGCATGTGCATATGCATTCAATGCAATGCAGTGCACACAAATCGTGTTAGGATAATATACTGAAGGCAAGGCCAGCCTGAAATGCACGCACATTGTATTGTTTACACATTTCTATGGAGGGCTATGTAGAATCATAATAGCTCTATGGTAGAATAGTGTAATGTAGCAATATATTCTTTAATTAATCTAAACTATCAATTGCGGAGGTTCACTCACAGCAAACCATGTACTAATGATGAATAAGGGATTTTCTTCACAATACTAGTCTATGACGGCCCTATGATGAACGATATTGAAAATCGTAATGGTAAACACAAGGTGGGCGGTGCCGGTTGCTTACAGCATGGACCTACCAGTCATGGTCTTATCTAATGTGCTATTTCATTAACGCAATGTACTACATGTACATGTACGTGTACATGTAGGCCTATGATATGCCACCACCCCTTCTATTAAATACTCGAATGATTTTAGTTACACCCTCCAATAATATCGGACTAGTACTAGTAGTAGACACATACATTTGGTGCATGTCCTTAATCTACTATAATTAAGAAAACACAAAACAAGTCTATTGGGGGAAAAATCTTTTTTAAATCAATTGCTGTTTGAATCTGACATTTCAGCATCATTTTGTGTGTGTTTAAAACCAGGGTTCCATGCTTGCATTTAGGTCAGGTCAATTTATACAGAATCTATTGGGAAGATTATGGCCACCACTACACACAGACCTGGCTTGTGAATGAATTACAATAAACATTTCCATGACATAATCACCCCTCCCATCAACCATAAACATTGCCATCATCATCATTATTATCATCATCATTGTCATCATCATCAATACAGGCATCAATAATGAAATGTCAGGAAATCACTACTGTCACTGTCATAAATTGGATGTACATTTAATATTAATGCAAAAAAGGCACAATCAGTGGTTTGTATCCATTTTGGTCTACTATTAATTCACACTATTACGTCAAACCACAACTTGGTCTAATTCTATTCTCATTTGGCAAAATAAGCCAGATGGACTTTTTTCAAATATGTCTACTTGTACCTATCATTTTGTTATTTGTTGAATGAGAAATTGCTTTAACAAACAGTTCACCTAAAGTCTTGGGCTTCATGGTCTTTCTGGAAATTGGACAGAATGTAATTGACTAAATGATAATTAGTCTATACCAAATTATTAGTTTAAATTTAGTAGATGAACTGGCTGCCTGGCTGGTTATATACAAAATATGAATATAAGAACATGTGAGAACAAATCGGAAGCAGACAGGTGTAGACCACCGTGACAATTTACCCCATTAACATCATCAGCCATTTTATTTGTCTGAATAAATTCAAATCAAATTAAATCAAATCAGTATCATCAGCTCAGCCATAAATACATGTACTAGATCTATAGAATCTACATGTAGTGAATAGTGAATTTGTTATCATCATCAATGTCACATCAACAAAATCTAATTATCATGAAAAATAATCATAATCATCAATTAATTCATCATTATCACCAACCATGTCACTGCTTGTTAAAGTATTTTTCATCACCATCATCACTTCTGTCTCTAATAAATTCACACATCCTGGGATAAAATATCAGAAAGTTGTTACAAATACAAGTCTAGATAGATCTACTAGTATGGTTCTCTCATCAATTTTAGCAAGTTCATGGAAGATGGCAATATCCTGTTTTTACTGGGGTTTTTTTTTTAGTTAATAAATTTCCAGAAAACATTACTCAATGTATGTGCAAGAGTGATCTCTCCAAACGAATGGGATTTCCCCATGCGTGTTTTCCATTTGTTGTTGCTAGGCCCAATGGTTCGCACCGTGCGAACCTTTCTTTGTTCGAAGGCAATAACCTTTATCGCTACCTATTCACAGGGGGTGTGTCGACGGACTGTATGCCCGCGTAAAACTACCGGCTGGCTGGATTGGGGCCCCACGAGGGGGATCTACAACAACATAAAACACGTGTGGGATGAAACGTGGTGAAAAATCAATTAAAAACTGTCTTACCTGTATGTGTTCTGAGATGAGCTTTAAGATGTGATGATTTCCCATATATTTTTTCACATCCGTGGTAGTGACAGTGGTGTTTCTTGACGGAATTGAGATTTTGTGACGGCTTTGATCGCCTGTTTCTTTGTTTTCCTGCCTGCGTCTGATTCGTGTAGTCACCACGTTGTGGAGTTGGTGCAAAAGAGTCAAAATTCGATGCAAGGGCGTTGCTGAGTCCATCATAAGGTCCATTTATAATAGGTGGGGGGCTTGGACAGTCACTAATTGGTGATGGAATTTCCTGTCTTGGTCTGTATTTTTCAAGATCGGCTAAAATTCTTGCCACCATGAACAAAGAACTGTGACTGTGTGGATGGAGGCCGGACGGGTCCGACATGTGGTGATTGCCCGTGCTCGCTCCGTCTGGCGAAAATACCCCTTCCTCGTCGCATGTTTCCATAAATTCGGGGGGTTTACTGCTCGGTTTTGACGCTGCTATTGCAAGAAGACATTCTGCTGCTGTTGTGGCATCCATGCTCATATCCATGCCAGAATTCATATCGTCCTGAAAGTGAGATAACGTCGTCATCTTCTAAGTGGCGGAACATCTATTGCGCAGAATACAAATGGATTTGCTTGACTCAAATCCGCGCCGCGCCTAATTCGCCTCGTGTGTATTGGAAAACGTACACACAACGTGTTCGCTCGAACCGATCAGCTGTCAACAATCAGCTGGGCGGTTACTAGGTGAAAAATTTTTATCTGGAAATTGTTTTCCTCTTTCTTCAGCTTTAAAAACAAATACTGTATTGCAGATAAATTTTCCAAACCACATGAGATCTTCCGCATCAGACTATTTTATGGCAGATCCAGTCCAACAGTGAAATATTCTGATGATTGAACAAATCTGATGTAATGCCGAATTTTGTATTACGAAAACTTGCGAAATCTGCAGACAGTTCGCTCCCCTATTGCGTATTGTGAGCGCGACGTACGGTATAGTGCAAAACAAAGATAGGCGTGCATTGCACACGCGCCGAATAAATTAACCCCGAAGATTATTCAGGGTCATGGATCTGACAGGTGAATGGTGTAAAAACTCTTTCTGACCTGTTCTCCAACAATGCACATTATGAATAATGCATATTCCATGTATAGCCACGTGCCTACTTTTGTTGCTAATCAAAAATAATACGAAGGTCGTGTGTGATCTCCGACGGATCTCCGAGAGCCTTTATTTTCAAACCACGTATAATTATGATCACAATTTTGTAAGTGAAGTAGTTGCTATCATTTTAAAAAGAATCGCAGGAATAACAACGATGATGAAAATAACAAACAAATTACAAATTAGTGACGCAATTATATATGCCTACCGATCGATTTTCAAACTATATCGTGCTGCTAAAAAAATTCGTGAATGATCATCATTTTTATTATTATTATTATTTGTATTAATGATATTATTATTGTTGTTGTTTTTGCTGTTGATGATGATGTTTTTTTTTCATTATCCTTACTGCTATAATAAAAAAAAAAGTGTCATTATTAATAATATCAGTATCAGCAGCATCAACAGTATTATCATTTGACACTTCTTCAGTACTACTACACACTCTGACGTACCGGGAAAAAAAACTCCTCAGGTGGGACCATAAAAATTCTGACAACCTAAAAAAAAAAAAAAAAAACAACGAAGAATGAAATATAGGTCTTCAACGTGCACAATTTTTCCGGAGGAATGACTTTCCCGTCAAAATTCTCTGATAACTAAAAATTAAAAGGGTCAAAGATCAGTGCCATTTTGCACTTTCACGGTCGGGATGGGGGGGGGGGGGGCTGGGGGCTGGGGCTCAGCCTGGTGCGCAATATGACGAGACTTGTTCGACGGTCCACCAAACAACTTACAAGTTTATTTGAAATTAAAAACCAAAAACAAAATCAAGTATAAAAATGTAGATTTCATCAATACCTGCAATATAAGGTTAAAATTTTGCTTATAAGTTCCATGCAATTTTTTTTAAATATGCATTATACACTGGAGGCATGAATATGATGGAACAGAGGAGGTCGCACATAGATATGCATTTTTCTTGTGTAGTTTATTATCATGAAGTATATGATATTTTATTTTACTCTTATATGTTGTAAAACATGTGGAACTTTGAACATGACATAGAATTCCTTTGATTTAAGCATCATCATCATTATCTCTTTCATGACCATCATGATCATCTCCATAGCTTTCATCTTGACCATTCAATTCAATTCAATTCAATTAAAAAATGGTCTTTATTGACAATCAAACATGTTAACAATCATACATGAAAAAACAGCAGGAGCTGGAAAAATCATGTTTACAAGTTGGTGTCGGCACAATTAAATACATTGTTAAAACCAGTCAAGTTGGTGTCGGCACAATTAAATACATGTCATAGTAAAAACCATAATAAAATACAATTAGATAAAGCATAAAAGGCAATGAATGACTTGAAGGAGAGGAGACTGACACTTATTCAAATGACAAAAATAAAGTATGTTGGGGTGGCTCGGTGTAAAAATGGCAGAGGTAAAAATGGCAGAGGTAAAAATGGCAGAGGTAATAATGGCAGAGGTAATAATGGCAGAGGTAATAATGGCAGAGGTAAAAATGGCAGAGGTAAAAATGGCAGAGGTAAAAATGGCAAAGGTAAAAATGGCAGAGGTAAAAATGGCAAAGGTAAAAATGACAGAGGTAAAAATGGCAAAGGTAAAAATGGCAGAGGTAAAAATGGCAAAGGTAAAAATGGCAGAGGTAAAAATGGCAGAGGTAATAATGGCAGAGGTCATAATGGTATAGGTAAAAAGGGTCTTAAACCCCCATGAAAAAAAATCAAAAAGTCCCCGCATGTAAGCCCTACATAGATTAACTAAGAAAGGTTCTAAGAAAAAAAAAATTATGGAAAGGGTAACATTTTTAAAATCATAGATAGATAGTCTACACCAAATTGATAATTTTTTGGCTGGAATATCTTATTTTTTCTGGACTCTCATGGACGGCCTTCTCATGTCAAATCGCTGTATTAATATTCAAATTTGAAGCACACTCTTGATCGCAATTGTACTTAATTCATTACAGGGGAAGTTCAACCTCAGTTAAAAGTCATTGTAGAATAGCAGAAAAAAAATAAAATGATATTGGTGAGGGTTTTAGGAAATCAATCGAAGATTTTAAAAGCTATACTTTTATATTTTAATGATGACGTCATTTGCAAGCAGCTTTCCCATATCTGGTATATAGAAAATATAAATGAAATTTTCTAGAAAAAAATCAAAATTTTTTTTATCTTCAGGATATATCAAGAGACAAATAATTTCACTGACGCTCCTGAAATATTTTTTTAAAAACAATTATGAACCATTTTGTAGTGCATAATAAAATGTCATGGGGCAGCTTCCCATATATGACGTCAAAGTCCACTTGGACTAGCTGCATTGAGGTATTGCTCTAAAGACCGAACAATAATTGTATCATTTACATTTAACATATCACATTAATCAGGGGCAGATCCAGGATTTTCCAACGGGTGCACATTTTCTTGAACAAGTGGAATGCCCCTGGCCGTCTCACCTGCATCACGCAGTTAAATATAGCAGCAGTGCTGACTTTGAATACTACTCTAACTCGCACAAGATGTTCAGTGATACATGGTTACTCTTATGTCCACTTTTTATGAACTAGACCAATAAACTTACAGAGATATGATGGTTATTCAACAAAAAAACCCAACATGGCCAAAGTTCACTGACCTTACATGACCTTTGACCTTGATCATGTGACCTGAAACTCGCACAGGATGTTCAGTGATACTTGATTACTCTTATGTACAAGTTTCATGAATCAGATCCATAAACTTTCAAAGTTATGATGGTAATTCAACAGATACATCCAATTCGGAGAAAGTTCATTGACCTTTGACCTTGGTCATGTGACCTGAAACGCGCACAGGATGTTCAGTGATACTTGATTACTCTAATGTCCAAGTTTCATGAATCAGATCCATAAACTTTCAAAGTTATGATGGGAATTCAACAGATATCCCCAATTCGGCCAAAGTTCATTGACCCTAAATGACCTTTGACCTTGGTCATGTGACGTGAAACTCATGCAGGATGTTCAGTGATACTTGATTAACCTTATGTCCAAGTTTCATGAACTAGGTCCATATATTTTCTAAGTTATGATGACATTTCAAAAACTTAACCTCAGGTTAAGATTTCGATGTTGATTCCTCCAACATGGTCTAAGTTCATTGACCCTAAATGACCTTTGACCTTGGTCATGTGACATGAAACTTTAATAGGATGTTCAGTAATACTTGATTAACCTTATGGCCAAGTTTTATTAACTAGGTCCATATACTTTCTAAGTGATGACGTCATTTCAAAAACTTAACCTCAGGTTAAGATTTGATGTTGACGCCGCAGCCGCCGCCGTCGCCGCCGCCGTCGGAAAAGCGGCGCCTATAGTCTCACTCTGCTTCGCAGGTGAGACAAAAATGACACGCAAAAAAGTTTTCCGCCTACTAACTCGTCCACAAAGATAATTAGCAAGCAGAAAAGGGTCTCGCTTTAAAAAGGGGGCACACTTGAGTTAGCATATTTGCTAAGATTCTAATTGTACCTCCCAAGGGGGGCACGGGCCAGCTGTGCCCCATGGATCCGGTGTGGTGTGCCCCATGGATCGATATCTATTCATCATGATCCATCATGAAGTGGAAATAAAAAATACTTTTATTACAGAATGTTCAGTTATTTTTTTATCCAGGTTAAATTATGAAAGTAGTTCGAAGTAGACCCGAACTTGTTCGTTTCAGAGGGTTAGTGGCTGCACACAAAACAGTTATATGCACATCCTGGGCAGTAGAGGATGTGGCTGGTATGCAAATGAGGAGACTATGATTGTCATCCACTCACTATTTCTTTTGTATTTTATTATATGAAATCTGAAATATTCTAATCTTCGATCCTCATTGTCAAGTGATACAACAAGCAATTCCTCCCTGAACATGTGGAATTAGCTTTGCTAGATATTACATGGTTCAGTCAAGTTGGTCCTTATTGTCAAATCTATAAAAAATGAAATATTGTATAATTCAAACAATAAAAAACAAAAAGAAATAGTGAGTGATGGCCATCATCGACTGAGTCACTGTTTTGTGAAAAATAAGCGAAACTTTAAAATGTCATAACATGCTTATTTTACATCCGATTTTGATGAAATTTCAGCACTATATATGCTAGTTTGATTTTTCTCTATTCATTCAAGTCAGCATTTTTCCGGGGTGGACTTGACCCTTAATCAATTTAATGAGTTTGAATTGGGGGTTGGTCTATTTTTTCAAGCAGTCTGCTTACGATGACAATCCTTCTCCTGCTAATTGTAAATGTATAATATATTGATAGTGGATCATTTTTTTTTCGTGTGTTAAACAATAACATAATGACATAAAGTAATGTTTGATATTGCTTTATAATTTTTAATATGTTTGAAGTGCCTAATAAATGATAAATAAATATTTTTAGTACATTTATTCTATCATTCAAGCCAATAACAATAAGTTAGATAATTTTTTTTGTGTTATAAAAAAATGTTTTGCACGACGAATTATCCGAATGTATGTAGAAGAGAACAATTAAACAAACAAAACAAACCATGCATTGATCAATTTTATCGTAACAAACTGCGATTCAATCAAGTGACCCCTTGTCATCAAATCTATATTAAATAATTATTTCGTTGACAGGCATATAGGTTTCTTCTTTTCATTTCATTTATTTTATGCATATTGTTTTGGTAAAATAGAATAATGTGAAGTGTCATGTTATTTCTTACTTTACATCCGATTTTGGTAAAATTTTCAAAGCCACATTTCGCCTCTTTTATTATTTTTATTCTTTTACTGTTATTGATTTGGTTCAAAACGGGGAGGGTTTGATCGTAAATAAAAAGCCCAATCATTTATTGAATATTTTGTAATAAACTACATGATATGGTTCATAATGCGAGAGAGGGCGCTATCTAGAAATAACTTTGAAGGCATATTGCCTAAAACCGAACCTCTTCTCATGGTGCACAGCTCTTTTGGCGGGGGACTTGGCCCTGGGAAGCGGAGGTGCTGAAGCACCCCAAGATTTTCCTAGAAGGGGGGGGGGGTGCTGCGTGTGTTATTTTCCATAGGAAACATCCCTGGAAATCTGGTAGGTGTAGAAAAATTGAGAAATATAAGCAAAATCACTTACACTCTAATAAAAACAGTGAGTAAAATTTTATCGAATATTGGGTGGGAAGGGAACATGCATCATTCCTGGGTACAATTTTACCCCGTATTGGGCTATTTCAACGCAACATTGTGTAAACTTTACAAAATATTGGGTATCTTTTGACCCAACCAGCATGCATGTTACCATTTTACCCTATATTGGGTCAATCTTTTTTTAGAGTGTACATTTTCTAGTGAGACTTTTTGGGGGTCAAATTTACATCAGCACCCCTTAAAAAAATCGTTTCCAGGTCCCTGGGCGGGGGCGCTGACTTACATCCCTACTCCGCTCCAGGCTTAATACTATTGGTCCGAGTCCCATGGTAATTGCTTATTCAATAAAACTTTGTCTTAATATTATTATTAATCATTAATATATGGTCAACAGCGTTCACTGAGATAAAAAAGAATAAAAAAGTATTTCAATAATAAGCATTACTGGTGTATATCCTGGTAATTACATTCGCGCCTTTTTTAATCATTTTCATATCCATTGTAATCATGTTCTAAATGCAAAATAATGATAAATTAAGCAATTATTTATGTTCTGATTACGACTTTGAAATAATAATCTGCCAAAACCCACATATTTTGGCACGCGAGGAGTCGTTCCGGAACTGCACATGTTGGCAATGAGATTAATAATATCCGTGAGTGAGGATTATTGAGCAATTGATAAATCAACAATCCGCTTCATGCACCATTGTTTGTTTTTTATACTTTCGGTTTCATTCTTTTCTTAAAGGGCTCCAGCCTGGAAATCATATGAGTTGAGATAATACAGTAAAATTAATTTAAAGCTTCAGCAAAATTACATGGATGAAATATAACGAAGTGATGTGGTATATTGTTTTGCATAATTTTGGTTCAATGTTGTTGTGAGTAATCATGAGTGACTGAGGTGATATCACAACTATTCTCTTTATATCTTCAGTGAACTTTAAGCAGGAGCAATTCCTCACTTAATATGTATATTGTCATCATTGCTGCTGCAGTATATATTAAGAAAAAAAATGAAATAATATATCATGGGATGAGACACTCTCCACATAGTTCATAAATACTTTATGAATAGTATTATAATTAAATCATTGATAATTCATACAAAATTTTCAGAATGGGCAATTATGACGACTGATTCTAAGAGGCGATATCAATCGAATGGTGCTGAAGAGGCAAAAAGGAAGCAACTCTTTTAGCAAAAGACGTCGACGCCCCGGTGCCTGATACGGGACACTTATCGACGCTTTTGTGGACGCGGATTCGTTATACAGGCTATATGTGGAGAATAAAACACCCCCTCCCCGTGACCCAAATCATGTCCATGGCAGCAAAGGCCTTCATAGTGACCTGCAGAAATAATGCGATAACTGACCATAGATTACAAGTGTTTATCCTATTTTATTTCATTTTATTCTATAGAATTACCGAATCCATTCAACTCATCATCATGTCAGTTATGATTCTGCAAATAACAAAAAACAATTAATAGCAAGTGAACCCGAATATGATTCAGCTTGTAAAAATATTTTGACTGTTGACTACTGACGCAAAAAACAATAAGAATTCATACACTCTATACACTAACATTACAATTTGTTTGTAGAAATTTCGTAATGTCGGGGGGGGGACGTGGTGGATGCAAATTTCACCTCACTCCCGCCCCCTCCACCAACTTATTTTTATCAAATCACCCGAAACATGCTCAGAAAAATATCCCTAGTCTTATGCAGGGCGAGATATACACTGCAAAAAAAAACCGCCGGTGTTAATTTAACACCAGCCTGGTATCTCTATCACTCACACCAGAGAAGTGTTAATCAAACCGATATTGGTTTAACACTAATTGGTGTTGCTTAAATGCCAAATTGGTGTTAGCCTAATTCCAAACCGGTGTTGTTTCAACACCTCTCTGATGTGGACCGATATAACTACCAAGCTGGTGTTAAAGTAACACCGGATTTTTGCATGCAGTGTATAGTAGCCATGGCATGTAATGTTGGTCGCCTTGTCTTTTATACCAGAAAATCATGCTGTCACACCCCGGAAATCCATTTAGTTATTTTCCAAGGCATATAGTGAGCTTATTTGCAGTACGCTCTCTTCTGTCTGGACTTTGGTCGCTTGCAATTTTGTTCAAAGATGATACGAAACTATATTGTCTTTTCTCTGTTTAATACTCGACGAGGAACGGAGACAGTGTTCTGCGTGAGCTGGAATGGGATCTCACTGGGATTTATGGAGCTGTAACAAGTGTCATAACTCCAACAATTTAATCATCATCGATTGATCAGTAAGGTAAGATATTTATGAATGTCATTATTGGTGACGATTTACGATTGACATTATATACACAGCAAAAAAGTAAGTCCCCCCTTATCAAATTGCTGTAAGTTTTGTATGGAATTATTTTGAGATATGATATTTCGTAGGTGGTTTTCTACACTCATTAAGCAACTCCTGGGGAAATATGAGATTGATCGGTTGAGTCATGCATGAGTAATCAAAAATTGAATTAAAAACGACCATTTTGAAATCACAAGAGTCGTTTTTCAGATTGTGCAAATACAAAGTTGGGCAAAAGTTGTTTTTAGGTGAATTTTATGGCGTTAATGCTGTTATATCCATCATTATTTTTTTAGCAACCCCACACACAATTTTGATATAGTATGTTTATGGTTGAGTGAGCACAATGTATTGAAGGGGCCATGGAAGCGGGGGGAGGGCTGCAGCCCCCTCCCCTTTCCAAAAGCATGTACAAACATGTAAAAATGCCCATATGATTGTGATTTTTTGCATGGTCAGCCCCCTACTTTTGGCTCAGCACCCCCACTTTGAAAACCGTTCCGCGGCCCCTGTATACTATATTGTGATGTATCATCATAGGGGTTTATCCTCTACAACTTGTTAAGATCATGTTAAAATTTGAAAATGTCATAGACCCCTCCCTCATTTCAAAATTCTGGATCCACCACTGATTTGTCCATAAATTAAGCTGATCTTGAGAAATTGTTAGGAAAATAATACATTTATGATGATGGTGATGATGATGATAGTGGTGACGGTGGTGGTGGAAATAATGATAATGATGATGGAAACGGAATATTAGAACATGATTATGACACAAGAAAGTTTATTTTACATATTCCGATAGTAACATGACCTTAACTTTAGCTTTGAATGAGTGTAGGGAGCAAGAGGATTTAATTGAGTCTGGGAAAGGATTCCAAAGGTCAGGACCATGATGTCTTACGGATCTTTGGGCAATACGTAGTTTTGGATTGACTAAATGTAAATTAGAGGAATTACAGGTGGGGTAATCATGAATGGTTTTATTCAAAGAATAAAAATTTTGAAATGAATTTGGTAGCATCCCATTTAAATATTTGAAAATGAACAATAAACTTTGTAGTGTATTAATGTCAAATACTGTCAGAGTTTTTAATTGGTAAAATAATGGTTTGGAGTGAGATAAATATTGTGAACCGGTACAAATGCGAAGCGCTTTCTTTTGCAATAAGTGAATAGATTTTTTTTGTTTTGTTTGTTGTGGCTTAGGCTTCATTTTCATTCTGGTAATCATTGTCAAGCTTGGGAAAATTGTGGAGAAACAAGCATTAAATGAAAAATGAAATGTAAACCACTTTAAATGATACAAACTTGTAGTGAAAAAGTGCTGGAGATGTTTTGACATATAAACTTTTGCACAGATTTAGTTATGTCCTCAGACCCAGCTGGCTCAAAAAAGGGTAAAGGCTGTGCATACTAAGTGTTGAAATTTCAACTTTGGTGGCAAAATTGTTAAGAAAATACTTGAATGTATCAGTTTCATTTCAATTGACTAAAAGTGCTAGGAAAACGGATGAGAAATGTTTCGCATGGTAAGTTTGACTTCACCCTTTCCCCTTTACACAACGTGAAAACGAGCATTTCTGCGCAAACAGATTTCTGCGAGCTTTACAAAAATGGACAGTGCTCACTCAAGTGTAACATTCTGTCAAAACTTTTACTTTCATTAGATAGATGAGACCCAAACCCAAGATATGTGAAATGTTATATGATCCTAATTATGTGGGATATGTAAAATTACCCATATGTTGTATATTCTTTGCAGGTCTTTTTCAAAGTGTAAACTTTTTTTGGTACGCACTATATAGATTCCGGGCTAGTGTTAAATCAACACCGGAGTTTTTGCAATGTACATTTGGATTGTGAGCGATAAAACTGTTCCCCACTTTTATCCCAAAACGTCTCTACGATGCACATTTTCCCTACACATCTCTTGTCTATTACAGCAAAAGAAACAGATTCCCACATAATATATTTCCCCGCCCCATCGCCTCCCGCCACCCACCTTATATTCTGGAACAACCCACACAGTCAAGCAATCCGAATTAAACTCACCGAACATGAAATCGACCGTGCCTGCATGCTGCATGGGCAAACCCTTCAGTCGAGTTAAGGGTCTGAATGTGCAGCCTACTCATGCCTTCTGTGCTGAAGGCCCTCGCTCTCTAGCAAGTTTTGTATGTGCTAGTCTTGCGTGGAGACACACTCGTTGATCAAAGTTTCAATCCGGGTCTGTACCTGCAGCCTACCCGCAAAGTTGCCCGAGAGAATCTTCTGAAGAAAAAAGGAAACCCCAAATATGAACGAATCCTATATTGGTCATTACGGTCCCGACATACCCAACTTTCGCAAAATCATCAAGCACCTATAGGTAGAGTTCATAAACTCTACAACAATCACAAGATCTAAAAAAAACATCTTCCCAGACCCGGCCCACCCCTGTAGTTGACATGTCACGTGAACGCACACTCCGTCACATGCTATAGTCTTTTCCGGGGACCCCAAACAAAAAGAACAACATGAAAATACGGAACAATCCAGCTTCGATTAATGTCCTTCGAAGAGATACTCCACACACAGACTTGTCAGAGAGAGAGAAGGAAGTTCCTAAATGCAATTACGGGCGAAGATTTCCCAATAACCCGAATCCAATCCATATAAAAACTTGTTTTTAGACGAAAGAGAATAATCAGACAAGTTGATATAGGTGAAAGTTTGAAAAATATCGGACAAACAATAAGAAAGTGCTGTTATGAATTTAAGAAGTTGTAAAAATTGGTTATCATTTATATACCCATTTTGGAGACTTCAAATAGGCTGAACATATTATAGGCAAGGTCA
This sequence comes from Lytechinus variegatus, assembly GCF_018143015.1. Taxonomy (NCBI): domain Eukaryota; kingdom Metazoa; phylum Echinodermata; class Echinoidea; order Temnopleuroida; family Toxopneustidae; genus Lytechinus; species Lytechinus variegatus. Next base: position 26,738,208 of record NC_054744.1, on the reverse strand, counting down.
TAGAGATGTATAATTATACTAATAAGGACCATTCTTCCATGTATACATAAAATGGCTAAAATGTCATATTATTCAAAAGTTTTTAATAATAAATTTCTTTCGTGAGGACATAAAGCAATATACTACCTTGGTATATTGCTGCCCCATGCAGTGGAATAGGTACTTAAGAGAAAACCACAAATCCCTGTTAATTAATTACATGGCCTATGGAAATTCAAGTTGCCCTTGCATGCGGATGCCTCTTGTCATAATTTACTTACCAAGTTGCCAATATGAAATCAACAAAGTATTAGGATGTCAATTTTAAAGCAGCCATATATATATCTTATTGCTTGTCCGATTTCTTTCAAACCATTCTGTTTTATTTATTTTTCTCTTTTTCAACACAATATTTTATGACCAAGGCTGGACTCCCCTTCAAACTCGGGGAAAAACATACCCTAAGAACACGTTTGGCTAATTTGGAGAAAAAAACATACCCTAAATACGTTTGACCCCGCGATTGACCATTGACCAGTCTTTTAACACCACCCCTTTTCGTGAAATTGGTGTTGGCCCGCGTCCAAAACTGAAAAAGCGGGGGGGGGGGGGGGGGGGTTATCACACATGACTTGTCTGTACAATACCTACATGTATTTAACACTCCGGGGGTATTTTTTTACCCTATAAGCCTATAACGTTTAGCCCATAATTTTTAAGAACCAAAGCCATAATTTTTCAAAATCAGAACAAATTATAATGGATCATTTTACAGGACAAGTCCACTCCAACGGATTTGAATAAAAAGAGAAAAATCCAACAAGCATAACGCTGAAAATTTGATCACAATCGGATGTGAAATAAGAAAGAAAAAAAAATTGAAATATTGTATAATTCAAACAATAAAAAAAAGTGAGTCGGAGGGACGTCATCGATTCTCTCATTAATTTGCACGTGACTATAAATATTTGATCAAAATCGGATGTGATTTTGTGAAATCGGATGTGATTTTGTGAAAAATAAGCGAAACTTTGAAATGTCATAACTTTCTTATTTTACATCCGATTTTGATGAAATTTTCAGCATCTTGCTTGCCTGATTTTTCTATATTGATTCAAATCAACATTTTTTGTGGGGGTGGACTTGACCTTTAAGCTTCACCCCGACCCGGCCATAGCCCTTGACCCAATATCCCTCCGCTCAATCACATGCACGCATCACCACACATCTCCCCTCAGTGCACACAAGCCGCACAGACGATCGTACAGCTCACAGCTAGCCTCAGTCTCGCGTTTTAAATATTCCGTATATCGTGTATATTTTACTTTCTCTTTACTCCGTTTTTTTTATAAGCATGTTCTCCTCTTTTCTGTATGTTTTCCTCTTTTGTGTACGCGACCGACCCAAAACTACTACTCTTCTTTATAATGTTCCTCAGTAGTTACTATATAGATTGGTAGATATGGTAGATCTTATACAACAGGTCTATGCCTATCAGGGAATTACTCCCACTTCCCTGCCTATAATTACACGTTATAAAGACACACTATGTTATGTTACCAATGGCTATTCTTTATTATCTGTGTTCTGTTTCCTCTATACGCATGTATTTATGTAACTAGCTAGCATCTGTTTAATAAAACACAATCTTTTGATACTCTTCATTTTTAGATCCTTGACGTGGCTTGAGAACTATAATTTTTCCAACCTTGCAGAACTGATGTAAACACACAGCATGGATCACAAGGTATAATTTTGATTTCATTTTCAGCTCAAACACAGGCCGTATAAAAATTACTGGGGTTTATAGTGTCAGATTTTCTTAATGTTTCCTTTATATTTCTTTATAAATGTACAATATTAGTAATGTACAATATTAGTGTGACCCAAGCCAGTGGGTCACAGCATTGGGGGGCACCAGCAAAAATTTTGAGTCACTTAAAGAGTGCGCGAAACGAGCTCAGTCGCCAGGACTTGTATACTGACATTTTAGGACAGTGCCATTAAACGGATATATATCTCACTGATCACTTAATGCGAGCGCGAAGCGCGAGCTAAAATTTTTTGAAATTCAGACCTAAAAGGGACATTAAAAGCAATTTTTTGTAATCATAATACAAACCTGCCTCGCTAAACAAACAATACGAGAGCGAAGTGCGAGCTAAATTTTTTTGTATGTATTGACCCCAAAGAGGGACATTTTAAGGACTATATGTTAGGAATCCATTAAGAGTATAAATATCTCACCATAGTCTTCTAATGCGAGTGCTTATCGCTTGCTGATATTGTTAGAATAATCAATATACATCTAAACACATGAAGCGCTTTTTGGAGTCATTGTAATGATTAACTTACGCATCTCACTATAATCAAATATTGCGGGCGCGAAGTGCGAGCTGAAAATTTATACCTGAAGAGGGACATTTTAAGGCTTGTTTGTAGGAATCCACGAAGATTATACGTATTTCACTAACAAAAATATGCGAGCGCGAAGCGCAAGCTTAAAGTTTCGCATATATTGACCCCAAGCATGGATATAATGACTATTCTTATTAAGGAATCCATTACGAGTTCACATACCTCACCATAGCTATCTGATGCGAGGGCCAAGCGCATGCTGATTTTGCTAGAATTACATCTAACTGACACATTAAGCAGTTTTTTAGTCATTGTAATCATGATTATCAATATACGCATTTCACTAACCAAATGATGCGAGCGCAAGCTGGAAATTTTTGATATTCAGATCAGAAAAGGGACATTTTAAGGACTGATTTTAGGAATTCATGAAGAACAAATATATCTCACCAATTCACGAATGCGAACGTAAGCACGGACAGGAAATGGTTTATATCGACCTTAAAATGGGGGCAATCATTTTAAAAATAGTCATGAAATAGAAGCATATGCCACTACATGAAACAATAATTCGAAATGCGAGGAAATATATTTTATGTATATTGACTTGAAAAAGGGAGGTTTTTAGGATTATATATCTTGTTAAACAGACAATGCGAGCAGCAGGAACAATGAATACATAGGATATGCGCAAATTATGTTTTATAAAGATATTTTTAATGTGATATAACATCATAATTTTCTTCTTTCCCCACTACTTTTCTTCCTCTTTTTCTCATTTTCCCCGAGGTTTTTTTGCCAGCTGATTGAGGGGGGGGGGCACGCCCCCATGCCCCCCCCCGTGGTTACGCCACTGAGCCAAGCATATAAGCCTAGCAAAAGCAATTACTATTTTCTATGCATCTGACCCATTTTGTCAACAGCACCAAAATTGCAGGCTTGATGCCGGCTCGAGGCCGGCATTGGAGGCGGCTTTGAACCTGACGCATGTGTATCTCGGGCCTAAAGTGTTGATAAATTCGGTAGTGATAATTGTACTCTTTATATAGCATTCTAATCTTACAAAAATAAGTTAATCTTATCTTTTTAATGAGTGGAGTTGGTGTACGATTTATTCGGAAATTGTAACAGAATTGCAAAGAACTGTTGATTATTTTGATCAAACAATTTGGGGATGGAGGGTTTACGACCAACATCTTGGTACAAATTCCATATTTTGCTTTGAATTATGAATGTTAACATATAGTTATATCAATGATCGATTTAAACAGAGCAAGACATGGGGATCTTAAACAGGTCATTGTGCTGAAGTAACTGGATTAACAGGAATGGCTAACTTAAATCCTGACGAATCAAATTCTGATATCTCGGCGCCATCATGGTAAGCATTAACAAAACATTTTTTTCCATAAATACGAGTCTTGAGTGGAATATCTTCCCTCTGAAATGATTTACTATCCTTCTTAAAAGGAATAAAAAAAAAACCTTGAAAATTTGAGTTTCATTTAACATGTTAAATTTCGTTTGATTATTCCTTTGATTTTTATAAATGTCAGAATAATGAGATAATTATGCAGGCTGTGCTAGCCGTGTGAGACGACCCCACACCATTCGAGGGATGTTGACACGCCCCCCCCCCCCCCGAAGAGCATCTTTTTTTTATTGATTTCTTTCAATTATCACCCGCTGATTAATTTTTGTTATGCAATGATGAATCATTTCAATTATTTTAAAGCCATCTCAAGTTTTTGAAAAGTGTTAAGAGGGGGGGGGGGGTCTTGATAGTTGTGCGAGTGAAGTGAGCAAACTATACGACCTTTTTAAATGAATATTTTTATCTTCTGACAGATTTTAACATCAATTTAAAAACATATTTTAACCGTTCCCTTTTATTTTCTTAGTTTCTCACTCATTTCTCATCATCTCGGTCTTTTTGGAGGGGGCGAGTGCCCAATTGTATATCTATCAATCAATCAATTAATCAATCTATTAACCAATCCATCAGTAATCAATCAGTAATCAATCAAACAATCAACCAACCAAACAACCAACCAACTAAACAACTTAATCTACCAATGAATGAATGAATCAATTAATCAATGATAATGATCAAGTGGAGTTTTTAAATCGACTTCTTGAATACAATATAACCTTTTTGCATTCGTGAGCATATATTTATCCCTCCTCTCCGTTTAACTTCAGCAGCGAAGATACCCGGGATGACAGTCCATCGGAAACCCTCTCAGATCTGGAACTCAATTTAATCTCGCAAAAAATCCCCCGACATCGCTGGGAAGAGTTGGGCCTTCGTCTTGGGTTCGATGGTGTGCAACTCGAATGCATCCGTCATAACAATAAACATGAACCACCGCAGAGGGCGATATATGACATGTTGCATCAATGGCGACGGAATCACTCAGGGGAGACGCTGCGAGAGGCGCTGTTGCAAGCCCTAATTGATACACGGTTAAAGGAAATTGCAGAAACTATAGACGATGGTGACTATTTATACTTAATTACACTATTACTTGTATCTAAAAAAAAATTCACACACACAATTTGAAAATCGGGAGAATATATGTTTTGGGTTGAACAGACGTGTATCTCTGATAAAGCCGATGTTTGCAATTTTGATGCCAACCAACGCCTCTAGCCAAATTGGTGGTTGTATTTTTTAAAACAAATAAATGTTTAAATATACCCATGTTACACAATAATCTTGGATGTCTAATCTTTATAGGTTCCACCAGAACTAGTTTATCTTGGGGTTATTATACGTCCAACCCTTCGCACCTGGAAAGACTTTTCGAAAATGATAAAAGGGTTGCTGTACGTTCTGATTCAGTTCGCTTCTGCTTTTATTTCTAGAAAGCTCATTTGGGTAATGGGTAATATAATTGGCGGCGGAAGCCAAAAAATTAAGGGGGTGTCCACCTGAAATTTTGGGATGGACACAGGTAAAAAATTGGACAAGCGCCCCCAAAAAAGGTTATCAACCTAAATTTTAGTAGTGGCTAACCAAAATTTTTTGACAAGCAAAAAAAAAAGAAAGAAAAAAAAAAGGTCATCCACCAAACTTTTAGGGGGGACAACACACGTTTCAGGGGGGGGGGCCACGTCACTTTATGGGGGACGCTGGAAAAAAAAATGACAAGCAAAAAAAAAAAAGAAAAGAGAGGTTATCAAAAAAAAATTAGGGGGGACGGTCCCCCCACCTAAAATTTAGGGGGGGGGGGGACACGTGCCCCCCCGCTTCCGCCGCTTATGGGTAATATTCTTACATCATTTGTGGCTCAAGTATTATGAAATAAAAAAACATGGGTTGGGGACTTTGTGATAGGTATCAGACGTTCAAAATTATATAATTATGTCCGTAATCTGTATAAATAATAATAAAAAAACTGTTTAATTTCTCTTTCACAGGAGTCGTCACGTCACACTCACTCGATTTAGATTTGGAGCAGTTAAGAAAGGAACTGGTCAATTTCTACCTCTCAGACATGTGCAAGATCAAGTTTATCCCTTGGGATGAAGAATCTTATGTTGATCTCCAAAAGTTCTATGTCCGGTTGTCCCTCGTCGTGCAGAATGCAAGCACCTTTCTGAACGGACCGAAGACCCTCCGACCCCTTCAAGATTCCCATGACGGCATCTTTTCTTCTAGTAATAGCAACGATCGGCAACCGATGAGGTTGCTTTTAGAGGGTGAAGCAGGTATGGGAAAAACAACTTTAGTTGCTAAATTGGCCTATGATTGGGCAATAAGGAATGATTCTTCGCCGCTGAAAGACATCCCATTGTTCCTTGCAATCCCGTTCAGAAAGTGGAATCCTGAATGGTCTATTGGTAATGCTGTCCGTAAGTGTCTCCTTGCTTCGGACAGTAAAATAACAGCGAGGCAGATCGATCACTACATGAAATCAAACCCTGGAGCCGCAAAGGTTGTCCTAGAAGGATACGATGAGGCTAAGTTCAGCATTGCAGACGCAAAAGCTTCTGGTCGCATTGGATGCATTCTTCGAAACGAGGAGCTGCGTGAAAACCAGATCTTAGTTACTTCCAGACCTTGGAGAGTGGTGGATTTCAAAAGCTGTCTCCGTACTTACACGAGGATTGAAATTGAAGGGTTTCAGAAAGAAGAAACGGACAAGTATGTTAAGTTCTTTTTCAAGGAACAGGATGAAAAGGCAGAGCATGTCTTAAAGTATATTCGACAGCATCCTCTTGTATCTGAATTCCTGTCAGGAATACCGTTATTCACTGCTATGCTCTGCGAGTTGACCAATGAAATTCAGACCACTGTTGACGACCTTGACGAATTTGACACATTGAGTGATCTGTTCAGGTACTTCACGAGTTACCTGTGGGGCCACTACGATACGAAATCAAATACTTCAAGATCTCAAGAAGAAAGTGAGAAGACCTTGACCAGATTACTCTTGCATCTAGGAAGAGTAGGTCTTGATGGTCTTTTCAGTCCAGAGAAGAAATTATTGTTTGATTCTTCGGATTTCATACTCTCAGAAGGACACGAAGACGAAAAATCGTACGATCAAGAGGTAGAGGAATTGGCTTGCAAGATCGGCATCCTCTCGAAGCATCGACGGCAAGTGCAACTCAAGACAAAGTTAAGACAGAGAACTGTAACAAAGTCACATGCTGTATCATTCTTCCACAAACTAAGCCAGGAATACTGTGCGGGCGTTTATTTGTCGCACTTAGCAAGAACAGACGAAATGGCATTCTTGCAATATATCCGACAAATATGCAGCCGTACCCAACTGTTAGAGTATAAGAATGTTCTACTTTTTACCTGCGGCGAGGGAATCCATTCTGCTCGTTTGATTCTTGATCATCTTATTGCTCTACAAGAAAAGTGGGTGTACCTTTGGGACACCAATAACAACACACCTGATATCGCTTTGCTGTGCAATTTAGAGAGCAAAAGTGACGGTGAACTGAATGCCCAGCTGAAGAGATTCTTGCAGTCTAGTAACCTGAAAATATGGGTGTCACCGTTTCAGCATGAGCCACACATTGCTGTCGCATACAAATATGTGCTGTCCTCTGGACAGTCCTTGCCATTGGAGGATTGTGACCTGTGCATCTCTAAAGAGACAAACCTCCACATCTTCTTTGACTTCATGTCCTACAAGAATGCAACCTCTCTTACTGGACTCAAGCTCGATGTGGCCCATCTCAAAGAGGAAGACTATCTGCGTTTCTTGACATGTCTGCAATCCTTCCACCATCTCCGTAGGTTGTCATTGTCAGTAAACGAATCAACCCATGTCAGCAAGCTGAACAAAGCTCTCGGTTCATGTATCTATTCATCCATCCAAGATTTGACATTACAAAATCATTCCACGGATTCGCTGGTTGGAAATCTATCATTTGCATGTGATCGATTTCCGAATGTTGAAGACCTTAAAATTGAGAGGGCATCAATGGAAATATGGCCGAAGACAACAATGCATGCTGTAAACCTTGCATCATTGATGAAGCTATCCATCATGCACTTAACATGTGAACATTCGCCTATGAGGGTATTTTTCGAGCTCATTTCTCAAACTTGCCCAATTCTCAAGGAATTGAAAGTGAGCGTTGAAGACAAACTTATTCATCTAGAAAGACATGCTGGTGGAAAGATCATGGAACAGCTTAGATGCTTAGGCCTAGACCTGAAGTACGTGTCCAACCCATTCCACTCCGACGACCTGATGACCATGATTGCATCATACGCGCCATTCCTGCAGGACATCACACTTGATACTACTTTAGAATTTAAACCTGTCAATACGGCTGCGGAAGTGTCAGTATCATCAATCAATCATATGGTCGAATTTGCAACCCTGAGAGATATCTGCAAGAATGAAGAAGACCTCAGGCAAATCCTACTGTACATTCCCAATGTCAAGTCATTGAAAATGATCGGTTGTGAGCCTTACCTCTATAGCACCGGGAGCCTGACTACCGAAGTTCTTGCAATGAAAGCGACACAACTAGAAGTGAATTGTTCAGTTACAGAATTCTCGGACACAATAGCAAACCACCTAGTGACGCTCAATTGCCTGCAGAATTCAGTAACTACCACCCTCTCGTTCCTTTCATCATTTCAGAACCTAACTTCACTTTCTCTCATCAATCTTCCATTCCGGACACTAAATCTAGGAGAATGTCCGAAAATGCCGACCGTTCGACACCTCAAGCTACTTGGATTCTTTCTACAGTGCGCCAGTGGACTTCGTCAGTTTTTCGACAGTTTCCCAAACTTGGTGTCATGTCAAGTGCCATACTCTGTCAATGATGGGATCATTGGCGACTTGAGCGACTCAATCCGCGAACGAAATGATCTCCGGCTTCTTGTCCTTGGGATTGACTCTGGCATCACGGAGAATGTTGGAAAGGTAGTTGAAGCAATTGCCAGCCTCCCATCACTTGAACACCTCGTCTTCCGAGTTCATTTGTTACATGACACATTGCTTCAAACCCTAGCCCTTGCTCTGCCTGTCTGGACCAAGCTGACTTTTCTTGGGGTTCATCCGTACCAAATGAAGTTCCAAACTGAACCAGTCGGGCTGGAAGCAATGGGTGCCTTTGCCGATGCGTGTGTGAATCACGACCAGTTGTCTACCATTGATCTTTCCTCGTTACAACTCACCAAAGAGGCGGCATTGAAGGTGCTTGGGATGGCGTCCTCTGCATATGGCTCGTCTGGACAGTTTTCGTTAAGGTGATAAGCTCCTCTTTTAACTGGAATTATTCTATGGACCATTTTTAAAATACCTCTACAATTTTAAAATACTTAACTATGTAGTGCTGCAATGTATGATGTATATGACCCCGAGTTTGAATAGCTAGTAAAGTGGTTTGGAATTTTTCCTCACATAGATACATAGCTTTTGGTGCGTTTTAAAAAGCACATTCGCTCTAATAAGAGTGCTGAATAGTTTGAAAACGAGCACATAAACCCATATTTTTTAATGTTTGCACCTCTTAGGTATACCTTCCTCTACAACTTTGCAAATTTTGGTGAGAATGACATGGGTTTTGAATAAAGTGCAGCAGTTATTGTACTTCTCAAGTTTGTTATTGAAATTTCACATTTTTGAGGTTGGGTGTTTGTTTCCTTTCAATTTCTAAGAACTGAGAGTGCCGTTAGACTTAAAAGAGCAAATAATTAATAGCAATATAAGTACATTATCCATCTTAAGGATACAATTATTAATTTATATTGCAAAGTTTGATGTAATTTTCATGGATTTTGACTGAGTAATAGAACTTTTAACTAATTGCTGTGATCTCGTGAGGTCTAATTCTTGTGAATGCGCAATTCTTAAGAACATCCATTTGGGTGAACTTTGAAGCTCTTTAGCAAAAAAGAAAGCACATGGACCCATGTTGATTTTTGCCTAATTTGAATATTCTGGTGCTGAGGTATCCATATGCAAAGTATGATGAAAATGACTTGGATTGGGAGCAAGACTACGGAACCATTCGCATTTAGACGGTATCAGACAGACTTTTGCTTGTTTTGGGCTGTTTCAAGCCAACTCGCATTGTTTTGGACACTGATAATTTGAAAACGAGCACATGAACCCCATATTTTTAATGTTTTAGCGTCTTCAGAATATATTTCTCTACGAATCTAGAAAGTATGATGAATATGACATGGGTTTTAAATGTTTGGGAGCAGAACTACTGAACCATTCGTATTTTAGACATTTTAGACGGTATCAGACTTTTGCACGTTTTAGTCGGCGGATTTTGGGCTGTTTCAAGCCAACTCGAATATTTTAGGCACTGATAGTTTAAAAACGAGCACATGGAAACCATATTTATGATATTTTTACGTCTTTGAAATATATTCATCTACAAATCTAGAGAGTTTGGTGAAAATGACATGGATTTTTTTATGTTTGGGAGCAGAACTAAGGAACCATTCGTACATTAGACATTTTGGACGGTACATACGTTTGCATGTTTTCGACTCGTTTAAGGCGATTTTCAAGCCAACTCGCAACACTTTGGACCCCATATATTTAACTTCCCTTCACCTACATAATGCATTCCTCAACAATTTTGCAGAATATGATGAAAATGACATGGATTTTGAATAAAGTGCAACTTAAACTATATATATATATTTTAAATTTTCGAGTAGATTCACGTCTTTTCAAGATTTTTTTTTTGAAGTTTATATGCACTATTCATAATGAGGGCGCTGCTGACTCCAAATAGATATAGTTTGCCAATATATTCCCCTATCCCTTGGTATCTACTTAGTTACATATCCTGAAAGTTTGATGAAGTTTGATGCGATATCGACAGAGTAGAAATTATTCAAACTCATTTGGTGGATTCGTGACTTCTAAGAGAGGTATAAATCTCTTGATTGTGCAACATTTCAAATCATTCAAATACGTCAATCATTGAAGTCCCGTAAAAAAAATAAGCACATGAACCTATTTTATTGTTTGCATTTTCATAATGCATAGATAGCAAGGTAACTCTCTAAAATTTTGTGAAAATAACATGGACGTGGGACTTCATTTTAACCGTGGAAAGTTCTTAAAATATGTTTCATGTATTCCAGTTAGACCTGCACTGTAAAAACGCTGTTAAAATTTTTATCAAGCAGGTTGTTTTAGCCCGTCACTCTAACATCAATTCTTTCAAGCTTAATTTTTTAGCAGTATGTTGAAAAAGTTTAAACAATTGTGTAAAAGTTGAGACAACTTGTTAAAGGAAAAGTCCACCCCAATAAAAACTTGATTTGAATAAAAAGAGAAAAATTCAACAAGAATAACACTGAAAATTTCATCAAAATCGGAAGTAAAATAAGAAAGTTATGGCATTTTAAAGTTTCGTTTATTTTCAACAAAATGGTTATAATTATGAACGAGCCAGTTACATCCAAATGAAAGAGTTGATGACATCACTCACTCACTATTTTCTTTTTTTTTTCATTGCATGAAATATGAAATATTTTTATTTTCTCGCCATTGTCATGTGAAATGAATTTTCATTTCCCCCTGAACAAGTGGAATTTCATTATTTTAACATTTTGTGCTTCAGGCAATGAGGTCCTAATCGTCAAATTCGATTATAATTCAAACAATAGAAAACAAAAGAAATAGTGAGTGAGTGACATCATCGACTCTCTCATTTGGATGTAACTGGCTCGTTCATAATTATAACCATTTTGTTGAAAATAAACGAAACTTTAAAATGCCATAACTTTCTTATTTTACTTCCGATTTTGATGAAATTTTCAGTGTCATTCTTGTTGAATATTTCTCTTTTTATTCAAATCAAGTTTTTTGTTGGGGTGGACTTGTCCTTTAACAAGTCTTTCAGTGGCGGATCCAGAGGGGGGCGCCCCGGGCGCGCGCCCCCCCCCTTTTTTTCGCCGGATTTTTTTTTTTTTGTTTGGATGGTTATATTTACTGGATTGGTACAATGTAGTCAATTTCAAGGGCTAGATCTAGTCAAAACTATATTTTAACTTACGCTCATGGCCTTTGTGTTCGCACAAATGCACCTCTGTCATACTGTATTGCAATATGTAAATTCCGGAATTCCAGGGCGCGCAAGTCGATTGGTTGGAAAGTTGCACCACTTGTAATCGGGAGTTGCAGTGCAGTGACCAGTGTGAAGATGTTGGATTGTATATCATTTTTTCCCGAAATTTTGTGTTTTTTGTAACATGCGTTTGTCCGTCTTTATGGCAAATACATGTAAATTGTAAGTAACAGATCGCGAGAGAAAGTGTCAACGATGCGAATGATAATGTCTATCCCCGAGATTATTCTTCACTCAAAGATGAAGCCCTATATCGGGCGCCACGTGCGCAGCATTATCATTCTGCCTTGGTCATGTACGTTTTCACTGAAATGTATAGGTCAGACACAGTGGCGTAACTACGGGGGCATGGGGGCACGTGCCCCCCCCCCCATGGGCTGCCCCCCCCAAAAAAAAAAAAATACGGGGAAAAGGAGAAAAAGAGGGAAAAAGGAAGAGAAACGTAGTGGGGGAAAGAAGAAATTGTTGTTATCATAGTGTTATATTATTATATAACATACGAAGCATTTTTCACAACTTTATGAAACATTATTTGCTTAATTGTGTCTTCATTGTTCCTGGTGCTCGCATAGACTTTTTAACGAGATATATAAACCTGCTGTACTAAAGCCTCCCGTTTTCAAATCAATATACAACAAAATAATATATTTCCTCTCAATTAGAGTTATTGTTTTAAGTAGTGATATATTCTTATTTTTCATGACTACTGAAAGTTATTGCCCTATTTTAAGGTCTTAATATAAAACATTTCCTGTCCGTGCTAACTTTCGCATTAGTGGATTGGTGAGATTTTTGCTCTTCATGAACTCCTAAAATCAGTCATTAAAATGTCAATTTTTCTGATCTGAATATCAAAAGATTTTAACTCGCGCTTCGCGCTCGCATCATTAGGTTAGTGAAATACGTGGGGTCTTAGTGAATTCCTACAAACAAGCCTTGGAATGCCCCTCTTCATGTCTGAATTTCCTAGATTTTTCAGCTCGCGCTTCGCGCTCGCAGTATTTCATTAGTGAGATGCGTATAATAATCATGATTACAATGACTTCAAAAAGTGCTCCATGTGTTTAGATGTAATTCTAACAAAATCAGCAAGCGCTTGGCACTCGCATTAGATGACTATGGTGAGATATGTATACTCTGTCTTAATGGATTCGTAACTATAGTCCTTAAAATATCCATGTTTGTGGTCAATATATACAAAAAATTCAGCTCGCGCTTCGTGCTCGCATCATTTGGTTAGTCAAATACGTAGGGTCTTAGAGAATTCCTACAAACAACCCTTAGAATGCCCCTCTTCAGGTCTATATTTCCTAAATTTTCAGCTCGCGCTTTTGCGCTTGCAGTATTTGATTAGTAAGATGCGTATGATAATCATGATTACATGACTACAAAAGGTGCTTCATGACTGTGTTCAAGTAATTCTAACAAAATCAGCAAAGATGGCAATAGCATTAGATGACTATGGTGAGATAATTATACTCTTAATGGATTCTAAAATATAATCCTTAAAATTTTCTTGTTTAGGGTCAATATATACAAAAATTTTAGCTCGCGCTTCGCGCTCGCATTGTTTGTTTAGCGAGACAGATAAGTATCATGATTACAAAACAATTTGCTTATGATGTCAATATTTAGCCGTCAATATCAAAAATTTTCAGCTCGCGCTTCGCGCTCGCATTATTTAATCAGTGAGATACATATCCGTTTGATGGCACTGCATGTCCTTAAAATTTCTCTATTAGGTCAGTATACCTGACAACTGAGCGCGCTTCGCGCGCTCCCTAAGTGACCCGAAATTTTTGCTGGTGCCCCCCATGCCGTGACCTACGGTACGCCACTGGTCAGACATATTTGTATTTAATGTAAACTAACTTTTACACTTTCTGGTAGATTCAGAGGCATATTATCCAGGGCGCCCCAACTAAGTTTCGCCGAAGCAATCATTCCAACGAATTATCAAGGAGCAAAATTGTATATTCTCAATCACCAGTCGACCCCACTCCGCGTTTGCTGTGTATAGGCAGCTATATGTCAGCGTAAGGAGCGAAGATTTTATGTGACGGGGGGGGGGGGGTTGGGGGGGGAGAATAAAAATACTTTCGTGCTGGGGAAAAACGTCCCGAGGACACATTGTGTATTGTTAAAAAGTAACTTATAACTTATACAATTATGGACTGGATATCAAAGCTCCTTACATGTATTTTCTAGCATTTTATCATTGACCTTATTTAATTATTTGTGGTATAGTTTTAACAAGTGCTTCGAAAAAATTGATTATCTTATGTTAAAATAAATATAAATACAATTTCATCCTGGCTGGTCATAAGTTAAGATGGCAACGCGATGAGAGACTTTGAACGTAAACAATAAAAATGATGAGAATCCCCTTAAGAAGCATTATATTACTTTGAGGTTGTGCAGAATGACTGGATTATTGAAGATGATTTGAAAATAATACGAGGGAAAAGGTTGATTACCAGAAGATGATGTCGTTTTTTTCTGTAGTTTGTAACAATTTACTGTGCATTTTGGGAAAAAAGAACCAAATTTTATGCATGTTGCCATACGACTAAACAATTCTCGTTTGAAACACACAATGTAAATACACAAATGACAATAAACAGAATGGATTATTCGGAACTTATCGATTACAAGTCTCAGTTTCGTATCATTTAAATTTGACGTTTCAATCACACGATGCAAGTGAAGAGCCTTTGCCAAATGTATATTTTGAATAACCGCTTATACGGTGTGTGACTGGAAACCAGCTCCTAAATGAGTCAGTATGTGTCTTTTATTCATGAAGTTACAGTGATTTAAGTGTGCATTTTTCTTCTAAAGGTGCTCTCAAAATACGACTTTTGGACATGATTTTTTGAAAAAGTCCTTGCCGTGGGAGGGGGGTATCCCCCCTCCCACACCCTCCCCCCGCTCGGTCGCTTCGCTCCCTCGCCGCTGGCGCCCCCCCCCCCCTATTTCAAAATCCTGGATCCGCCCCTGTCTTTTACACAATTGTTTAAACTTTTTCAACATACTGCTAAAAAATTAAGCTTGAATGAATTGATGTTAGAGTGACGGGCTAAAAAAACCTGATTGATAAAAAATTTAACAGCGTTTTTACAGTGCAGGTCTAACTGGAATACATGAAACATATTTTAAGAACTTTCCACGGTTAAAATGAAGTCCCACGTCCATGTTATTTTCACAAAATTTTAGAGAGTTACCTTGCTATCTATGCATTATGAAAATGCAAAAAATGAAATAGGTTCAAGTGCTTATTTTTTTTCTACGGGACTTCAATGAAACTTCAAACTGGCTCGTTCATATATAAATATTTTGTTAAAAATAAGCGAAACTTTGAAATGTCATAACTTTCTTATTTTACATCCGATTTTGACGAAATTTTCAGCATAGTGCTTGTCTGATTTTTCTCTATTGATTCAAATCAACATTTTTCTGAGGACTTGACCTTCAAAGCTTGATTTTAAAACAATATGTTGAAAAGTTTAGAGAATTTTTAAAAAAATTAAACAATTGTGTAAAAGTTGAGACAACTTGTTAGAGTGACTGGTTTAAACAGCGTGATATATTTTTTCTACTGTATAACGGCTAACTTTAAAATGCTATCCAGCATGGTCATTGCAACCATTGTTCAGTACGCATTCCTCTCTTCCTATTACTCTAAAACAAAATATCACAGCCCTGTATAGATCTTGCTCCCGCTCACATGTTTCTCAAATCTCATATACTCGCTATACATTGAAACATTGCCCCACTAAAATATGCGAATGAATCGTGGTCTTTAATACGAACCTTATCATTATGATGACATCGCCATTGTGCTAAAACCTTGATTTTTTTTTATTAATTGTATGATGCAGTACCTAGTTACCACAGTTCTCTTAATCACAATTCTGTCATGAAACGGAACGCAATAGATCACAGTTACAGGCCTATGTAAAGAGGAAAATATTCATTTTAAAGTTTTGATAAAAAAATATCACGTTTTTTGGTCGATATCGGTTAACAGGTTTACAGGACCCCATCTGCCATGTGACTGGGAGGTTTACAACGCAGTAGATGTCGGTAGGGATACCGGTTATGTCACATTGGTACCACCCGACAAAGTGGTGAGTCAATGTGGAGTTATGTGAATGAGCGGAACATGTTGGAGCTGAGTTTATTCAGTTGGCCTATGTTAACAATAATGAAAATAATAATAGCCTTTCATTCCCCATTCATTCTTATGTAAGCTATTTATTTGTTGAATTCTTGGCAATGGAACAAAAGATCATAGCCATAACCCGAAACATAGAAACTTATATGCCCTATTGGGAGTGTAAATATTGTAGGTCATCATAAAGTAAAACAATAATAAAATTTTGAAGAACCAAATTGAAAAATAAAACTAAACGTTTGTTTGTAAATGAAAGCAAATCGATTTAGAAAATTTGATTTTTGTCTTAATTGAATTTGGCAGAAACAATTTCTCCCACTCAGCCAAATCGCACGTTCGCATGCACAGATTATAAAGCGGGGATATGGATATTCGAATGTAAATAAAATAAATGATGTTTTTCGCATACAGGTATCGCTTTGGTAAAAGGCGTTTATTATTGTGAAACAATCGAGAAATAAATAGAGAAATATTGGTACCTTAATTTCAAGATCAACGATACCCCCTAAATCATGTTTGCGGAAATTATCTTGCCCTGTCTATAGCATCATTCCACAAATATCGAAATGCTAATGCCTTCTCTGTTTCTATAAAGTTCTTATATACGAAATCTAATCGTCATTTCATTTAACTTACAGGTGAGATATGGGGAGTTTTATGATGGAGCCGGTCCGAAGTTTTCATCCATTATGTGCGGTGTCACCCTCGAAACAACTGCTAAAGGTAGGCTTCGTTTCATAGGTGGGAATGTATATTTTCCAAAACCTAAACATTTTCAAGATTTGGGGTAAACAAGGGCACATTGGTTATTCTTCCAAGCAAAAAAAACGAGTGAAATCGGCCATTCGTTTCTTTCCCCTGAATCTAAGGAATACAAAGGGGGTCTTCATTCTAGATAGTGACCCTTTCCACCATTTTTTTTCATGGTGGGATGGGGTAAAAGAAAGAGCACTAACATGGAAAGAGAAGGCGGAAAGAGAATGACATGCTGGTAAGTTTAGAAGAATGTAATAAAAGTTGTTAAGAAGTAGGATAGGGGGGAAAATAAAAGGAATAGAATAATCAAAAGGGGAAAATGAAAGGAAAAGGTAGAAAAGGAAGGAAAAGCAGTGGTGGAATGGGAATCAATGTGTTTTTTAATGAGAAGGGGGGGGGGTAAAATTTCTCATCTTTCTATACATCTTTATTTTCAGGGTATACATACAAAATTGCTTGCAACGAATTTTTGCCTTGTATTCGAGAACAATATATTTCGTAATTTATCGAGAGCTTTCGTTTTCGCTATTCAGATGCCGTATACTGGAGATCCATAGGTTGTCCTGACCTAGATGCCATCTTTGGCGACCAAGATGGCGCCAACAGCGACACCGGTAAAGAACATAATGTCACTGTTTAAGCCTTTACTCATGTTCGCTGTGAGAGACCCCTTCTCGAGGAAATTGATCTGAATGTGCAACCTAAGGTCTCTTCCGATCACTTATAGTGTGTATGAGCACTATCATTCAAAAATTGAAACTACAGCAAGTTGTACTTCTGGTAATCTTGTCTCAAGACCCCCTATTGTTGAACCTGTTGAATATAATATACTGTCAATCAGGGTCTGTGCCCGCAGTGTATATAGTTTAAACCTCCATGCAGGACCATTCCGTTTTTCCAAGATTAAATTAGGGATCTCCTGTTAAAATACTAGTACCCCAAAGGTATATATATAGCATCTTTTCGGATGATCTCGTGCACTCCACATTGTTTTGATTGCTTTTGATATACATCCCAAATCTTAGAAGTTTACACTTTAAAGGTATGGGACTTTTTGTATTTAGATGGCAATTAGATCTCACCTTGCCTATTATAGGGTACAAAATGTACCCTGATGGTTCAAAAAGCTTTTCAGGGTAAAAAGTTGCACTCCAAAGTCAGCTTCCATTTCGACACTTGAAGAGTGAAATAAATATAAAATTGTGTACTAGCTTTGGCAATCACTAACATGTATTGTAAGGCTGATTTTCAAAGAATAAGTGTCACAGAACTGAGTTTAGAAGTTATAAGATTTGCTATTTAGTCCCTGTTGGATATTCATACTGCTCAATGAGTTCTTTGAAATAAGAAGAAGAACCTATGAAGCGTTTGTATATTAGGAGTAATATTTTGTAATCATTGCAATGCCAGGAAGAAAGTCTTCCTATCATGCCTATAGTGTGATTCTTTTGGTATTGATTTATGTATTTGATGTTATTGTTGACTTGGATTTTTTTCTGTAAACATATGTCTAAAATTACTAAAAATTTCTACGTACTTATTTATTTCCTATTAATTATTATGTATATTCCCTTTATACCCCTTGAACGTCATTAAGTGCATGTTTTATCGATTTAATGCGGTGCAAACACCCTGTTGGGATATGGTCTAGGGTCAGCAATACAATAAGGAGCAAACCTTTCTTGTTTTAAATGTATAATCCCCGGGGGGGGGGGGGCCACTTACATTGACGAGTGGATACCATGCGCGACCAAAAAAACACGTAAAAAGGATGTCTTTTTCACGATAGGGCACGTTACGTACGTAACGTGATAAGGGTGTCAAAAACGCAAAAATAATGAAAAAAGGGTATCTATTTCACTAGGAAAATTACGTGTTTAGGGTCGAATTTGCGGGGATGATGAGACAAAATTAATATGTCTTAAAAAGGATGTCCTTTTTGCCCCAACACTACGTGTTTAGAGTCCGATTTGCACGAGGTCAGTGTAGAAGGTGGGGTCGTACTAAATCAAATAAGGTAAAGCCGACGACCGAAGGACCCGTAACAATAAAACATTCCTGTACTTGTTTAGGGGTTCATTTCAGGGAATATTTGCCAAGAGTATCGTTTTGTTTCCAATACTTGTTAAGGGTAGGGTTTCACACGCCAATACTTGTTAAGGGGTGCATTTTCAGAATATGGAAATTACGTGTTTAGGGTGCTTTTCGAGACCCCATGGTCGCGCATGGTATCCACTCGTGAATGGAAGTGGCCCCCCCCCCCCCCGGGTATAATCCTTCTCTTCCAAACCGTGAAAATCTTGACTATATGTGTCGTAATTTGTCAACCATGTCTATAATTTGATCATGAAAAGCGCTCTGAATCGTTGCAATGCGCGTAGTTTCTCTGTTAAAACGGAACTTTTGCTGTATTCTTACTGACCTAGACTTAAGTTATTTTAATTATCCTTTAACTTAACGGTCGCTTTATTCTTACTGACCAATGCAAAAGTTGTTTTAATTATCTTCTACAAAATATTTTCTCGAGTATTTTAGGGCGGCATTACCCTAGACATGTCCCTTTTCACATGATGAATATCCAAGTCAGGAGTTTGTAAATATTGTCGGTCTATATTTAGTGCTCCAAATGCCAAGATACCAAGTTTCACCTTTGAAATTTTTCTCCTTGGTCATTACGTTCCCTCGTATTTTTTAATGGACGGCGGTGCCCTTAAAACACAACCCCCCACATTGAACATAGTAGCAGAAATATAATCTTGAGAAATAAAACCCTGAAGAGTATATACAAAACAGTTCAACTACTAATACACCTTTTAAGTTGTTTTAACTCTTGAGGAGAGTGAACTTGCACTAAATCATTTTCATATCGTGTATCTGTCAGACAGGGTTTCTTTAAAAAAATATCACTCTAACATTCCATTTCGCCGTATTCTAATTGACATATTCAACAAAGGTTGAAAACTTTTATCATCATTTTAGCCTTCTCCCTGAGTCCGTTATTTTGAATGTACATGTATCTATAGTAATTGATGATCTGCTTACATGCACCATATCAACATTATATTCCAAGTGAATGCATTTATTTTGGGGTTTTTAAAGGATTTTTAAATACGTTTTTAGCATAAGCGCTGTTGTTTTCGCTGTACGATATTTGCGTCATGTTATGATGTTTGCGTATAAGTAAAGACATTTTTTTATTGAGAATTCGAATAGTATTTGTTATTATTTGATATTTTTTGTAATTCATATTGCCTAGATTAACTCTCGAAATCGGCAAAGCAGCTTTCCACAAGGTTCAATATATATTATCAAAGTGTCTTACACTACTTGAAGAGGTTATATTTCAAATTATGCTCAAACGAGAAATCTTAATATTCTTGGACACAGTTTTTCCCCCTTCTATACATCTCAAGCTGGATATATCGCAAGTCGTTATTATGTTTGCCAATGCAATTCATCAGTGTTTTGTCGATATTTTCATTTACACTCATATTGTATGAATTATATTACCTTAAACTTTGTATTCCAAAATCCTATACTTGCACCGAAAAAATGGCCGTATAACACACGCAGACCAGTTGGCTTCATATAATATAATCATTGCAACAGATGTGATTGGTTTGCATTAATGGGTACATGAATTATATCAAAGATGGCATATTTATTTGACATATACATCCCAAAGCAACCATTTCGAATTATATCATAAAATATTCATTAGTAAATTCATTTGTTAAATCATAGATTTATTGATTATAGATCAGAGTTTAATTATGTATGTCTTATTTCAATATCTTATATTTCTATCAACTATTGTTTGTGTTTTGTATCTTTGTAAATTGTACCCAAATCAGCCGTAAGGCTGCTATGTTCAATGTTTTTTATACCGAAATAAATAAATAAAATGACTACCACTTTCGAAAGCGCCCTTAATTCCTTCCACAATTTTCCGAAAAGCAAAAGTAAAGTATAATAATATTCAAATCTAATGAAGATCATTAAAATTCTGTCGGGGGGGGGGGGGCTCTATCACCCCCTCATAAGAATGAAACGGGGCCCTGGAGATTCCGATTTTTCACGAGATGGACACTTTAAAAACCGAGATTCACTTCCAAACAAATATTTAAAAAACTATAAAAAAAAAGAAGGAAAAGTGAAACAGAGTCTTGCGTCTCGCCATTATGATTATGTAAGATGGTCATAATCTGTGCATCCAATATTCCCCTAAATATTTTAAAATTAGATCCATGCATAGTCGACAAATGAGTTAGGAGATAATTAGACAAAGTCCTCGTGTTTTGAAGACCCCACATATACATTTCCTTCGATATGAGTTCGCATCCATGTGGGATTTTTAAAAAGAAATTGCAGCAATCCATTTGGATATTTTCGGGCATTTTTGAGCTGTCTGATATACATAATTTGTCAACACCATATTTTTTTTTGAAAAATATTTTTTATAGTATCTACCTTATTTTATTTTTTTACACCTATATACAAATCAACAGGTTATGTTTTCATTTGCCAATAGTTGTAGCTTACTCCCTTTGCTCGCTCGTATTTTGAAGTAATTCATTGTGTTCAAAACTCAATTCCTCAATACTTGTACGTACAGTGAATGTCTGTGACTTAGTGCAGCAAATTGGCGATTCCCTAATTGCTAGAAAAAAAATCAGCCATTTTCGCAACATTTCTAAACCTACTGTCCAAACAAACGAAGAACTTCAGTTTGTTTGTTGTAATAATACAGTATACTGGAAAGTCATACGAAAAATGACAACCGACAAAAATACATTGTCCATGGGTGAATTAGAGGTGAAAATGTTGCGTGTCGTACGGGACATTTCTGAGTCTCGTACGACACACAACATTCTCACCTTTAATTCACCCATAATCAAACATTTTTTTGTTAGTAATCATTTTTTCAGATGACTACCTACTATAACTTTATTACTGACAGAAAATTATATATTGCTCAAGCGATCAGCAAAGAGACGAGAAATAATTGTTGTCAAAATGTCTCGTACGACACGTGTGGAATCGCCCAGATAGAGACAGATAGAATGCATCCTATGGCAATGAATTACTGTAACCGAAAAAAAAAACAATTGGTTATTAGCGTTAGCGGGTTTTTCTCTCTCGCTTCACTCACTCGTATCATCTATAACAGTATGGATTCGGATCAGAATAAGATGTCAAATTAAAGTCACATTGACAGAAATAAGGAAAAGAAAGATAAATTCTTGCTTGACATTCGTTCATCATTCTTTGCTACTGATTGAACGGTTAGTTCTAATGATTCTTTTTGTCTCGTTCTCAAATGGAAAAAATATCCAATTTGGAGTACTGATTGAAAATCATTTTCCTTGGATCGTTTGTGGTCGGGAGGTTGAGAGGCAGATGAAAGATTGTCACCAAAAGACGCTGATGACAGCAAAGTCATTGGGGCCCGTTGCAGAAAGAGTTGCGTTTAAACGCAAGGCAAAAAATCAATCGCATGCAAGTCCCAAATGCGCGCTGTTGATTGGTAAAAAAAAATCAAGTTTCGCATGATCTTTAGAGTTGCGATTGATTGCAACTCTTTCTGCAGCAACGGGCACCAGGACACACAACTTCCCTGAATATGCCTCCATGTATATATCGGGGGATGCTTTCATGAAAGGACTTGTCGGATGTTTAATCCGACAAAGTCTGCCACAGTTACCACAAAAGAACTGATCCTCATCCGATCAAAATCAAGGAAATTTATCTGCAGGGTCCCATCCAGTGGCGTACCATAATCATGATAAATAAGATATAAAAAAAATACAAAATATTTTATAGAAAAAATTATAATACTTTGGAAAGAAAAGTATCTGTGGAAATGGGGGATTCACTCAAAAGCATAGCTTGTATAATGTGAACCCCCTCCACAGGGGGGGGGGGGATTTGTCCGCCAAAAAATTTGACAAGCAAAAAAAAGGTCTTCAACCACAAGGACTTCGTACCATAAAAAAAATCGTCAGGGGAGGGGGGGGGCAAAGATGCGTCCCTTGCATGGGTTGTGACTCGTGCCCCCCCCTCCGTAGGTACGCTAGTGGTCCCATATTACAAAGAGTTGTGAGTGATCCGATCAATCACAACTATGGAAAGCCAGCAACGTCAACATGTAAAATACATTATTAACAATATTTTCTAGAAATGACTTATATTCATACACTGTTTTCTTGACAATTCAGAAGTTCTTTTAGTTTTCAAAGGACAATGAGGAAATTTTCAAAGGAAAAAATGGATTTCCATGATACTTGAGATTGATTGGATCAATCATAAATCTTTGTAAGACAGGACCCTGATGTGACCACTAGTCTTAATGGTTGATGAAACGCTCCCCAGTACACTAACTTGATTGGTCCATTTTGCTTTTCGTTATATATAGCAAGTACTAGTAACATTATGATTTTCACGGCGCTCACTTCACTTGCTTGCAAGATGGAAACTATTTAACATAGTGTTTGTTCCAATTTTTCTATTTTAAATAGTTATTTTTATTGCTCGCTTCGTTTGCTTAACCGTATAAGAAATACTCATAGGGTTATGGAAGTTTTTTTTTGTCTTGCATGCTCTATAACCTTGATATCGCGTATATATATTAGACATTATGCTCGTCAGGTCAAAATGTATAGGCCTAACCTTGCTTCTGCCCCCTTTCTAAAATGTGTATTAATATGGACTATTCACAGCAAATCATTCACTTAAAATACTACCAAAAATCCATCCACTGTCAGAAAATAACATGCTCTCCATCCCCTTTCCCAAGAAGGGGCACGATGACCCCCTAAAATCGACTGCTTTAATTGCTCCTATAAAACAAATCGGACTGTGATTCACCACTTGCCAACTTAAAGTTGTGGGCCCGGACCTCGACGAGTCATGTAGCAAACTGCACAAACCAGTTTTACGACCCAGAAATAAAGAACTGAGAAAGAAGGACAAGAAAGGGAATAGAAATTGACAGAATCTGAAATGAATTTTCTAATATTATACGTTAAACTGTCACACACAAAATAGGTCATTCACCCCCTCCAGCCACCCCTACTATATACACCACTCTGTCCCGAAAAAAATGTTTGACTTATTGCCCCATTGGATGGATGAAATTAAGCCAATGAGCCAACATCGTTGATTAAAAAAAAAGAATAATATAGTAATCTGACATTCCTCTATTGATACACTCTAGATGGCGTTTTCTCGATTTGAATTCACGAGACATTGATCATAGAATTGTCATGAATATTTGTTTCATTGAAAAGAGTGAGCTATTTAGGCACCTGTTTGGCACCCCAAGTTTTGAGCCATTTATCGACCCAAACTCAATCAAACTTGATTAGATAGGCTTCTCTAGGATCCATATTTTTGGTCATTTTTATTAATTATATGCATGTAGGGCCTATATATATATATATATATATATATATATATATAGTCAAGTGTAAATATGCAAGATATGCACGAGATTCACACAGGCATTTTTTTTTTTAGTTTTCAAAGTTTGAACAGATTTGCAGAATTGATTATAAAATTATGAATATCTTTTATCGTTTGTTTTTATCCGATCATGTTTGCAAATGTCATTCAATCTCCAGTTTCTTTGTTTCATGAAGATTAATAACAAATGAAAAAAAAATATCCCGGGGGAGGGGCAGTCAAATATATTGCTGTACTGGTCAATGGCCAATCAGGGGTCAAACGTATTTCGGGTATGTTTTTTTTTCCAAAGCTTTTTTTTAAAGACTACCCAAACTTGTTTATATAGGGTATTTTTTTCCCCAAGCTTTTTCCCCCGGGGTCATATTCTGGTGATAACTTGTTTAGGGGCCAAACTGTGTGAATAAAGCCCGCGAAAAAAAAATGTTTAGGGGGTTATTTGCACAAAGAGAAAAAAAAATAGTCAGGGGTGTTTGGAAATAATTTGGTTACGCATGTGTACCGGGATGTGTACGGCAATGCATTATTTTGACTGGCCCCCGGGAAAATGTAGGCGCTAGATTATAACCATTCGAAATAGGAATGGCAAGTACTATAACTTGGCTTGGGGTCTTCATTTCCATTTATTTTCCTTCTTTTTTGTTCAAAGTGATCCCGTCGAACTGTCAAACCTTTGGTTCTCTCTCAAAATCGTTATCATTTGTCTGATTTTGTCTGCGAGACGACTCCGTGATGATTTCATATCGATGAGTGTACAGAAGGACTCTGACTACAAATAGCACTTACGGGGCGTGTAATTTGCACATGACTACATTGGAAATGGGCGAACGAACGTAAACATTCAAGCGAGATCAAATCTGTGAGATTGAATTAGCTACTGTACGACTGTTTTTGACATTTTACGTTAATTTAAATGTGACATTTCTGAAAATAATACTGTAGATACACGATTTCTTAGGGATATTCACAAGAAATGCACGACAGGGAACGATATTATCACGGTGATTCCAGCGAACAGCAAAAGATGCTGACGGACGGGGCAAGCAACGAGAGCCTGTTGAGTGAAGATCTGGTCGACGATGAAGGGGAGGATGATGATGAGTTTGATGAAAATGAAGTGGAGACAGAGAGGGAAGATGAACTCGAAGAAACGATGAGTAAATGGACAAATTACATTCATGGCTGGCAGGATAGATGGGTTGTGTTGAAAAATGGAACATTATCATATTTCAAGTCGAGGCACGAGATGCAGTCCGGATGCAGAGGATCAATGAGTTTGGCAAGAGCAGTTATCGAGGCAAGTCAAAATGGAAACAGTGCAGAGTCAAGGCTCATTTGTTTTTTTTTTTGGGGGGGGCAGGGGGTTGGAGAAGTCAGAAGAGCTTCCAGGTTTAAGCTTTTATTTACAGAAGAATTTCATGGAATTGAGGAGTTTGAAGAACCTTTATTACGAAAAATTACATTTTTGAGGCCAATGTGTTTATGAAAAATAGACAAGAGTAATAGTTAGGCACCTACAACAAAAACAATGACAAAAAAATTCACTGCATCTTGAGTTAGAAACGGATATTTTTTAAAAGTTCTGTACGTATACTGCACTGCAGTGTGAGTCACATCAGTTTTGAGCCTTTATTGAGGTAGTACGGTAAATTATGTTTAAATTCTAATCTAAGATTTTCCCAAGGTATCTATGATTTCTTTATCTTCCGCTTGGCGACAGCACGCAAATTGCGCGATTTGCGTGCTGTCGCCAAGCGGAAGACAAATCAAGATGGCGACGTAAACACGGCTGTAAGCTCTTCCCATCCTTTCATTTTAAATTTCTCGTTTTTTTAATGAATTCTTCTTTAAAAATATGATCAATATCACAGAAATGTTGGAAATGAAGTTGGACCCCATGTACATGTTTTAGGGCTAGATCTTTTAGAGGGAAAGTAGAATTCTCGGGGGCGAAAGTTTCTGGTTTTGTACCCGTACGTGGGGAAATATACAGTAGGTAGGGATCCCAGGCATCAGTGGGGAGTGACCATACGTATAGTATATGACTTTCACTGCCCAGACACCTCCAGGGTATGTAGTTATGTACACCCAAAAAGTGTTGGCCCATCAATATCAGTGGTTGTTTATTAAATATTTGTAATGTAAGTTCTTCTTCCAGTACAGCCTCCTACATGTTACATGTATCTTATTATCATACTCTTAAAGGGATGGTCCGGGCTGAAAATATTTATATCTTAATACATAGAGTAGAATTCACTGAGCAAAATGCTGAAAATTTCATCAAATTCAGATAACAAATAATACAGTTATTGAAGCTTAAAGTTTAGCAATATTTTTTTTAATAAAGTCGTCATGAATATTAATTTGATGGGCTGATGATGTCACATTCCCACTTTCCGTTTTCTAATGTTATTACATAAAATATTTTAAAAAATTATTTCATACTTGTGTGAATAATATATTGTCCTTATAATGATATAAGTTGCAGCAATAAATACATGTATGTAATGCTCTAAGTCAGTTGTCAATCCAATTTTTTCTAGTTCTTGGAGGGAAAATTTGAATAAACCTAATTTCATATAATAAAATACAAAAGAACAAGTACATCATCAGCCCACCTAATGAATATTCATGACGACTGTCTTCACAAAATATTGCTAAAGCTTTAAAATTCAATAACTTTGTTATTATCCCATTTTGATGAAATTTTCATAATTTAATTTTCTCAGCAATTTAATGCTCCAGTCTGCATTAATCTGCTAGGCAGAGTCTGAATGGCTTGTGAGGTGGGATCTGCTACTGGTTTGCGAAGCAAACCCAGCCTGAAAGGGCGAGCGAAGCGAGCATTCTTGAATAAGCTGTGGTACACCCTGCAGATGTGGGTCTACATTTGTAGACTAGTCTGCATGGTCTGATGCATAATTTATTTGTGCTATTATTTTGAAAAGATGTATTTCCCAATTCATCACAATGTTTGCAATTTTGTCATAATTTTAGTTTTGAAAGTTATGCTATTTTGCGACTACGGCTACATCTCGTCTGCTCTTTTTACCGACAGTATCGATATCAAGGTATTCTACATGTAGTTAGGAAGCCTTCTGTGAAACAGGTTAAGTAAGATTGGAACCAACTCTGTGGTTGGTGGATAAAGATACAGTATGACTAAAACTTGTCCATGTGTTGAGAAACAGGCCCCCGGTTCTTAATTATGATACATGTATCTACATGTACATGTATTGTAGAGGGTCATCAAGTTGGGATAGCAAATCTATGAGGCAATGGTGTAAAAAGGGACACTTTAGCAGTCAACAAATCTACACCTAATGCAGGGTGCTACATAACTTTTTAGAAGCTCTTGTCCAGTCGGGCAAGTAAATTCATAAATAGTTGGAATATAATTGCTCAAAAATCTATTTGCCCGATAAAAATCAGTGAAAAAAAAACTTTTACCTCTTCCAGAGAAAGTTTTGCGGCTTTATAAGCCATTGACCTTTTTTCTCTCTTTTGACATGAACTGATCTCCTTTGTTATTGCATTTCTTTTTCCAATGTGATTTTATCTTGCTTGCCAATACCAAAATTAGGGTCCAAATATATCAACCCTAATTTTGGTCATTCTACTGTGAGAATTTTGCTTGCCCAATTTGGGCAAGTATATTTGGTTTTTACTTCAACACACTTTCCCGACTAACTTTTACATGTACCTGCTACGGGCAAACGGGCAAGTGCTTATGTAGGACCCTGCCTAATGCATGTGAAATGATTAAATTTTGAAGTACAGTATGGCGTGCTAATCTGCTATACATGTAGGATCAGTATGACCCAAAAATTTAATAGGGTTGGTATATATTGTGTGTAAGAAAGAATCCCAACATTTAAAAAATATATTAAATTCTGTAAATTCTGTCGAAGATTTTTTTCATACGCTGTTACAAACATGTGCACATCTACATTTTTTCTACTGAGTACAGTGCATTTTAATTAAATGTATGATCTTCAATTCATTATCCTCATTTAGAAAAAAACTGTACTGAACATGTACATGTACCAGCAAACATCCAAGGTCATTTGTCTTCACATGAAAGTATTTTTCTCTTTAGGGTGACTAATGGTAGAGCTCCTTAAAACCTTCCACAATGTATTGTATCATTTGATTACCGTATTTAATTTTTTACATGTAGAAACTTCTAATAATGAACTGTTGTCACTCAGGAAGTCCTATAAAAATACATGATTGAAATGAGAAGTTCATCATTTCTTTTTTTAGAAGTACATGTACCAGTACTTGTAACAACAGCTCGATATACATGTAAGGAACCAAAGTATGAAGATGGGAGCAGCTTGGTTTCATTATAAACATAATTGTTGAAAGAAGTTATTACCGTATTTCAATTTCACACATCTATCATGTTATTTTTAATAACATATTTTACTTTTCCTTTTTAAGTTTAAATTGATAATTTGATAATTGATAGTTTTCATACATTGCCAATGACAATAAAATGATGCAGTTTAATGTTTGTTTCTAGTTGTCATCTACTTCACAGTCATTACATTGAATTTTATATTTTATGGAATAACAAAGCTTTACATGTATCCCCCAATATTTTCAACGTTATAAATCTGCACTTGAGAAAGTGTACATGTAGTTTTATTTTGTGTAGGCTGTGTTACTATTATTGTAATTGTCATTCCATTTTTAATTGGGTTCAATAAAGTGTTGATTATTACTAGGAATTGAATAGCACATTTGTTTATTAAGGTTTGTATGAATTTTAATACACTTCTCATTTCATATTGTAAAAAAATAAAATCTGTGATTCAATTTGTGAAAACAAACCTTTCCAGGGAATTAAATGCAGCCGTTTACATGTATTTCTTGGCTTTGATATTTTGTTGGCCATTGACCAAGAAAATATTCAGACCATCCACGAGGGAGGGGGGCAGAAAATTATAAACAAAGAAAAAAAAAGTTTTGAAAGTGAATGTAGCCAATTGCCTCAGGTTGCAACATGCAAGTTGGGAATATTGAGTCTCCCAGGAATTATTTGTTATTAATGACCTTCTAACAGGACAAAATGAACAATGGTGGAACTAAAACTTCCCAACTTGACTTTCATAAAATTTTGAAGGAGAAAAATATAGCCTTTGTTTTTCTCCTATACAATGTAGTTGCAAGTTACGATCAGTCATGCATGAATAATTATGAATCATCAATATTTTTCAGACCATGCTCTACTACTACTACTACTACTACTACCACTACTACTACTACTACTACTACTACTACTACTACTACTACTACTACTACTACTACTACTACTACTACTACTACTACTACTACTACTACTACTACTACTACTACTACTACTACTACTACTACTACTACTACTACTACTACTACTACTACTACTACTACTACTACTACTACTACTACTACTACTACTACTACTACTACTACTACTATACTACTACTACTACTACTATACTACTACCACTACTACATCTACTACTACTACTTCTACTACTACTACATCTACTACTACTACTACTACATGTGATGTACATGTACTACTAGTAGTAGTAGTACTACTACTACTACTACTCCTACTACTACTACTACTACATGTACTACTACTACTACTACTACTACTACTACTACATGTACTACATGAACTACTGCTACTAGTACTGCTACTACATGTACTACTACTACTACTGCTACTACTATTGCTACTACTATTGCTACTACTACTACTACTACTACTACTACTACTACTACTACTACTACTACTACTACTACTACTACATGTACTACTACTTCTACTACTACTACTACTACTACTACTTCTACTACTACTACTACTACTACTACTACTACTACTCCTATTCCTACTTTAATATTTGATTTGATGATAAAAAGTTAATGAAAGTTCTACGTAGCGCTCATGTCTCTCAGATATGACACTGCTGGTGCTCCGTGATGGCAACATATTCAGCCATTTTCTTTCCATCTTTCTTTCCAATCAGGTTCATGAGTTTGATCATCTGAGGTTTGATGTAAGCATCAACGACAGTGTGTGGTACCTGAGGGTGAAGTCAAGAGACTCCCGACAGAGATGGATCGAGTGCTTAGAATCCCAGAAGGCTATGGCTGAAGCAGAGAGCACTAGTCTCCAGAGACATGGCTCAATGGTCTCTTTACACTCAGGGGCTAGTCTTACATCGTCATCATCATTCAAGGTGAGTTGCAACTTTTACCTGAACCTTTAAGGTCGAGTCCACCCCAATGATACAAATCAAGCAAATGTTAGTCATTACACTGAAAATGTCATCAAAATTGGATGCTGAATGAGAAAGTTATGCTATTTTCAATTCTCATTTATTTTCACAATAGTGATACGCTCAATTGTCAATAAGGAGCTGATTATACTACAAATAGGCCTACTCATATCTTTTATGTGTTATGATTTGAAATATGAAATCAGATTTTCCATCTAGAATGTAAATTCTGGTGTGTTTCTTTGTGGAAGCAGTGAATAATTTTAGCTTCTTTATCACCATAGCTACATGTATATACATGTAGTAGCTACATGCTATATACATGTAGTTTGTAGTACAAAGTTTGGTATTTTTCATAAAAGAAATGGTGCATGTGTGATATCATCACCCCCCTTATTGCATGCAGTACAGGCCAAGATCTTAGATATCTTTTCATGAAATTTAGCAAAAATAACAAATTTTATGACCTTCATATTTTACATCTGATTTTGATGAAAATATCAGTGTTGTTATGGTTGTTTGAGTATTCATACCAACCTGTTGTTGGGATGGACTTGGCTTTTTAACTGCACTTTTTAACTTTAATGTAATAATGAACTTATTCAAGCCTACAGTACACTGGGGTCAAGTGCACCATCTACATGTATGTGCAATCGTACAACCTCTTTTAATATGTGTATTGTATTTTATAAACTGTCTTGCATAAGAGTATTTCATTTATTTCATAGTAAACATTAGAATGTGAAGATTGATAGTCAAAGGTTTAGATTAATCAGAAGAAAAAGAAGAGTCTTTGGGAGGAATAAGAAAGTGAACTTTTAACATGAGAAATGAGGAAATATCTTGTAAGGTTCTTGTTTTATAATTTTGATTAATGCACTGTTGATTATTGTACCCTGTTTTGAAAGAAGCTTTTATTGCCTTCTATTGTAGAAGGGTAGAGGGTTAACAGAGAAGCTTGCTGAGATGGAGACATTCCGAGACATCCTTTGCCGTCAGATTGATACCATGCAAAGCTTTTTTGACACTTGTGCGGAAGCTGTCCCAAAAAAGTGGCTGGAGGAAGCATGTGAGTATATTTTCCTTTTTATGAAAAAAAAAGAAAATCCATATCTTATAGTTCGAAATAGACAAAATGAAATACTCAAAAAATTTGCTTTGCCCAATTGATCGTGGGCTAGGCAGCCGCTGTACAACGCCAGATCGACGAGGCTCTATCCC
The DNA here is from genome assembly GCF_018143015.1 of Lytechinus variegatus. Lineage (NCBI taxonomy): Eukaryota > Metazoa > Echinodermata > Echinoidea > Temnopleuroida > Toxopneustidae > Lytechinus > Lytechinus variegatus. Next base: position 26,706,387 of record NC_054744.1, on the reverse strand, counting down.
TTTAATTGTTTAACGCCAAACAGGGTAGCAGCAACTCGCATCTTTCAACGTCTTTTGGTCTGACGCGGCCGGGGCTTGGACTCCCTAACTCCTGGTTGTGAAACAGATGCTCTACCAACTGAGCCAATACACTGGTGTGGAGTGGTGTGTGGGTTATTAGCAGTTATGTGCCACGTAATACCTTTAAGATGCGGTTTCCTGATTGGTGTTAAAATGAATCAAGTGATAAATTCTAAATATGTATGACACGTAGATGGTACATAGACTGATAATCTTTCAAATTAACAGCTTTGATCTATAGAGCAACAATAAACACAATGTCTTGAGTAGATATGAAAGTGTAATGCTTTGTGTGTACTCAAAGTGCATTGCACTTTTTACTATCTTTCATATTAGAGTTGCTCTACATGTATGTTTAGTATTGTTACCCAGGCTACACGTAGATGAGTAAAACAAGTGCAAATTACCCACCTACATGATTAAAGCAAACATGAGGGGTGAACACTGTCGACCCAAGGGGAATTGATTTCAGCTATACATGTACATGTAGGTGTCAGGGGAAGGGGGTTATCATTTGTTTCTTTGTTTTTTATATTTATGAAGATTGTTTTCTTATTTGGAAATATACTGTATATGACAGATTTATCACCACTTGGGTTCAGTGGATGAGGCAAAATATGTATCTTTTTTACTCTTCCCTAGCAATATAAATTTAGAATTACTGGTAGATTTTTCCAAACTGAGCTACAATTTACCTTTCCTCAGCTTCACTTTGAAATGATAGCTTAAAAAAATGCCTTGGAAATATATAGATTTTTTTCCCCGATAGTAATGATTACTTTTAGTCCACATGTAGATGGCATATCATGTACAATGTATGACATCACTATGATCTGAAATAGGTTTGCTCATTTGTACATGTATGGAAAGTCACAGTAACCAAAAGTTGTTATTTCATTTGTATTAATGGTCTATGTACACATGTATTCATATACTAATGATATATATTTCATGTGACCTTTTTTTTGAGGGGGTGGGTTGGCCCTTAGGCTATATATCAATGCAAGCTGAGGCTTTACTGTTTAACACCATGTCTGATTACATTTTACACATTTACTCTAATTACAACAAAGATTCTACATGATCAGTCCATCTATCATCCCACCTGCTTCTAGCACTCTGCCATTAATCTACGTGTAATTTGATCCCATAGAGAGACAATCGGTGAAGTCCTTTTTTTTGTGGTCAACATGAGCTTGTTTTATAAATATGAGGTTAAAAAGGCACCCACATTCATCAGATGCCTTGCTGGTATTAAAGGGATGGTCTGGGCTGAAAGTATTTTAGTTAAATAAATGGAGTAGAATTCACTGAGCAAAATGCCGAAAATTTCATCAAAATCGGATAACAAATGACAAAGTTATTGAATTTTAAAGTTTAGCAATATTTTGTGAAAACAGTCGTCATGAATATTCATTAGGTGGGCTGATTATATCACATCTCCACTTGTTCTTTTGTATTTTATTATATGAAAATAGGTTTATTCAAATTTTTTCCTCCAAGAACTAGAAAAATTGGATTGACATCTGATTTAATGCATGTGATATTTATTGCTGCAACTTATTTCATTATAAGGGAGACATATTATTCACACAAGTATGAAATAATGAAAAAAATATGATTTTATAACATAAGAAAACGGAAAGTGGAGATGTGACATCATCAGCCCACCTAATGAATATTCATGACGACTGTTTTCACAAAATATTGCTAAACTTTAAACTTCAATAACTTTATCATTTGTTATCCGATTTTGATGAAATTTTCGGCATTTTGCTCAGTGAATTCTACCTTATGTATTAAGATATAAATATTTTCAGCCCGGACCACCCCTTTAATGCATGTTATGTGTACAGTACATGTAGATATGAGCACTAAGAAAAGAAGATTTTATATCCTCTCCAGGGCCGTCTGCACCAGCCCCAGTTTTCAAATTAGCGCGCTATTTCTGATCTGGCAAATTATTTCGATCTGAACAGTCTCAAGATTACAAATGTATTTGTAATGGAGACGCAATTATCATGCTACTGTAGTTTGCTGGATTAATCTCGAGATTGCAATCCCAAGTCAACTTGAGATTATTTTCAAAATAGCGCGCTACTTTACAAAATATCCCGCCAATTCGCAGGTGCAGATGCACTCTTAATTCACAGCGTCACACCATAATTCCTCGATGCCTCGCTCGACCACGAATCGCTCTTCTTGCGATGGTGGAGACAGGGTTTCTTGAATCTTGAGATTCAAGATTCAAGATATATTTATTAATGGCAAAGAAGGCTGATCGGGCTAAAATCTTGAGATTGAGTAAACTTGAGCTGATGCAGCACCGCCTTCTGAAATCAAGATGAATTTCACTTTTGGTTTGACCTCTAAGGCTCTACCTCTTACATGTAGGAATGTTCAATAATATGTGAAAAATCTACATGTATCATTCATAACGTTGAAAATTTCATCAAAATCAGATATAAAATGATGTATGGTTGAAGGAAAAAATAACTCAGTTCAGCAAGTCAGCCATATGTGGTATTTGAACTACAACATTCAGACATTGCCTACTAGTAACCCCTACCTGTGCATGTCCTTGACTTCATGTAGAAATTTTTCATTTTCTATTGATCACATGACATGAATTTTATGGAAACTTCTGATTTTATGCCAATATGATGTGTCAAAATGATAATAATGATGTACATGTTGTATTGAATGATATTTCAGAGTCTTTGTTTTCCAGACTGTTATTGTCTGACCTCACGACCCACTAAATAAAACCTGGTTGTCCATCAATGTGCCATGGCCCATCGTTGAGGAGCCCTTATAGTCTGGAGTATTAACTATCTTGTCTGATTATCTGAAGTTATCCTAACTTCTGATGAAATGAAATATTTGAAATGTAGATCAATAATGAACATTAATTTATTTTTTTTTATTGAAAAAAAGGGGAGGGGGAGGAAGTTTTTTTAATAAATATATCTGGTGTTACATTTACACATGTCTATGCATCAGTACTGCCATGCATGTTGGATATAAAATCTGAACTTCCACTTGAACTTGAATATACAGTGTATGTAGAAGAAAGGAAATTTGGCAACATATCATTCTGGAGAGTAATATATGCATGTGTACACATACATGTTATAACTTAGATAGATAAGAGAAGTTGTTTTTAGGAAATCAGGAACTACTGTTAATTTTTGTTACATATCAATAAATATTATCCTTGAATCGATACTGTTTGCAAAGCTTCCTTGTTTTCATACATAAGTGAGTTGACTCAAAGTCTGTTATATTTTCATTCCTACTGATAGATTATGTTCTAAAGGCAAGGTATAGAAATAGATGATATTATTTTCATGGTATATATTGTGGCCCAAGTAGGACAGGGGAAGTGGCCAGTTAGTCCACAGCACAAGTTCTCCCACTAGTGTCTGACCACCAGAGAGATGTTCCATAAATAATACCCAAGATGCATCTATGATGATACATGTACATCTAGGAGAAATTCTCAAGAGTTTTTAGTGTCTAAATAGAGACAAGAGTTAACATACATGTTAAAATGAATTTAGCACCAAAAATTTGGCAAGCACTATTGTGCCCTTTCCAACATCTGATACCAGTGGTTAGTCCCATTGAGAATGCACTCTCCTCCAGCTTTTGAGATGTCTTTGTTTATTTGTTTGTATGGTTAATCATGATCAGATTAAAATTTTTAGTCTCTTTATTATTGTTGTGTTTGTTTTTCCTTTCTTTTCTTCTTTGTTTTGTGTCCCCCTTTGCCATTTTCGCAGATGGAGATTATTCTGGTGATGATGATGAGAATGACATTGTGACCCCCAGAGCGAATCACCACCATCATCATCATACACACACAGAGAATGGACCAACAAATCCAAAGGATAAAGGTATTGTAAAGTATACAGGTAGAGGCCATTCTCATTACGCTTTCTAAAACTAGTTTAATGGAAACTGATTCAGGAAACCAGTTTGGAAGATCGCTTTGCTAGCGTTCCCACTTGATCACACAAAAGTGGATTTCAAAATCACTTAACATAAGGCGATCTTATTGCTACGGAAATGCTCTCAGTGAGGTGACACGTTTCGCGAGAAATCGCAAACTGCAGCAGAGGCATTCTACACCTGTCGTGTGGAGTAGCGCGCTCAAAATGTGCGAAGATCGCTTCCCGAAGAACGGTTGTGACCTCACTTATGCTAAAACCAGTTTAACGAAGCAAAGCGATCTTGAAAACTACATAGTGAGGTGAGGTGGTTTTCTGAACTGGTTTGGAAGATCGCTTCCAAGATCGCTTTGACCATTCTCACTACATGTTAAACTAGTTTCAAGTAAACTAGTTTTAGGAAAGTAGTGAGAATGGTGCCGTAGAATACAGTGAAATCTATTTATGGTCTTTATGAACAGGGGCTCTTCATGAACAAGTTCCAAAGGAAACAAACAAATAAATAAATAATATACATGTAGGATTTGTATAGTGCAAGTATCCACCTTGTTAGGTGCTCAAGGATCCCCTATATTACCCTGGCTAAGCCAGTCTACCGATTCTGGTGCTCACAGCTTTCTGTGGAATTACTTCCTGTTGGTGCCCATTTACCTCACCTGGGTTGAGTAACGCACAATGTGGGTAAATTTCTTGCTGAAGCAAAACACGTTACATGTATGGCTGGGAATCAAAGCCCACATCCCTCAGACGAAAGACGAGTGTCTAAAACCACTAGAACACAATGCCCTCACAGGGTGCAGGGTTATAGACATGTCATCCTTCTATACAAGCGATTGCTAAAACAGTTTTTAGTATATTATTTAAGGTGAAAACTGCAAATTTCTGTAGTTCATCATCATGACAATTTCAACCACAAGCGAAACCAGGACCAGAAAATACATGCTTTAAAAGTGAGAAAAAAAGTGAAAATAATTGTATGAGGAAATATTGGCTTACACATCATATGTGATTATCTTTCAGGATGTTGTGGGTCGTGATGAGGTTGTTGATGCCAAGTTAGATCATGAAGTTATAAAAGAAATGTTCCCTATCATGTGACTTTGGTTCCGTTCAAGCTGTAGTTCACCCCCCCCCCCCTTTGACTGGAAGCAATGCTGGTTTAAAGCATGTTCATATTAGATGTACATGGTTCACACATGCTCCAAGCTTTTCCATGTGCAGGAGAGACTTGCGGGTCAAAGTGATTCAGCTCGCTTTTCGCCTCCCAGGCACAGGTGACGCCAAACAAATAATAATAATATAATTTCTTAATCTTGATTAAGTACAAGAACGAGCAATCACTCTCCCATTTGCTTGCGTACAAAAAGCTACAAGTGTAATAATAGGCGTTGTACAATTCAACGTGATAAAACAATTACAAGTAGGGTAGAGCTTGCAAGAAATCCACACACACATGTTGATGAGAAGCTAAGGTTGTGATAGACGATGTCTAAATTGTTTTAGATGTGGAAAGAACATCACTGCATTATAGTTTTATTTTTGTCTCTTGCTCCAACCAGGCTACATACAACATTTAGCTTGAGAGTTGAGACATTGGTTGTTCTTAGTGCTGGTGTTGGTGTTACTGTTTACATGTAACACAATGTCATTACCTACCATAGCTCCAACACCTATATGTAATCTGATTCTGATTTTACAAAAATTATCACCATTTTGATGTTGTTTTGTCATGAAAATTGACAAAAGATTGTTCATCAAACTTAAATAACCCATTGTACATGCACATCTATAAAAAAAAAATCAGGTCTAACCAACACTTGATGTGGAATTTGAAGTTGTCCTACATTGTACTGGTTATCATTATCTTGTACAGTTATTTGTGTATAAACTTCAAGATAAAGAAAAATGCCCTTTATCAAAATTAAGTAAATAGATGATATGCAGTTAACAAAATATGCACATCGTATGAATGTACTTGTATGAGATATTGGCAAAAGTATTTGTTGATGAGTTGTTTCCTTCAACGAGTCTAACCTAATTTGCCATCTGCTTCATGTACATGTACAAGAAAAGTCTTGCAATTATCCAACTTGGCAGGGGCATCAACAATCAGGTTAATAATCAACTAAACTTTTAAAGGGCAGTTAGATAGGAGGGATGTGACGTCAACATGATGAGCACCAAAACACACTGTAGATTAGAGACTGTTTGAACATCTCCGTAGTTCAGGGGCACAGTAACAACAGCCCAAGTTGACCCAGTTTTTTTCTGAAAATGATGTTTCACAATGATTAAAATATGACTGAATTCGCAGTTTAATTTTGAGTAGCGTGAGGTACTGTACAGTATATATTAAACACATCCTCACATTGGTGAGATCTTGCTCAGAGGCCATGCACTACTGCCCGGGGGGGGGGGGCACTCAGTATATAATGCATAGTGGTTATGTGCCACGGAGGGGACCCCCATTTTCACACTCAAATTTCCGTTCCAAGGCATAGCATTTTTGCCTTGTTGAGAAAAAGAACAAAGAAAGCCGCTCCAAGGCATAGCATTTTCTTCTTATCGAGAAAAAAGAAGAGAGAAATCCGCTCCAAAGCTTCGCATATTTTTCGTTACGCCCGCTCCGATTGCATTTAATGAGCTGCAATTTTGGTGAAAAGCGGCCCCGGCGGAGGCCGCGCTAGCTGCATCATGCACGCATGACCGTTCCATAGGGATGCATATGCTCTCACGCTGGCAATCCGTTCCAAGGACCCCCGTTTTCACAAACATTTGTCGTTCCGAGGACCCTCCTTTTTACAATAAGCCCGCTCCAAGGCCCCCCTTTTTTGTCTCGCCCGTGGCACACCCCCACCACCTTTTTGGTCGAGGTATACACATAACATGTACATAGGCCATCGTTCGCACGTTGCCGTCTAATAAAACCAAAAGGAAAGTAGTGGCAGCAAACTGAAGATTTCTTGAGAAAGTTTTTTTTTTTATCAAGGTCAATTCCCTCCATAATTATGATGTCGACAGTAATAATAGACCCTGATGTGGTTAATTTACATTTAAATTTAACTCTGTGAAATCATGAAATCTATAAAGCTGAAAAACGATCACTTCACATAGCACATATGGGACAGTGTAGTATCATTGCTTGGAAAAGGACCTGACATCTTGCTGGAATGCTTGTTTTGTCAATTTTTACCACAATTACACATTTTCTACCAGAAATTAAAATCATTTGGTTAAGATATTTTTAATACATTGGGTTCTTTACATGGGATTCTGTTCGAAGTGATTGTCAGATCAGTTATCCGCCTAAGAGTAATGCGGATAATTCAATGAAAATTGCATTCACAAACTTGGAAAATTCACACTATTTTTTTAGGAGTGCCCGACTTGAAAAAGGCGGATAATTGTAATGGCAACTGCACACGCCCCCTCTGATGGGGTTGTGTTGGAAAAGGGTGACCTTTTGTGACTGCACCATGGCAATTGTCCGCATTACTTTGGAAATGCGTTCACAAAGCCTAAATCTAGTCCCGATGCTGCTATAATGCGGATAATTGCAGCATTGAAATGATGCGAATGTGAAAAAATAGCGTGATATTTTGTATGTGAAATATGGAGTTGTTTAGAAGGATGTTCATGCCAAGCTAGTAAAGCCTGAAGAATTTAAATGCAAACACATCAACAAACCCTCTAAAAGCAATTTGTGTTTATGTGTGACACATCGTCAATATTGACTTTTAGATTCTTGAGTGAATGTTTTGACATCCTCAATAAAGGCTGAGCTAGATGATAACCGTTTTTTACAACTACATGTAGCATGGTCTGAATACAGTGTATGAAATACATTCCTGAGGGCAATGGGCAACTTCATTCTTATGAAACTACCCTTTGAATTTCTGTTATGGCCCCAAGATCTGCCAAAATTAAAATCAATAATCTATATACAACAAAGTATTGAGAGACTATGTATGCAGCATTGCTTTTTTGAGCAAAAATAGTAGCCCTTGAACATAAAGAAGCCCCCAAAATTGTGGAAAAATAATATCCCCTAAAAATACAAATTATTCCTACTGTGCATTGCTCGTTTAGGTATCACTAATCTTTTTATCGTAGGAATATTAATTTTACCAGAATCCCCCCATTAAAAAATGCAACTGGATGTACGTGTATGATCAAAAGAATTTGAAAGAATATATGAAACACAGGAAAGTTTGAAGACAGCAAAAAAGCATCATATAATTATTTTGTCTTGATGAAGGTAGCCTATTCGATATGCGTCGGGCTATTTGGCAAACTACGGACAGGCGAGGGCTCAGCCAGAGAACCTATCTTCACTGGTTATTTACCTTGTTCCGTTCGTAGAAATTCTACGAACCCCTAACTAAGCTTCAATATAAATATTCATAACTGTCCGCGAATACGGACAATAGGCGACGAGGCTTGAATGTGACGTAGACTGCGATGATATTTGATTGATTAAAAAATACAGTTGATCACCATGCATGTACATGTATAAGGGTTATCTCATGAATAATGCACAATAAAAAGTATGTCACGCATATGATAACCATATATGCATATTTGATGACTTAACCAGTGATGATAGGCGCTTGGGCTTCGCCTTCGCCCGTCATTATGCTTCGCGCGACCATAAACTTGCCCACTATAGCCCGGCGCATATCAGATAGGCTATGAAGAAGGTTGTGCCAACATTCCCAATACTTTTGGACAGTATTAATCACAACATAGTCTCCCACGAATTAAAAGGTCACGTTCACTCCAACATCAAGTTGATTTATGAAAAGCAGAAAAGTCATACAACACTCGGGCTTATTAATCCAAGAGCCATGGCCTGTTGATACCCCTATTGCCCTTGAAAAAAAATATTTTGTGCCCCAACTTTTCTTATTTGTGCTCCATGGAACTATGACCTTTCTCTTCAATAAACAAAATTAAATATAAGACTTGTTACAATGAAAATTTCATCAAAATTTATTGTACTGAATGGCATTTCGTAGTTCATTAATTTTTCACATAATGGCAAAAACATGTAGGAGATTTCATGTAAAAGACGTTGAAATATTGATTCTGTTATAAAAAGAATGCATGTACATGTACTGGTGTAATTGGACTGTCCGCATATTGAAAGAAGAAGGTGAACTTGCATGTCACTTCACAAAGTTGCCAAATATGAATCTGATAGGTCACAACTTCAATGAAATTAATAACTTAAAATCATTTTGACAAAATTTGCGCAAATCTTCCACTAACGTACATGTACATGTTGATCACTACGATTACATGACTTTTGAAGATTACTAGAATTATGGCTTTGATTGACTCAAATTGGAGAAAACTCTCTTTATATTGGAAAGTTTATGAAAGGTTGCCTTGTTCCAAGTACCGGTATAAAAAAAAGCATGAGCTTTTCATTTTGAATACATCATCTCCTGAGTATTATAGTGTAATGTACGACTTTGAATCTTTGACACTGGCCCGTATTCTGAAGTCAGGTTTAACTTAGACCATGGTCTAACTCTGTGCTAAAATTATGGGAAGCCAAAGTTGTCAAAATTTGTATGAAGTTGTATGTTTCTTATGTTGTCTTTCTTGATCAATCGATGTTGGAGACAATCATTTATTTATACTTCCAACACAATTATGAATGATTTCAGAGCCAAATGAGCTGCAATAGTATATTACTGTTAGTGATTTATGTAACAATTGACTATCCATACTTAAACCGCAACTTTAAACCTAAGTTTAAGCTAAACGGGGCTTCAGAATATGAACAGATTAGTTGAGTAAAGATTTCTGCTCTTTATCATCATCTGTACTGTAGTTTGTATACAATCATGCTTTTTTTCAACCCCTGGAATCCTTGATTCTGTTTGACACCAAATTTTATTGTACATGACTCAATGTACATGTACTACAGTACCAGCAAAAATGACATTTTACCTTTCGGCTTTGCTGTGAAATCTATTTATGTAGGTCAAATAAATTATAATCACATATTGCGGTATCACAAAAATTGAAAACAATTTACACATAGGGTTTACTTTGTCATTTGGACGTGAACATGTGCATTTATGTATATGTTTTTACAAGAGCCCTGAATAGATATGTAGCTCTTTGTTGTATCACAATTGAGCCAAATTATCCTTAAAAAATTGTGATTACCTTTGAGCTATACAGTGCGTATCAAAAAAAAGTTTACACTTAGAAAAAAATCCTGTAAAATTATATATTTGTAATATCCTGATGATTTTTCCACATTTTAGCATTGGTACAGATCAATTTAAGCAAATGACGATATAACTGTCGAAAAATATTTCCGCTTGAGTGAGCACCACTTACTTTTGAAAAGTTGGTGAAAAATGATTTGCGCAGAACTTTGAAATAGTTATGCGAATAAAAGTAGACCTTAATCATGAAGAACACTTGGAATTTAGCTATTAAAATTGATTTTAAGATATCTTTTACCTTTTTAAACTTGTTTCCTTGCCCAAAACACTTCAAAGAGTGCATTGCGCCCCACCCCACACCCCCACACACCGAGTCCATCATGACGATATTTGCTTTACACTGAGCTGTTATTGTTAATCATTGCCAAGCTTGGGAAAAGTGTGGAGAAACAAGTATTAAATGAAAAATGAAATGTAAAGCCACTTTAAATGATAAAAACTTAGTGAAAAGTGCTGGAGATGGCTGATATAAACTTTTGTTCAGATTCAGTTATGTCCTCAGATCCAGCTGGCACAAAAAGGGTAAAGGTTGTGCTTACTAAGTGTTAAAATTTCAAATTTGGGCGGCAAAATTGTTACAAAATGCTTGAATGTATCTGTTTTATTTCAATTGGCTAAAAGTGCTAGGGAAATTTATGAGAAATGCTTCGCAGGGTAAGTTTGATTTCGCCCTTTCCCCTTGACACAGCGTGAAAACAAGCATTTCTGCGCAAACAGATTTCTGCGAGCTTTACAAAAATGGACAGTGCTCACTCAAGTGTAACATTCTGTCAAAACTTTTACTTTCATTGGATAGATGAGACCCAAACCCATAATTATATGTGAAAAAATTACCCACATATTGCATATTTTTTAATTCCCAGGGCTTTTTCAAAGTTGAAACTTTTTTTTTGATACGCACTGTATATAGATTAATATTTTTTGAATACTCGGTAACTATCTTATAGATAATGATGGAACCCTACATTTATGTACCTTTATTATGAAAAACCAATTAAAATACTGTGATGTCAAAGGATTGTTGTGTTTTCAAATATTAGAGGCTGACTATTATACATGGATGGGGGTTATTAGGGAAGTCCAGACATGAATCTGCGAGAGCAAGACACACACATGGGCAGTGCGGGATTAAGGCGGGGGCACAAGGGGTGCATGGACCCCCCACTATATTGTGAGAATTGGCCATTGAACATGAATGTAGCTAAATCTGTTAAATAAATTGTTATCTGCCTGCACCCCCTCTATATTTCAAATTTGCTATTTGCCCCGCCTCCCCCCTATTTCAAACTCCTGTACCCGTCACTGTGTGGGGGTAAATCCTTCCTTTAATTTTGTCCATTCTAGCTTGATATAGCCATTGGCTTATCAAGGAAAAGCAGCAATAGGTGCTGATATTTCTCATTCCTTTTGTGCTCCTTGAGGATGGTGTCCCTAGATACTCTATGCCATTGGTTTATTTCATTCATGGTGCCACAGTATGTTACCCTGCAATATACAACTCTTTTTGCCTTCTTTAAAGAGAAATGCCAGTAGTTGCAGTAAACACTGATTTCATGAGAAAGTCTGTAAAACCAGGCTTAATTGTCAGTATATCATCGAGGATCCAGATCTGATACAGTTACATAAACTGAACTTTGGGAAATCTTGAAATCTACGCTGAAAAATGTTCACACTGAAGATCACCAACACAGATAAGCGCATGTGGGACAGTATATTATTATTGCTTTGAATGTCGTGCCCGACGCTTGACCTGAATCCTGTGCTTATTTGCTAATTTCTCAGCAATTACACAATTTCTTCCAGAATCCTTTGGCACATATTTCTTATTTATACAAACAGACACTTTGGTGGTCATTTCATTGGATTCTGTACGAACTCATTTTGATATCGTTACCAAAACTGGCATTTACCTTTAATAGTGAGCAGGCACATACATGTACCATTGTTTTTTGCTTAGTGCATGATACAGAGTCTGAAGTTGAAGATTAATTTCACTCTTGCCTGAAAACCTCAGTAGCTACTGATACCTTCAAATATCCGTAAACATAAGCCACAACAAATTGGTGCATTTCATGTTTTCTTTCCTTTTATTGACCACAATCTTCAGTCACCGGGATTGTCATCATTTCCTTCCTTTATTCAGTGATAACACTCGTTAGAGAAAACTGAAATTGTTTATTTCACAACATACTTTCACCTTTGTTTGTGTACAAATTGTCTTTTTTTTCAGAAATCAGAGCTCCCAATATAATGTATTTAATTTCAACTTTCTCATTTATTCAAATTCTTGGCTTCAATATAAAATGAATTCAATTCCAAAGGGATTCGGTACAGAGTACTGCAAGTGGAGGAATAGAGAAGTAGGGAAGGAGGTGGAGCTGTGAATGCAAGATAAGGTGGTTTCAGACCGCCTCGAAGTTCGCCAGTTCCAGGTATTCTCTGATCGGGAAATTTACCCCGATCAGAAAATACCTGGTATTTTGGTAATGTGAAAGCAAACTACGCGTAATTTCCCCGAAAGAAAATACCCGCTAAATAGTAGGTACTTGGTGAAATTACGAGAACTTTCGTGGGGATTTTTCCAAGGTCGCTGGTATTTTGGCGATGTGAAAGCAAATTACGGGAACTTTTAGCCCAGCGTGTCATTGGGCGCGGCGGCGTGGGTGGCTGCTGGGCTAGTGATTTTGAATCTCGCGCCTTGCCTGCTTATCAGACCATACTGCGCATGCTCGTAACTTCGGGAACTTATCCCGAAGGATGTGTTTCGGGGCGGTATGAATGCAGGAATAATTAACGGGTATTTTTTAGCCTTAAAAAGTTCTCGTAATTTAACGGGGATTCTTGTGATCGAGGTGGTTTGAAACCACCTGTTTCATGCCTAATTCTTCACAAGACAAGAGCCAAGTTTGGGGTCTGGCAAGGTGTATAGGGGGGGGAGAAGAGATGTAGGATGGAAGGAGTGGGAGGGGGAGGAAGGAAGAGGGGAAGAAAGAAGGAAGTTAAGGTGAGAGAGAAAAGGTGAAGGAAGGAAGGATGGGACTCAAGAGGGAATGTGATGTGCTTTTCACAATGCATATATTTTCTTTAACCCTGCGAAATTGGTGGGGGGAGGGGTCTTAGCCCCATCAATATCCTGGGGTTTAGCTTTATAGCCCTCTTTGGTTTCACACTACGCCATTAACAGAAGTCGAAATTGCACGTTAATCAGGCTCTGTCTGGCAAAATCATTAATATTCATGGGCTGTGTGATAGTCTGGGGTTAAGGCGTTATACCCCGGCTAAGCAAATAATATGGGGTTAAGAAAAACAGTGTGAAAACAAAAAAAAAGATAGTATGTGGTTAAGGATATTCAGGGGTTAAGGATAAAATGGAGTTAAGGAAATGCAGTGTGAAAAGCATATGAGAGAGAGACAAGGGGGGGGGGTGGGGAGAGGCAGGCGGAGAAACTCATAAGTTGCATGTTTTTAAATGCAGAATTATGTGCTTGTTCCTATTCAGATTTTACAATGCATGTATGTAGAATAAACTTTGCTGCAAATAACGTTTAGAGTTCTAATAAAGGATATTCCCGACAACTGTAAACTTGCCAAAGCTTGCCTTACATGTAAGACATAATACAGTAGGTAATGTGAATAGCTTATTACTTGATCCCTAGGAAAGAGAATCACCAATCAATTTTAGAGCTTATGTAACACTACAGAGTGACAATCTATGACAGATAAAGCTTTATGACTCCATAATTACATCCTTTCAATGAACAGACTGACCCCAATGCATTGACCTCACTCTCACACTATAGAGGTCCCCCAACTCTTTTACCCCTTTCATACTGCGCTTTTCCTCTGTGAACTTTGCCAGCGAAGTAGAAAGTGCCCGTATGAAAGGTACACAGGAAAACTTCCCTGGTAAAACCGGGTCTGCACTTTGACCCGCGCGAGCAAATTGCCCGCTGACTTTCCTTGGGGAAGAGATGTCAGTGCGATAGGGTACATATATTTCTTCACCAGGAATAATTGAAGAGACCAGTTTGAAGGGGCTGTACTTCCACTCATTTATTGTACATAAATTGAATTAATTCCTTCAAAAATTTTCAAGACAAAACCTGAAAATCCTGTTTGCTTTTTGCTCATCCATGACTTTTGTACAGCATTATCAATATCTCATTGCACTTTCTTCTTTATTCTTTGGCAAGATAATCAATCTTCTTTTGCTGTCAACCCAGCAGAAATTTCTTGAATGTGTTGGTGCCAGTTTGAATCAAAGTAAAGGTGTGTTTATGCGAGGACAGAATCAGCGATTTCAAACGTCGATTCAAAACGCCGATCGTAAACGTGGTTCTGGGAGTGCTGTTTATGCTTCACTTTTCAGAGCAAATCATGATCTCCAGCTGGCTTTGCATCGTAAAGCGAGGTCAAATTGGGCGCGCCTTTTTTCGAAAGTTTTTTTTTCCCGATTGTTGTTATTACGTAGAGATAACATGGAGCAATACGACTGTATTTGCCCGCGGATTTTCATCTCACCGGAAGCATGTACCAAATGACGTCATTTAAACACGTTCTGTTTATGCTTCCCCAGAAAGCCTGATTCTGGTCAAACGACGTTTACAAACGCACCTTTTTGTGAGTTTACGATCGGCGTTTTGAAACAGCGTTTAAATGAAAGTAAGCATGGACACAACCGTGTTTTGGACTAATCACGTTTGGAAACGCTGATTCTGGCCTGAAAAGTGGAAGCATAAACACGGCCTAAATTGGCCAAAGTTACATGTGGCCTTATATAGCATCATTGCCAACTTCTCTAGATTGAAATATGTTACAAGATTATTTGGTTTTGAGTCAAGTCAGTTTTGGGATGCAAGTCAAGTGAAGACACTGGAGTCCCATTACAAAATCTAACAGGATTGAGTCAATGATATGATCTACAGTAGTTGATATTCATGCCACGAGTCATTGACATATCCCTACTGAATAACCATATTTATCAGGTTTTCTGAAAGAATTTCCTGTTTTTAACAGTAGCTTTCACTTGAAACAATACATTGTATGTGCATTGAAAATAATTTTGTTTTCTGTATTTCCTCTTATCTACAGGAGACAAGGCTTCCTTTGTCCCGCAGTACATGGGTGTAGATTTTAGAGGAGAGGCAGTCACGTTCAAGGCGACGACGCAAGGTGTGTTGACGACACTCTCTCACTGTATTGACCTTATGAAGCAGAGGGAGGAGCAATGGCAGAAACGATTAGAAAAGGTTGGTGTCCCTCAGAGTGCAATCATAAAGAGAATGATGCCACACGTAAAGTATTTTGCACTAGTTTAAAGTCGAATGCGAGCACAAGCAGTCAAACAACCTTTTCGAATTTTAGAATCCTTTTGCACCTGAACATATGGAAGAAACTGTTTGAGAGTTTGTGATATGATTAACCAATGGAAAACTTTTTCTCCTATATACCACTCCATTTTTTTCCCCAGAATGCTTCAGTAGAGGATATAAGGTACTTTATTATTGAATGCTTACCAGTCAGTAGTCCGGGGGGGGGGGGGGGGCAGTCAAATGTATTGCTGTACACATGCGTGACCAAATTATTTCCAAACACCCCCTAAATAAGTTTTTCTCTGTGTGCAAAATAACCCCCTAAACAAGTTTTAAAAACGCTTTATTTACACATTTTGGCCCCTAAAGTTTTGTCTTGGGCCGGAACACTTTTCAGAAACGAGGAGGGAAAAGCCCGGGGTAAAAGCTTTGGGAAAAACATACATGTACCATAGACACATTTTGCTAGTCTTGAAAAAAAAAATACCCTAAGTACGTTTGACCCCGCGATTAACCATTGACCAGTCTTTCAAAACCACCTTTTCGGGGTGGGGGGGGGGGAATCTGTGTTTTTGATACCCTTATAACGAGTTTACATGCGGCCTGCAGCTAAAACTGAAAAACACCCCTTTAAACATTTTTTTTTTGGTCATGCATGTGTACAGCAATATACATGTATTTGACAGGCCCCCTGGGTCAATGTTCACACAATGGAGTAGCACATAATATTCAATACAAAGCACTTTGTTTTTATGCACCAGTATCCCTTTCCATAAAATGTATGAATTCAAAAATGTGATAATGTCCAAAGTTCATGAAATCAGGATGTGTCATTGGCTGGTAAAATATAGTTTTATAAGAACAGTGGCTCAATCGCAGTTGTCTAGGGAACCACAGAAAAAGATCGTGGGAAGTATTGTCATCCGACAAGTTGTCGGATGACCTTCCTTGGTTATGATTGACTGAAAAACACAGGTTTCTAAATGTTCAATGGTGACTGTCAAATAAAACAGACTCTGTCTGAGAAAATAGCCAACATCCCTTTCATAAGGTGCACTGCTATGCCACACTTGATCACAGAGGCATCTTAGCTCATCGCATCTTTCCCCTTGCCTTGCTGTTCTGACTGTTCAGTGGTGACTGTCAGATCAAACAGACTGTCTGAGAAAACAGCCAACATTCTTTTCAAAAGGTGCACCCCTATGCCACACTTGATCACAGAGGCATCTTTAATAGCTCATCGCATCTTTCCCCTTGCCTTGCTGTTCTGACTGTTCAATGGTGACTGTCAGATCAAACAGACTTTGTCTGAGAAAACAGCCAACATTCCTTTCAAAAGGTGCACCCCTATGCCACACTTGATCACAGAGGCATCTAAGCTCGTCGCATCTTTCCCCTTGCCTTTCTGTTTCAGCATAGACAACTTGATTCTTGGGAGCGTTTCATCAACATTTTTGTCCAACAAGTTGTCAGATCTGACAACTTTCCTTGATTTTGATTGGCTGAGAAGCACTTTTATTTTAGTACCTGTTTGATAAAATTGGATTTTATGAGACATAAATCGTCTCATAAGTCCTTTCATGAAACGCTGCCCTGGACCTTGCAGAATCAGAGAAAACCAGCAAAACTCACTTTTTGTTTTTAATAAAGCTACCTTGATGATAAAGAGGCATTCACAGTGCATTCCTTGACTGAATATATAGCGCTTAATATTGCTGATAATTCATTCATCATCTTTAAACAAAAACACCATGATCCAATTGTGTTTTGGATCAAGCCTCCAACCTCCACAAAGTTCCTTGATAAATAAGAAATCATGTATGATGTGATTCAGGTAGAAAGGAATAGTTGCTCTGAATACGAACAAAGTAAGCATGCCATGAGGTTTTATTTTCCAAGCTGTGGAAGTACATACACCCATGTGTGCTTATCTGTTTGGCCATTATCAGCATTCTCTATTGTATCTAGTTTTCATTAATTCATACTGTGTCAATACTTGCTGCATTATAGACCTGGATCTGTGATGATGCGTAAATTGAATTTATATCAAAGGTATTGCTCACTGCAAATATTTGAATTTTAAAGTATTTTACAATTACAATTTGAATTTTGAGAATCATTTTTAAAAATGCTTCAACTTTTTTTTTTAAATCCGAACGCAGGAGCAAGACAGGAGAAAGAGAGCTGTAGAGGCGTACAAACAGGTCCTTGCAGAACGCAAACACCAAGCCAGGATAGGGGGCCCTGATTACGAGGTGAGATCTGTGAGGTCTTATTATTGTTTGTTACCGCTTGGTCTCTACCAAATGATATAATTGTCAGATGGTACGCCAGTCTTATTTTATTCATTGGCCCAAATTCACAAAGGTGGTTTTTAAGTCTGTGGTTTAAACTTATTACTTATTTCATGCAGATTTCATGCATTCATTATTCTTCATCAATAGTTTTTATATTGAAAGATAATCCATAATGAATGTACACTTTGTCACAGAAAAATTGATTAACGCTTGTTGCAATGGTATTAACATCATCGTTGATTGATTTTCATGAAAAGTAGACGCAAGCTATAACATGAATAATGTCAGCTGTAACAAATATGTGTAGCATCAAAGGACTCGATCTCAATGTACATGATAAATTAAAAGGGTAGTTCACTCTGACAAAAAGTTGATTGTAAAAATAGCAGAAAAAATAATTAAAAATATTGGTGAAGGTTTGAGAAAAATCTATCAAAGAATAAAAAAGTTATTAGAATTTTGATTTTTAGATTTGTGACGTCATTTGCGAGCAGCTTTCCAACATATTGAATGGTAAAAAAATCATTGAAATGTCGTTTTCTCAAAAAATTGCAAATGGTTTTTTACTGTACCTTCAGTATATCAATAGACAAATTTTTTCACACCAGTTTCTAAAATGAAAACAAAAATAAGTCATCACGAACCATTAAAAAATTAAAATATATGCATCTTATAATACATATGGGGCAGCTGCTTGTTTATGATGTCACAAATCCAAAACTTAAAATTCTAATAGCTTACTTGATATTTAATGGATTTTCCTCAAATCCTCACCAATAATTTTAATTATTTTTCTGCTATTATTTATCAACTTTATTAACTTATTAACTTTATTAATAAATGTATCTCTTATTCCCATAAGACTGATGTAAAGATACCCAAGTTCCAGTAGTCCGCAAGTTAAACATTGGGTCCTTTTTATCTTACCAGTAATAATGACGGAATCTGCAAGAAACTTGTTTGCAAAGGAAAAGAAAAAAAAAATTTAAATCTTAAGTACAAAGTTTGATTGATGAATCAATTTCAGCTACAAAAAGAAATCATTATTCTTATTTCAAGAAAAACCCAGCAATCATGATTTTTGAAATAATTGCATCACTTGGGACCTAAAATTGACTTACAATTGATCGCAAAGTTCTCGCGATGTGCCTTTAGAACTCTAAACACCATCTTTTTCTTTTCTTGTAACATATTGATATTAAAACAAGTTGACAATTACTTATGATTTTATTTATAGGGAAACTATAGATTACAAGCTCTGCTTTTTAAATAGTTCGCCCTTCATATTCTCATCTTATTGATATATCTGTCTCCAATCCAAACATTCAATTGTATAACATTTTGTCTGTTTTTTTTAATGAATTATGGTGATGTATTGTATTATATTATTATCAATGATTTACTGTCTTTTCTTGTACAATGTATTTGATATTTTATGAGATATATGAAAAATAAACCAAACTGAAACTGAAATCTATCATTATTAACTCTCAGTAATTCCCAGTATATTCCCTGTGATTCAGTAGCTAATCTTAACCCTTTCACCACCAAAATCTTTTCATTCTCATTTACTTGATACAGGAATTATCAAGTTCTGCTTCATCTGTCAGTCATACTGGCTGTATTAATTACTCATGTATTCCAGTCATCACGCTTAATCCCTTTCAATGGAGTCATATTCTAAGCTACTTTGTTACATTGATTTGCTTTAAAGGTTTTTTTTTACCTTCTCTTTTCCTCTGCATTTACAGGAAGGGCCCCACAGTATCATGAAAGAAGAGGAGTTCTTTGATGCCATCGAAGCTGCCTTAGACATCCATGATGAACAGGACTCGGAGAGAAACACAGTGAGTTGTGTGTTCAAGATAAGCTATTGCAATGAGATCCAATTTTGGAAGAAACTTTCTCAAGTAGATTGGCATTGCTGATTAAAATGCATCTGGTCTTAGAATTTAGAATTGCCAAAATTATCAGAAAAAATTTCATTTTAGGATCATTTGTGCTGCACACCAAAATGCATGTATGGGATTACAGATAGTTCAGTGCAACTATTTATTCCAGTTGTTTTTATGGTGATGTTTAAATAATTAGAGAGTTATCCTGGGGAGCGGATCTTTTTGCTGTAATGTTATTCCTGTTTGGTTGTTTGATGAGAATTTAAAAGCTCACAATTAGTTGTCTCCTCTCCCAGAATGTGAGTTTAATTTTAAATAGTTGCTGAAGAAGTGTATTAAAACATTGACACATCTTGATGATGAGGTCTGGAGGATACCTTCAATGCACATGAACCTGTAGGGTTTAGCACAACATGCTCTTGAGTAGAAATTGCACTATGTGCTATGTCAAATTAGTGTTAATACTATCAGTATCATCACCTGATTATCACCAAATTTGATAGATCAAACGAAAAAAAAAACATGGATGGAATGTATCCTCTACTCATGCTCTTTGTGCAGGCATGAGCTAAGAGCATGAACCATGTGATATATGTAATCATGCTATGATTCGAATGTCTTCTGTGTTAGGCTTTGATTTTCTTAACCCTAATTCTCCCGGGGGGGGGGTCATAATGGCCCCCCCCTCAACAATTTTCGCGATATATCTGCTCCGCGAAATTTTTTCACCTCGCAGCTCACTGACTTTTTACATTCACAAATTTTGAGACCAAAGTTGTGACGCCCGGGTACGCGGTTACGACATTACGCAACATTATGCAAGTGCATGTCAGACCCAAAATTGCTCATGTACAAATCCAATGCAAATTGCGTATTTAGCCAAAATTCATAAATGTATCATTACTTTTACTGATTAAACTTAATTAATTTTGCCTTGTTTATGATCAGAATTATGTCTGGAACAATTTCCATTGAAAAATAATAAAAAACAAAAAGTAAAAAAACAAAGAAATACATAAGAAATTCATAAAACAATAAAATACATAAGAAATTTATTTCCAAACCAAAGTTTTTTTGAATTACGATTGTTAAGAATGCTACAAAGAAAATTTTTACAAAAAATTAGCATTCTAGGAGCTTTATTTAGTGAATTAGAGCAAACAGTATGATTTATGCATAAATTAGCATAATTAATTCATATGAAATAAAATCTCATTATTTTGGAAAATTTTACCATACAGCCTTGTAGATTACATCGCACACTACCAGTATGCAAATTTTTGCGTCGCTCGCGCGATCGGCAGCCGAGATCTTAAGGGGGGGCCATAATGGCCCCCCCCCGGGAATGACAATCAAAATACCCTGGGAGATAAGAAGCAACACATTCATTTGTTAGTCAGCCCCATATTCTCATACCAGATGAGTAAACTTCATAAATGAACATTCATTAATTGTATAACTTAGCTAATATTATTTAGCTGTGCAAAGCTAAGTGCTGTGGATTCCTGACCCCAAAATGCCTGCTGTAAAATCATAATGACTGATGGGTAATTTAGGCTGTTGGTTTCACGGTGGGGCTCCCAAATTAGGAATAGGATCTTGATGAGGGTTACGTGTGGGTTTAGATGTCACTTTGGATGTTGTGAGACGTAGGACAATTTGTAAAATGTAATATATTCAATATTAAGCATTGGAAAAAGTTAACCAAAGTCATGATAAAAAAGGTCTTTTTTTTCTTTTTTAAATTGAATTGAGAGGATCTGTTGCACTCTATAAGGGGATTCACTTGAACATTTGCAATAAAAGAATGAACTCTCAGAAAATGAATTTCCAAATCATATCTTATAAAAATAGCGGGGATAGGGTAGGGATTTGTATCTGATAAAAAATCTGAAAAAAAGGAAAGTTGAGTGCTTTTCATTTGATGATAATATAATATAACCAATTGATGATCCTTAGTGAATTTTCTGCTTCTGATTCTTAGGTGAGAGATAATCCAGATACGTTGTATGCCAGGACGATATGTGCAGACAAGCCTCCAGCAGAACACAAACTATCACAGCAGGTAGGTTCACTTGGTACCAGAATGGCCATTCCCTTGGACCAAAGACCACCTCCAAGAACCACCATCCTGGATGAAACCTACTCTGAAAGACTTCCACAGACATTCCATATCCCATCCCCTCAACAAATCTGTGCAATATGATTGTGCACATAATCTGTGGGTATGAGTTGGCAGAAAAAATATTGACGAAATGGGAGACATTTTTGCTACCTGGCTACAAAAAGCTGTTCATCGTTCCTATTCTGTTAAAAGTAGCACAAACTTTGATGCCATATCTTTTCTCAGCACAATTGTGAACAGTGATGTTATTTGATATATAAACTTTCTTCCTTAAAAAACCAAGTAAGTTTGGTAATTCCTTCATGAAAAGTTTAACAACTATCTTGCTGTTGGATTTTTCAGACAACGACTGAGGTGATTGTTCAGGTATGAGGTTGCGGCACTAGCAGATTGACAGGTGAAGAGGATTGTACCTTGCTGATAAATTGTCTTGGTCCATGCCATGATTCGTAGAATTTCCAGACTACTTTTGATGTGTATTGACTCTGATCCAATGAGTGAATTTATTGTTGTTTCTCACACCAATCCTACTCTTTACTACAATGAGAGAGCATTGGCTCAGTCGGTAACGCGTCGAACCAAAGATCGTGGGTTCGAGTCCACCCCAGTCGGATGACTGAAGTCAGTGCGTTTGTGTAAACGTCTCTCCCATGTCTCATAGATGCAGGCTATTTCACAATGGAAAACACTCCGTCCCTCGATAGGACGTATAATGGAGGTCCCGTGTAGAGGAGAGTCACCACGTTTGCACGTTAAGAACCCACTGCACTATTCGTCTATCAATATTATACCCCTTTCATAAACCCAATTATGCGGCAAATAGCAGCATAATTTGGTCGTAAAATTGGAGGAGGACCAGAGTTATCCGCATTATTTTGATGCTGCTATTATCCGCATAATAGCATCATGGCAGCGGATAATTGCCATGGTGCGGTCACAAGGTCACCCTTTTCCAACACAACCGCATCGGAGGGGGCCGTGTGCAGTTGTCATGACGATTATCCACCTTTTTCAGGACGGGCGCTCGTAAAAATAGTGGAGATTATTTTCGGAGTTTGTGAATGCAATTTTTATTGAATTATCCGCATTACTCTTAGGCGGCTAATTGGAGGATGGGTTTATGAAAAAGGGTATTAGTGATTTCTAGGGCTTTCAATTTGCTAGTGCTGCAAACTCATCTTTGGCTAATTACTGAAGTTGCTGTCTGAAGAAGCTTACAGCAACATAGTAGGCACAAGTCTCTAGAGGCAATCATCTTTTCTTGTTTATTGTGCAAAGAAGAAATTTCATTGTAATATTCACCCAGACAGAGGAACCTCTCCAATGCAATTATTTTTCATCCGAAATGTGATGGGATAAAAGCAGGATACCATATCTGACCCCCCCCCCCAAGAAAAGGAAGATACAGGGTTTTTTTGTGGGCATTTTTTAATGTCGAATAGACCTTATGAATTGACATTCAAAAGAAAATTTAGGATTTGGATTCATATGAATGTACAGTTACTTTTCAGAGTAAAAATGGGTGAAATGACTCAACAATTATCTCTTCTGATACTCTGCCTTGAGAATAAAGAGCATTTAACAACCTAAAAATAGGGATGTAAATGATAAACTTCACATTTATATGCTTGCTAAAAACAACAAAAGTTGATATACAAGATCATATTTCATCTTAGCCACTGTCAACAAAATTGACAATGAAAATCGGAGTTGGCATCTAAAAACATTTTCATGTGCAGGGCCCCCTCGTTGACCCATGTTTAATTCACTGATGGGGGTACCCCGGGTTAACAAACCCCCCAAGATAAAAAAAAAAATATATAAATAGCATTTTGCAGTCCTGGATAAACTTGTGGGTAACTAATATTTTTTTAAAAAATAGCCCAGGTTTAATATAATGATTCATATGTGCTTGGTCTGAAAAGAAGTTGGTGTGATTCCCAGATATCTAAACCAAGTTTGTCTGATATCATTTAGTCTGAATTTACATTTGGTGCAATTACTGAAACTAATGGTAATTTTCTCTATTGAGCTAATGGCCAATTTGTAACTTGGTAATCATTATGTCATCTGTTGTTTATTTGCTGTACTTCAATTCATATGGACTATTTGGTGTAAAACCAAGTAGGTGTTAGACAAAATGATCATTAGGCAATAGTGGCAAAAAGATCACAAAGTGTTAATAGAAAGTGGACTGTTTATGAAAGAAATTGAATAAGACCAAAACCAGACTTAATCACAAGGCTTTAGACAAAATCGGAAAGTACTATAGATGTGCTTCTACTCGAAGTGAAATATATTCACAGACAAATATTCTTTTAATGCTTAACCTTAAAAAGACTGGACAATTTCGACACCTAAGCAGACTGGAGGGGGCTGAATCAGCCCCCCTTATGATCTAGACGATCTATCGTGCGTTCACGATAAAAATCGCATGCGCATTGCCCATGGCATAATCTTTAAAAATTGTACAATTGAATTCTTCGAAAAATATAATTTCTAATTTATGTGCAAACTCAAAACTTTGCTCTGATTAACTAAATAAGGCCCCTAAAATGCTGAACTAGCCCCTCCCCCCAGTCTTGTTAGGGTTAAAGCTAGACTCAAGTAATCACGGAAAATGATTATTTCAGCAGTCTTTAAAATCAAGGTTAATTGTGACCACATCATTGTGAATCTAGATCTAATATATTACATAAATCTGCATTTTTCAACTCGTGAGAAAACAGTGAGCACACTTAAAATCGCTCACACAAATAAGCACGTATAGGACCGTGTATTATTATTACTTAGAAAAAGGCCTGACAGCTGGAAGGAAGGCATGCTTACTTTGCAAACTTCTTAGCTTTTACAATTTTTCTATCAGAATTATTTAGCAAGTAATTTTAAGATCATGAAATTAGTTTTTCAGATGAAGATGGTTGAATGGTTCTCAGCCATAGTCATGTGACTGATAGACGCCTCCTGTATATAAACCCAGATTTACGCTGTACAAGTACACTCACAGTGTTGTCACTCATCCCGTTACCCAACCTTGTTGTGCAGATTCTACAATTATCTGCCATTTGGCTTTTACCTCTGGACACATGCCGTTTATGCACATTTTTTTGAAGAGGAAGGAAAATGTATTTTGTGATGTCTTAAGTAAATTATGCCATTTCAACTGTTGATTTGATTTTTCAGTGCAATGAGAAGGTGGAAGAGAATATCAAGTATGCATTTTCAAACATTGAGAGTACATGGGATCTGATACACCAAGAGGGCGAGATGAAGGTAAGTGGTTTGATCATTCATTTTATCCCCTTTTGGGGGAAATATTTTGATTTGATGAGCATTTGGAAAGGGTTCAGGATCTGGAAGTGGTTTCGGCGAGAGGAAGAGGGAGAATTCATTCAAGGATGTGGTGAGGGATGTGCACTTGTTCGTATGGACAAGGATGCAGGGGCAGGGAGAAATAAAGAAGGATGCAGGGAGTGTAAGGAATGGGAGGAAGGAGGAAGATGGGAGGAAGGAGAGAGAGAGATGGGGGGAGGGAGGAAGTGGAAGAAAGGAAATGGAGGAAAGGAGGGGGGAAGTATTTTTCATTCGGTATTGAATGAATTATAATGATGATGATTGATTGGTGGGGATTTTTTACCTGATTGCTAAGAAAGCATGAATGCTTGTAAGCAAGCAACCAGAGGACCGCAGCTTAAGGTCCTCTCCGAAGGACCTGGTAATGAGGATTAATGCCTTACCAAAGGGCATTAGCGCACCAAGTGGGAATTGAACCCGGGTCACTGGAATACGAATCCCCCGCTCTACCGACTGAGCTATCGCGCCTCATGATGATGATGATGATGATGATGGTGATGATGGTGATGATGATGATGATGATAATGATAATTATATAGGGTTCTGCTCTGCTAGATATGATACTTCATGCATTCTACAACCAGTACTAACATCCATACTAACACAGTACTCTAGCACTTCAAGAAACCATTATTTATTGGGTATTCATTTTACCAACATTCATTTCTCATTTTACATTTTTGATGTGCATATCAATCCTGGTAAGATTACATCATTACCTCCTCATTTACATTGTGGAGGAGCTGTGGTGTAGTGGTTCGGACTCTCGACTTGTAAACAGAGGGTCGTGTGTTTGAATCCCACCACGGTCTGGCGTCCTTTGGCAAGGCGTGCGTCCTCCTTTTGCCACTCTCGACCCAGGTGCTAAATGGGTACCCGGTAGGATGTAAAAGTCATTGTAGCTTGTCCAGTACTGTGTGTAGTTTACTTGCGACTGACTGGAATACTCCCAAGGGAGTGGAGGATGTGCATACATTGTGTGTGGTAATGACTGATTGAATCCGATGACAGGGGTAATAATATATCTGTAAAGCCCTTAGACACATGTCGTTTCAATGTACATGTATTAAGCGCTATATAAAGCGGATTATTATAATCATTATTACATTATTTGTAAAAAGCATATCTATATCATTTAGGCTCTGCCTCTCTGTAGTATTGTAACCCCCCCCCTCAAAAAAAAAAAAAATAAGTAAAAAAATCAATGATATTGGTCACTCTTCCAGTCCATGACTACTTTATATCATAATATGCAAAGTGGCTAATAATAAATATTAATATATGGATTAAATACGGCTTTTTGCCAGAGGATACAAAACAAAAATTTTATTACCCTGCTCTAGCTGGAGCTGCTGTATCATCAGCAACAGTCATTACATTCAAAGGATTAATCCTACCGGGTACCCATTCACCCCTCCTGGGTTGAGTGCAGCACAATGTTGCTCAATTTCTTGCTGAAGGAAATAATGCCATGTCTTGCATTGGAACCTATGACTTTCTATTTACAAGTCCAGGGAGTAATCCTCTGGGCTACAATGCGATCTTATATGGAAATTATTTTGCCAAGAATGCTAAGGCTTAATCAGTGAGACGCAGTCTAGAGATCTCTCAATTGAACCACACATGGTATCAATTTCTACACCGGGGTTAGGAGCATCAAATTAGATTAAATGCCTTGTTTGGACATTGACTGTGAGGATATTACTGAATGTCATTACATAAACCATCCCCACAACAAAGATGAAACCTGATGATATCTCAGATTATTTCTTACATTATACCAGTTGTGGTAAAATGGTCTCAAAATGAGTTCGAACAGTAGGGGAAGGCGGGGTAAGTTGAGCATAGGGGCAAGTTGAGCCACCAGCCCCAGGCCAATAATGAATGAGTCAGACATTGTGGTGGTGTCATGTATTGATGACCCATAGCATAACCACTAACCCCACCACATTGTTTCCAACTTTGAAACAAAAAGTAGTTTTTTAGAGGGGAAAATGTGAATTTCAGCCAAAAAAGTAAAAAAGAGTGTAAAATATATAAGTGCTTTATAAACACACACGTCTTTAAATATAATAAAGACATGATAACAACATTATTAGTCCAGGTATGGATCTTCATTCTTGTCATAGTCTTTTATATGATGGATGCTTAATAAATGTGTGGATAAAAAATTATCGCACTAAGTTCGGACTGGGGTAAGTTGAGCCAAACAGCATGGGGCAAGTTGAGCCATGGTAATTCCTATGGTAATGTATCTTAAAAAACAATCAAACCATAAAAATCGATTGAAATGCAGGCTGAAAGGAGCAAATTTACATGACTGCTCTTTTCCTTTTACAGGATGTTAGTATTTATAGAGAATTAGCAAGTGAAAAGACTTTAAACAAAAAATTGACATGCTGGTTCTCCCCCATACATTTTGTACATAGTTTTTGTGGCTCAACTTACCCCAGAAGGTGGCTCAAACTTACCCCATATATGGGGCAAGTTGAGCCATTTGACATCGGTTTTTTCAAAGGTCACGATGACTTTCAGTGTTGGGTAGAAATTTATATATAGGTGGAAAATATTTCAGAAGAATGAAATTTCAAAGCAAGGTACTTATTTCGACAAGATTATTAATCATATCAATTCTAACATGCAAAAAGCAAAAACTGTCACAACTTACCCCGCCTTCCCCTATCCAATAAAATGATCACCAAAGTATGGAAGCTTAAAAGTGCCACCGAGATGTTGAGATAATTATCTCGGGAAGTCGACATCTTGATAGCAAAAGATAAGATGACGAGATCTTGGATCTCATCATGTCGACATCTTTTAGAAGAGATGATGAGATGACAAGATCCCGGATCTCATCATGTTGACATCTTTAAGAAGAGATGATGAGATGACAAGATCCTGGATCTCATCATGTTGACATCTTTTGGAAGAGATGATGAGATGACAAGATCCCGGATCTCATCATGTTGACATCTTGTAGAAGAGATGATGGGATGACAAGATCCTGGATCTCATCATGTTGACATCTTGTAGAAGAGATGATGAGATGACAAGATCCTGGATCTCATCATGTTGACATCTTTTAGAAGAGATGATGAGATGACAAGATCCCGGATCTCATCATGTCAACATCTTTAGAAGAGATGTTGAGATGACAAGATCCCGGATCTCATCATGTTGACATCTTGTAGAAGAGATGATGAGATGACAAGGGCCTGGATCTCATCATGTTGACATCTTTTGGAAGAGATGATGAGATGACAAGATCCCGGATCTCATCATGTTGACATCTTGTAGAAGAGATGATGAGATGACAAGATCCCGGATCTCGTCATGACGACATCTTTTAGAAGAGATGATGAGATGACAAGATCCCGGATCTCATCATGTCAACATCTTTTAGAAGAGATGTTGAGATGACAAGATCCCGGATCTCATCATGTTGACATCTTGTAGAAGAGATGATGAGATGACAAGATCCTGGATCTCATCATGTTGACATCTTGTAGAAGAGATGATGAGATGACAAGATCCCGGATCTCATCATGTTGACATCTTGTAGAAGAGATGATGAGATGACAAGATCCCGGATCTCGTCATGACGACATCTTTTAGAAGAGATGATGAGATGACAAGATCCATGATCTCGTCATGTCGACATCTTTTAGATGAGATGATCTGACAAGATGCTTGCACCTGCACGCATTAACACCGACAGGAAGTTGGTTGATATTCGATTTTCGATATTCAAACTGTGAAGTTGGGTCGATATTCAAACGCGTGTGAATTTGGTTGATTTTCGAAATTCAAAATTAGGGGCTTTCAAAGCTAAATAGGGGAGTTTAACAGGTGCAGCACATCTCGGGCAACCATAAATACACTGGCTTGCCCTAGTACGAGGACATTTAGGGGACAAGGTCAGTGAAGAAAAGTGCATGAGATTTTTAATTTTTTTTTCGAGGGACCCCTAGGGATATCCCGACGGCTTAGCCAGGGTAACCACGTATCTTGACTTGTAGAACTCGACTCGGGCAACCAGATAAACACTAGCTTTACCCGGCGCATGCACATTTAGGGGGCTCAAATTAACAAAATTAAAGGGAATAAAGGGCTATTTAGAGCATCTTTTTTAATTTAAAAAAGTATATTTTTTTCAAGGGGCCCCCAGAGATATCCAACGGCCTAGCCGGGGCAAACAGGCATCCTAACTTGTTGAACGTGACCCGTGCAACCAGATAAACACTAGCTTGATCAGGTGCATGCGCATTTTGAGGGGCTAAAATTAACTAAAATAAAGGAATATTGGGCTATATCAAGCATTTTTTATATTAATAAAGTGATTTTTTTAAGTGGCCCCCCAAGATATACAAACGGCCTATAGCCGGGACAACCAGGTATCCTAACTTGAAGATCTTGACCCGGGCAACCAGATTTGCACTAGCTTCATCTGACGCATGCAAATTTTGGGGGCTCAAATTAACAAAATTAAAGGAATATAGGGCTATTTCAAGCATGGGGAACCACGGTCCTGACTTTTTCCCCATCCCTTGGTACCGCCAATGGGTACAGTAAAAAAACAAGGAAAGATAGAAAAAAAGAGAAAGAAGCGAAAGGGGAAATAGGAAAGAAAGGGGGGGAGGGAGAGAAAGGAAAGGGAGAACTGATGGGTTGATCGTATCATTGTATGAACAGGATATTTTATAATCATGCCCCGAGCATAAGGGCGAAGCTCAATGCGTGATAAGGACAAAAAAGAGAGGACACACCATGGCGCACGCAGCAAAAATTTGCTTCATAATAAATCTCAGGCGAGCGAAGTGAGCGAGACAAAAAAGTCACCTTTAACTTTGAGATTGATTTTGACATGGTATGCAGAAAATGACATCATATTTTTTTTTGGAGGGGGAGTGCTATGCGGATCGGGTCCGGGGCAATGATGGCACCAAGTTTTTTAACCTAGGAGGAGGAAAAACAAACATTTTGGGGCCGGGGGTGTGACACACAATTTTTTAAAAATCGAGTGAGGAGCTCGAAAATGTAGTCCCTATACTGAATTGAAAAGGGACCTGTTAAGGATTAGCTGTTTGCATTGATCGGGTCATAAAGATGATATCTCACCAAATAAATAATGCAAGCGCGAAGCGCGAGCTGAAAATTTTTGATATCCGGGATGATACCTGGACGTTCTAAGCACTTTTTGTAATACTAATCATGAACTGAATGGCTATCTAATTAGCTGAAAATATTTCATTTATGAAAATTATGAATACGCAGGATATGTATCTCGCTAAAACGAATAATGAAAACTCTAATAACGTATGATTTTTAAGCCCCATGTGAACAGATAATTTACTTATCTCAATCATTAATAACTGCGAGCGTGTAGCGCGAGCAACATTTTGAATGGAGGAAAAAAAATAAAATTTAAAGAACAAAAAACATTTTTGAGAATTATGACGTTTACAACACACTTTTTTCTTCAAATTTCGGGGGGGGGAACTCACTGGGGCCTCCCCATTCGGTGGCGCCACTGGTCTGGGGCGGAGCCCCCGGAACCTCGTGATATTTTTAAATATTGCAGATGGCCAATTTTTTTATCATATCGCGGGTACATACACCACACTTATATTAAGTTCAACGCAGTTGCGGATAATAAACGAAATATGCTAAGGCACGACAACATAGCAAATGTGGAATAATTTGAAAAAGTCGCAAGCGAGCGAAGCGAGCTAGAAAATTTTGGCCTTTTAAAATGATTTTGAAATTAAATTCTAATTATGTGATAGTCGCTTTGGAAATTTAGTCGATCAATCAATCAAGAGCTTTGAAATTAGTCACGCGATATTGTCTAAAAGAGACATTTTCGTTCATGAAAGTTTTATTGGAGGGGTATTACTCCTTGCTGGTTAATTGAATTGAAAGATACATGCAAAAGAAAATGTCTCATGACAATCATTCAAAGATTAGAGGAGCTTTATACTCATATTTTATATTTTGACAATACGTTTTCTATCGATATACGTCGACATCTTTTCTCCAAGATATGACGATCTACAACAAAAGGTTAAATATATTCATTCGACCCAACCAATTCTCATTTTTTTTTAATTTTGTAAACTGATTACAATGAAGAGTATGTGTAATGATTAGACTGATTCTAAAAACAAAGAATGGGCAACCACTAAACATATTTTGTGCAAATAAAAGAAAAATACATGTGTCACTCAGCTTTCGGAATATTTTATTGGCGGAGGAATGAGGACTGAGTATAATAGATTAAGATCTGCTCATGAGATGCTTTACCGAGTTGCCCCCTTAATGTGCATGCACCGGGTCAAGCTAGTCAAGCTAGTGTTTATCTGGTTGCCCGAGTCGAATTCTACAAGTTAGGATACGTGGCTACCATGGCTAGGCCGTCGGGATATCCCTGGGGCCGGCCTCTTGAAAAAATACTTTTTTTAGTTAAAAAATGCTCTAAATAGCCCTTTATTCCCTTTAATTTTGTTAATTTGAGCCCCCTAAATGTGCATGCACCGGGTCAAGGTAGTGTTTATCTGGTTGCCCGAGTCGAGTTCTACAAGTTCAGATACGTGGTTACCCTGGCTAAGCCGTCGGGATATCTCTAGGGGTCCCTCGAAAAAAAAAATCAAAAATCTCATGCACTTTTCTTCACTGACCTTGTCCCCTAAATGTCCTCGTACTAGGGCAAGCCAGTGTATTTATGGTTGCCCGAGATGTGCTGCACCTGTTAAACTCCCCTATTTAGCTTTGAAAGCCCCTAATTTTGAATTTCGAAAATCAACCAAATTCACACGCGTTTGAATATCGAACCAACTTCACAGTTTGAATATCGAAAATCGAATATCAACCAACTTCCTGTCGGTGTTAATGCGTGCAGGTGCAAGCATCTTGTCAGATCATCTCATCTAAAAGATGTCGACATGACGAGATCCGGGATCTTGTCATCTCATCATCTCTTCTAAAAGATGTCGTCATGACGAGATCCGGGATCTTGTCATCTCATCATCTCTTCTACAAGATGTCAACATGATGAGATCCGGGATCTTGTCATCTCATCATCTCTTCTACAAGATGTCAACATGATGAGATCCGGGATCTTGTCATCTCATCATCTTTTCCAAAAGATGTCAACATGATGAGATCCAGGCCCTTGTCATCTCATCATCTCTTCTACAAGATGTCAACATGATGAGATCCGGGATCTTGTCATCTCAACATCTCTTCTACAAGATGTCAACATGATGAGATCCGGGATCTTGTCATCTCATCATCTCTTCTAAAAGATGTCAACATGATGAGATCCGGGATCTTGTCATCTCAACATCTCTTCTAAAAGATGTTGACATGATGAGATCCGGGATCTTGTCATCTCTTCTAAAAGATGTCGTCATGACGAGATCCGGGATCTTGTCATCTCATCATCTCTTCTAAAAGATGTCGTCATGACGAGATCCGGGATCTTGTCATCTCATCATCTCTTCCAAAAGATGTCAACATGATGAGATCCAGGATCTTGTCATCTCATCATCTCTTCTAAAAGATGTCAACATGATGAGATCCGGGATCTTGTCATCTCAACATCTCTTCTACAAGATGTCAACATGATGAGATCCGGGATCTTGTCATCTCATCATCTCTTCTAAAAGATGTCAACATGATGAGATCCAGGATCTTGTCATCTCATCATCTCTTCTAAAAGATGTCAACATGATGAGATCCGGGATCTTGTCATCTCAACATCTCTTCTAAAAGATGTTGACATGATGAGATCCAGGATCTCGTCATCTTAACTTTTGCTATCAAGATGTCGACTTCCCGAGATAATTATCTCAACATCTCGGTGGTACTTTTAAGCTTCCATACCAAAGTGTTTGTATGTATAAATAAAAAAATATGTGCCAAATTGCTCTGGAAGAAGAAAAGTAATTTGCTGAAAAATGAGCAAAAGAAGTCTGGAATTCCATAAAATGTCAGGTATTTTTCCAAACAATATTAATACATTGTCAGTCCCACATATGTCTTTTTGTGTTAGTGATCATCAGAATTATCAGTTTTTTAGCAACGATTTCATTATTTCAGAACGATATTAGTTTATTTCAGTGTACCAGAACTAGAGGGAGGATAAATTTGTTTGGCACTTAACCTTGATATTAAAAAAAATTCTTATGAAATGATTGTTTTCTGCAACTGCTTTCTTTTACCTTTAAAAGGTTCAATTCCCCAAGTTTGAAAGAGTACAATCAACCTTAAGAGAAAAAGGATATTCTAAACTAAGGTCGGAGGATAAGATTAGAGACATACGGAAATCCTTTTAAAAGACACAACTTTTGATATACATGTATCTGTTATCTTAATTTAGTGTTGGAATGGCTCATTCCGTATGCATGCATGTGTCAGATTATCTGATGACTTGAGTGCTCTAGCGCCATCTTGTGCTCAAAGGGAGCCAGCTTTTGAGCAAGCTACTACATGTAGCACAACTTTACAATACTTGATATATTTGTTGGAATTACTATGGATCTTACTGGTAGGATCTATGCAATTACACAAAGCATATCGTTAGAAGTATGAACTTTGGCATATTAACATATTTAAAAACTTATGATTTTTATCAATTGACACACTATTACCTTTTGGAGGATTTTGGGAACATTTTCTTTAGTACAATCAAACTTTTGTAAAAAGATAAACTTTCACACATGTCACCATGATATGCCGATTGTTATGTCATGCATGACTTTTATAAAGCTTTGTGTAAGATAAACAAAGAAGTGTCACTTTGACTTTGTACTGGTATGGTACTGTTATGAACACCCTAGATCGATGTGAACCCTACAGGATGGCCTTGCAGAGAGAGTGTGAACAAAGTACAGGATAAGATAAAAGGTTTTCCAGCTGCGCTTTCAAGCAAAAGCTCCTAAACCTTGGATGATATAAAAAAAGAGCTTTTATATAAAATGTTGAATCAGAATCACATGCCAAGAAATACAGATATATAGACATAATAAATTAATCACTTTGTATGAGGGATCATAGCACGAGAAATAAATGGAGGATTGTCCTGTTGACTCCTCTAATAAACCTCTTGTGACATGCTGCTTTAAAGTTTCCTCAACCAGCCCTCATTCCATGTTGCATTGTGCAAGACTACCACAACTATCCATGATGAATTGAGTGATCGAAACAGTTAATACATGAATAGTGCAATGTCCTAAACACAAATTATAATTAGTATGTTCTTAAAGCAGATACGAAACAATAGTGCCATCTCAAGTCTTCACTACTCATACATGGCCACTTTCCTGACCCTTAAAGCTAGTGTAGTCTCGTGATGTAGACCCACTTAAATGATAACATGCTAATTAATTACTCAATACATTTGTATACCACAATAATTATGTTAACAAGTAGCAAAACAACTAATTTTCCTCTCAAAACATTTTAGTTTCTCTGTACAAATACAATTATTGGTCAATTTATTCTCTTTAGTATGATATCTGAAAACATATTTTAAGACTATGTATTTATAACACACAGTCAATGAGAGACCATACACAGTTCACTCTCCCTTTAAAAGTTCAGATTCTTACCCGGTAGATAGTCAGAAGACAAATATATAGAAAGAGCAGAATACATGTAAATCTACTTCTTTTACAATAAATATCCCTTCCCCTTGAATGATATTGATATTGATTTATGTTGAAGACAAATGATTAGCAAGACAGATGATAATAGTGCTTTCATAAAAAGTGTCTAAACATCAAACAATGATTTGTCTGATTGTAAACTTGTAATTAAGAGTTTGATTCAATGCTTCAAGTATTAAACATCTTCACTGAATTACTTCAATAATATCAATAATAAGTTGTTTTAGTTTGGTAGGCCAATTTCAAACCAAAAGTTCATCTTGAAAAGCCTTGTAAAGTCAAATTGTCATGGCAAAAGAAAGTGAAACAAAATATACATATTAGTACCAAAAATGTTACATTTTAATTTTGTGCAGTTCAGGGTATTCGTGTAAAAACCTACTCCTACAAATACATCCAAAATATTAAGTTTCCTCTAGAGGAAACTGAAATACAATGTACAAGGTTAGAAAATACTTATGAATTTGAGTACCAAAGTTAACTATTACGGTTTTATATCATCAAAGTGAAATATTGATTGCAATATTGATTTTTCTGATTTGGATTTTAATTGAATATTGGCACTAGCTCCATGATTTTAATACAAATTTTGGTAATCACTACCTTGTAAATATTGCATTGTAATAAGTATGCGGAAATGAACTACTACTGAATCCAAATTTAATTGCTTGTCAAACACTAGACCACACAGTAAAGTTGGTTTAACAATAATATAGTAATTTTTAATGTTTATTGGTCTACCGCTTGATGAGTCGTTGAGGTTTGATTCTTAACATGTCAACATGCAGTGTCATTACCACACACCAAGTTTGGTTTGTGTTCTGTTAAGAGTCATAAGAGTCTAAAAGTGTTTTTGTAGCCTACTGTAGGTAAAGGACAATTCATACTTTATCTATAAGGACCTCTTATAGTCTTACAATGAAAGAACCTCTCTGTTTATGAGGCAGTAGTCTATTTTTATATATGACATTACTAAATTGAGACTGACCTGCAATAAAAGAGAGCAGAAAAGTCAGGTAAGCAGTAGAAAAGGACCAAAGAATAAAAAAAAAGGAATTACCTTTTACAAAGTTGTATTTAATTCAGGAACATCTATTTTGCACAATTTTGTCATTACTCTAATGGTTATGCAGGTTTGATTCACAAAATTATTCAAAATAAATTTACAATTGAGACTTTGGATTGTACGCCTTATATCATATGAGTTGTGCTGCTCAGGGAATAAGATGAACCCTCAAAACCTATTTAAGTTGTGAGAATTTAAGCTAGTCTATTTAAGTGTAGTGTAGTAATATGTGGGGCCTATTAGTGGGGCCTATTCATATCGTGTGGGGTGTGTGAAAGAGGCATTTGGCAACTATAAATATATTAGGCAGTTGACAACTACACATTATACAATTTTTTTTGTTCAGTCAAAATATGGGCTGTATGGTGCCAAGGTTATTGTGTGTTTAAAGAGGGAGATTGTGTATTATTTAGTATTGGATCATGGCACAGACACATGCATGAGTGACCATAGCTTTATATTTTGATCCTTGAGATATTGGTGTAAACACTAAATTTATTGTGACACAAATCTCTGGACTTTTGATTGAGGCATAGTCCTAAGGCACAGACCAGTGTAGATGCTTCAACCAGTGTGTGCGTCCGAAGACAAGTCTAGCCAAAACTAATGATTTGCTCTCGCAAGTCATGGCACGTGATACTCAATGGGTGATTTCAAGTATGGTGTTGAAATCTGGTGTTGGTGTTGTGACATTACTGCTCTTCTAAGTACCGGTACAGAAATAAAAGAATTTCATATTCCAAGGCTCCACACTAACTTTTTTTCTTGGTGGCATG
This sequence comes from Lytechinus variegatus, assembly GCF_018143015.1. Lineage (NCBI taxonomy): Eukaryota > Metazoa > Echinodermata > Echinoidea > Temnopleuroida > Toxopneustidae > Lytechinus > Lytechinus variegatus. The sequence goes on along the minus strand of NC_054744.1, from coordinate 26,669,633 downwards.
ATTGGTCCACCAATATCATCAATTTTATATTCTTGGTGGCCCGAAATGCAAATTTAATGGCCCTAAAACAATAGAAAACAACAGAATTTATCAAAACTTTGGGGAGCCCAAATGGGCAAACAAGTGTTGGCTTTTACAGAATTTTTGTGGCCCGACTGATTTTTGGTTGCCCTGGGCAACCGGGCCACTGCTAATGTAGAGCCCTGCATATTCACAATTTAAGACAATAATCATATGAGAAACATGATGAATTGATCAAAACAATGATAAAAATTGTTTTGTTTATCACAGTAATGACAGAATGCCACTTTAATTCTGTTCCGCAATGCATTGCAATACAAGAATTCTAAATGCCAACCCATGCAGCCCCAGCAAGGCTTGAAAACACATTGGTGTGTTCTACTGTTTACAAACCAAGGGCTTGTGCCTCAAGTTATTCAAGGCCTATATTTCGATGCTACAATCCTCCTTTTGTGAGGTAATGCATACAACAAATGACCACTGTCCTTGACAACTCAACAATGAAAGAGAACAATATCATTTGAAGGTTTTAAGGATTTATATTGTTCTCTGACAAGCTCGGTAAGCATCATGCAGGGGTTATACCCTAATAAAGAAATATGAACAGATTTGAAATCGTATAAAGTGAAAGATGCGTGTAAATTGAATGAAAAAAATGATAAAATGATGGCAACGGTACAGTGGATTACAGCCATTTGCACTAAAAAGGGTACCCTCAAATGAAATAGAAAATCAGCCTGATTCGAATCTGTTACCCCCCCCCCCCCCGTAAGGATGCATTTTTAAATATTTCATTGTAATTTGGTGTGTTTGTTGAGTTCATAGTACTTTTTGTTCACATCAGAGGGAACAGAGCTCAAATGCATTAGGGATGTAGAGCTCTCATTGAAGTAAAAATACATTCATTATTTTGGTTTAATACCTCTGAAACTCATATTTTAGGTCATGTTCTCATCTAATTCCCTGAACTACATGTAGTTTCATCTAAACTTCAAAACCAGTTGAGAAGACTGCTTTGTTAGTGTTCTTATCACAATCTCTTATAAACTGGTTTAAAAAAGCATTTTTTTTTAAATGGGAACACTTTATAGAGGGGTCAAATGTTTGTGCAAAATCTGAAATTGGCAGTGCACTTCTGGCTGAAGTCTGCTTCCTGAAGAAGAGTTCTGTTGTCATTTACTACACTGCAAGGTGGATCTCCTAACTTGGCCCTGGAAAGCGGGGGTGCTGCATATATTATTCTCCACAGACATCACCCCATTGAATCCTGGTAGGTTTGACAAAATAGTGAAATGTAACCAAAATTACCTACTTTTTTCATAGGTCCCCCTTTTTTTTGCTTGTCAAAATTCTCTGGACCAAAATGACCTTCATTTTGTAGTGAAATTCTTATTTTTTTTCTTGTCAAATTTCTCTATTTTGTAGTGAATCCTTTTTTTTTGCTTGTCAAATTTCTCTAGACCAAAATGTCCATTTTGTAGTGAAATCCTTTTTCCCCTGGATTTTTATTAGGACCAAAATGACCATTTTGTATTGAATTCTCTTTTTTCTTTTGGCTTTTCAAATTTACATCAGCACCCCATGTAAACAAAAATCTGTTCCCAGTGCCCTGTCTCCTAACTGATTTTCAAGATTACTCAAGACCACTTCTGAGACCACTTTCACCATTAAACAGGTCCTCACTAAACTGGTTTTAGAAAGTAGATGAGAATGTGTTCTTAAAACAGTCCTCCAATCATTCTAAACAAAACAAAATCATGGCTGTATTTAAAGAATCATATCCTGTATTATAGGTACTTGGAAGCTCTCAGTTTCAATAATGTTTGGAGTGTCAAGTTATAGTGAGAGATAAAGAATAACAGCGAATCAAGTATTTCTTTTGATTTATATCGACCATTGTCACGCAAAGATGAATCTTAATAATTAGCTACAACAAGATATGAATACTACGTGAATGGTGATAATCAACATACTCTATGTAAGGTACCCTTAGTCTGCGCACGGCCCCTTGTCTGCGCATACACATATCTGCGTGATTCTACCAAAAGAAGATATGTGATGACTGACAGACTGTACATGTGCAATACATAGACAGATATTCATTCAAAAATCTGAATTAAAAATGGTGGGAAAATAATGAATTTCAGGCATTTCATGCGACTGCCTCAAAATGCAGCCCTCCTCATCAAAATCTCAGAATCATGTGTAAAAGTTAATAGGTGTGCATGCCTGGTGGGTATTACATTTCATAAAGCTGTTCATAAGATAAGACTTTAAGAACGACTGGTGATCCTTTCTTTTAATAAATGGTATACACTATAAGCGATAGTTTAGCGCATTAAAAAGGATCACCAGTCGTTGGTAAAGTTGCTTTTAACTTCAATACGAACAGCTTTATGAAACACCTGCCAGGGGCATTATCTTTTTGTTCAATCTGAAAATGACTGGCCGAGGTTTTTCCAAGATAATCATGTATCTCTCTCCAATTTCTGTGAAATATTTTGGCGCACGTACTCATCAGAATATAAGGAACATTATCAACTGTTTTTTGTGGAATAAAAAGAAATTCAGGTTTAATCTTAAAGCTAAATGATAGTAATTGCAGTAAAACATTAATTTCGTGAGAAAGTCTGTAAAACCAAGGTTAAGTATGACTATATCATCGTGGATCTAGATCTGGTACAGTTACATAAACTGAACTTTGTGAAATCATGAAATCTAAGCTGAAATACGATCACACTGAAGATGTGCAACACAGATAGTCACATGTGGGATAGTGTATTATTATTGCTGGAATAAAGACCCGATGGAAGTGACCAAATCCGCGCTTATTTTGCTTTTTTCTCAGCAATTACACAATTTCTTCCAGAATCCTTTGGCACATATTTTTCATTCATACAAACAGACACTTGGGTGGTCATTATATTGGATTCTGTAAAAAGTCATTTTGAGATCATTACCAGAACTGGAATTTACCTTTAAAGTTAAATTTAAGGTGTGCAGACATCCCCCCCCCCTCATAATACTTGCGCATTTCAATTTGTAGGCAGTGTATGAGGGGGGGGGGGTCACAACAATGTTCATTAGCTATCAAAGTACAAAGTGAGAATTTCAGAAACAAATAACTTGTGTATTTAGGAATAGAATTATGTTAATATTTTGATGACTTTCAAGGTTTTCATGTGAGTGACCTTACAATCAGGGTTTGTATTTTTAATTCATTTGCTGAAATCATGCATGTCCCTCCAGCTACATTCATATTTATGTAACTCATTTATTACCAGCCTTATAGACTTTATGCCTCTGCTTTCCTCATATATTGTATAGCTTGTTTTTTTATGATGTTGTTTAAAAAAAAATGAGGAAATGATCGTGCATGTGAGCGGATGCTTGGCGTGGTTTTGAGGATTTCTGATGCATTGAAATATGCTGTCATTCCTAGAAGTAAACAAGGTAGAAAGGAAACCATTTAACCATTTAAATTGCCCTTGATCATCAAAAGGATATTAGGTCCAAATCAATGGTACTTTTTTTTGTACATGACACCCACATGTTTCAAAGTTTCATACTGTTGAATTAATATTCTGTGTATTTATTCAATGTTAAAATTAAGTTAGAAGTTATACCAATTAGAAGTTAAATCAGTGAACAATGTTTCAAAGATCCTTTTAAAAATGTCTGTGGAAATTGATTCAAGCTGTAGAAACTATCACAGATTATGGTAGGTTCAGAAATGGACCTACATGTACTGTCCTAATCCATGGTTTAGGAGATGGGAATTTCTCAAATCCATTATAGATTTACACTTGCCCTTGTGAATCTATCTGTGTTGATGAGAATTTACTGTTAGCTAGTTTTTATTTTTCATTACGATTATTCATACCAGGGCCCCGTCTTACAAAGAGTTGCGATTGGTCCAATAAATCTCAACTGTATGGAAATCCATCCATACCATAATTTTTCTCCTTATTAATCAAAGAGAATCACACTGATTCTTCAAAAGAACGATGAATGTATGAATATACATCATATCTAGAAAATATTTTGAACAAATTTGCATTTTAGATGTTGTTGCCGGCCATCCATAGTTGTGGTTGATTGGGTCAATCGCAACTCTATAGGCGGTGCTGCACCATCCCGAGTTTGCTCAATCTCGAGATTTTAGCCCGATCAGCCCTCTTCGCGATTAATCTCGAGATTCAAGAAACCCCGTCTCCACCATCGCACGAAGAGCGATTCTTGCTCGAGCGAGGCAACAAGCCCGATATTCCGAGCATGCGCACTTTCGATCTTGGAGTTTCAACGGCCCGCGCTTTTGAATAACTTCCCGCGATATGCAATCAAGTACATGTACTGTTTCGCCGAATTCGACCGTTGTTATGCAACAATCCTCTCAGCTCAGCCGCGCTATAATTATAAGCGAGTGAAGTATTCTTCGTTTAATATGATGGCGGACTCCGAGGCAACGACAGAGGGGGAGAGAGAGAGAGGGGAGGAAAGAAAACGTATTTGCTCACATTTTGCGAAGGAATAAGACGACAATGCTGTCGGGCAATGCTGTCAGTATTGTTATTGACTATGACCATCGTCGATAATGAGCGCCTCCCCCATCGGTCTGGTCTCTCCCAAAATCCATTCACGGGGGGCTTGACACCATCGTTGCTGATTGGGGAATTGATGAACGCTATGATAAAGTTGACTTTCGCATGCGTTCGGTATAATCGCTGTTTATGTTTTTACCAAGGCGGAAATGGAACGCGAATTGCATTATGGACTGAAGGTCATGAATAAATTAACCCGAGTCCAAACCCGAGTGCGTCTGCACCTACGAATTAGCGCGATAATTCGTAAATAGCGCGCTATTTTGCAAATAAACCCGAGTTGACTTGGGATTGCAATCTCGAGATTAATCCTACGAACTAGCGCGATAATTGCGTCTGCATTACAAACAATCTCGAGATTTTTCAGATCGGGATAATTTGCCGGATCAGAAATAGCGCGCTAATTTGAAAACTCGGGATGGTGCAGACGGCCCTTTTGTAAGCCGGGGCCCAGAACTCTACAAGATGTAGTTCTCTAATTATATAATGACAATGACAAAGTTTTTTTTTCATTGCCCAAGTGTGCAACTACCAATGATCGGATTCAATCAATATACAAAACAGAATAGCCCAACTCATTTTGCACCGCTCTCACAGAAGAATGTCACCTCAAGAATGTTTATCATGGGGGGGGTACATATTATTTCATTAATCTAAATTGATTTAGAAATTAAGAAAATCCTATCGACATATCCAGTCATGTGGTTCTAAACTATTTGAGACAAAATTAAAACAAAATATGTGAAGCTGCCAATAATGATAATCACTTTCACATATTCCAGGGATTGTCTTATGGACTCATATCAATTGCAGGTTTATCAAACACATTATTAATCTCCATGTCTCTTATGAAACTGCTTCTTCATTTTTCACCGCATTCTAATTTTTGTTCATTTTTTTACTAATGACTGTTACATGATTGTGTAATCTCAATCTCAACCTGACAGGTCAATAGTAATTTCCCGATAGATATGTGGAATACTCAACCACATTGAATTGAAGAAGGGTCATCCATACAAAGCAATGAAATCTTTATTGTACTACTTGTCATAGACCTTCATTAAGTACTTAAGTAATAAACATATTGACAATCATTTTGTTTGGTAAATTGCTTTATGAGTTGCATAATGCTTGGGAAGAAATTCATAGGTGTTCGACAACAAAATCATGATATTATGCTGCCAATTTCTGTATGTTCCTGACGGTAGCAGCCAAAACTCTAAAATTAGATTGTTGATGAAATATATGGAGGCCCTATATCTAACTATCTGCATGTAGAGATATCATTTTTATTGTAACAATGTGAAAATAATATCGAGTAGAAGGGATCAACTTACAACAATACTGTGTCCCATTGTAAAAAGTGAAATAGCTCCCTCTGGTGTTTGATCTCATTCTGGCTCATGCATTGTTCAGATGATCCCTTGATGACAGTGACAATACAGTGGTTACCCAATTCCTAAAACTTTTAGAGGAGAGAGAGAAAAAAAGAGTTACAATGTGAGAAGCCCCCTCTTGTTTACCAATCCTCTTACAGTTTATAAGCTTTAGATTATCCCATATAGAGAGAATAAAAGGACAAAAGTATTTTCTGACAGGAAGATATCTGATCTCTCTTCATGGTTCCTATGGCTCTGTACCTTCCTGCGTTTTACACTAGCCATTCGTTCAAACCCTCACACTGGGGGGGGGGGGGGGCGTTTCATATAGCTGTTCGTAAGTTAAGAGTGACTTTAAGTACAAGTGGTGATTCTTTCTTGTGGTAATTGGTATACATCAAAATGTTCATTGGTGACTATCTAGCACTTAAGAAGGATCACCAGTCATTCTTAAAGTCGCTCTTGACTTACAAACAGCTTCATGAAACACCCACCTTCATTTTCTGTAGTTTTCACCCCCCCCCCTTTCTGCCTATCTTATTTCCACCTTCCACTTTTTTCATCCTTTTTCTCCTCTCTCCTACCCCTCTCTTTCATCTCTCTCCTCCCTATCTTTCTCCCACCCCACCCCACTTCAATCTCTCATCCTCCCCCTTCTCTGTACCCCCTCTCTCCTTTCCCAGCACCTCGTTCTCCCCCCCCCCCCCCTTTCCCCCTCCAATTATCCCTGTTAGGTCATTCTTTACAGTCATGACATGGGTAAATTCTGAATTTTATGAACCTGAACAAACCACAATGGAACGGATGGAGCTATCTGCTTTAATGTTTTTTTGTGTACCACTACCAGAGAAACAGGACATAGGGCAAATCACAATACATCACAATTTTTATTGAATAGTCAAGGACGTTCTCTACACCTTTTATTTTGCTGTTTAGCTGAATTAAGTATAGTTTGAGTGCAGTATAGATTTGCTCTGTCTCATCTCTCTGTTTGGAAATACCATTTTATTTTAATTGTTTGACACAGACTAAACAGGGCCCCAATCTAGGAGTACCACCATACTACTCCTACACTATTCATACTACAGACACATAGCAACCGTGTATATACATGTACTCTTGATACAAGAGAGAACATAATAAATGGTTCCTACACAGAGTACACATAATTCAACAAGCAAAATGATGAAAATTTCATTAATATTTTTTCAAATCAGTAATGTATGTATGTTAGTAATATGCAAAATCTGGGCTGATTATGTCATGTTGGTCGGGCGGTTGGTCCATTGCAGATCTTACACATCGAATTACTTCCTCAGTTTTCTACCAATTCTCATGAAACTTGGAACACATGATGGTGTTGGAGTGAAGATGTGCAAGACACATTTTCTGCATGTGTTGGAAATTGTGTTGCCATGGTAATGGTATATTTTGGCAAAAATAAGGTAAAAATCTGGCAGTTCAAACTACTCCTTCGGGTTTGAACTACTTGATTAGTTTTCAACCAATTTTCATGAAATTTAGCTCACACATTGGTCTTGAAGTAAAGATGTGCAGGACATATTTTTGCATGTGTCTGAAATTGTGTTGCCATGGTAACATTTGGAATGTCACTTTGAATATTGAACATATATCTGTCAATAGTTAGGCAAAAATCTTGCAGTTCAAACTACTTCATTGATCAGTTTAAACCAATTTTCAAGTCACACATACTGTAGGTCTCGGGGTAAAGATGGGCAAGACATTTTTTTTCCATGTGTTGGAAACTGTTGCCTTGGTAGAGTGGGGGTATTAATCACCTTCAGTGATAGTTTTAAGTTTTTAATTCTGATTTTAATCTGGTCTAATTGCAGCATTTTCAACCTGTAGTACCTCTTTTTAATTTACATAGAAACATAGGAGGCTGTGAATATTATTTCAAATTGCAATGATATTGTATTTCTGTACACCTCTTGACCATTTGGAATGTCACTTTGAATATTGCACTATAACATTTGTTTCATCTAGAAGAAAATATTCAGCTATATCTTCGGTTTCATCAAACAAAATTATAAAGATTTGTTCTTTGATACAAAATATTTTGCTTTTATGCATCATTTGTAATACTTACTATTGATATAAATGACTAAGCAATGCTTACTAGAAGTTGCAGAAAAACAAAGAATAATATATGTCAAAGTGGAGAAGTGCCTCCTTTAACTCTGTCATCCACTTTCAGAATTACTTCTTGTTTTACCATAAAAAGGCCTGTGCTTGAAGATAGAAATTTATAGATCACATGCTCATTATTCCTTTTGTATTTTGCAATATGAATTGTGCGATTTTTCAAGATTGGATTATAAGGAAACCCTTCATTGAATTAAACAATGACAATTTCATCCGTTCAGAGAACAATGAAATGTATCAAATCGGATGTGGAACAAATGAAGTATTTCATTCTTACGATGGATACAAAAGAAAGAGTAAGTGAAGACATTGGTTTTCTCATTAACATACAACCCAGAATGACTATTTGTGGAATTAAGAAAAACTTTACAATTTCATAATTCTCTTGTTTCGCATCCGATTTTGATGAAATTTTCAGTGTCAAGCTTGTTTGGTTTTATGTGTTTTATTCAAATAATCTGTGTGTTTGGGTGGACTTGGCCTTTAATAAAGAACTGAGGCAGGAAATAGATGCTTGGTAATCAGGGGTCCTCGTCAGTGGTGCAAGTTTCACTCTCTTTTTAGGTGTTAGTTAAGTTTAGGCAAATAAACAGGAATTTGGGTTTTCCTTCCTGAGTGCGCCAATCGCGTCCGGGAACCAAGCGTTTTATCATTCGGCCCGCCCTTAACTTTACATGGTGTATCTCTACCACCAAAGCTGAATGTGTCTGGAAAACAAGGAAGTACCAGGTCTTTTCGAATGTCTCATTTCATTAGTTATTGCAGTTTTAAGTATTATGTATCATTTTCATATGATGAAAATGTGATATGAAGCACTTTATTTCTGACTTTTTAAAATCATTTTACATTAGATTGTATTAAAGGTAAAACTGGTCCAACATTATATCCCATAATAAAAGTTAATGGATATGTAACTTAATGCATTAAACAGTAATGTGAATAATGTTTGCATCCAATTATGCCACCAGTATGCAGGATAATACATGCATATTCAATTTTTCCACTTCTATAATTACTTTATCTGGCATAGAATATATCCTAAGACTCCTAATGAAAAAGTAAATTTTGTTACTCAGCTATGATGTTATGTTATTATTTGTATTATTGTTTTTCATTTTGATTACTTTCATTATTTACTTATTCAATTTTTTTTTATTCTGATATATTTTCTTTATTCATTTAGTTCTGGGATTATTGATTTTGTTCAATTATTCGTATTATATATATATTTTTTTTTTTTTTGGGGGGGGATGTGGGTCCAAAATGATTGTGATGACATAACACCCAAAGTTACCCTACAAACTCTTGACATAATGAAATGGTTAGAGTGCTTAAGTTTGTGCATTTTGGAACTTCGTCATTAATATAGTTAGGGACTTTTTGCAAATGAATGTTATAATGCATTTGATTAAAGTAGTTTATCCTACCATATATGAACGCGATTCTAATGTTTCTGAGCTATACATATGTCTATTGCACATAACTTGTTATGATACATCAAATTGGTTTGGGGGAAGAAGAAAAGTTGGGGGGGGGGGCTTCTTAACAATATCATTGTACACGGTGGTGTCCCTGGAAATCCCTGACAGGACATCAGAGGTTACCTCTATTTTATAAAGAAACATTTTCCTGTCAAAATTTCCAAACAACTTTAAAGCAGATACAAACCAATAGCGCCATCTTGAGTCATCAACTACTCATACCTGGCCCGTTTCCTGACCCATAATGCTGGTGTTTTCCAGGAATGCATAGACCCACTTGAATGATAACATGCTAAGTAACTACTCAATATTTTATACCACAATAATTATGTTACCAAGTAGCGAAACAATTATTTTTCCTCTCAAAACATTTTAGTTTCTCTAGACAAATACAATTATAGGTCAATTTATTCTCTGTAGTATTAGTAGACATCTTAAAACATATATTTTAAGACTATAACACACAGCCAATGAGAGACCACACACAGTTCACCCCCCCCTTGAAATAGTTATCAAAACTATTATTAAAGGCACTTTGCCCCCCCCCCCCCCTCCCCCTCGGTCGCTTTCATGATGTACACAGAAAAGTACATGTACATAAAAAGGCCCTGCTCATGCATGCATGCTTGAACCATTTATTGTTAGCTCATTTTGAAAAGGGTGGATTTAATGTAGTTTAGTCCCCCACCTGGGAAACATCCTCTCTGTATGGAACTGAACAAGGGGGAATTTATTTGATTTAATATATTGGAATGCTTTAATATCACACACAATGCACTTAGTCTTTAGCAATGAATATCATTGTTAATGTTATGACACATGGATGGTGATGAATCAGTTCGTACAGGATTACTCTTTTTACTAGGCAACAGATACATTGGAAGAAATGTTTGATAACATAGATAACTTTTTTTTTGGTATTGCCTCATGAACAAAAATATCATTGGGAATAAAAGTTTAGAAAAAGATGTTATTTTAGTCATTTGGTTACTTGTCCAACATCACAAGAACATTACCATATGCAGCTAATTTATGCGTTCCCATAGGCTTAGTAATCATTTCAATTTATAACAAGCATTTTAGGATTCCCATAAAGCACAGTAGAATGTACTTTATATGATAGCTTCTGTGCTCTATAAATTTATATTATTATTGTTATTAAAGGTCAAGTCCACCTCAGAAAAATGTTGATTTGAATCAATAGAGAAAAATCAGACAAGCACAATGCTGAAGATTTCATCAAAATGTCATAACTTTCTTATTTTACATCCGTTTTGATGAAATTTTCAGTGTTATGCCTGTTGAATTTTTCTCTTTTTATTCTAATCAAGTTTTTGTTGGGGTGGACTTGTCCTTTAATCTTGACTTTTTAAAGGGGAAGTTCATTGGTTTTGATAAAAGCAGAATAATTTGAAAAAAAAGTAATGGCGAAGGTTTGATGAAAATCTATCAAAGAATACGAGAGGAATTGATTTTTTCTTAAATTTTTGATGTCATATGCAAGCCTCATATCATGAAATATAAATTCCATCATTTCTATTTCTAAAACAAAACATAATGAATGAAAATACTTTTGTTATGTTTTGCGTAACGCAAAGACAAAAGCTACAGCCTCCCAGATTATAGGCTCAGGGAGGGGGGATATATCATAAATATTTAAGTATATGACTAAAATTCACCATTAAATTTCTCAGAAGCTGTACAAATACGACCCCACCCTGAAGAGCCCTGTTACAAAATATATCTGCTTTGGTGCAATAGGGAGCGTGCAGGCAGTAATCGTGCCTACTTCGATAGCGGGCAATGACCATGTACGTAGCACCACAGGGAACACACGCAGTTCCTCAGACCGTATTTTTACTCTGCCCAATAGACTTTTCGCTGCAGTCACATTTCCCCGCTACGGCAGCCTTACGGTGAGTCAAAAATAGCTGTTTTATTAATTATTATTCAAACCACCTATATGAAGCTTTTGCAAAAAATGTTAAAATGGCCACTTTCGACTCTCCGTACGGCCGCCACAGGGAAAATGTGACTGTGCCATAAGTTCCCAGTACCTTATATTTTACACCTACTTAGTTCCTTTTTTTACACGTAGACCCGTATTTCAAGAATTTTTGAGGTACACAAATTATGATATGAGCTGCCCCCCCCCTTCCCCAGGCCTCAAATCCATCAGTAATCACATTTTAAATAGCATAAAAAGCATGACATTACTTACAACTGTCTGAACATGACACAGGATGGAAAAATCTGGGGCCCGCGATACAAAGTTTAGCAATGATCGTAGAACATTTTTCTACGATTGATTGCATTGACTACAATGTACAATCGATCGTGAATATCCAGCGTACGATCAATTGCTAATCTTTGTGTTACAGGACCCTGATCTACATATTTCTTACTGATGGGAATGAAGTAGGATACTCACTTGGAGGGGCCTAAAACCACTATCAGGGAAAACCCAAATTTTTTTTGGAGTTTAAACAACTATTGTTCAATGAATATTATTCCACATTGCTGCCATTGTCACATACAGGATCCTTGCTTCATTACCACATTCAGCTCTCAGGATAAGTTGTGGCCTATATTATATCACATCATTCAAAAAAGAGTTCCCCACCCTTCATGAATATTCATTACCTTAGCACTGAAGTTATCAATATTCATCACTCCTCCCCAGTAACAGTTTGGAGGTGTGGCCTGCTTTGCCAGTGAAGCTCCACCTCTCCATAATCTGGAGCCTGAAAAGCTTCCAAGATTTTCCACTTAATTTATTGTTCTCTCTCCCTTTCTCTCTCGCTCTCTCTCTCTTGCCTTTCTATTACTCCATTGGTGCTGAAACTTATGAGAATTGTGGAATTTTGACAAATAATCTTTGAGCCCATTTTCTTTGTGGTTTTTAACCTTAGTGTTCATTTGATCCCCTGACCTTTATATCAATATAACAAAAAAGTGTAATACGAACTTTTTACATATATTCTTGCTCATGGGGGCTCCATTCATAATGGTACATATTGATATTCTAGCCTATTTCTTTTTATAGTTGTTGTTTGGAAGGTTTGAGTGTTGGACTCCCAATACACTAGTTTATATGTAAACACCATTTTGATTGCATGCTCTGTTTAACAACATTGCTGAGCACATACATTAACAGGGCACCTCGATAACACCTTCCTTCCTTTCAAAAATGAAAGCAAAGTTACCCTTAAAAGTGACATCAACCCATTTTATACACCAACCCGATACCATCTAAGTCAACTGCATTTGAATTTCAGCATCTAGTATCAGAAACAGAATATTTTTTTACTTCCTTTTTTTTTACCCACAGTAAAATTTGTGGTTATGTATTTTTTAAAAGGACTTGTTTTTATCTTTTATTTCAGTACTAACTTTCAGTTTCAATCTGATATTTGTAACAAAAACGATTTTTTGTCTTGCTTGCATAGCAGAGCAGGACCATAGACAAGGCTTTTCTGACTACGATGGCGGCTGCGACGGCAGCATCGCTAACATTGGAATCTTAACGGATGTTAAGTTTTTGAAATGCCAACGTCTGCACCAGCCCAAGTTTTCAAATTAGCGCGCTATTTCTGATCCGGCAAATTATCCAGATCTGAACAGTTTGAGATTTTTGTAATGGAGATGCAATTATCGTGCTAGTTCGTAGGATTAATCTCGAGATTGCAATCCCAAGTCAACTTGGGAATATTTGCAAAATAGCGTGCTATTTTACGAATTATTCTTGCGATGGTGGAGACGGGGTTTCTTGAATCTCGAGATTCATCACGAAAGAGGGCTGATCGGGCTAAAATCTTGAGATTGAGCAAACTTGGGCTGGTTCAGCACCGCCTAACGTAACTTTCAAAATTATATGGACGTAGTTCATGAAACTTTGACATAAAAATAAAGGGTAATCAATCAAATAATAAATTAAGATTGGATGTTAAAAATGAAAAAGATTCAAAATCATGTTTACAATTGGAATTTTTGTTCCTGCCTTGCATTCGGCTTACAGTTTAGTTCCATCGTACATTTTTTTTACGGCAGATATCCATGGCTAGAATACTTAACAAAGTGTACCAGTTGGCCCTTGGTTTAGAATCAAGACCTAAATTCTACCAAGCAGCCGTGCATGCAGAGACATGTTACAACAAATTAATTGTTATAAAATATTAAAGTGTCATGTGTAAATATGTTTAAGTTACGACCGATTTAAGAACAAACATAATTGTTTACTCATCTCTGACATGTTATACTGTTTATCAATGCTTATTTATGATATAAATTTTAGTAATCAAACTGCAATTGCCCATAAAACTCTTCAAAATGATCACTCATAGGGGATTATGAACTTGCATTCCTTTGACTGGCATGTTAAAAATATAGAGGTGTTGTGGCTCAGTGCATAGGTCTCCTGGCTTTGAACCACAAGGTGTGGGGTTCAAAACAAAAACCCCAATCTATCAATTTTTTGTTATCTTTGAAAGCCATGATTGGTTTTGAGTGGAAAAAAAATGATTCAAGTTTTCAGACACCTCTTTATTACCAAATTAGCTCATTTGGAGTAGTCATACTAGTACAAGTACATGCTCAAAAATAAACTGATTAACCATCACTTAATAATGAGAGGGTGTAATGAGCTGAACTGTAGTCATATTTGAATAGGCAATTTTACTTGAACACTCATTACCGATAAGAAAAAATTGGCTGATATCATTTGCACCCACTTGATTAATCTGATTTTTAACTACATACAGTTAGATTGTTGTTTCAGAGTACATGTATAGAGATTACTACTTCTTTATTTTCTGAATAGATATTGATCTATTGACTTCTTATTAATCATAAGTAATGATTTAAGAGTGGTGAGCTTTCAGCAAAATCATATCTTTCCCTTTAAAGTGAAAAAGAAATTACAGGTTGTATTAAATAAATGAGGAGAAGCACACACTCAAATGTAAACATTGACTTGAAACAGCCTTGCGAGTTACCTGAAGATCACACATGTTGTTATTTCTATAAAAACTAACTAACTTTCATAACAGAAATAAAGGCAAGTTTTCCTTGACCCAGCATACAGTGTTGGATCAGTTATGGGAATTTATCATTTCCACAGTCTGTGAATACAGAAGAGAACAGATAATAGAACACCTAATAATAAACAGGGTCACATCTTTCAGAGCATGGTTCCATAACTCTTTTCTTCATCATCATTGTCATATTCTTTTGTGAACACATTTTTTTCTTCCATTTTTTTTTCGTCTGAGGTGATTGTGTTTCAATTGCTGCGCTGCCTCCGACTTTAGGATCAAAGCCCATACTGTGTATGTGTATGTGTGAAAATCAGTGCATAGCTTTGCCATGCCTCTGTGATAAAACACCAGGGTTATATTCCAGTGGAGTGACCTTCTGTCTCTAGAAATGTCCGATTACAACTTAGCACTTTAATGCATTAGAATAAACCTGAATTGTATTACAATCGACCAATAATTCTTTTAATCTAGTCTACTTCATGTGATAATCTGTAGACTGAAGTCATTTTGAAGGTATGATAGTCTCTCACCCACCTTTCACTATATTGAGTCAAGAGATTTAATATCTTTATTCTATTTAATATCAACACATATAGAATACAATGATAATAAAGTTCAAGTAAAGATACATTTAACAGTTATACAAACATGAAAGTTCAATGAATATTTACATACAAAGGAAAAGTATACATAATCAAATGGAATCTGGGTCACTGCAGAGTTATTAAAAAATCTATCAATCGTTGAGGCTGTGTCTAAAATTAGAATTACAGTATTAAATCATAATTTAGTTCAGTTTGATTAAAACACAAATTTAGACCATTTAGACCATGTTGGGGGAACCAATATCAAAATCTTAACCAAAGGTTAAGTTTTTGAAATGTCATCATAACTTAGAAAGTATATGGGGCTTACGTAATGAAATTGAAATGTTGATTAATGAATAATGTTCCGACTCATCCAGTCTACATGCTTACTTCCATTTGGCTTGATAATGTTTAACTTGCTCCATTGTATTTGCAAACATATTGTAATTGTTTAGAAGTGCTCACAGCCTTTTAGCACTTCTCATTTTCAAAGTTCTCCAATTAACATATATATATTTTCCCAAATATAGTGTACTTTTTAGGAGTTTCTAAAATCCTTATTTGGAAGAAAATAATTGTTAGAAATATCTGATTAATCAAGAATAGAATTATTAAGTAAGCCAGTGATAAAGTAGTGAAGGATAAATGATCAAGTTGGAATTCTGAAAATTAATTTGATTGAGATTTCAAGAATCCGCGTTTATTTTGCTTATTTCTCAGCAATTACACAATTTCTTCCAGAATCCTTTGGCACATATTTTTTATTCATACACACAGACACTTGGGTGGTCATTATATTATACCCCTTTCATAAACCCCATTAAAATGAATTAGGCGGCTAATAGCAGCATAATTTGGTCGTAAAATTGGAGGAGGACAAGAGTTATCCGCATTACTCTGATGCTGCTATTATCCGCATAATAGCAGCATCAGGACAAGATTTTGAGTTTATGAACGCATTTCCAAATAATGCGGATAATTGCCATGGTGCGGTCACAAGGTCACCCTTTTCCAACACAACCGCATCGGAGGGGGCGTGTCCAGTTGTCATGGCGATTATCCGCCTTTTTCAGGACGGGCGCTCGTAAAAATAATGCGGCTTATTTTCGGAGTTTATGAACGCAATTTTTATTGAATTATCCGCATTACTCTTAGGCGGCTAATTGGAGGATAGGTTTATGAAAAGGGTATTAGATTCTGTAAAAAGTCATTTTGAGATCGTTACCAAAAAAATTACCAGATGAACATGGATAACCAAGATTTGAACTCGGGCATCATGGAGATGCCAAAATAAGGTGAAATCTTTTTATATTTCTAGAACTTTAGGTAGGAGATTTTTTGCTTATGGAAATATGCCCTTTTAATAATCAAAGGGATTTTGTTACTGCGCTTGGTACCACATTTAATAATGACAAAACTGCACAGTATTGCAAATTGTTAGCTATTTGGCGCTTTGCTCAAGGGTTTTCCAAAAATATTAGCAAATCATGAAGTAATAGTTAAACAGGGCTCCTTAATCGACTTGGGTGAGTGGATAGTAAACTTGTTAAAGTAGAAATATATTGAAAATCTTAAAAATGGAGAATCATATATCAAATTAAAGGAGAAAATAAGGAGAACATGATGGTGTACATCATTTATCATGGAGACCAATGAAACTCAGTTAATTGATACTTTAATGTTCTCTCTCTGAATGCTTCAAACACGCAGAATTACGTCCGGAAAATAGGGGATTTTTTATGACGTCACTGTCTGTACAAGAGGCGTGATTGGCTCTCCCACGTGAAGCTTACTTGCATGCAAAACCTGTTGCATGGGTACGTTTTCTCCACACTGCATGTCACTGCATACTTCGATCACGAAATGAAAGAAATCCCTGAATTTTATCTAGATTTGGATTTTCAAATTGATTATTTTGAAGATGAAGAGAATGATGATGAAGTGAACAACAAAGTGACATAGTTAGAGGTAAATTAGGAGAATTACGCCGATGATGATGAGTCGGACAATTCAACTTACAACACGATCACATGCATTCGCTACCAACTCATGCAGCGCTGCTACAAGTGCTAGCTGTACCGCACGGGCCAAATTGAGTTCATGAAAATGAATAACCACATCCAGTCAGACAAAATCTACTATGAAGAAGAAGAATAATGATATAAGTGTACTTACAAACAAGATATTCCGAACCTGAAGGCAAATCAACTCAACGAAAAGCAGCAGACGATATGCACCGACGATTAACTTCATGTGGCTGAGATAGATTGTCACTCGTTCTAGCTGTAAGATGTAATTTTTATCTCATTAATTTGACAAAATTACGAAACTCTGGGAATTATTTATATATATAAAAATATAGTTAATATCTCTTTAATTATTTTTTAAATTACGATAAAACCTTTTTTGAAGGAAAACATTGAGGTTAATTAAAATTTGATGTAAAAGATCATCCCATCATGCGTATAGCTCGTATATGTTATCGTAAACAAACCATCACAACACATGCCGTGTAGCTTGCTCGCCTCGGCTGAGAGAGTAGATCTAGATGCACGTGTTGCACAGCTCTCAATCAGCAAGGCAAGGAAGGAATACCGGCACATGTGTTGTGATGGTTTGTTTACGATAACATATACGAGCTATACGCATGATGGGATTCTCCTAATTTACCTCTATGTCACTTTGTTGTTCACTTCATCATCATTCTCTTCATCTTCAAAATAATCAATTTGAAAATCCAAATCTAGATAAAATTCAGGGTTTTCTTTAATTTCGTGATCGAAGTATTCAGTGACAGTGTGGAGAAAACGTACCCACGCAACAGGTTTTGCATGCAAGTTGAGCTTCACGTGGGAGAGCCAATCACGTCTCTCGTACAGACAGTGACGTCATAAAATTCGAGTCAATTCAGAGACCGATACGAGGCATATTTCGGAGAGGCATATTAGCGGTTTTTAATCGGCGATTTTTACCTTATGTATTGTTTTCGTTATTTTTGAATGACCCACTGATAATACCCACATCATTACCTTTCCATTGATATACAATAAGACCACATTCATAATCAATATATTTCTCCTTTAAAGGTCAAGTCCACCCCAGGAAAATGCTAAAATGAATAAATAGAGAAAAATCAAACTAGTATAGTGCTGAAAATTTCATCAAAATTGGATGTAAAATAAGAAAGCTATGACATTTCAAAGTTTCGCTTATTTTTCACAAAACAACGATATGCACAACTAGGTGTGTCAGTCGATGATTCCATCACTCACTATTTCTTTTGTTTTTTATTGTTTGATTTTTTTTTTTTGTTGTAGATTTGACAATAAGGACCAACTTGACTGAACCATATAGTATTAAACAATGCTAAGTCCACATGTTCAGGGACGAATTAATAGTTGTATCACTTGATAATGAGGAGAAAATTAGAATATTTCATATAATTAAATACAAAAGAAATAGTGAGTGGATGACATTATAATCTCCTCATTTGCATACCAGCCAGGATGTGCATATATATATAACTGTTTTGTGAAATTATGCGAAAGTTCAAAATGTCATAACTTTCTTATTTTACATCCGATTTTCAGGAAAATTTGTGTTATGCTTGTCGGATTTTCTCTTTTTATTCAAATCAACTTTTTGTTGGGGTGGACTCGTCCTTTAATGACTGAAAGACATTTGAAGAAAAGAAAAATGATATCAAATATCCTTCAACAATAATATCAAATTTCCCTCAATTTGTAGTATCTGTATATGTTTAACTGCTTGGATGTGGACTTGATTTGCACAATCACAAAGTGAAAGTGATACATCTCCTCAGGTCAAGAGGGTTTATTCTCTCTTTTTAATTGATTTATTTTCTCTCTACATAAGGAAGTTAAAGTATTAATTAACCAAGATGATAAATGGAATATCACATTTAATTTGTTTCACTTTTATACTAGCTTTACAACAATTTATTATTTTTTTATTCATATACAATTTAAGTTTAGAATTTAATGCTCCCTCTTAGCAATACAAATTGTATCATGAATCTCTGTAAGTCTGGAACTGGTATATCTCTTCATTCAGTATTAATGCATTCTGGGTCTATCATTGGATGATGAGCATCCAAATGACTTGAACATTCTCCAGAAGGCGTTCTTCATAAATATGAAAATGACTCTTGAGACTTGAAAAATGACATTTTCCCTTGACTGTTGGCTAACTAATGCAAGAATCAATGAATCATGTCTATTTTTATAAAGCAGAAGTCAGTCGATGAGTGTAGAATCACTGCTACCAAGTTATTTGCTCATCCAATGTGTTTCTTGACATGTTTTTTTTATTTTAATCATTATTTAGGGGGGACTTGCTTTTTGTGTTGTTGAGAAAACTGTTCTCAAAATATCCCTCTTTTGCTTACTTTTGACCATAATTATAAAATATAACCTTTTTTTTTCTTTCTATCTCTCTGTTTCTCTTCTCTCTGTCTCCCTTTCTTTTACCCTTTTCTGTTTCTCTCTCTCTCTCTATTTACAGGTATATAAGAGTGAGCAAGAGATAGATGGAGTGGTATGCGACCCTCTGAAAGCTACCCATACTATTAGGAATGTCACTAGCAATGAGATGTGTTTTACCTTCTGGGATGTCAATGTTAGGATGGAATGGGATAGTAAGTATTTTGACATTTACCATTTTCACATTAATGATTGTAAAAATGCTAATAAACAGTTACCTGTAAGTGGAGTGAAGGAGAAGGATAATTTTGAGGGGGGTGGGGGGAGATGCAGAGAGGTGGAGGACGGAGAAGAAAGAGGAAGACGAGTATAGAGGAGAGGGGAATGATGGGTCGAGGAGGAGGAGAAAAAGAGGCAGAAGAAAGAAGTGTTAAGAATTTGTAGCAAAGAGGAAGAATGCTTAGGATAAGGTGGGGTGGTATTTGGCTTCTAATTATAGTTTGAGTAGTAATGTTCTATTTCAAAATGATTATTTCTTTGGATTTGCTGACATATATTCCTGTACCAGGGCATCAGCTTTATGATGGTATATTTATTTTTAAAATCTTTTCAGCTACGTTAGATATATCCAATACACTGGAAGTGCTTTCCCCAGACACAGTCATCTCACACCAGCTCATGAAAAGGGTGTGGCCAGCGACCCAACGAGACACATGCTTCGTCTCCCATCTCCGTAAACTAGACCTAAGCATTCAAAACACACAAGATGTTGGCTCCTGGCTCGTCATCAACTTCTCCACAGAACATCCCAAAGCGGTGAGTCCTCCATAGGAAATGTAGTCTTTCATGAACTTGGATGGTTTATGATATTTCAATGCTTGAGTTACGGATTTATTTATTTATTATTTATTTATTTATTTATTTATTTTATACTGCAGGGTAGGCCTGTTCAGTTCTTAAAACTGCTTTACAAAGGCATCCTGCAGTTTAAAATACATGTCAAGATAACTATAA
The DNA here is from genome assembly GCF_018143015.1 of Lytechinus variegatus. NCBI lineage: Eukaryota > Metazoa > Echinodermata > Echinoidea > Temnopleuroida > Toxopneustidae > Lytechinus > Lytechinus variegatus. The sequence continues at coordinate 26,648,906 of NC_054744.1, read as the reverse complement.
AATATATCATTAAAAAAAACAATCAACATCAAAAATACAAAAGACAAACTATTTAACATCAGAAACAATTAACACCAAAAATATAGAGTGGGAAGTTACAATTTAAACATACAAGTACAAGCATTATAAATCAATGGAATATTATTTCGCTCTTTATCAATTCGTATGAAAGGCTTTGCATAATATTTTAAAAACTAACAAGGAGGTACAGGCTTGTAAATTTGAAGGAAGTGCATTAAATAATTTGGGTCCGAAATATACGAAAGATTTACGAAGTAAATGAATAAGAGTAGGGTGGGAAAGCAGAATATGTCTATCCAGGGAAATCACACTATTAGACATTTTGGGCTGTATTCTGAACTCTGTAATGTCATTTTTGATCTTAAGGCATGGTCACACCGCCCGATCGTTGTTGGAGCGGTCGTGGAGCAGTCGTGGAGCGGAGAGAAAAAAAAATCATCACCACTCGCTACCGTTCACCATTTTCGATTTCGATTGTTGTTTTTTTCTCGATTTTTTTCCCAATTTTGTGAGCGAAATTCGACCCCCTCTCCCTACTGCTCCATGACCGCTCCAACAACGCTCGGGCGGTGTGACCAGGCCTTTAAGTCATGGTTTAACAATCCTGGATAGCCAGCCATGACACAAATCTAACAGTTCAGGTTCAACTGATCAGACCATTCTACTATCAATTCATTCATAACTGTCAGTTATTAAGAACTAAACTAGTTTCCTTATCATTAAAGCTTTGGGAAAATATACAGTAAACATAAGAAACACGTAATGTAACAAAGTGTTGACATTTTTGGCTTCCCATGATTTAAGTACAGTTAGACCATGGCCTGAATTAAATAGGACCTCAAAATTCAGGCCAATGACATCCATTTAATTCAACGTTTTCTGATTTATGAGCTTTCAGATTCTATTCATGTTATTCAGGAGAAAAAAAAAATCATTTTACAAATGGTCCATTGCAAGTGATAACACTTTAGAAGTGTGAATGTTCTTGTACTGCTAATATGGTGAGGAGTATCTGAATTTGTTTTGGCTCAATACTAAGTGTAGTCCCCTATACTTCTTTCCATGTTCAGTGCAATGACCTTTTTGATGAGAGAGATGCCTTGATTCAGTGATCTCGAAGTGAGGCATATTTGTGTTCAACTTGTATTTATTTCCTGATGGCATTGAAATAGATATTTCTTCAAAAAATAGAAATCCCATGATCAGAGTATGATTGTTATACACAGAAAGGACTTGGTCTATTTACATCTCTTAGGTGTTTATTATTATGGCAAACACATGTACATGGTATATCTAAATATATCAGTACTTTGTTAGTGTCCTCGCTCCAATAGAATTCTTAGAATATTTCAGAGTTTTTTTAAATCAACATACTTTTTATGGAAAAGAAAAAATGAATATATTGGAGTTTCTATCCTTGATTATTTCAATTTTGGGTAATAAACTTAAAAAACCATGTGTTCTGTGTCCACCTCTCTGTAACCTCCATGCAAAATTACTATTGAGAAGCATTTATAGGAAAGCTTGGCATTGAAACACATTTCTGTATTTACCTCGCTTAATATCCTTTGATTCCACTTAACTCTGAGTACTCAATCAATATTTGTTTTTCAATATTTTTTGAGTAAACCAGGGGGCTTTGAAGTATTTTGCAAACAGTGTTGTATGCATTCCGTAACTGTTGTGTGTTTTCTGAGAGGGTGAAAGAATGCCGGTCAGACATCCATGAAAACTTAAACAAATCATAGGAATAAAGTCTGGGCTCTGTGACACAAAGGTTTACAATCAATCACAACACGGCAGTAGCCAATCAACATTAGTGTTCCATGTGAATTTTGTACAAGAGATTGACCAGGGGAGCGTTTCATCAATATTTTCATCCGATAAGTTGTCAGATCCGACATCTTTCCTTGATTCTGATTGGCTGAGAGGCACTGTTCATATGGTAACTGTCGGATAAAATGGGACTTGTCGGATAAAACGTCTGACAAGTCCTTTCATGAAATGCCCCCCAGGAGCTAATATGTAATGCCGTACTGAATTAACCATTGATTGCAGGCATTTGTGTTAAAGGGCCCTGGCTGCAGTGGTCATGATAGCAAGATTCTGTAAAGGTATTGAGGCCTGTGACCGAGAAGGGAGTCCAATTTTATTTGCTGCCTCTTCAGCACACAATTTTGGGCCTTATGAAATGGGCAATTTAGGTACAATATGTTCATTTTAATACTTATGCTATACCTGTGTGGCCATGTCAAGGTTTTGTTAAGGTTCAATGCCCATACTATGTCAAGTGCAACTAATTGTTTGCATTATGATAGGTTATCTTTTAGAGTTTAGTGATTTGCATGATTAATGATTTTTTCCAAAATCAGTCTGCGATATGTAGACTAATGTGACAATTTCATTTCTGTTTTGTGTTTTTCAGACAAGCAAATGCATAAGAGCTAAGGTCAACGTGAGCATGCTCTGTCAGACGTTCCTTGATCCACCTGATATACCTAAAGAGAAAGCAACACGAGAAAACCTCGTCTGTAAGATCTACTATGTTGCTCATGGTAAGTAATCATAAAACGTTACTTCACAATCACATTCAGTGCATCCTCCTTGAATTCAACCCTCCTCCTATCCTCCATCACCTGCTCTAACTAAAGCAAACAGGGAAGAAGCAAGAGATAGAGGAGAGTAGATGTTGTTTGAAGGTTTGCATGGTGGCATGTACAATTGCTGATGTGGTTTACGGTACACCATGTGGAGTGTTATAGAAGCAGTGGATAGAAGAAGAGAGGAAGTGGATAGGCGAGAAAGTGGAGATTTGAGAATAGAGTATTCTTTCTTGAGAATAGTCCTGAAAAGGACTGTAAACCAGAAGGAATGTTGAGTGAGAACAGCTTGAGTAGTAGAGCTGATGAGGAGATGCTGGCTTGCGTCGGCGAGTAGAGATGATGAGTAGTAGAGAGACTCGACGTTTCGGACAGGTTGACTGTCCTGAAGACGGACAGTCAACCTGTCCGAAACGTCGAGTCTCTCTACTACTCATCATCTCTACTCGCCGACGCAAGCCAGCATCTCCTCATCAGCTCTACTACTCAAGCTGTTCTCACTCAACATTCCTTCTGGTTTACAGTCCTTTTCAGGACTATTCTCAAGAGGAGAGTAGATTTATTTATTTATTTATTAGAACATATGTATTCAGGTACAAAAGATCAGTATAAAACTGTTTTTCATCAATGACGTGATGAAAACATAAAGAACAACATAAATCATCTTATCATACATGAAAATAAAGTCAAAATCTAAGTCAAAGATAACAATGCTTGGTAACATAAATAAACAAAAATTTTTACTTAAATGATGATATGAATCAAACTGAAATATTTAAGTTATCAAAATGGAACAGTTACTAATTATAAAATTACTAATTGTATAATTTATTCACTGATAAAAACACTGAAATGATAGCAATGAAATAATTATGGCATTATAGAAAATCGAGTAAAACAACAACAATCATATAATAAAATATCAAAGGGTTAAGATCATTACAAGTAATAGCAACGTGACATCAATGATAAGGAGGAATAAGGAAATTGTATATTACAATAAATAAGATATAAGTAAGGGTTATTATGGACAAAATCATTGGATTACAAATTGATAATATGAATGAGTAGAGTTGAAATCATGCAATTTTCTTGAGCTAGAATCACAAACATGAATCACAAATCAAAATGCAAACCCCAAAACATGCTACTTGGGGAAGAGTGTACGAATGCACTATTCCCCCCCCCCCTTTTTTTTTACGACCACCCACCATCTATCACAGTGAGTTTGACCTGTTAAGATAATTTTTAGGGTGTATGCAATGTATACTTTAACTGGAAGGCAGCTCGTTGCCGAATCACTATATATTTCCCGAAGTAGTCTCATGTTGCCGGAGTCTTGACAAGGGCAATATGGGTCTACCATGGCTGTGCCATTGTGTCATATTTTGTGTTGAGTCAATAGACAGAGAAAATATGTGCATTTATATCTTGTCTCCAAAATGCCTGAATATTCAGGTACTATTATTGATATCTTAATTGTGTTCAATGAAACGTTTATGTCTGTGGTTCTGCCGAAGCACATTCCAAAACGCATCTCTTTCAGCATTTTATTTCTACGCTTTCAAAGACTTTATTAAACGCAACCATGGTTTGAACTGCATGTCTTTGAAAACGATGATTTTAGGGTGAAAATCACAGCCAAGAAGGGTTAGATTGAAGGAAAAGGGTACGTGGAATAGGCCAAAACGGAGGGATGGTGTATGGGAAATTTCAGTAATTGTGAGATTAATCTAGACTTTTTGCTGTAAAATAAAGTCTTTTACTTCAGAAAAGTTTGATTGAAATACTTGATTTTCACTCATCATTCATTTAATACAATATTTCAGTAATATGTTGTTCCTAGGTAAATTAAACATCAAATGCAGCTTGGACTAGTGTGATATTGTGTTTATTTGTATAAAAGTCAAATGTCTTTTAGCAACTTCATTATGTACATGTCTGTCTGTCTGTCCGTCTGCGTATGCATAATATTGTTGTGTGGGTGTCAATATTGCTTAGACAAAGAACTAACATTGGAATTAACTACAAGTATTGATTTGTCGTTAATCATTCTCTACGAGGCATATTGAAGACAATTTAAGTCTCAAGTTTATCATTAGTAATAAAGAAAAAACTATTTCTTTTAAAGAATAGATAACTTAAGTGCCTTGTATAACTTGAAGGTAGTCCTCATGATTGTTTTAAAAGTAAACTTCCTTAAGTTTCAGTTTCAAAAATCAGAACTACTCTTGACTCTTGAGACTTAAAGACACACTGACCTTGTCTGAGACATTGCTGTGATTACTTTCTTTTTGTTTTATAGCTAGAATACTGTAGGTGTAGTTGTAGTAGAAGTAGTAAATAATAGAAATGACAATATTTGTAATAGGAGTACAGTGTAGTGGTGCTAATTGTAGCTGCAGCAATATTCATAATAGTTGTAGTTTTAGTGTTAGCAGGCTTAGCAGCAGCAGTAGAAGTAGTAGTATTTAGTAGTAGTAGGAGTAGTAGTAGTAGTAGTAGTAGTTAGGAGTAGTAGGAGTAGTAGGAGTACTAGGAGTAGGAGTATAAGTAGTAGTAGAAGTAGTAGTAGTAGTAGTAGTGGTACAAGAGCTTTATTAGTCTAGATCGTTCAGTTATTTGTCAAAATATTTACAATTTCATAATAAATGTACCACTATACCGTTAAGAATTCTCCCATTGACATGGTCTCTGCTGGTTGCATGCCACTCTGCTTGGCTAACCATGTAGTCTACCTGCTGGATGCTGTCAGGCAGGGTGTATGACAAACCTTGATAATGTGTTCCCTATCTAGTTTATATAACTTATAAACTAGATAAAGTTCAGGTACCATCAATTATACACTGGAAAGAGAGTATACGTACCTTTCCTTTTGCAAGAAGAATTTATGTCTAATTTCAGTAAAGTTAATTCATTCCTTTAAGGTACTTAAACATACATCTCCCTCCCTTGGTTATTTTTTTTCCTCTTCCCAGCCAATCCAGGTGGATGGGTACCTGGATCTGTACTAAGGACAGTCTACAAGAGAGAGTATCCCAAGTTCCTAAGAAAGTTTTCCGCCTACGTCCAGGAGAAGTGCAAAGACAAGCCCATCAGTTGGTAACAATTTTCATAAAGAGAGAGAGAGAGATAAAGAAAGGGAAAAAATGATCAGGGGGAGTGTTTCATAAAAACATCTTGTTGGTGATTTTCACTGACGAATCTGCTCTGAACCAATCAGATGTAAGGATTTCAGTAGCTTATAACAATAGTCAAATAAAGTCACTAATGTCTGTTGCCTTAAAGACGTTTCCACTTCTTCCTGCATTTCCCAGAAGATGGAGATGGCATTGTCAGCCAATCAAGTCACTGTAAAAGGAGAAGTAAGGCCTACTGATGATCCCTTTGTAACCTATTAAAATCCAACTCTTACAAACCTTTGTGAACGTAAAGTCTATGTTCCCTGCCATTGCATGTGATGTGACCTTATGGGTCACGAAGCGATGTTGAAAACAAATGATGTGGAAATGTAGTTCCACGGAATATGAATGACCTTTCATGCATATGGCTCCCGAATTGCAAGTTTTGAGACTGAAGAGTTTTCATGAATTACAAGTTTCCTGCACCTAGGCTGATGTACAAAGCTCAAAATATTCAAGTCGTTTTTATTTTCAACAAGATAGCCGTACCATGCCCCAGAATTTCATGTTTTTTTCCCCCAAGAATAATGATTTGTTCTTCTGAAACTATTGTTATGAGAGCTAAAAAAAATGATATTTTCATAGTCTCAAGAGATTGTATATCAATGGCCTTTTTTAATCTTTTTTTTTAATGTATGTTTAAGTGTATATGTGTGTGGGTGTAGTCCTTGGAAATACAAATTTCATGGATGTCGGTCTTATTTGGGATCTGATACTGGTTTCACTTCTCTCAACTGGCGCCCATATTATTTTTAAAGCAGGTATTGTAACTATAGGACATAGTTTTCATTCTGTCTTGTTCTTGAAATAAACACCATGTCCTTATTACGCCCACAAACCCAATATGTAATCATAAAATCAATGTGATGTCATGATTTGTTCCCACAACTTTCAATCACTTCTTTAATAGGCTTGAAGAATTTGATATGCAATTATTGGGAAATAATTGGTGCGCATGGTCTGACCATGTATGAATACTGTTATAAAATGTTGCTGTGTTTTGTTTTTCGTGTCATATGTGAACCAGGCTTTGGTGTCCTTGTGTAGTACAGGTCTACGGAAGTAAGCCCTGTCACCATTCAGATAATTTCAGTGCGTTTATATAACTCCCAACCATTTCTATTCTGGATGGATGACTACTACTTTATATCATTCAAATATATGATCAGAACCTTCAATTTTTCTCCTTATGAAAAAAAAATCATAATGGTAGCTCAAGAATATATTTCTCATTTTCTTTAAAACTTTTGACAGGATGAGCACAGGTATTGTCTATTGAAAACTGTTGGCTATGTCATAAAAACTGATCATGAATATGCAATATGCTTTCAGAATGACTAGAATACGAATAGTGCTTTTAAAAATATCAAGGGATTCATAAATATTTTTGCAAAATATTTTCTTTTTAATTGAAGATTGTGCATTTAAAATGTGTTCTGCAAGTATGAATGGCTGTCAAGCATGTGCATATTGTTGCTTTATCTGGTGTTGTCTGAAGTGATGTGGAAGTTCATTTGGCTTTAATACCAGGTACTGTATTCAACCCATTCTCCATAGGACACTTTTCTAGACAATCGTGATGAAATAGCCCAGTGATGGTCTCGCTCAACATAATACCTAAGTCCTAGGGTTTGATTATTTAATGTTCAACAGGTTAAATAGATGAAAGAGCGCTTTATATTATCTCGATTAAGATGAGACATCATAAAACAATTTCCACCGATTTCACATTAAGGTGCATAGAAATCGGGTCATCAGCCAAAATACCAATTGTCTACATTTAAAGAGGGACAGTCCCTAATTTTGGTGGAAAAGAAATAGGGAAGAAAGACAGAAAGTCACCAGTTTTGTACTTTTCTTTGTCGATGACCTTGTTTTTTTTTGTAAGTCTGTCTGCAATTTTAGGTAAAGAGAAGAAAGGAATGTCTCTTGAAAATATGCAAATTTGATTTTCGGAATTGGTAAGTTTAGGGTCCATGGTGCAATCAGTGTTTGATGTGAATCATGTGAGACACCACCCAACTGTTGCCTTTTTTAGTGAATTTGGAGCTTTAATATACAACCTCGTTGGGTCATGTCTTTTATAAATATCATTTCTAGTCCAGCAAACAAATCCTTGTCCTTTCAAGCACAGATAAATGCTATCTGTGTTTGCTGTTAAAGAGAAATTCCAGTAGTTGCAGTGAACACTGATTTCATGAGAAAGTCTGTAAAACAAGGCTTAATTGTCAGTATATCATCGAGGATCTAGATCTGGTACAGTTACATGAACTGAACTTTGTGAAATCTTGAAATCTACGCTGAAAAATGTTCACACTGAATATCACCAACACAGATAGGCACACGTGGGACGGTGTATTAATATTGCTGGAATAAAGACCCGATGGAAGTGACCGAATCCGCGCTTATTTTGCTTATTTCTCAGCAATTACACAATTTCTTCCAGAATCCTTTGGTACATATTTTTTTATTCATACAAACAGACACTTCAGTGGTCATTGTATTAGATTCTGTCAAAAGTCATTTTGAGATCGTTACCAAAACTGGAATTTATCTTTAAATGATGACAGCCTTTTTTATGATTCCATTAACGAAGCATTGCACTTGCTTTATAAGAATATGGAATGTAGTGCAAACATTGAAATGGCCATCATGATTGTGTTTCTGTGTTTAAAAAAATGAGCAAATTCAGTTATCATTCTGGCTCAAGGCACAAAGTCCAATATCATTATTCAACATATCGAACAGGAATTTGAAGAGGTCATTCTCATTAGATTATCCATATTACCAATGCACATCACTTGTCCCCTGGTGATCCCCACACATACCCCTCCTACCCTACCATAAATGTATTGATTCTTTTTTTATGAGGGACAGTACCTATATTGGGAGATAGAAAGCAGCAAAGTTATATTTTGTCCTTATTTATTTCCAAAATTCTATATACCTGTATAGGAATTCGTGGAATGTACCTATTGTGAACTATTCTCTGCTTTGGGCGCCTCAAGTTTGTAGGTCTTTATGGTTGATAGATCTCCTGAAGACTGAAAATGCGTCATTTGGGTTCCAATATTGACCATTCATGCAAAACTAGAAAAGAAATTACTTGTACCAAAGTTATATTTGATGTTTTGGTATATTTCTAACAGAGGAATGGAATGATAGTCTGATTTAATGGTGATCTTGGTTGCAACGCTCGAGATTTGAACTTTATGATAAATGTATTGTCACATTCTCGTGAAAAAAAAGTTGATTATAATCATTTTTAAAAAAATCACATTGTAAATTGAAATCGAGAGTGCTGCCGACTAATTGTACAAGATTGTTGGATGCAGGTGTTAATTTGGTCTTTATTTCTAAGTGGTCATTCTGACTTGGTTTATACATGTATATCCCCCCCCCAAAAAAAAAAAATAGATTATAAAAAATAATTATAATAAATTTCTTTTTTTTAAATCAATGAATAAATGAATAAATAAATAAATAAATGAATGAATAAATATTCATGCAAAAACATGACAAGTTGTGCTTTAGATAGACAGGCAGAATGTTTGACTCTATTAATAAGTTGCTGGTGATCACAAAATGTTCATCAATAATGGACAGTGTTCATTATGTAAAGATAGAGGTGTTAGCAGGGGGTTGCCTCCTATACATTTTATCAAGAAGAAAAAAAAAGAGGGGATGGGGAAAATAAAAGAATGAGGTGGGTGGTGCTCTACAATACCTTGTAATTTAATTGAAAACTTTGTGATGTTTAATTTGTCTGCCCCCCCCCCCCCCGAATTGGAGGCTTTAGCGCACTCTTTGAACAGTCTTAATGGTGTTACTTGCTATCTTTAGTGGATTCTGAGATTTATTTGATCGCTTGCAACTCTTTGTATTAAAGATGAGGCCATAAAAAGGAAGGGTTTTCCCCCGATGTCTTGGGTGTCATAATTTACTATTCTTTCAAGTATTTTATTTCAAATTCCCCTTTTGGTATCAGTTATATGCGAAAGATCTACATTGGCTGTGATTTTCCATGAATTCTTGGAATTCCTGCGTCTTTCATTTTTGTCATGTCTTATTTTCTCAGTCACTCATTGTGTTCACTCATTGTGTACACAATGAACTATTGCGCAAACATTCGGCCTCTGATTCAAAATGTATTTCATTTCATCACGTTTATATGAAGTGGTAAATAATCATCCTCTCTGACTCCTTAGGTCAATATTTGAAGGCAAAGGGACAAGGAAGTTTGGAAGAAAATTGATGTGAAACAATAGAATGGGGGTGAAATTCATGAAAATCACATCAAGTTTAATCATCAAACATAACCTAGCATACCTCATTAGCAAATAGAGTATGCGTCATTTGTTATCAAAGTAATAAGGAAGGGGGTTTCCCATTGCCAAATCCATGAGCATTTTCAATCTTGAATAATTTTTGTGGGGGGCATCATGGTCTAGTGGTTATGACTCATGTCTCTCAATCTGAGGCACGTGGGTTCGATCCCCAGCCATGACATGTTTTCCTTCTCCAAGAGATTTACCCGGATTGTGCTGCACTCAACCCAGGTGAGGTGAATGGGTACTTCGTAGGAAGAATCTCCCTGCATGCTTGAGCGCCTTTATGAATAGCGAAGCTAAAGCAGGGGTAAAGAAAAAGCAGTGCTTTGTATCAGGCCAAAAGCACTTTACAAATCCAGCTATATTGTAGTTTGCCATATTCCCCAAATAAACCCACAAATTTCTTTGTCAACTCAAGATGATCTCAACATGACAACATAAAATTGACTTTTCTTTGCATTTTCATGCCTAATTTCCCCCAATTATTTTAAGATTTGGATTAAATAGATGTCTGTGAGAGAATAACGAGATAATTTGGGCTGATACAAATGGGACTATGCATGTCGAGACTAGATTGAAACTGTTTGCCTTGAGGGGTGCGGTATTTGCCCAAATCTTTGGCAAGTCCGGGTTCTAGGTCCTTTCCTTTGCCATTGATTGCAAACAATCACTGTTCAGTCACTGACAAAGATCTCAAACAAATAAGGGAAAACTCCCAAATTGGATGATTTATCTTGCTTACATGCTCTTTTAAAAAAGAGTTCATCATTGTTATTATCAGAGGGGTAACTCCTGCAGTGAACAGTATTATAAACGTAAAATTGTAATCAGTTGACATAGTGGACTCAGAACAAAGGTTTATGTCATTTGGCAAGGTTTTTACATTTATCTGATTTTCATCATTCTTCATTGCAAAGCATCTTTAGTTTGGTTGAAGGAGAACCAAGTCTCAATGCAAAGAAAGAGAAAATGATTTTTAAAAAGTGATTGTATAATAATAATAGAGAGAAAAACCTGAATAATTGATATCTGGGTGTACAATCTGATCTATACATTTTAGATGGGAAATGTTTGAGAAGAACTAGATTAATTCTATGAGGAAGTAAAAATTTATTATATTCTCATGAAAAGGCTATTATATTCAAATATTCATGGTGGTTAACAACCAATTTCCTCCAGTTGCATTTTTGTGAAAAAAATCCCACAAAACGATACACATCAGTTTTCATCTTGGCTTATTGTTCTTTTTACTTTTTTCGAGAATAAAAGTTTTGTAAACCAAATTTGATCTGGTAATTTGTTTTGGCAGAAGGGTAATAGTGTTTTAGCTTTTTTAATAGAAAGAAATGTCAGGATACATGTGTATGGTGTGTTGGGGTGGATAGATTAATAAGAGGCAAGGGTTTTTCAGGGAAATGAAAATGAGCTCAAAAATAATTGGTTTGCACATCGTACAAATCCCAGCCATGGCGTAATTTCCTTCAGCAAGAAATTTATCCACATTGTGCTGCACTCGACCCAGGTGAGGTGAATGGGTACCCGGTAGGAAGAAATTCCTCGAATGCTCGAGCGCCCGATCAAGGTAGCCGTGCTAAAGCCGGGGTAATAATAGCAGGGCCCGCTGGGAGAACAGTTTTCGGAACTGAAGTGGCTACCCTGGGTAAATATGCCGCTATTATTATTATTATTATTATTATGTACTACTTGTCCATTATGATGTGCTTGAATTAACCAAAATCCAAATTGTCATAAATTTTTATTTTACAACCAATTTCGATGAAATTTTATGTGTTTATTTACCAACTCGTATGATATCAATCTGCTACAATGGCAATATGACTCTAAATTGAATGAAAATTTCTAGTTTGTGAATATTTGATTTAAGATATGTAAAGAATAGCCTAACCTGGAGTATAAAACAAGCTATGTTTGTACCAGGTAATCTGTCAGTTTCTGGTACTTCTACGACAGGTACTACTATGGAATTAATGAATGAACTATGCACTGTAAACCTCATACTTATTTTAATCCTCCATGTCAATTCAAACTTTAGAAACACTCTCAAAGCAGACCATTATTCATCTGGTTTTGACTTGGCCCAAGTCAGTCCCTTAATAATGACTTGCTGTTTATTAATCAATGTTATATGTAATAGACTACTCTACTGTAAGATAGTCCTGGTGCATATTTGATTTGATTTGAATATATTCTCATATTTCACAAAATAAACAATAAAATATCAACACAGTACAGGGTAATACATTTGATTATAATAATACAGTGTGGCAAAGAAATTCAATAAAGCAAATAATGACGGTAGCTCATAACAACAGCAATAAATGGGAGTGAAATATGAAGGATCCTGGCAAGCCGGGGTAATAGTATGCAGCGCTTAGAGACATACGTCATTTGTATTAAGTGCTATATAAATGTCGTATATTATTATTATAAAGCAGAGCTTGTAAAGTTTGCAGGTTACATATCCATTTGGTATAAAAATGAAAGTATATTGTGATTCTCATTGGGCAAAAAAATATTTGGAGATATTTCCTGGCAACATATTTGTAGTATAAATTTTGTAAAGAGTAAAGCTGCTAAATTTGCTATCATACATTTAGTGGGTATATTCAATGGGGCTACATTATCAAAGTGTTGCATTGTGGGTTTATTATAATCAGGGACTATTTGGGTTATTCAAGAGGGCTTTGGGATAATGACTTTAAAACCCTATGCTTTATCACATATCCTACTGGTTTATGTAAACTTATTTGTAAAATCTGGTTTAGGTAAGGAAGTTAGTCTGAAGTTTTAGTTTCCTTTTGATAAGCGCTATCTCTGACCTTGGATTGAATGATCTGAATCATTCAAATCTGACCTAGGACTTATTAAACACCCATAACTTGCGTATTTCATAACCAACTTTAATGACACTTGTTTTGAAATATTCTTCTTGTTTTACTTTTTCCAATAAGACTGCTTCTCTTCTTGGGTATTGGTTTCCTTTAAAGGGAAAGTCTGTTCACCTATACACTGCTAACCTGCATGAGAAGGCTGTATTGTGTGTTTTCATCGAAATATTTGGGCCAGTTGAATGAATCCACAGAAACAATAGTGGCATCTTAACCAGTATTATTTTGGTTACTCATTATTGATTATGTGGTCATGATGATTTCATTTATATCCTTCTTTTCGTAACAAAAAGGTCTTATTTATTCACCTTGGCAAATGTATACACTAACACCCGCAGTTGTTTTTTGTCAACAATAAAATATGCATTGTGGTAATTCTACCATATTTGTGGCTTTGAATCAAAATAAAAAGTAATTATAATAAAAACGACCATCCACAGGGTGTTAAATCAATATTTAATGGAAGGAAGTTTATTTCCATTTTAATGTTTGAGTTTTTTCTGAATTTTCTAAATGTACCCCATGAATTTGTTAAACACATTTTTTACAATTAAAGTGATTTTCACTTCACATTTCAATCTATTCATGTATGAAATAATGGTATTTATCATTGCTCCTATTACCATACAATCACATGCAGTAGTCGTATGGAAGGTTAGAATCCTGATATCAAGAAAATTTAGGCTGATAGAGAAATACCTACTCACATTGAGTTTTGGGGCACAAAAGAGAAATCTTGTGAATAGAAAAGTTAGCAAAAGTCAAAGATGTAGAGGAAGTATGTAAACAATGATTTATGTTCTTTTGACATGGCTAATTAAGCATAAAGCATAGGTGTTTTGTAGGATGGAATTTTACAACACTTGAAGCATGATCAATTGGGGTAGTCTTACAGGTAGCTTTTGGATTTGGTCCAGAAAGAAATATTGCTGTACGCTTCTGTCATTGAACGTTTAATTTCTGAACATTACCGCTTTATGCTAAGACTATAGACAGTGTCATATATTTATCCTCCCCTTCCTTTAGAAGACAGAAAACAATTTTGCTATAGTTATTTAGTTAGCTTTTTTCTGTACCTGGCATTGCAAGGGAAATGCGATTGTTGTCTGTACTAATCATTTGTATCGCTTTGCTGAATGAAATTAAAAAGAAATAATAAAATAGTAGAAGTTAATTTGTTTCACCTTTTAAAAGAATACTGTAGTGAATACTTCCATAGAATAAAGAAAACTTTCACTCTTCCACATTAGTGCATCTAGGATTTATAAGCAATGGAATCATCTTCCAATATGTAATAATTATGATAATAGGCATTTTGTATAGCGCCATCTATCTTAAAACAATCCATTTCAAGGCGCATTGTTATTTAGCTCAAGCTCCCTTACAGCTCTCTGCTGAGTACCCATTCACTTCACCTGGGTCGAGTGCAGCACAGTGGGGATAAATTTCTTGCTGAAGGAAAACCAATCAAATGCTAAAATCACTGGCACTATACCAGTCTTTGTTTTTTTTGTGCTCCCTCCGAGAAGAAGATTTGCAAACATTGAATTCTTCGACTTTTTTTGACTGGAACATTTTTGACAAAAATATGTTAGATATCATGTTTATGCTATTTTAATGTAAGTTAAACATGAGGGCAGAAAGTGAAAAATAAATAATATTGACTTGATGAGTGGGTAGTTGCTATAAGGAAAAGCCCTTGGAGGATGTTTGATCATACTTTTGTGACCTCAAAATTGACAAAGTTGAGGGTCAGGGAGATCTTTCTTTGGAAGTTTTATCTGTGGGGGTGTTATTGCTTGGGAGTTTGAGGAAGTTTCACACATTGAAATCACTATGAATGTTTAATGTTCATGCCCGGAGGCAGGATGTGCAGAGTTGAAGAGCAAACATAGCATGAACATTAAAATATGTTGTGTCATACAAGGAAATGTATTTTGAATCTGATTCGTGTATCAAAGCACGGTTTAACTGGGTTTCCCCTCCTAACTTTGGATAATCAAACTTAGCATTAATGTAAATTTATCAGGTTCCATTTTTATTCCCAAGTGTCAGTTAATTATCAAAACCTATTTGAGAGTGACAATTTCAATGGATTTCTTCTCCGCTATTGTCTGGAAAAACAATCTTAAAAGCATCTTGTTTATTTATGTTTTACTCTTCACCAAAGAATTTATAAAAGATAATTTCAGAGCTGATTTTTTGACAGTTAAAATATGGGAACCTATTTTCCTTCATTGAAAAATTCAATGATTCGTTTTTACTTTATTTTTAATTGCTAATTTATGCTATCAGTGTTGGTATGAAATTTAATTAAATTCAACATTAATCAACATAATCATAGATCATCGCAGTCTTATGAATAGACCAGCAATTTAGAATTCTGTGTAAAAGGAGTGTTACATGAATTTAGCATATCATTTTCAGGTAAATTATACATAAAAATTAATTGTTTGTGAAGCATTGAAGGGAAGTTGCAAGCCTATTTCCCGACTTGTTGAGACCAATCTGAAAGAAAAGATATGTTCTATATAATTAAGCCAGAAAACTTCCTGCAAGGTATATTCTGTTTTGGTCACTTTTTTTGTTGTTCATCACCCTTTTTTGCCCCACGTCCTGAAAACAGGGCTCAAACCGATTAGGTTTCATCCCTGGACGACTCCAGAAGGTGAGCCACTTTTGTATTTTGTCAACAAACACAGTGAATGAAATAAAAGATGAGCAAATCTTTGCGGAACCACTGACCTGTGGTTACTTCAGGAAACCAGGAGGTAGGAAATAAATGGAATCATTACAGGGTGTGTTCTGTAGATTGACATGGATAGGATCACATGTAGTTAAACAGGAACTTAACGATCTGCGTAACAAATTAATTTACAAAAGTTAAATTGTCTTTGTAAAGGGTATACATCATTAAGTATAATATGAGTTTGTACCCTTGGCAGCCCCCAAACAGGATAGTATCTAATTATATTGAGCCCAGAGCCCAATACAACATTATACAGGATTATTTTTGTTATTTTGTATTTTGCTTAATAGGGAAACAGAATACCAAATTTTTAAGTCATGACTTATTAAATATGATGAAACAAGGGACTTTGGTGAAAGGTAGTTCAGCTTAAGCTTGAGAGAAGAAAACTGCTGTGTATAGGAAAGGCTGCATTTCTTAAAACCTTACCTTTTGTCATGTGAAATCTTATTCATGATTTTTTTAACTGTTTAAAATATGACACATTCAAGGTAGCAATCCTGAAAAATTATTCAGTGAAATCCACAATTGACAATAATGAGGTGTCTGAGCCATGCATTTGTTACCTGTAATTAAAGGTACCTTCATTTCGGATCATCTTGAAATTTTGGTAGTTATTTCTGTCCCTACATTTTACACACAGTTTGACTATCTTGGGTCCGTTCTACTCTATGTTCTGAAAGACTGAAACCCTGATCTATCCCAATCATAATGAATTTTTTTTTCATCGATCATCACCCAAAATTCTTGGAAAATACATTGATTTTCATCATTCTGATCACATCTGGGGATAGATTTTGATAAACATCATTAGCACATTTAACAAGAAGATCTTACATGCACACAGAAATACTTTGTTTGAAAATCTTAGAATGGCATTTCGTTGAAATAGTTATACAATTAATTATTGTTATGAAGTGAGACATTCCTTTCTTAGCATCTCATAAGTCATGTTTTTTTTACTATTCAGCTTTTCTTTGAATTGGGAGCAAACAGGAAACGTTCTGGAGCTGTTTTATTTGTTTACTCTGTTTATCATAATATCATAAAGAAATGTACGAACTCAATTTGAATTGCGTGATTACCCAAGAAAAAAAACTATTATCCATTGCTGAATGGGTTTTATGGTAAATGAGTTTTATTCTTGAGTTGTTTTATTTATTTTTGTTGTTTTACAATTATTTTGGAGACCCAGACCAGAGCTAAGAGTGAAATTGACAAATGGGAACTAAATAAGGTAAATAGTACAACAATATAGTGTGCATATTCACTTTTTGACAGCCAGTAGGCCTTTATTGAGCTTCTTAACAGCCTGATGATTTCAGTTGTCTATTTCACTTTTTGGTCCGGTCTTTAAGAATATTCATGTTTCACTATTCTTTTAAGAGTGTACATAATTTTTTTCATAATTATGCCTGTTTCCCCTTCCCCAACCATGAATTGACATTTTTATATTCCATGTTGAGAAACAGCTGCAGATAATGTGCCTAATGTTATGAATATGGCCAATTTCATTGTACATACAAATCACTCGTTTATCTGTATTTTTCTTTTGCTCATTTGTAAGAGAGCATGAATGTATTGCACACCGACGTATATCTTATGTAGTCCAGTCCTTGTCACAGAACATCGTCTGATTTTATCCGTCTTTATTTTTATTTTTTGGTGTATGATTTTTTTATCATTGATTAAATACTGTAATGATTTTTTTTATTTTCATTTGGTTCGGTTATTGTAAGGATGAGGATAATGATAGTAGTAGTAGCAGCAGTAGTAGCAGTGGTGGTGGTAGTAGTAGTTAGTCCGAGTGATAGTGCCCACATTTATCTAGTGCTGCTATCAACCAGGTACACTGTAAAAAATGAAGTGCTAATTTAGCACTTACGGTGCTTGTATAGTGACTGCACTACGAGTGCTGATTTTTATAGTTTAAATTTTTGTACTATATAGAAAATCAACACTCATAGTGCAATCATTATACAAGCACCATAAGGGCTAAATTAACACTTCAGTTTTTACAGTGTACACTGTAAAAAATTACGTGCTGATTTATCACTAACAGTGCTTGTATAGTGACTCACTACGAGTGCTGATTTTTTAGTTCAAATTTAAAGTAGAAAATCAGCGCTCATAGTGCAGTCATTATACAAGCACTTTGAGTGCTAAATTAGCACTTTGTGTTTTTACAGTGTATACTGATGCTGATGGTATACTACATAAACAGGAATCATTAGATATTTGTAAAATCAGTCATGGCATTAAACATTTCTTTCAAATCACATTAGAATTTGGCAACAAATAAGGTTGCACTGAAAGAGTGGCTAACTGACATTTTGTTTCTCAGTAAAGGAAGAGGGAAGTAGTAAAGTAATTTGAAACTGATACTTTGTAATACCATAGACCCTATAATTGAAAGTAATTTAGTTTTAATTTCGCTGTTTGTTAATCTTGAAAGCCACTTTGAAATATAAAGCATATTTTTACAAAAAGAGCGTCCTCAATTGCCCATCAAGATAAATAGGCCTGCCGGATAATACTTATCAAAAGTGTGTTTTATCTTTTATACCTGCACTACCAGTCACAATTCTTTGCCTCACTATTAGCTGTTAAAACCAGAGAACCATATAGATTCCTTGGACTGAATCTATTGTTCTCTAGTTTTAACAGGTAATAGTGAGTCACAAAATTGTGACTGCTTGTCTTTGCCATACTGCATTTTGAGTTATATACACAGGGACATTAAAAATGACAGGTACTCCCCAGGGAGTGGAGATTGGTATGCTGACTAGAAATCCAGTGATAAGTAGGAGGATTACAATAACATTGTAAAAACGCATCTATTGAATAATTATGTGTAATAACTTTGATTTATTAATCAAGTATCCTTTCATGCATTGTTGATACACTGGGTGACTTGGTGTTAGGTCAATTTTAGTGTGCACAATCTCCAGATTTTAGCCCAATCAGCCCTCTTCACGATTAATCTCGAGATTCAAGAAACCCCGTCTCCACCATCGCAAGAAGAGTGATTCTTGTTCGAGCGAGGCATCGATGCATTATATATGGTCTGACGCTGTGAATAAATAATTCTGAGTGCTTCTGCACCTGCGAATTAGAGGGATAATTTGCAAAATAGCGCGCTATTTTGCAAAAAATCCCAAGTTGACTTGGGATTGCAATATCGAGATTAATCCTGCGAACTAGCGCAATAATTGCATATCCATTACAAATAATCTTGAGATTGTTCAGATCAGGATAATTTGCCGGATCAGAAATAGCACGCTAATTTGAAAACTCGGGCTGGTGCTGACGGCCCTAGAGCGACTTCTATTACTGTGATTGATTTCATGTTGGTGAAAAAAAAACTGCCTTTTTTAGAGTTAGGTTGGGCAACCCAATACACATCCTTAACACCAAACAAGCACCAACTTTAATCCCCAGTGATATCTGAAGAAACCTGGCCAACAGAGTCCTTATACATTCAACTCCATGAATTTTAGAGTGATTATTGTAAGATTCATCAAGCTTCCCCAAGTTGAAAGGATTTGGTATTGGTATACTATCAAAGGTAAAAATGTAAAAGTTTATTCACCTGTGCTTGTTTTTAAAGCATTAAATTTCAGGAAGGAAAGTCAATCCATATGAAGAAAGTGTTTGAAATCTATTCCATTCAAGTTTGATTCCTAAAGCATGCGAACTAGTCAGCTCCTAACATGCCAGAGACAATGTCTTTCCGAAAAAAATTAAATGTTACTAAAATCACTTTTTGATTAGCATTGGTGAACGGTATATAACACATTACCAAAAATAATCAATGGTTTGATAAAGTCCCATCTCAAATAATTTTTTTCCTTCATCTTTTTTTATTTCATGGCAAGACGAGATTTAATAAGTTATTTCTTATATTTGGACCTGGTAGGTTTTAATAAAGCTGTTCATAAGTTAGGAGCAACTTTTTGTACGACTGGTGATCATTTCTGGGAGCTACTGTAACTCAACACTTATGAAAATTTCATACACAAAATATACTTCAAGATCACTAGCCGTTCTTAAAGCTTTATAAAACATTCACCTGGAGTTCCAACTCTCTCTGTGTCATTACAAGCCTCTTCACCATTTCAAAGTGAAGTCTGTCTCTTCGGATACAGTGGGTTATATATGGCATTGGTTCAAAGTAAAATTTTTATTCATGTAACTAGCTCCAACACCTCTTTTGAGGCTGCTAAAATGGTTCATTTAAGCTAAACACTATTTGAGATTTATCCCAGGACCAGGTCCATTTTGTGTTTGATGCCATGTTGATGTAAAAGTTTTTAAAGCTTTAAGAAATTATTGATATATTGATTGATGTAGTAGTATCCAGAAAGGTGGATTAGCTCGGCAGTGTCGAGAAAAGTTCTTGAATATTAATTTGGTGGCTACATTTCATTGAGATACTCGAGCGTTTTTAAATGAAAGTTTGTAAATGAACTAATTAAATGTAGTGTATTAATTGGACTTAGACATTGGCTGGCTGAGGTTGACAATGATAATAATAATATAGCGCTTAATACAAATGATATTGTGATGGGTTTTTTTAAGGCCAGTTACTAAAAAATGAATGCTAGGAAGTTTGTTAATTCTCAATGAGGCTGGACAGGGCCATCCTATGTTGTATAACACTATTCATTTACCTATATTTTGACTAGCTATGCCATTAATATTTTGTTCCACAAGACCATACTAGTTTTATGTATATTTATAGGAAATATATGTTCATTTGCCCAAATTTGTATTGAAGGGATATTTATGTTTAATGCATTGGTTTATTAATCTTCCTTTTTTTACATTGGAGTATTTGCTTTAGAGATAAATCTCAAGAGCATATATACTTGGTGCTAAAGCTGATTTGGAATTGCTTATAATATTGATGAAATATGTTCATTGAATGCATGTAATGATAACATTACATGAGATGACATGAAATATCCCATATATAAATTTTCCATCAATATTTTTTCTGGAGTGGTTAAAAGAAATTGTGGAACTTTTTGTGATTTGTTTTGATAAGAATGAAATAATGTATGTATCGGTGATGCAATATTTATTATTTTACTTGTTTATATTAACTTGAATAATTGACCACTGTATGTAGTGTGACAGAAGACAATTCAACTCGCTTTGATAAAAAGCTTGCCTGAGGTTTCATCTCATGGCGGAAATGCATATTTGAATGAAAACCAAGCTCCTCATCTAAGAAAGAGAAATTATTTTTAATACCGTGATAAGGGACACCTGAAGGTCAAGTTTACCCCCCCCCCCCCCCTCCGTCTAATGAAATAATCAAGATTAGCCAAAACATAAGTACACAGGGATAATTGGCGCTTCACCCCAGCCCCAATAAGAAAGTTGCTATAATTGTGTTTCAAATCGAGTATTGGTTTCGATTGAATAGAAAAAACAAAACAAAACTCCCTTGGTCGAGATGTTGTTTAATGGCTTTATCATTTAAGTGGGTCTGTCTTAGTGTGTGTACAGAAATAGACATCTCCTTTCATGTTTCTGTTTGTTACCCCCCCCCCCCCTCTCCAGCTCCCCCCTCTCCAGCTCCCCCCTCCCCATACCCCCTGGACTGAATCTAGTATTGTTCTTCTTGATTGTACAGTGTACATGAATATGTTCATGGTAAGGTATGAAAGTTGATATGTATATATTAAACCTGATGATGTGTACTGTCATGATCTGAGTGTCTTTATAAACCCTCGGTGATGTTTTACATGTTGTTTTTAGAATGGGTATATATATACTTTTCATTAAACATTAATGCTTGGATAAAAAGAATAATTGATTTTGTTGAAGTTTTTTTGTGTGTGTGTTTATGTATTTATGAAACAACCATCCAGAGAAATGGAAACCCATATTGTCTTAGAAATGTAAAAATAATTTCTGAGAATTTAGCAATAAGCTAATCAATCAACCTATCTAATGTATAGCAATATTCACTTGATAATAAAGTAATGGACCATACAACCAACTGACCAATAGGTCTATCCATATATCAACTCAATGATGTAAAGGTTTATTTCCAATTCGTCTAATGCCAATTTGTCCAGTTGCCAACTCGTATACTTTCATTTGGTCTACCATCAGTTTGTCCACTCACCACATGGTCTATTTTCATTTAGTCTAATGACATTCCAGCTAATAACCAGTCAGTCAAATAGCCATTTAGTCCATATACCATTTGATCTAATTAAACTAAAGTGTTAATTGTGCAAAATAAATGAAAAGAAAATGGGTATTTGATCAACTGGTTATTAGACAAAATGGTAATAGACAACTGGTGATTACACAAAGTGATGGTTGGACCAAATGATTATTGGACTTATTGGTTGTTAGACGAAAGGTTGATGGACGGAATGGCATAAGACTAAATGAAGATAGACCAAGTGGTGAGTGGACGAACTGGCAATTTACTGATGTAACCATGTAGTTAATAATAAGTCACCCAACTAAGCAACAAAGCAATCAATCATTCCTCTAAATGTTCAATCCTCTGACCAAACTATCTGTCGATAGATCAATCAATCAATCAATCATCCAAGCAATCAATCGATATATCAATCTTTTATTCCAGATATCAGTCGATTCGTCATCTATCAAAACATCTGTCGATAGATTAATCAATCAATCGATATATCCATCTTTCATCAAAGATATCAGTCGATCAATCATCTATCGAAAGATCAATCATTCATCCAAGCTATCAGTCAATAGATCAATCATCCAAGCTATCAGTCAATAGATCATTCATCCAAGCTATCAGTCAAATCAATCATTCATCTACACTATCAGTCATTAGATCAATTATCCATCCAAGCTATCAGTCAATATATTAATCATCCATCTAAGCTATCAGATGAACTATCAATCCAAGCTATCAGTCAATAGATCAACCATCCAGTCTATCAGTTATTAGATCAATCATCCATCCAAGCTATCGGTCAATATATTAATCATCCATCCAAGCTATCAGATGAACTATCAATCCAAGCTATCAGTCAATAGATCAATCACTCATCCAAACTATCAGTCGATAGATCAATTACCCATCCAAGCTATCAGTCAATAGATCAATCACCCATCCAAGCTCAGTCAATAGATCAATCACCCTTCCAAGTTGTCAGTCAATAGATCATCATCCAAGCTATCAGTTGGTAGATAAATTATCAATCCAAGCCATCAGTCTGTAGATCAATCACCCATCCAAACTATCAATGGATCAACCATTCATCCAAACTATCAGTCAATAGATGGACCATCCAGTCTATCAATCAATAGATCAATTATCCATCGAAACTATCAGTCGATAGATTAATCATCCATTCAAGCTATCAGTTGGTAGATGAATTATCAGATAATTCAGTCTATCAGTCAATAGATCAATCATCCATCCAAGCTATCAGTCAAAAGATCATCATCGATCCATGCTATCAACCAATAGACCAATCATCCATACGCAGTCTAGCTATCAGTGAATATAATAATCATCCAATCTATCAGTCAATAGATCAATCATTAATTAAAGCTATCAATCAATCATCCATCATAGCTGTAATCAATCATCTATTTAAAGTCAATCTCCTAAACACAAAAACATCATGTTTCATACCTTTATGCATGAACCAGTGGTCCAGGAAATTTTACTTATTTGTTGTTCAAATGGAAATGACCATCGCATCCAAAGTGTACTGGTCAGTGTAGATGAATATCTTAAAATTTTGGGGAGTTACTGGTCAACTTTTTCAAAGTATATAGATGAAATCCGAATACAGTCTACCCACGCACTCCATCGAAGAAAGAAGAAAATTAAGTTATTTATTACACTTTATTTATTAATGAAACGCTTTCCTGGTACGAAAATATGCATAAGTTTTTAAATGTTTCTTATGACCATCTTACTGTAAAATTTCAAACCATTTTGTTATATTTTACTACTAAATATGTCAGCCATAATTTATTTGCTAAAGATTGTTTCATTATTATTATAATCGCACTATTGACAAATCCATTGGGGAACTTTGCTTTCAGCTCAGCAATTTATTCGTTTAATAAAATATATAAATTATCTCGCTCAAAAGTACAAGTACAATAGCAATATACCATTGGAACAAAATATATATTCTCTGAGATGATGACTATATACAAGTCGCCTTTGAGTACAACTGGGTAACATCAATAGGATATATTATCCACAATGTATTTACCAAAGTCCACATACAACAAAAATATTAAAGAAATAAATGGAAGAAAATAGGAAGAAAGACAAAACGGTATAAACCCGGGATCAATTTCATACAAAATACATTATTGCTTATCCACCTGTAATATTGCCTATCCACATGTAATATTTGTTGACCACAAGTACAGGTGCCGATATTTCAAACAACGCACATTTAAACAAGTACAATTATTAGGAATTTCATCAAATATACTATGCCTATATTGATTTTTAAGAAATCGTTTTTTTTTAATCCTCAAATCCGTCAAGCTCAAAGTATTTTTGACTAATCAATCACAATAAGCTCTCCTATTTATTATATGTCGTTGTTAGATGCTGTAGCATTCTTGTAATAGTACTGGTTTATAAAGTGGTGTGGCGTATTTTAACAGTTAATCTGAATGTCGAATGATTTCATTCGGTCTTCATTCAAAGTTGATAAAACTATATTACTACTCCCTCAGAGTCGAAGCCATAAAGAGAGGTTTTAAATATGTACAAAATGATACACAAAACTCACAATTACACAAGTCACATTTCGTTAGACATCTAGTTTTTCGGTATGACGTCATGAATGAAAACGAGAGAGAGAGGGGGAGATTGAAAAAAGGCGAACCCATCGGGTGACACGACGTTTGCTCCGACGATAATTGCTCCATGCATTATTTCATCTAAGAAATTCAGGTTAAAGATAGGGTATGGTGTTCAATCTAGGGTTGAAATTGATCAATCCATTAATGTGTGGAATTTTCCGAGGAGCAATTGTCGCCGGGCAAATGTCATGGAACCGAATATCGAGCAGGTGTGTGTGGTTGCTAATTTACGATATGACTGCAGTGTTTTGGTATGTGGGCTCTGACAAATCGACTTCGTCTAGTTCAGCTCCCAGCGTGGCAGCAGCGCCACTGCTTGGCCGATCTTGGCTCGTCTCACCCATCTCAATGCCTTCGTTTACATGTCCGTTGTCGGACTTTTTGGAGTATCTTCCAACACCTTCAGAGGGATGTCTTGGATGTTTGCGCTTGGTTGTTCGCTTGTTCTTTGATTTGTAGGTGTAGATGATCTATGAAACAAAGTAAAATATGAATCCGTTACTTTCTCTAATTCAGCTTCTCAAGCTTTGATTCCCTGCATAGGTTAGGTCGGAATTAGATTATAAAGAAAAAGTTTCGTTAGCATCGGCCTATGTTTTCTGTTTCTAACTTCAGATTTTATTCAGATATAAATCGACTTTGTATTCATTTCTCATGTTGGGAATTTGTTTTTATTTTTAAATTAACATTTACTTTACAGATTCGTTCACTAAGGATGTCGTGAATATGTTTCTTATGCACACTTAAAACATATGAAAAACTTTTCTTTTAATAGTAGAATTTTTTCTAATTATCGTTGACATATTCTTATGGTTCAAATTGATATCACTAGGCAAAATAAACTTCTTCTTTTTTTGGTAAAGTAACATACAGAATGAGCATGCACTCGAGGAAAAGGATGGTAGAAACTTGGTGCAGATGTAAATGCAAATAATGAAATGCATGTATATTCAACAGAAGGAAGCAGAATCTATTTTTTAAAAGATAAATTAAGCATTTAAACAGTTCACAGTAATATTTAGGTCTATGATTGAGACAGAAATAAAATAGCCCAATAGAAAAAGTGCAATTATTTCTTAATATCCCTTTTTTATGTATTTCATAATTTCTACAAGGCAGGCCTCTAGCCGTATATTTGAACAATTATTATTGCAATAATGTACTTGCACAATTGTCTTCTTTTAATGTTTTTTATTTGTTGATTCATAGGGTAAAAAAGATGCTCCATAACTTACATATGTTGGGAAGACCACTTTCATTTTCTATTTTTATGAAATGTCCAACCTCTCCTTTTTTTCTAATATTTCAACCCGTTTAGGATAATTGCTTGAAGATTCCAGAAATGTGTTAACATTCTAACTTCCCCGTTAAGCCGTTGACATTCCAATTACAAAAAAAAAATTACAATACAAATTTTATTAAGAATATGAAAGAATGTCGACAAAGCTCGATTTATTGTTTCATATTGCCAGAGGTTCAAGATAGGGCCTTCAAAATATAAGTTGCAAAACTTATACAAGTGGAATGCCTCTGGCCGTCTCACCTGCATCACGCGGTTCAATATAGCAGCAGTGCTGACTTTGCATACTACTCTGACTCGCACAAGATGTTCAGTGATACATGGTTACTCTTATGTCCTCTTTTTATGAACTAGACCAATAAACTTACAGAGATATGATGGTTATTCAACAAAAAACCCCAACATGGCCAAAGTTCATTGACCTTACATGACCTTTGACCTTGATCATGTGACCTGAAACTCGAACAGGATGTTCAGTGATACTTGATTACTCTTATGTACAAGTTTCATGAATCAGATCCATAAACTTTCAAAGTTATGATGGTAATTCAACAGATACACCCAATTCGGCTAAAGTTCATTGACCTTTGACCTTGGACATGTGACCTGAAACACGCACAGGATGTTCAGTGATACTTGATTACTCTAATGTCCAAGTTTAACGAACTAGACCAATAAACTTTCAAAGTTATGATGGTAATTCAACAGATATCCCCGATTCGGCCAAAGTTCATTGACCCTAAATGACCTTTGACCTTAATCATGAGACCTGAAACTTGCACAAAATGTTCAGTGATGCTTGATTACTATTATGTCCAAGTTTCATGAATCAGATCCATAAACTTTCAAAGTTATGATGGGAATTCAACAGATATCCCCAATTCGGCCAAAGTTCATTGACCCTAAATGACCTTTGACCTTGATCATGTGACCTGAAACTTGCACAAAATGTTCAGTGATGCTTGATTACTATTATGTCCAAGTTTCATGAATCAGATCCATAAACTTTCAAAGTTATGATGGGAATTCAACAGATATCCCCAATTCGTCCAAAGTTCATTGACCCTAAATGACCTTTGACCTTGGTCATGTGACGTGAAACTCATGCAGGATGTTCATTGATACTTGATTAACCTTATGTCCAAGTTTCATGAACTAGGTCCATATATTTTCTAAGTTATGATGACATTTCAAAAACTTAACCTCAGGTTAAGATTGCGATGTTGATTCCTCCAACATGGTCTAAGTTCATTGACCCTAAATGACCTTTGACCTTGGTCATGTGACATGAAACTCTAATAGGATGTTCAGTAATACTTGATTAACCTTATGGCCAAGTTTTATTAACTAGGTCCATATACTTTCTAAGTTATGATGTCATTTCAAAAACTTAACCTCAGGTTAAGATTTGATGTTGACGCCGCCGCCGCCGCCGTCGCCGCCGCCGTCGCCGTCGGAAAAGCGGCGCCTATAGTCTCACTTGCTTCGCAGGTGAGACAAAAAAGGAGACATGGAATTTCATTTGCACGTTACATTTTTTAAAAATCTTCTTTGTAAAGAAATGACTTATGGCGGCATGACTAGTGAGTTGTATAAAGCATAAATGAAAAGGAACATGAAGATCAATTGCCACTGTAATGGAAAATATTATTTTGTAGAACGAAATGCATGCAATTGGGTTTGTTTTACAATCAATGTATACCAAACTGTCTCATTTGTAAAAAAAAAAAAAACTTTTTTCCTCAATATATGTGTGTTGTAAACAAGTTGTATGATACTGGAAGCCATAAGGTCAACCACTTAAAAAGCAATTTTGGTAAAGTATACCCTGATGGTAAAACAACCCATTGTGAGCTGTAACTTTTGTTCTCGAACAACTAAAGACAAGTTCAGGAAATGGATAAGAAAGATACTGTGTAAGTCAAAATTAAACGATTCAAAACATAAAACAGCGTATCACAATAATCGCTCCTTTTACAGCCACAGGAGGTGTCTCAGATTATTTCTGCCAATACTACGATATTTGTTTGCTTTATAGCTGTAGGGATTCCGGAAAGTTAGATACAGGATTGATAAAAGGGATTTTATAGAATAACAGCCTGCAAGTAGTTGCTAAATGCGATAGCAAATTATTCGACATTTTCATTAACAAAAATAATACATCTAAATGAAACAACGTATAACAAACCTTAATCCCTAAGAATGGCATACACTCAGAGAAACAGCAACCTCTAAGTTGGTTCGAATACGAACCTACAATGTACCAACTGTTCGTTAAAATGAATTTGCGTGTAAAATGAATTGATTTTTCAACGTATGCAGGTTATCATTTTATCCAACTTTTTGGACGACAAAAAATTCTGAAAGTATATTAAACATAAGTTTTTTTCTAAAAAATGAAAATAGGGAAAAAATGCAATGTTTTAATGAAGAAAAATACAGAAATAATTTTTTTCATTCTTACCACCCCTTAATAAGGGCCTAGTTTGTGGAATATGTCAAAGTGCAAAGATGCTAGAAAAATGGCACCATAATAAAATTGCAAACAGAAAAGTGAACTATGCGCAGAAACACTAATTTGTCAAATAGACTACAGAAAAAAAATAGAACGTCGATGAAGGAAAACAGATATAAAAGGAGGAAATATTAATCTACAGTTCTATCCAGGGCCTAATTTGTGAAAAATTTCAGAAACCATGGAGAAAAATGTAGCAAAGAATGTAACTACTGCGAGCTTGTAATGTTCCGCCTTTTTTAAAAGAAAAACAATAAAATGAAACGTGCATACCTCGTACTTCATTGATGAATGATTCATAAAGAAAAGGAAAACAAAAATTAAACGTGAGTGGTGCAAAATAATATGAATAATATGAGTTAAGACAAAATCATGAATTTTAGTTGAATTGAGAGTGGCATCACGCGTCTAGTTTTGGGGGTGAAAATTGTGTGTGTATTATAATTATCATGCATGTGGGACGTACACGGATGTATCGTCACACAATGACATCAACCATGTTCATGTTTGCTATGTAACTGTCGTGACTTGCATCATTCGAAGTTGACATGAATCATGAGGGTTGTTCTTGTAATTGGACAAATGTTACTTGTGAAGAAATGGAAGAAATTGTATTGATAGTCATGTGTGTTATCATGACGAATGATTGCCCTGAAACTGAGCAGAATTTATTTGCCTTAATTACGCGTGAAAATGATGTGTGGATGTGTGTGCGGATGTGTAGGCCTATATGTAACGATATGATCTGGCGTCACATTAATTCAAAACATGCATGTGTGTAAAGTTTGGCATTCCGCTGACATGCAGATCAGGCATGCTGAAATGAAAACAAAGCGTGAATCGATGCAATGTAAAATCGAGAGAACACCACATACTCCGCTGCTTCGTCACCCTCCTCGATGCCGTCCGGTCCGCCACCTCGCTGTGTGGGACGTGGTCGACGCCTTGACTTAGCAAAGCGTGATTGGAAACGAGAGCGATACTCAAACCTCCCCTTGGGCTCGGGTGGAGGGGACTGGCATACCTGATTTCAACATCAAGTAAATTGAGAAGAAAAGGGTGCAAGGAATGAAGGAGAGAAAAGGGAGAACAGATATACCGAGGAGTGTTACATAAAGATGTTACTATACTAATACATTTCTAAAGGTAAAATAAGAAGACAGAAATAGATGACACGACAAAGAGTGCATTTACCTGTTACACAGGAATAAAATAAGTATAGAGAATGAAAAATGATACTACATAGGTGTTGTTATACTCCTTAATTAGCACATGTCCTATCACGTTTACTTGTGTCATGGAATACAACAAAACAGATAGACTGTGCTATTTCAGTGGTCACAATGTATTGTTATTATTAGTCATGGATGTTTTACCCGTTATTATCACTTATTATTACCTTTTAATGAGGTATGTGATTCACACGGTGCAATAAAACCGTCATTGAGATTTTATTATTAGAACTCAACAGAAACTACCTTCGCAATAAATTGGAAGTGATTCGACTGTTTTCATTTTAAATTGGATCAGTCGAGGAAGTATCAATAATTGCTGTTAGTAAAATTGAGCGCGATATAACATGGTCTCTCACAATATGCTGGTTCATACTTTCACGTCATTTCTTTGTGCGAAAGAGATTCCTTTAAATGTTTTCAAATTAGGTCAAGTTGCATAATTTCTTCAAGATTCTTATATTTCTTTTAGTAAAATAATTATAATTATTATATCTGTATGAAAACGAGTACATATTAGGTCTATGCTTTGGTTTATCAAAAGATCTCAAAGGTTGCTCTGTAATATGATCAGTAAACACATCTGCAAATTGGTAAACACGAAGAAGGACCCAAGATATTGACAGCGTTTTCCACCTTTTAAAGTCGCCGTCACTCTGCTCTCTTAAAGGGGTAATCCACCCCATTTTCTCTTCTATTTTTAGAGTGTGTTAGTTTTCAGACCGGAAACATGGAAAGGAAAAGAAGACATAAATGCATCTTCCTAGACAATTCCAATATTGCTCAAAAGTTATGAACTAGAATTAGAATTGGATATTATAGACAGTTAGCTAATACGACAAGATACGACTGACCCCCCCCCTCCCCACCTGCCCTCATGATAACGAGCACTAAGCTGAGAACCCCCCCCCTCATACACCACAAGGATAGTAAGACCATACTCACTTCTTGGCCGTTACTATCTCCGTTCGACTTGCCGCCTTCGAAGTTGGATCCATCCATGCCACCGGCTTGCTCAATCAAGTAAGTATCTTCGAAGTCCTGGAGGGGATCGACGTTGAAGAAGGTTGCGATCTCGAGTGGATACAGGTAATCCATGACGAGGACGATGAACCCGCATATGACCGATATCAAGCCTTGATAATGATAATACAAAAATGAGATCAGAATACAGGTGACTGGATGGTATCATTATACCCATTGTTTGGTGGAGACACGAGCCATCCCCGAAAACAAAAAATGAAAGAATGTAATTGGCCAGGTGGACATTCATTTATTCCGCGGTTCTGTTGATATTATATTGCTTCTCGATGAAGCAAATGTTCTAAAACCAATATAATACCAAACTGATTGCATAATATTTTTAAACGGGGCGTGGGGGTACATGGGGACTAGAAAGTTTCAAGCTGTGAACATTAATTGCTTGGAAAAGAGTAATTAATATTGGTGGAGCAAGGTTTTAAATTGGTGAGGAGGATATTGTTGCCCATAGTGGGAGAAAAGCGTGTTGAGGGATGGCTCAGTGGGACAAGGGGGCAAGGGACACTAGATCCCTTAAGAACGAAAGTGGTACAGGGGTAACAAACGTGAGCGATTGCAAAATAGTATAAGGGAGTGTGTGGTGGGAAAAGCGTGGTGGGAAAAGCGTGGTGGAAGACGGAAAGGCTTGGTGGGGGAGCTCCGTGGGGCAAGAGATGTAGACCTACAAGCAACAATAATACAAAGCCAGAAATAGGTAACAGAAATGTGGTGTAGGGGTAACAAATTAAAGATGGACGTTCCCAAATGGTGAGGAAATAGCCCGGGAAATGGTGTGATGGGGCAAGATGTTAAAGATTTGGCACTCACCAGCAACCATACAAAGCCAGAAACTGGGTCCCTTGTAGAAGGTAAGAATGTGGTCCGCCCCAAACGGTATCTTTAATTCCGATCCGTATCGAATGCTTGCATAAAGAACATTAGCGGTCAAGAGACTACCACCGGTCATGATGAGGAAGTAGGCACCGTTTCGGATGACCATGAAGAACAAGATATTAGCCAGGATCCACAGTGGGAAGGCTAGCCTGTGTAAAAAAAGGGGAAGTAAAGAAGGTAATTGGGTTATCCTTTTGGCATTACAATCAATAGTAAAATGAAAAAATACGTCTGTAGCTCGTCATGCGAGATTTTGATAGTAAAGCTTCTTTTATTAAGTGGACATACGTGAGTCTTTGATATTTGTAACTCTGATCCGCAAAGGCTTATGCATGCATAGAGTATTCAGCATCAGCTATTATGCCCATCCTGGCCCTATCTTGAACAGAACTTTCAATTTATATCGTGAAAGGCCATGGCCATTAAGTTGACCTATTCCCTATACCCTGGCTACCTGGTTGGGTGAGCAAAGGTCTAAAACGTGGAACGTGGAGCGTTGTGGCCCAGTGGATTAGTCTCCGGACTTTGAAACAGAGGGTCGTGGGTTCGAATCCCATCCATGGCGGAATTTCCTTCAGCTAGAAATTGATCCACAATGTGCTGCACTCAACCCAGGTGATGTAAATGGGTACCTGGCAGGAATTTATTCCTTGAAACGTAGCGCGCGTAACAGCTGCACTGCTAAAGCCAGGGTAATTATGCTGCATATACTCTAGGGCGCTTAGAGATTTCTGACAAAGTATTAAGCGCTATATAAGCAAGTATAATTATTATCATTTAAAAAAGAATATTTTGTGTACTATTTTTAATTCTTGCATTGTACATGCTGTCTTTTTTTCCTGAAAATGTAGAATAAAGTAGTAGTAATAATAATAATAATAATAATAATAATAAGCATAATTCATATGATTAAATTTCCATGCCAGCCATTCAGATGTCACGATTTCAGGAGCTGTTAACAGAGCTTAACAGACCATGATGTATGATAATAACAAAAGCATAATTCATATGATTCAATTTCTATGCCAGCCAATCAGATGTCACGATATCAGTAGCTGTTAACAGAGCTTACCAGACCATGATGTATGCGTAGAATCCAGCCAATCGGTATGACCTTCCCCATCGGATATCTTCACCATCCAAAGTGAAATATTCAGCAACCCATAGCACAGGGTAGGGCTTACCAGACCACTGGGCCTCACGGAATTCACGGTTGATACGTCCAGCTAAACAGAAAAAAAATGTATACGTCAAGCTCCCTTAATAAAGCTCTTTGAACATTTAAAAAAAATATGTGTTATATCCAGTCATTAATATAATCTTAAAATGGTAGACTCGCTGAAATGAATTTTGCAACTTTTGATCATTCTCCTGAAGACAAGAACACACTTGTCGAAATGTCGAGTTTGGGTGGCCCTTTACAGGACCAAAATATAGAATACAATGTGCACCGGGAAACCAGCTCTTCTTCTTCGTCATGACAAACTTCAGAAGTTATATTACAAGTTATTAGTGTTCTCATAATATATTTGCTCTAATACTATCACCCGTAAGCCTGCTAAATATTTACCTAAAACCACTAGTACTATTCTTATGATTATAGATCTAATCCACATGATGTCCAAATTATATATACATCTAACCTTTTCAACATTTTCGGCACCCAACTATCAAAATTAATCTTGGAATGATAAAACTTAACTGTTAGCCTACAATGTCTATTTTCATATCATTTTGCTACACATATGGTACAGTCTTATATCAGATATGTGGTTTTCGTTTCGTGCATCAATCAATCTTTGAGACACTTCTAAGGGCGATCCCCAAAATCAGTGGCGGCGCCGTAGGGGAGGGAGAAGTGGCGGGAATACTGATGACTTATTTTACACAATAGGGGTATATTAAGTAGTTCTTTGAGATACATCCATCTCTGTCAGTACTCTCCCTTCACTTTTTTTTTCAAAATTCCCCTTTACGAACCTTAAGGGTGGTGCCTCCCCCTGCCCCCACCCTACTCTGCCCCTGCCCAACTCTGCCCCCACCCTACTCTGCCCCCACCCTACTCTGCACCCACCCTACTCTGCCCCCACCCTACTCTGCACCCACCCTACTCTGCACCTACCCTACTCTGCCCCCACCCTACTCTGCCCCTGCCCAACTCTGCCCCCACCCTACTCTGCCCCCACCCTACTCTGCACCCACCCTACTCTGCCCCAACCCTACTCTGCCCCCACCCTACTCTGCACCCACCCTACTCTGCCCCCACCCTACTCTGCCCCCACCCTACTCTGCACCTACCCTACTCTGCCCCCACCCTACTCTGCCCCTGCCCTACTCTGCCCCCACCCTACTCTGCACCCACCCTACTCTGCCCCCACCGTACTCTGCACCCACCCTACTCTGCACCTACCCTACTCTGCCCCCACCCTACTCTGCCCCCACCCTACTCTGCCCCCACCCTACTCTGCACCTACCCTACTCTGCCCCCACCCTACTCTGCCCCCACCCTACTCTGCACCCACTCTACTCTGCCCCCACCCTACTCTGCTCCCGCCCCTGCATGAAATGCGGGTGGTCCACTTACAGAATCGCCCGAATCCGCCACGTCCCTGGCTGCCATAGAAATGGAATCGTTCATTGTAGTTGATAATCTCTTCCGGATGTTCTGGGACACCTTCAGGAGCTATAGACAAAAAAACATACCCATCACGTTATCCAGCGTAAAGATGAACGAATTTTAAAGGAAAATCCATCCCAAATGAAATGCTGTTTTTAGAGGAAAAACACAAATCAAAGAAATGAAAGTTTGGACAATATCGGACAAGCAATAAAGTTGTGAATTTCTAAAATTTGTAAAATCATGTTACAAAGATCTGTAAAATGTGAGCATTTACCATGAATGAAGACAACTTGAGACACATGCATGACTGTAAATGTGTATTCAAATTAATCATATTCAATCATGTCGTAACACAATACTGTAAATGAATGTATTGAAAACAAATGAATGCAATGAACTTGTTGGTCAAACAGCAATGTGTGTATACATGAATGTACACTGAATGTAGTCATGTTATATCTGCAAAATGTGTAAATTGCCATCTTGCAAGACATTACACCGAATTAAGTATTCAAAATGATTGAAGCAATCATAGCATGACAGTAAATAGGTGTATTCAGAATCATCAAATGCAATCATCTTACCTTTGAGTGTGATGTTGACGCTGTTGAGTCCTATCTTCACTTCGATGTCAGCGTGTTCTATTTCGTAGGGAGAGAACGCCTTGTAGTATGTACTGATGTCATGAAGGGTGGCCTTCTCCCATTCTTGTCCCCAAAGAGACACTGCATTGGGTTAATATAATAGAATGATAATAATAATAATAATTCCCGTTTACCTGGGGTTGCCACTTCAGCTCTCATGCAGGGGCCGCGAAACCGGAGGGCTGAAGCCCCCCCCCCCCACTTTTTTTTTCCAAAACCGTGTACAAAAACGTAAAAATGAAAAAAAAAATTATGATTGTGATTTTAGCATGGTCAGCCCCCCCCCCCCACTTTGAAAACGGTTCCGCGGCCCCTGTTATGAACTTTTCTGCTATCTATCTAGCTAGCTAGCTAGCTATTTATATATATATATATATATATATATGTCTGTTCCTTTCTTTCTCTCTTTCTCTCTCTTTTTTTCTTTCTTTCTGTAATAACGACGCTTTAAACAGAAGACATGCATGTAAACGTATTCAGATGAATCATCAAAAATTATATGTACTTACACATGATACCGGCACCGATGAAAAGGCTGACTGTGATCCGAATAAAACTGTAACATCTCTGAAATCAAGAAAATTTAAATAAACATAAAGAATATTTGCAATTCATTTACAATATAAAACCCTGCTGAAAGCATTATTTTTTTGAGAGAGAGAGATTGTTGAATTATTCTCTGTATTGTTTTTTCGTTTTGCAAGCCAACCATTTGCCGATATAACCTAATGTTTAAAATTGAAATCGTTGAAGTCAGGGCCATGGGAACGATTTTTTTTTTACTGGGGGCGCTGATGTAAAATTTCAAAAGCAAAGCAAAAAAAAAAATCACTACAAAATGGAGATACCAAAATTCTCCCGAGAAATCTGAAAAGGTCATTTTAGTTACATTTTTCAATTTTTACACATCTTCCAAAATATCTGGGTATGCTGTCTATGGAAGCACCCCCGCTTACCAGGGCCATGGGACGTGTATATAGTAACTGAAGCATTGTGTATCAACACTTTTACCATGGGGATACTATTCAGATCTTGATGCTCTAAGTTTCCATTTCAGCTTTTACTTTTTTTAATACATCGCATCGATCTGGATTATTACGAAATTGAAGTTTGCTTTATTCTATGAAAAAAAAACTTTCCCTTTTACATAAAAAATGACCGCTTAGTTTTTATCATTGGATAATGCAAAAACATCCCATCCCTAAATAAAAAAAAATCGGTTACACTTCGTATTTCCGAAGCTTCGTAATTCCGAAGGTTCTTTATCCGAAGGTTCGTAATTCCGAAACACGTAAATTGCCTATACCTCGATGTTCGTTAATCCGAAAACGAAAAAGGGTTCGTTAATCCGAACATTTGTGGCGTAATTCCGACGATTCGTTATTCCGAAGGTTCGATAATCCGAAAACGAAATAAGGTTCGTTGTTCCGAAGGTTCGTTAATCCGAAAACGAAATAAGGTTCGTTGTTCCGAAGGTTCGTTAATCCGAAAACGAAATAAGGTTCGTTGTTCCGAAGGTTCGTTAATCCGAAAACGAAAAAAGGTTCGTTATTCCGAAGGTTCGTTGATCCGAAAACGAAATAAGGTTCGTTTTTCCGAAGGTTCTTTAATCCGAAAACGAAATAAGGTTCGTTAATCCGAAAACAAAATAAGGTTCGTTTTTCCGAAGGTTCGTTAATCCGAAAACGAAATAAGGTTCGTTAATCCGAAAACAAAATAAGGTTCGTTAATCCGAAAACAAAATAAGGTTCGTTAATCCGAAAAATGAAAACCGGGAAAGCAGAGGCAGAGGCAAGGGGAGGGGCGGGGGACACTGTTGCCGTTCAATTATCATATGAGGATGGGAAGGCAAGGGCGGCCGAACGAATTTTCGTTGGGGGTAAAGCCAAAAAATGAAACTCATACGTCAAAATTGGGACTGTGGTGATATTTTCACCTTAAGATTATCATCTGCTTGAAGTCATTGTCTGTTTGATAGTGATTAAGTAGAGAATAACTTTTTTGAAGTGACTTCTTATTATGGCAAAATGTATATTTAGGCTTTATTTTTCGGGAGAGAGTATAATGAGCGAGCGGCTTGGTGAAACAAATTCAAAGGTGAAGTTGTATAACGATTTTTTTTTGGTGTCAGTTATTCTTAAAATGGCATTATTGCGAGGTGTTGCGAGCGTGAATCACAAGCTATACTTTAGGTTATTTCAATAAAAAATGAAAATTAGTTTTTAAAAATCCGAGCAGATTTCTGCTGTCATTAAAAAGATGTGCATCTAACTAAAGAATTAACACGAGCGCAAAACGCGAGCTTAAACATACTGACCAGAAAAGGAACCTGTTAAAGAAAGCATTTAGTGACCTCTTTAGGATGCATATTTCACCAATCGAATGAGAGTGCGAAGCGCAAGCTGAAATTTTTCAATATTCCAGCCTGAAAACTTAACTTCACTTGTATACTTTAAAAAGAGTATTTTATTTCGAAAAAATATGAAAAACGGCATATTTATTTTTGAAAAAGGAACTTTCCCATTTTGGAAAATATTAATTCCCCTGTTTTTTATTCCATTTTTTATGCCCCCTGCCTCCCTCCCGGCGGATCCAACTTTCGTCAAATAGAGAGGGGGGACTTCTTTTAGCCATATTTTCCTTGATCGGCAGTTTAAAGTTGATTTTTGTTTGTTTCTTTGAAAGGGTAGTCCTAACAGTCAATAATTATCTTTATCCTTATAAAATAAAGTAAATATGTAATAACATGATAAACCCTTTTTAAATAATGCGAGCGCGAGCTATATTTTTGTTAATATGATGGGCAATATGTTTGTGATCTTCAAAGCGAGATGCCTATGTAACTAAATTTAGATAATAACTGCTAGCAAGAAGCGCGAACAGAATTTTTAAATATATAAGCTCTGATCTGATCTAAAGGGGACATTTTAAGAACTTTTTGCAGTTAGCCATGAAGACGATGCGTGTTTTAGCCAATGGCGGCGGAACGTATTTTTTTTTTTTTGGGGGGGGCAAAGTAAAAAAAAGGGGCCAATAGGGGCAATTTGGTGCAAACGGATATTTTCACCATTAGATTATCATCTGTGTAAAGAGATTGTGTGTTTTTGTAGTAACTAAATTGAGCACATTTTTTTAAGTGATCACTAAACATGCTAAAGTTATATATTTATGTTTCATTTCTGCGAGCGTAGAGAGCAAGCGGTTTGGGGGAAAAAGTCAAATCTGAAGATGTAAAATTCATCTTTTTGGTCAATACTGTGAAAAGGGCATCCTTGTGAGATGTTGCGAGCGAATCACGTGCTCAAACTTTTGGAAATTTCATGTGGGCCTAGAATGATGATATTGATATAGATATCATTTACCCAGGGAAGCCACTTCAGTTCTGAAAACTATTCTCCCAGCTATTATTATTTTTTTTACAAGAATGCTATAGAATGTCCAGTTTTCAGGTTGGAAAATCGGAAAAATTTGGCTCACGTTTCTCGCTCGCATTGTTTATTGAGGAACTCATTCTATTCCTGGTTACAAAAAAGAAGTATGAAATGTCCAGTTTTCAGGTTGGAATATCACAAATTTTAAGCTTGCTATTCGCGCTCTCATTATATAGTTCGTGAGATATATATTCTATTCATGAGTCACTAAATGCAGTCCTTAAAAGATTACTTTCTGAAGCCTGTTGCATAAAACTTTTTACCTGAGAAAACTCTGGTAAAAACTGAAAACTAAGGTTAGTCTGATTTCCGCCAATTACTTTAGCACAGGGCAAAAACTCCTGAGTTTTCTCGGGTAAAAAGTTTCATGCAACGGGCCCCAGGTCAGTATATAAACAAATTACAACTCGCCCTCGCATTAATTCTTTAGAAAGATACACATCTTTCTCACGATTACAAAAAAATGCTCCGAATGCTCACTTCACGTCTTGTTACATGAAATGTCTACTAGTTTCAGCTTGCGATTCGCGCTTTCAACATCTCACAAGGATCATTATTAGTATTATTTTTATTTTTATTACCAGCAGAAGCTGTTATTAAAAATGACATCCCCTCCAATACAAATCCTATTATCTAGAGGTTGCTCGCACGCTTCCAACACACTTGATCCCCTGCATCTTTAATCAAATTATTTGCTTATAGGCAGCAATTGCTCAGATAAAATCGAAATTAGCCTATGCTTGATCAGGGCGCCATTCTTAATGAAATACATGCTTTGGCCCCAACACACATCATCGATCGTTATTACTATCATTGCATAATATCGTGTAATCTTGTAATGACAACATCGTTTTTGTTACCAAAATGAATTATTTTCATTTTCGGAAATACGAACCTTATTTAATTTTCGGATTAACGAACCTTATTTCGTTTTCGGATTAACGAACCTTATTTCGTTTTCGGATTAACGAACCTTATTTCGTTTTCGGATTAACTAACCTTCGGAATTACGAACCTTATTTCTTTTTCGGATTAACGAACCTTATTTTGTTTTCGGATTAACGAACCTTCGGAATTACGAACCTTATTTCGTTTTCGGATTAACGAACCTTCGGAATTACGAACCTTATTTCGTTTTCGGATTAACGAACCTTCGGAATTACGAACCTTATTTCGTTTTCGGATTGACGAACCTTCGGAATTACGAACCTTCGGAATTACGAACCTTCGGAAATACGAACCTTCGGAATAACCGAACCTTCGGAATTACGAAGCTTCGGAATTACGAATGTATGCGAAAAAACCAATTAATGCAAAAATGGTTTACGAAATTTAGATTACAAATAGTACATTGTTGGCAAAAATTATCTTTTCTTCTGAAAATATTGTGCTGGCGTCGGATATTTTCAATTATGTGATGCATGTACACGTAAGTTCAAGCCTATACCACACACAAGCACAGGGAATCTTTCGTGTAATATTTCCAATTACTCACAATGCTAATACCCGACAAGACGAGTTTTATTTGATTTTCTGTGATTGCAGAGTGTATTTGATTTGCTCTCATTGAGCTACATGTAGAACGATTTCGAATGCAGTATATTACGATCGTATAAAATAAAATTGCGCATTATAATTGCGCTCTAAATTATTTCATTTCCTTTCTTATCCATGTCGTATATACCCTTATTTAGTTATTGCGTGTTCAAGACTTGTTTGTCCCTAATGGCACATGAAAATAATACATTTCAAAAATTTAATTACATAAATTACTTACGAGGATACTTGAATAAAAACTAAAACAAAAAAACAAGATTTAGATATGGTGTAATTTCAGTTTCACTATAAACATCGCGGTTGAATGGACACGGAAATTGTCTTAAATGTATCATAACTTGATACGCCACGGCTATTTACAACTGATATCAATTTTCAGTATTACATTTATTTAGTTTTTGTCTTTATTTTATTCTAATAAACAATTTGTTGTTACGGACTTGACTTCTAAGCGGAGTCGGTTTACCCCCCCCCCCCTTCACTGCTTAACATGTGTATAATATTTGGATATGTGCAAAACTGAATGAAACTCTTTCTCACAGAAGATTGAAATAACACAAATTAAGATACAATTAGAGTAAGACGCCACCGGCATCCTCATGTGAATACAGTCCAGTGTATGAATATATCTGTTTTGTGAAAATGGTTTGCTTCCGATTTTAGTGAAATTTGAAGTTATATGCATTTTTAATTTTTGCATTTGTTTTTTTATCAAACGTGTTGTTGGACTCAGAACCTTACTCTTAAAAATTGTCACTAAAGAGTCAGGAATTTGTCGCAATAAATGGCAAATCCAGGCCTACTTATCTTTGTTT
This sequence comes from Lytechinus variegatus, assembly GCF_018143015.1. Lineage (NCBI taxonomy): Eukaryota > Metazoa > Echinodermata > Echinoidea > Temnopleuroida > Toxopneustidae > Lytechinus > Lytechinus variegatus. The sequence continues at coordinate 26,608,233 of NC_054744.1, read as the reverse complement.
TCATCTGACAAAACTCCAGAATACAATGCAATAAGCCAATAGCAAAACATCATTATTCAATTTACATGTATGAGGTGAGCACCTGTGATTAGCACCTTTGTCTCATTTACGAAACATTTGGGATAATTTCCCATATTAGTAACAAAACAAACAATGTGCAGTAAACAAACTGAGATGAAATAACAATCAATTCCTTAACCTTAAAGTAATTTCCATTTTCTTTCCATGACTAGGATAATTTTGAATATACTCTTCACCGACCTTGTTATAACCGTTTATAGCTAGGTCAAGTGTTACCAAAGGGACACCGGCCCTTATGGGAGGGGTTCTACGGGATGACCTTAACAGTTACAATCAATTCCCTATACAAAATCCTTTTTGCATTCAAATGCAAAGCGATCAGTTAGAGCTGTGTCAACTGTCAAGTCAAAAAGTCCATCCCATCAACAACTTGATTAAACTACGAAAAATAAAACAAGCATAACACTGAAATTTTGACCAGAATTTGACGTTTTTACATCTTTTAAGTTTCGCTTAATTGACTTCATAAACGGTTCATCATGACAACTTATTTGCATACAACCAAAGTTGTGCAAGACTATAGTTTGTGAGAAGATTCCCTCGACTTTTAAATGCTTTAACTTCCTTATGTGACGACCGATTTCAAAATGTCCATTGCCGCGATATTAAGGGTTATCCAAATACATTTTAATATGGGTTGCCATCACGCCAGAGTCAAAGCCAAATATAAACACAAATCTTGACACTTATTTGGGCGGGTGTCCATACAGTTTACTCGAAGTAAAGAACCAGTTGAAAATATTATGTGTTCCTATAAATGTAAAGGTTTATTTTCTGGAATAACATGCATTTACATATTTCTCTTAGCAATCATCACATTTGTTCGTCTGTAATCTCGAAAGATTCATTCTTATTAGGAATAAGGGAACGCGCATGTTCATTGTGTAAAATAATATATAAGTTTTATGACTCAAATACATGTTTATTGTACCCAACAACCAAGCATCCATATATACTTTCTAAGTTGTGAGCAATCTCTACGATGATGATTGCTGATAATGAGAGAGGATGAGGAGAAGAGGATGTTGATGATAATGAGGATGATGATGATGGTGGTGGTGATGATGATGATGATGATGATGGTAATGATGATGTTGGTGGTGGTGGTGATGATAATGAGGATGATGATGATGGTGGTGGTGGTGGTGGTGATGATGATGATGATGATGGTAATGATGATGGTGGTGGTGGTGGTGATGATGATGATGACGACGACGACGACGACAATGATGATGACGACGATGATGACGGTGATGATGGTGGTGGTGGTATGGTGGTGGTGGTGATGATGATGATGATGATGATGATAATGATGATAAAGGTGATGGTGATGTTATAGTGGTGGGGATGATGATGATGAATATGATAATTATGATGGTATGGATGATGATGATGGTGATGGTAATGGTAATGATGATGATAATGATGATGATGATGGTGACGATGGTAGTGGTGATGGTAATGGTGATGATGATGGTGATTATGGTCAACAACGAACCATCTACATGTAAATTAGCAGAATCCGCAGTACTTGTATATACATTTACATGATACATCTGTATGTCATGAAAATAAGCTATGACCCATCAGTTTTTTATCACAATTACTTTATATTCATAACTTCATTATAAATGTATTATAATAATAAACTTTAGATTCATAACTTTATTATTTGGCTCCGGGTAGGCTACTTCTACCATGGAAACCATGGAAACTGTTCCGATGATTAATAATATATATATCTTTCGTTCCCATTATATATAATTTTGATGGGAGGGGGTCCCAAGCAGTTTGTTAAACTGCCCCCAAGTAAAAAAATCTTTCTTATTTCTCTTGTTACTCGAGCCCCCCCCCCCCCCCGTGGATTCTCCCTCTTGTTTTCTTTATTATACCATTTCTTTCTTCGTCTCCTTCTCACCTTTCCTTTATCTTCCTTTTTCTTCTATATATGTATTCTCAACTTCCCATATTCTTCTTACAATCATTTTCATCGTGCACTAAAAATTTATATAGCAGACTTTCTTTCTCAAATTATCCTTATTACAGTGCACTTCTTTATTATTTCAAGTTGCAGATTAACTTTCCACTACTACTGTAATCACGGAAATATTCCCATTCTCCATTCTCTGTCATTCTTTCTAATTTTGGATAATTTTCTTCTGGTGCTATACATGAAATACAATAGAGAATCTCTTATTTTCATCATTGCTATTTTTATTCTTATGGTTTAAAGTATTATTGCTTTGCTGTTTTTCAAGATTACTATTCTCTTGTTTTTTTTTCATGAAGGTTTTATTTTTACAATGCTCAAGTTTTATCCCAATCATTTGTTATGTCGAATTTTCTTTTGTTTTGCTATTTATCAATGATCCACGATTGTTTGTTTTATATTGTAATGGATGCAATGTTATCTGCTTTACTGTTGAGAATACTGCAGTATATGACTAAATTAACAAAAGGATAAATTATCTCGTTCTCACTCTCATCTGCCCCCCTCATTCTATCTCTCTCTCTCTCTCTATGTCTTTCTCTCGGCTTTCCTCACATAGCACCATCACATGCAGCAGTCTCATAAATTGCTATTTTTGCGTTTCTACATGGTTATCGTCACTATTGGGGTTATACACTGTTGACGTGGTGTATAGTAGAACAGTAATCAGACAGTGTAAAGAAAAGAAAGTCCCATATTCATTTTTGACGTATAGGGCCTATACATCTTTCTCGAGCTGAACGTCAACATTTGTCATTTTATAAACATGCAAAATTTGACAGACTTCTTGAACGACAATTACTTTTGCTTCTTAATTGAGTAAACAAACTCATGGTATTCAAGGTTGAAACGATTACACACAATCAAACAATATCATCAATTCAGTATTTAGGCCTATATCCCGGGATATATATATTTTAGTGCATAAGTCATTACAAGTATTTGCACGATTTGAAATCAATACAAATTTTTATCATATTATTTTTCTTTTTTTTTAAAGTACATTTATATATTTTCAAATTTCTTACCTGCATTCCCCGTATACCGGGCAAGATGATGATGAAGGAGAAGAACGTGATCAAGAAAGCAAAGACGAAACCGATTTCGAGTACGTCGGCGGTGACCGGAGTTTTATTAGGAGGGTAATATGTGGGTAACCCCTGCACCCTAAATGCGGTGTATGTGTTACCCATCTTGGTTTATTTCTCCTTCCCCTTCCTTCGTTTATAATACGTTCAATCGTCACTAAACGAAGATTCGTAGAGAAAAAAAAATATGTGGAAGAGAGAAGAAAATATGACTCTACGACAGAGCCCAAATAGGAACCAGGTTAGTGCCTGCAATGGCGTAGAAAAAGTTTTCTGTCATAGGCAATGCACTGGTAGATAGCTATTCAGTAATCAATGCTTGTCAGCGAGGGTGACCGAAAAAAGAAGACCTGACTGGGAGGAACAGCAATAACTATTTACCATATCATTTGCATATTATTAACATGTCCTTGTTGAATGCGTAAACACTTTACCTGTGCGTTTGTAGAGTGAGTAATTGTGCGAGCGTGGTATGCGGAATCGCAGCCTATTGTTCGGGCCTATTGTATATGAATTCGGTAGACTTTCTGTAAACCGAGCAAGCGTGCGATGAATTGTGAATAGCAAAAGAAAATGAAGAAGAAAAAGGGGAAGAACGTCATCAGAGCGTGACGCCCAAACAGGATTGATATTGTTTGGTACCACTGTGTAACAAGTTGTTTTGTGTGTCCATCGCAGAATCACCCACCGTTCGCTTTCGCACGCATGAATTATGCAAATGAGGGCAGTTTGCGGAAGCTAGACCGAGCCCACTTGGCAAAGACGAGTCGGAACTACTTTCAGGGTGACTATTGCAAAATCATTCGAACTGAGTCCCTTGGATTGGAAGTAAACAATATTTAGCACCATCACATCCGCATAGAATGATACCTCATGCTGATTTTACCCTTTGATTTCCTTGAATCCCCAGATAACGTGTGACCCGGTAAAACAAACAAATTAACTTCTTGATTTTGCATGGTCATTAATTAATGTAATCACATCAGATAGCACAAATAGAAACATAATGGACATGTAAAAAAAAGTTAATTAGACTGAATCTTATTTCGTCTTTATCTACATAGGCCTACTAATATTACAGATACTTTTCCATTCAAGTTAATCATTTGATTATTGTTATTCATCAAAACATATTACAAAATCTCAGTTACCATGGTTACTTGAAATGCCTTATAAAAATATACATTAGTGACTACTATTATGAGGCATGGTCAGCAGTCGCATACAAGTGAATAGCTCTGATTCATGAACATTACACCCCATCTCACATTTATTGAAATTGATACATTATGGTCAACCTCCCTTCGATCGATATATGCCTAAGAAACATAAATGCTGAAGTTATACAGCTACAATAAAGGACAAGTCCACCCAAACAAAAAGATGAGTTAAATAAAAAGAGGAAAATCCAAGAAGCACAACACTGAAAATTTCATCAAAATCGGATGAAAAAAATTATGACATTTTCAAGTTTCGCTTAATTTCACAAATAGTTATATGCACATCCTGCTCGGTACGCAAATGAGAAAACTAATGACATCATTCACTCACTATACTCTTTGTATTTTACGAAATATAAAATACTCTAATTATTTTTCCTCATTAATAATAAAATTTATACTTGCTTGTATAGCGCTTAATACTTACTTTGTAAGAAGTCTCTAAGCGCTCTACAGTATATGCAGCATAATTACCCTGGCTTTAGCAGTGCAGCTGTTAAGCTGTTCCTGATTGTACTGTGAAACAAAGTTTTATTTCGCCCTGAACATTTGGAATTACCATAGTTTGATTAACAATTTATGGTTCAATCAAGTTGCTCCTTATTGTCAAATCTGTAAAAAAGAAATATCGAATGATTCAAACAATAAAAAACAAAAGAAATGGTGAGTGAGGGTCATCATCGATTATCTCATTTGCATATCACTAAATTGTGCATACAACTTTTTTTTGTGAAAAATAAGCGAAACTTTGAAATGTCATAACTTTCTTATGTTATATCCGATATTGATAAATTTTTAGTATTATGCTTGTCTGATTTTTCTCTATTGATTCAAGTCAACATTTCTCTAATATGGAAATCATGCATGAACTCATTAAAAGTGAATGATAAATAACAAAGAGGATAAGATTGATGTAGTACTCTTCTTTACTGGCGAAAAGATGGAGGGGGGTGGGGGCTTGGGCCCCAAAAGGTCAACAGCCATGGAAAAGAGAAGGGTAAATATTCTAAATGTCGTTTTCTAAAATATTTTCAAAAATCTGTCACCAAATTAGTTTTCATATTAAAATACATACAAAATGTTGGATTGCGAGTTTTTATCAATCAAATGTCTGGCTCATCATGCCATTGCTGTATTATATTCTCCATTGTACCTACGTGATTTTCATTTTTTATCAAATACCTATTCAATCGACCATTTCTCACCTTCATGAAGTCTGATATAAAGTTTCAAGTTTATAATGCGAAACACAATTTTCATTCAATAACTACAAAGGAATGATATCAAAGTGATTTATGTACTTCAATGAATCAAAAAGGAGACCCATATCGCTCTCGTTTTTATATCTTATCAACCATTATTACTGCAACTATCTTTACATTATGGAAACCATTACTTTCATATCTTAGCTGTAATTATATCCTGTGTATTGTGTCTATATATACTTCGACTTTCTAATAAACAATGTATGCTTCTCTGAAGTGTTTGTAAATTGATTCTTTCAAGTCGATCTTTGTACAGTGCGTCCCAGAAAAAACGAAACCAAGATTTAGCGATCATTTATCATTACTTAATCATAAATGAAATAGACAAATGACCTACCAATTTAAAGCTTAGAATCTCCTCTTTCATCTGATATTACTTAGATTATTTCTCATTCACGCATGAGTGAGCAAATGCAATTTGAAGAAAGGATATGAAAAACTCATTTGGCGGGGGGTATCTGGGTTTCAAAAAGAAAACCACATTTTTGAAAAGTTCAATATCTCCTCTTTAATTTGATACCTAAATTACAGAAAATGGTCACGAAATAACAAAGTTCTGGTCATTTGAAATAAGGCTTGAATTTCAATAATTTCATAAAATGAAGAGGTTCTCCAGGATGGCTTTCAAGCTCTCTCGACACTCTGTTTTGTTGACGATCCGCCATGCATTAAATCTTTTGTTCAATATGCGAAAGCTTCTGTGGGAAACCGGTGAAAACACGTTTATCTCATGAAATTATGGAAATACAAGCCTTATTTCAAATGAACAGAACTTTTTTATTTCTTGACCATTTTTTGTAATTTTGGTACCAAATTAATAATAATAATAATATAGGATATTTATATTGCGCACATTTCCACCTTGTTAGGTGCTCAAGGCGCTCCTATATTACCCGGCTAAGCTAGGCGTTCATAGCGCACACAGCTTCTTAAGGAATTACTTCCTACCGGTACCCATTTACCTCACCTGGGTCGAGTGCAGCACATCGTGGATCAGTTATTAAAGAGCAGATATTGAACTTTTTAGAAATGTGAATTAAAGAGCAGATATTGAACTTTTTAGAAATGTGGTTTTCTTTTTGAAATTCAGATAGCCCCCGCCAAATGAGTTTTTGGTATCCTTTCTTCAAATGGTTTTTGCTCACTCATGCGTGAATAAGAAACGGTTTTCAAGGGGGGGGCTTAGCCAAAAGTGGGGACTGACCATGCAAAAAATCACAATCAGCCCCCCCCGCTTCCGCGGCTCCTGACTTTTACCTGAGTATAGAATACTGTTGAGTTTAAAATGGTTATATTAGGAAAGGGTGAATTACACGTATGACAAAAAAAAATATATATACAAAGAAAAACAATCGAAAATGAATAGAATGTATTATCAATGCAAACATTGTTTTTTTTTAAATTTTACCCTCTTCCTTCGTCACCGACTACCCCACCCTTCACCCCAATCATGTTGTTCAATTAGCTGTACAATGTATCATAATTTACTTTCCCTTGTAAGAACGGGGTGACAAACTACCCATAGAAGCCTACGCTAATTTTCGGAAAATCAAATTCAGCTCCAAAATAGGTTCATTTAAGAAAATCGGAAAAGAAAACCAAACAGGGTGCTCCAAAAGAAATTCATGGCGTTGAAAATATTTTGCTTCATACAAAAAGGGGATATACAAGACTAAATGGTTGAAATAGTTGGGCAAAAAGGCCCAATTTTTAACCATCACTGCACTGAAAGCCAAAATGGAGTCAAGTGACTCTCGAAAGGGAGTCCGGCGTCCATTACTCTCGTGGGGAGTCAAATCTACTCTCATGAGGAGTCATGCTGACTCCGTATATAGAGTCAGATCATGGTTACTACCCCCCTCACACACACACACAAAGCAAGAGTGCACGCGTTTGCACTTTGTTACCCGGGGGCCAGAGGTCTATGCTGTATACATGCATGACAAAAAAACGTGTTTTAAGGGGTGTTCTTTCAGTTTCAGACAAGGACCAAACGTAGTTCTTGGTCGCAAGGGTATCAAACACACCGATTTTCAAAAAAAAAATAGGTGATCACTAAAGGACTTGAACATGGGAAACATACTGTCCTCACAACTATTAGTTAAAATCTGTCCAAATACTCGGGTAATAAATTTGCTCAATTGAATAATAATTGCCCTGAATATATTATATGTATGTATGTATGTACTATGTATGTATGTATATTAACCGACATATATTACCGTCAGTATGTTGCACAACAATTTGGAAATTCTGGTTCCCGAGCCTTTTGGCACGTAACCACTTTACCAACAATATAATAACTTCCGTGCTTTTGTTTTCGATGTTTACATTTTTTTAAAACTTGTGATGATTATTAAGCACCATTCTGTAGCTGCAATAAGCTTCTTCATTTTTTGATCACATGATATATCTCTATTCAGAATAGCTATGGAGATTAATGATTTTTTTTTCTTTCTGACTGCCATTTAGATAACATAAGAGTACTGGAGAAGCAATCAAATTATTTTTTTGTTTTTGGTATAGAGAAGGGGAAGTACCAAAATGCTCTTAGAAATTTGTGTTTTTAATTCTTGTATTCATTTCAATACAAATTTGTGTGCATAATTAAACAAGAGAAATGAAACAAGATAACCGTTCACACCAAACGATACTGCATGCAGACATTGGACATGCTGGAGGAACCAACACTAATTTTTTTTTAGTAAAAAAAAAATCCTAATGTGGAATAAAAATATTTGGAGAAATTCTTGATAAATATTACTGGAAAGCTTTTTAAGTAGCAATACAGCTTACAATCATATTGGTTTCTAAGTATTCAGTTATATTCCTGTTCTCGTGGTTCAACATGATCTCTTTTTTAGAGAGAAGAAAGATTACATTATGTACAGTTCGACAGTCTTATCTCTTGTTCAAATAGTAGTTTGATTGATACACTATTTGCAAAACAGAATGCAGCTTTCACTCTATATCGTTCCTCAGCGTATCCATGGTATCGAGACACTCAGACAGTGCTAATTATGCGCCATAGAAAGCACTGCATTATGATTATTATTGTTACATCATTTTCCTGAATGTACGTAGAAACAGTATTTCAATAAGGCACGACGTGTTCTTCCACATCCTTCAGAAGAAGAAATATTAACCTGGCATCATTCCAGTCTATCTTTAGAGAGGGAAAAATTTCATGAACATTTCAAAATTCTTCAATAACCGTACTTGTTCAAACAGTAGTTTAATGTCAAAACAGTCTGCAGATATCAGTGATTTTGTCATTGTCTATTATGTTCCCCAGACATGTCAGTCGAATCAGTGCATAGACGCTCCGGGCGGTGATATATAGGCAATAAAAAGCACTGTACTGCGATTACTATTGTTTCCTGAATATAGAAACAGTATTTTCACGAGGCATGACTGTTTCTTTTACATTATTCATAAGAAGAAATATTAAGCTAAATTATGCAGGGTAGACATGCACCCGATCATATCTCAACACACACATCTGGGTCCCGTTTCATAAACACTTCTAGTGATAACAAGTTTACTATCAGCCAATCAAACGGAAGTATTTCCGTAGCTTTAAACTGTTATTGCAAATTTTTCATACAACACTTTTTATGAAACGGGTCCCTGGACCATTTTACACCAACTTAATCATTCGCCTCATAAATAGATATAGAGTTCGCAGCGTAAACTGTATTGTTAAATCTTTTACGCATAAAATCAGAGGAAAACATAAATACTGCAATACTTAATGAGAACGATAGAATATATCTTAATCATATCGAAGTTAACATTGCACAAATATATACCAAGCATGAAGAAATAGGAAATCAATAATTCTTTGGGGGTAAAATGGATGCCAAAAATAACGGCGTTTGCAAAAATACTTTTTTAAAGAGTGAAAGAAATGCATCATTTGTCTTCCAATATTATTGTCTGGAAGTACGGATTAAAAAAAAAAACAAGTGCACACCTAGTTACCAATCATGCATAAAGCATTTCCATTTATTTGAAAGTAGGATAAAAGAGCATTGTGGATTAAATGCCTTGCTCACAGGCATAGGTGCCGCGGCCGGGGATCGAACCCCGGACTTTCCATGTATAGCCAGGCGCCTTAGGCCACTCGGCCACACCTCTATATTCTACGGATCATCTGAAAACAATTTGAAGAGCGCCACCACACCAATATCGCATATCTCGACAATCTTTTGGTCGAATAAAAGACAGAGAGCGGCAACTTTGGCATGCGCGTCCAGTCACAACATTGCCACCGACTCCGAACCGAACGATGATGTGTCACTGAAAATAAACCTCATCAGTCGATTCGGAGGGTTTATTTTCATTTGGTTTACAGCCAGTTGGTCAAATTGCCAACTTGTCTACTATCATTTGGTCTACAATAAGTTCGTCCAGTTTCCACATGGTCTAATTTCCATTTCGTCTACTCACCATTTTGTCTAATATCCAGTTGGTCCATTAGCCATTTAGTCCATATACCATTTGGTCTGATTAGACAATTGTTAATTGGGCAAATCGAATGAAAATAAAACAGATATTAGACCAACTGGTATTGAGACGAAATGGTCATAGACCAACTGGTGATTAGACGAAGTGATGATTGGACCAAATGGTTGTTAGAGTAAATGTTGATGGACGGAATAACATTAGACTAAATGAAGGTAGACCATGTGGTGAGTGGACGAGTTGGTAGGAGACAGATTGGTACACTGCAAAAACTCCGGTGTTGATATAACACCAGCCCGAAATCTATATGTCCACACATGCAGAGAAGTATCGAAACAACACCAGTTTGGAATCAAACTGATGCTGTTTTGATACTAAATGGTGTTACATAATCACCTATCTGGTGTTAGACCAAAACGAAACTGGTTAACACTTCTCTGGTGTGGACATATATAGATTCCGGGCTGGTGTTAAATCAACACCAGAGTTTTTGCAGTGTAATTTACCATCGGTCTGTGGTTGATTGCATTGGTGTGATTGTTCAAAGCAGTGTGACACGACATTTGCTCCGACGACAATTACTCGGGGCTTAAAATCGTCTAAGATGTAGGGTTATGGTTAGGGTTGCAATAGTTTTTTTTTAATGTTAGGTTTAGGGTAGGGTACTAGTATATTGCCCGCCTTCCTGCTCACTTCTCCCTCTCTCGTTTTCTTCCCTACTTCTCTTCTCTTTCCTAGCCATTCTTATCTTTGTATTGTATTTTGTGTATTGTATATATTTATATGTCCACAGGCATATCCCACCACAAGCATGTGCTTCTAGGGACGTACGCCTTCCTTTGTACACATAAGTTGTATATATTTATATTCTTTGTGGAAATTGATTTCATGTGAATTCTTGTTAACAAGAATGAAGAAATTTTGTAAAATGGAGGAAAATCAATGTTTATTTGAAATGAAATGGTTAAATCCAGGGTTGAAGTTGGTCACTGGATACGTGTGTGGATATGTACAGCGGAGCAATTGTCGCCGGAGAAAGTGTCATGAGACCAATTGACGCATTTGAACCATCCCTGCTATACTTGTAGTCATCTCTCTCGGAGAAGCAGGTCTATGGGCTAACTCCAGGGGGGGGGGGGGGGAGCACAGCCGACCTGTGCCCGCCCTCCCCCCCCCCCCCCCCCTTGAGAGGCACAATTAAAATTTGTAATGCAAAAATGCTGTTAAAACAGAAGTGTGAATCCCCCTTTGAAAGAGGAGGCCCGTTTATTTTTTTTGCTTGTCAAATTTTTCCTCCGAAAAATGTCCCCCCCCCCTTAGAAAAAATCCTGGATCCACCCCTGGGCTAACTTAAGGCAAAAAAATTTACTCAAAATAATAACAAGAAAACAAATCCCAGAATGTGAATCTTTACTTCCCTCGTGCAGGTTTAACTCTCATTGTCGTCAAGCTTCGCCTTAAAGTCAAGAAATGTCATTTTTGAAACCTTTGAAATGAACCCAAGACCATACTCCGGCTAAATATGGATTCTGGAAAGCTCAGTTCATCTATACACGCTTATTCTACCATGTCGGGCAGGCACTTTGGGGATAAGTGTTCCTTATTCAGGTGGCTGAGAAAACGGACAGGGAAGGAGAGAAAGAAAGAGAAACATAGTGGGAGAAGAAATATGAGATTTTGTTTTTATAATTTGATTGAAAATCGAAAGTGATATTATTTGCGCAATTGATATTATCCAACAGATCATTTCATACTCCAGTAAGAAGAAAATGTTTTTCATTAATCATGTATAGTTAAACATTGCAATTCATATACAAAATTTATATTACATGATACAAGGGGGTGGTGCTCCTAATTATGAATTTACAAATTAAAACCTTAAACTTAACCAATACGTTTCTCAATTTTTTTGAGTTACCACAGACAGAAACAGAAAACTAATCATCCAGATGAACTTACTCTTAAACCCAAATTTCCATAATTGATGCTGATGCTTTGTGCAAACAAGGCATCAAGAAAGGCAACAAGTCCCACAATTACGATTCATAGAAACAAATCTGCAATTTACATGGACGTCAAAGCAAATTTTATTCAGATTCAGATTCAGATATATTTCCAACAGAAACAACATAAATATTGATACAAATCAATTTCGTAGATTATAACAAATATTTACAATACATTAATAATAATCATGATAACTAACATATAAAAAAATAATACAAAATATTTTGTAGACAAATAATATATAGTTTGGATAGAAGAAAAGTATCTATGGAAATGGGGGACTCACTAAAAAGCATAGCTTGTATAATGTGAACCCCCCTAAAGGAAGAGAAAAGAGGAGAGAGGGAGAAAGAGAGAGAGAGACGCAATGGTTGCTATTCATTTGCCTACGGAGATTTACTGAATAGATTAAAAATAACAGCATAACTCACAGAACAAGACAAAAAGAAAAATAATAGAATAAAATGAAGAAAAAACAGAATGACAAAAGGAGAAATAAACGTAAAATAGAATCAGGACAAATTACAACCGAAAAGAGAGGATAAAACAAAATGATAAAGATTAACAAAAATAACTTGAAATCTGAGAGGAGATGATAACGAGAGGGAATTATTAATGAAGACCTCGGTAGGATTTAAGTAAGAAGTTTTTCAGTTTTCTTTTAAAAGAATGTATGGAAGGGCTGTGTTTTATGTTGTTGTCGAGGGAGTTCCAAAATCTAGGGCCATCGAACATAAATGTACTCTTTGCCAATAAAGTTCTAAAACGGGGTAAATGAAATTCGTTAGATTGCCTAATAGGGTAATTATGAAAAGACCGATTAAGAGGAAACATAGAATGAAATACACGTGGAAGTGTGTTTTTGACAAATTTAAACATAAATTGTCCTAAATGAAATAAATATAGGTCGCTTATCTTCAGCGATTTGCTATAAAAAAATAGTGGGTCACTGTGTGAACGAAAAGCTGAATTATGAATAACACCTAATCTTATCTTACCTTTCGGGAAATATGAAAATACCAATTGCTCAAATTCATCTATTTGTTATGTCATGTTATATTTTGCCCCAGTTTTGGGCAGAAAAGTTACTGAAGTGTAATGTTCCATACAGGGAATCACAGAACTGACAACAAAATGAATAAACTGTGAAGGTTATGATGCAAACAACGCAGCGTAAAGTCTGTTGTGCAGAAAACCTCTTTATTGGAGAGAAGGAGAGTATAACATATTTAAAAAGTTAGAATTTGAAATATGAATCGTAAACGCCATTATGATACCTATATAAGACTAGAATGATAGTAAATGCAGACAGACGGATTATTTTTTATCATGAGAAATTTTACGCTAGTGTTTCCACTAATCTAGTCCAGTTCTGTTATTGTCATTATCATATTCAAAGCATTAATTACACTATATTCTATAACAGGTGTCGCAGTGTTTCTTTTATCAGGCGATTGTATACACTGCAAATGTTTTAAAATATTTCTTAGAAATACTTTTTTCTACATAATTTATATGAGTCTTGTTTTTATAACAATTGAAGTTACATCATCCACTTACGAAATTCTTTATGGCTACCAAATAGGGCTTTTGTTTATATTCAATTTGTTTTCTAATCAAACCAGTTCTACAGAATGATACTATCCTCATGCTTAAAGGCGATGCTATACGAACGACCTTTTAGCCACTGTCACAACCTACTGTCATCACTGGTGTCAAAAATAACATTCCAGTTCTGAGGCAAAATAATATTTGGACTTGTCAGTCTCACCAGGTCACAATGGTCCTCAAAGAGCTGTGGAGGGTCGCCAGGACCTGGACCAGCATTGTTTAATGACTTTGGTCTTAGAAAGGGATGGGAAAGGCGGAGAGTGAAGGTCATGGAGTACGTGTGGAGACAAAAAATGGCCACGAGTACAATGGGAAGATATTGTTATGAGAATAGCTCTTTGTGTAATAGTCCTTCTCAAAGGACAGGTTCATTAGCAGCAGGTGTATTCTGGGGGTAGAATAGGGTTTAGCAGTCACCCTCCTCAAACTTGACTTCTGGATTAATATAGAGAAATTATCCACAAGAAATTTATTTCATTATATAATGTAAACTTTTCAGTAGTGGTAGGTAAATTTTGTAAAGGCGGAACTGATCTAGCACACGATGACTTCATTGCTCGACCACCGAAATGCAGAATGTTTAAAATACAAAGTCCCTTTGAATATATCTTAATCCACGAAAAGTATTTTCAATATATATAAAAACAAAGTCCTTTTGAGTATTTTTACACAATGACAAGTTAAACCAACCCACTTCGTCCAAGGATTATGTCTCTTGGATAGGGTAGGTGATTCGTTTAATCAACAGTCCTTATGAAACAGTTGAGTCCCATTGCTTCTCTGTCCTGACTACGCCTCCGGACGATAGGAAGGTGTTAATGGGTATACACACACACTATGCTCACCAATTGACAATGGCGTCTCAAGACTTATTATCTTGATGGAGCGGGGTCGGGGCGGGGGCAGAAACTAACACTTTTTTTATTGTTCGAATGATGCAACTTTTATTTAGCAACATAAATCATATCAAAAGAATAAAGCACCATCTAAATAAAGAATAAAAGTATAAAATATAAGTCAGCACCTCCTCCCCGCTGCTTCGACTGTGCCAAAACGAACCCCATCCTGGGCTCCTACAAACATCGCCCCTTTTCTGGTATTGAGTTGAGGCAAGTTGAGAATGCTCAAAAATTATTTTTTTTCGGTGGAATAGGAACTAAATCTTGGAGGGCAGACCGAGAGCTATACCCTGCATCCACGAAATAAGCCAAGAACATTGAACAGAGTTGAGGTAAGTTGAAAGCTTTATTACCACATTTCGTATTATGACTTTAAAAAGTCTAATGGATAGTTTGTTTCATCTCGGCTTTTCCAACATAGCAACATCACAGGTTACAGTTCAATTTAAAACGCAAATTGAAATACGTTATGCATGTGCGATTTAACATGCACATAGGCGTTAACTAACGTAGTCATGATAGTAGATACGCCAAAATAATACTTCGTAAGCATGGTAAGCAGAAAGTTAGATATAGATTTACCTGATCTAGCAGCAATGATTACATTCAGATTACACATACTGTAATTGTTACCTGCATAATTGTGAAATGCATGTATTTATCAATAATTTGTTAAGTGGGTAATTTGACATCATCAATCAGGACCGCCTTATATATGTCCCCGAAACCGAATCTCTGTAACGTCGAAGGTCTTTTACTAACAAGCCGAATATATCATCACAACTAACCGAATAAAAGTTTGAAAGAAGAGAGACCCAAACCTCGATCCGAAATCGGAGAATAATACCATGGCTTATTCATAACAATTTTAAAAGTTTATTATCTTCTCGATCAGAGAAAGAGACATATTAGCAGTGTGAATTTTAAAGCCTATGTAAGTAGGAACATGCAAGGCACATAATCTAATCCATTTTCGCTATCTCGAATACATTATTTTTAATGATTTAATGATTTTTTTTTCTCCAATAGTCATGGTCTTTCGAAAGGAATAGAAATATCAACAATGTATGTTGTTGTCAGAAAAGTACTTATTACACCCTTTCACATATCAAATTTTGATACAAAGACACGAGATATAATATAAGACAAAAATACACACTACATTCGCTTGCAAGTATATAAGCAACTTATCGCATTGCAACGGGGGAGGGGGATTCTAGAACATAGTGAATGCACTGAAAATACCCTCAAATCACGATGAACAACTGAAAGGTCTTTGTCAAAAATTTGTGAATTCTCTATGTTCCAGAAAGCGTCTGCGTATAGTAGTTGCGAAAAGTGTTGTGGAAGAGATCATCTATAATAATCTATCTTGCCCATATTGCCTCTCCCCCCCAAAAAAAGAGAAGGGGGAGGAGGGAGTGGAGGTGGAGGGGTACTCTCTCTTTCTCACCAGAACATCAACGTATGTGGTTTCCATAATAAACATGATGGCAGGACAAGACGAATGGAAGTATGCCTTGTCTTATATAAGTAGACACTTATTTCATAGATTTTCCCTATTTCTGCAAATAAATTTACCTGTAGTGGTATTAAGTCTTAAGTAAATCAATACAAACCACACCGCCGTTTTTCTTCCAAATAGAAATGCAGAAGTAATTTTGATGAAAGCTGTGATAATCCTCTATGTAAATACCTAATGAGAAAGCAAGTCTGTAAGATATGTATGATTTCTAATTCATTATATGCTGTAAAGACTTATTAACGGTTGGTTAATCCCAATACTTTTGTTATGTGCATTTTAAGTAGGTCAAATGGTATCTTGCCATTGATTCCAACTTGAACATGAAAGGTTCTAGACAATTTTTTATATCGTGGGCGGAGAAATATTCTTGTATCATTCTTCTTCTGTAATATCTCTTTTATATCAAACTATTCAACAATCCTATTTTATTCCCTTTCCAATATTCTCATTGTATCAAAGGTTCGGTATTGAAACTATCTCATTCTGCTGTTCAGTTATTTGCCAATCTTTTTGTGTACTTGTGTACACTCTAAAACACTGTTTAAACTTTAACCCAATATTGGGTAGAAAGGGAGTATGCATGTTTGCTGGGTATTGTTTTGTTTTTACCCCATATTGCATTGGCTTTTTCAACGAAACATTGAGTAAAATTTACAAAACATTGTTTATCTTTTTATCCAAACAACATGCATATTCCCAAGAAAAGGGAGGGTTTTGAAAGACTGGTGTTTAGGGTATGTTTTTTTTCTTAAGACTAGCAAAACGTGTTCCGGTATGTTTTTTTCCCCAAGCTTTTTCCCCGGGGCTTTTTCTCCTCGTTCTAAAAATAAATGTTCGGGTTTCCCGATTGTACAAAACTTGTGCAGAGGTCATTCCGGCGCAAGCTTGTTTGGGGGCCAAAATGTGTACATGAAGCCCGCTAAAAACTTGTTTAGGGGGTTAATTTGCACACAGAGAAAAAAAAATCGTTTAGGGGGTGTTTGGAAATAATTTGGTCACAGCCATATATTTGACTGCCCCCCCCCGGGAGTATTATGGTGGTTTATGTTGATACCAAACGCATTCAAATTGTTATTTTTTGTCTTAAACAAATTTGCTTTCATTTGACCAAAAATATAGTAAATGTTTTGGGAAACATGACGCCACAGTTGGAAGTATGAGGAGATAGAGGTGGGCAAGCAGGACGGGATCTTGTGTAGTGGAAATGTCGTAAAATACAACGATTATCGATTATAGCGACTTCAAATGCCTATAGGTCACAGAGACCCAAGACAGCCTTATGATGGTCGCACACTCGTTGTCGAATACAACCTCCTTAGGAAGAAAAGCTTGGACTTATGGCTCGTATTCTGAAGTCGGGTTTAACTTAAACTTAGGTTTAAAGTTGTGGTTCATAGTATGGACAGCCAATTGTTACATATATCACTAACAGTAGAGATATAATATTTCAGCTCATTTGGCTCTCGAAATCATTCATAATTGTCTAGGGTGTGTAAATAAATGTGGTCTTCACCATCGATGAATCAGGAAAGAGCACAGTTAACATAAGAAACATATACATCTTAATAAAAATTTTGGCACTTTTAGCTTCCCATATTTTAGCACAGAGTTAGACCATGGTCTAAGTTAAACCTGACTTCAGAATACGGGCCTATGACTATTGCATATTCCAAGGGCTCCCTACAGCATCATTGCCTCTACGTTTTTTTTTTTTTTTTTTTTTTTTTTAAGCGGGAAGTTCGCAAAGTGTACTGGTGTCGTATGATCATTGCAGGGGGCAATGTAAGGATAATGCGTTGATCGTAAAGTGATCGTATAATTTTAGCTAGACATGTAAAATGATCGTATAATTTTAGCTAGACATGTCAGTGATCGTATGATTTTAGCTAGACATGTCAAGTGATCGTATAATTTTAGCTAGACATGTAAAATGATCGTATAATTTTAGCTAGACATGTCAGTGATCGTATGATTTTAGCTAGACATGTCAAGTGATCGTATGATTTTAGCTAGACATGTCAAGTGATCGTATGATTTTAGCTAGACATGTCAAGTGATCGTATGATTTTAGCTAGACATGTCAAGTGATCGTATGATTTTAGCTAGACATGTCAAGTGATCGTATGATTTTAGCTAGACATGTCAAGTGATCGTATGACTTTAGCTAGACATGTCAAGTGATCGTATAATTTGAGCTAGACATGTCAAGAGATCGTATAATTTTAGCTAGACATGTCAAGTGATCGTATAATTTTAGCTAGACTTGTATAAGCTGTAAAAAGGGGCGTTGATCCATTTTTCAGATTAGGGGGGCAAAATCATGAATCAATTTTCCAAAGACGCTCTCGATCACACAAACACACACATATGCCTATATATATGTGTACATATATATATATATATATGTATATATACACACACACACATATATATATATATCCAACAAAAGATTATTGCAAATCGAAGTGGGAGTTCTTTTGAGGTTTATAACTGAAAACGGCACCATATCACCTATTTAATCATGGAAAGTATGGATTTTTTTACAAAAATGATGCGAGCGCGAAGCGCGAGCTGAAATTTTTTGATATTCCAATCTGAAAAGTGGACATTTTGAGCACGATTTTAGACGAAGAACGAGTTGTGTATCTCAATCTCGCTTGCTGATTTCTGTGTAACATTACAATCTTATTTTATTTTTAGCACATGAGGAATTATTGGGGGGGCAAAATGATATGTTTGCCCCCCCCAATATTTTCATTGGTGGGGCGATCGCCCCCCCTGCCCCCCCATAATCGACGCCTGTAGCTGTAAAAAAAACCTGGAGTCCTTGAGGGCCAATGGAGGATCCCCGTACGGCCTGTGCACAAAAAAAAATCCATGTACAATCGTATGGTTTACACATAGAGACTCATGATACCGCACGATGATTGCGATCTCCGCAAAGCCTGTGCACATTACGTGATATAAATAGTAGGATGCACGTAACAAACGCCAGAGACCATTCAATGGTGTTGCAAGAAAATATTTGCAATACAAATTTATGAGATATAGTTCAATTTTAACGAAAGAACATCAAGGCTTGGTCCCACTGCACTTACGGATGCAAAGAGAATGTAAAACGGAAAAAAAATCTTGCCATCCGTTGGAAACGTACTGTATCCGTTGTCTAACTCTTTGCATACGTGTTTCATACGCTCCATATCCATCGAGCGTACGTCTACTGTGATTTCATTGTTCGCCCATTTTGTCCATTGTCTGGTGCGGATGAAAACGGATGGAGCCACCTCGAAATTTTGCTTGTCCGCTGTATACGTTTTGTGTCCGTCGGCCAGTGGGACCAGGCCTTTATATTTTGTTCATACAAGAAGCAGACCAACGGTTGATGGCAAACTTGCAATTAATTTCAAGACTTTTATTGACTTAGGGACCAAAATTTGACTTGCGATCGATTAAAAGTTTCTTGCAACACTCCATTAGATAGACTGCAGAGGTCGACGACGCCCCCTAAATCGTATTATAAATTGTGAGATTATCGTACGGCTTCGATATGCAAATATGGCCTCATTACAAACTTGTCCTCTCCATTTTTGTCTCACCTGCGAAGCAAAGTGAGACTATAGGCGCCGCTTTTCCGACGGCGGCGGCGACGGCGGCGGCGGCGGCGGCGTCAACATCAAATCTTAACCTGAGGTTAAGTTTTTGAAATGACATCATAACTTAGAAAGTATATGGACCTAGTTCATGAAACTTGGCCATAAGGTTAATCAAGTATTACTGAACATCCTATTAGAGTTTCATGTCACATGACCAAGGTCAAAGGTCATTTAGGGTCAATGAACTTAGACCATGTTGGAGGAATCAACATCGAAATCTTAACCTGTGGTTAAGTTTTTGAAATGTCATCATAACTTAGAAAATATATGGACCTAGTTCATGAAACTTGGACATAAGGTTAATCAAGTATCACTGAACATCCTGCATGAGTTTCACGTCACATGACCAAGGTCAAAGGTCATTTAGGGTCAATGAACTTTGGCCGAATTGGGGATATCTGTTGAATTCCCATCATAACTTTGAAAGTTTATGGATCTGATTCATGAAACTTGGACATAATAGTAATCAAGCATCACTGAAAATTTTGTGCAAGTTTCAGGTCTCATGATTAAGGTCAAAGGTCATTAAGGGTCAATGAACTTTGGCCGAATCAGGGGTATCTGTTGAATTCCCATCATAACTTTGATAGTTTATTGGTCTAGTTCATTAAACTTGGACATTAGAGTAATCAAGTATCACTGAACATCCTGTGCACGTTTCAGGTCACATGACCAAGGTCAAAGGTCAATGAACTTTGGCCGAATTGGGTGTATCTGTTGAATTACCATCATAACTTTGAAAGATTATTGGTCTAGTTCATTAAACTTGGACATTAGAGTAATCAAGTATCACTGAACATCCTGTGCACGTTTCAGGTCACATGACCAAGGTCATGTAAGGTCAATGAACTTTGGCCATGTTGGGGTTTTTTGGTGAATCTCTGTAAGTTTATTGGTCTAGTTCATAAAAAGTGGACATAAGAGTAACCATGTATCACTGAACATCTTGTGCGAGTTAGAGTAGTATTCAAAGTCAGCACTGCTGCTATATTGAACCGCGTGATGCAGGTGAGACGGCCAGAGGCATTCCACTTGTTTAAAACATGTTTTGGTTTGTTGTTTCAAACTTATTTGATACCAACTCCCGCACGAACACACACACATACACACAATCACACCGAAGTCTAACCTAAACTGCGGTTTCTCGGTATCTGTATGAGTACTTTTTTCTTTATGAGTGATCGCCGTCCGATTGCTGATTGTAATTTCTTCCAAAGTGTGTTGTTCACTCGAATATGAGGTGTCATGTTTACAGGTCATGATCATCATGACTTATAGACTTTTCTATTTAAAAAGCAGAAAGGCATTTTATTCATATTTTACAGGGACAATAACATGAACTCATGGCGCGCAGCATGCAGGCTCACCATGCTCACCGGGAATAGCCGACAGTCTGGTTAAAAGTCGGCAAACAAGACTATAATTTCATAATCACGGAAGTAGTATATCAACATCCTAATAACGGAGACTATGAGGGTATAAACACTTTTCTTTCTTTCTCCGTCTTCTGACTCTCTCTTAAAATTAATTAATCTATTATTTATTTATTTTATTTTATTTTTTTTTTTTTGGGGGGGGTAATCAGTACCCAATAATGCAATCGAAAAATTCGATCGAACACAGAAACCTTATCATTTTAACTTTTCATTTATTGTTTCTGCAACTAATGAATGAAAAAAATACATGGTAAATAGCAAAATATTTTACAATAAAAACAAATGAATGAGGTTGCCACTACCATAATATTATCATAATATATCAATTATATGAAAAACAACTGTTTTAATCACAATGGTAAAAAATGTTTACAATCTCTAATATAAAGTTTCTTTTTTTAAAGTGATGACATGTCCTTCTCTAGGAGTGCAACACATTCCCTTATGGTCACTCTCATTCACTTGCGCTTGATTTATTAACGATGCTACTTCTCCCTTTGCTCTCTCTCTGCCAAACATACATAATATTAAAAGAAATAATTCAATTTGTTTTAAGTAATTGGGAAAATGCTAGGAATAATGGGATCAGGGGCCCGTTTCATTAAGAGTTGCAGTTGTTGCAACTTTGCCATTATGGCAACTACCATGGTAACCTTGCCATGGTACTTGTCATAATGACAACGTTACAACAGTTGTGACTTTTTATGAAACGGCCCCAGAATCAGAATAACATCAGTGTTTTCTGCAAGCTTTCTGTGTACAGTAAAGTCCAAAAATTGACTTCAAGTCGTATAGCCGATCACGACGTCATTAAGATCGAAATACACTTTTTTAAACGTTTTTATTAAGTATAACAATCTCATACACATATCACAAACAAGTTTAATAACAATATAAAATAACAGTGTACAGTATGGATAAGTTACATTTTGATTAAAAAAATACAAACAAACCAACAAAAGCAAAAGAAAAGAAACATAGAAAAGCAATACAGGTCTGTTCGTCTACATTACCCAAAATCTAATAGATTCCATTTTTTAACAAGTCTATACATAGAAGTGTCCCTATAAGCAATACATTTTTCTGTTTGGTACACTTGTTTTAATTTACTGATAAACAAGTCAAAACAAGGAAGGATATTAATATATCTACACAGATATAAAGTTTTCTTTGCTACAATAAGACATTGATTTAATAACACATCTTGCTTGTTTTTAATTCCGAATAAAATCTCTTCATCCTTTACTTAGATAGTTTCCTTTTTAAATTTAGTATGCCACCATCTTAGAAATTCATTCCAAAAATCTCGAGCATGCGAACATTCTACCAGTAGGTGTTCAATTGTTTCCTGTTCTTGTTTACAAAAAGAACACATCTCATTGTCTACAACTTTCATTTTCTTTAACTTTGCATTTACTAGTAGGCATCTTGTATTTATTTTATATTGAAATATTCTTGTTCTTGTATCTGGAATAACTTTAAAAGGCAGTTCATAAATAAAACTAAAATCTTCTTTACTTATATCATACCTTGATCTCCAATATATTTCAGAAGTAGGGGTTTGGTATTTATTTTCTTTTAATATCATATTTATGATCTTGGTTGACAATTTTGATATAAACTTTTTTTTTATTACCAAAAACTGTAGAAATATCTAATTTTTTTAAACAAATGTCGCCTCTCCAAACAACGAGCTTTAACTATCTGTGGAATAGCAGAAACAATCGAAATACACGATATGATTTAAAATTTAGAACTTTGATCGTCATGATTTTACTCGTTGGATTGTTCGGATAGTAAAGTGTCCGCAGAGCTTTTAAGAAGCTTAAGTTCATAATATGAACAAAATAATGTGAAAATTAGTGTATAAAAATAATGAACAGAGCGCGGGGGCGGGGTGATCAGCCTTGTACATTTATCGTGTTTATGTCGATTATTTTTATAAAGTAAAGTGAATAATTTGGAAGCCATTTTGGGAGTCATTTAGCCCCCCCCCCAGACATTCAGTTGACATGATAGAGGCATGTCAGCTATGAAATATCACTCTTCGAGTAAAATTTGATCTTTTTATATCAGAATGAATGATCTAATCTTTAGAAAACTGTGCATGGACGATTTTCCTTTGTAACCAACACATCTCTGCATTCATACGTGTCTTGACAGCGTGGTCCCTTGCTATTCATCGGTGTCCTGCCGGGAAGACTGTTGATATCGCTGATTAATCACTTCTTCTCCGACTTCACACCCACAACGCACGCCTGTATCGGAGATCACGGTGACGACGATGATGATGGGGACGATGATGTCGTTGACGAAGAAATATCGGTCTGTATACCTCGTGGTTGGTCTCCTGATTGCGGCTGCCATTCCAGGTAAGAAAAAAAAAGGAATAAATGTTTGCATGAGCCTCATATTCAAGTCCGATTAAAAAGAAATTAATACCTTTCAAAGTCGATTTAATTAGTCATTATTAAAGGATTGCCGGGTAAGCAATAACACAATTTTGGAAAAATCTTCTCGTATATTTTTTTGGTCAAATGCTTCTCCTAAAACTTAACAGTTCTCATTTCACCAATCGCGTTCTTAGGTCAAAGAACCTTGAACTAGATACCTGAAAATTTCACTGAAATCTTTGCTGTTGCAGTTGTGATCCTATTATTTTTTGGAAAATCAAATTCAGCTAAAAAATATAGGTGCATTTAAGAAAATCAGAAAAGAAAACCAAACCGGGTGCACAAAAAGAAATTCGTGGCGTTGAAAATACTTTGCTTCATACGAAAAGGGGACATACAAGACGTACACTCTTAAAGAGCTGGGCAAGAAATGCCCAATTTTTAACCAACGCTGGGCAACCTACTGTCCACACAACTCATTGTGAAAATCTGCCCAAATTGGGTAATAAAAACTAATAATTGAGTAATTGGATAATAATTGCCCAGAATATATTCTTACCAACATACATTACCCAACACAGTGGACAGTTTGTTTGCCAAACATGTTAAATGTGTACACGTATTGACTTTTTTGGTGTATGTTTTTGTAAAGTTTTGATGATTTTTCTGCTGTTCTCTGTTCTGTCACCTCTGTGTCTGTCTTCGTAGGCGATTCTACAATAATCATTTAGAAGGGATCACACACTACAACTTACAAGCATTTGCTTTTTAGTTGATCCCTCCATTTTCTCAGATCTTTATTATGTTTATGATAATTTGCTTATGTTACATACTTTGTTTTGTTTTACTTATGGAAAAAATGTGATATATTGTACATACATCAATTTATGTTGTTTGCATGAATTTCATTTGCAAATGTCATTGTAATTGTTTTCGACCACTTTACTTTGTGCTGTTGAAATAAAAAAAGCGAATTGATTGAATTGAAATGATAAAGAAATTACTAATTGGATCATAGGACATTACACGGAGACCGAGGATCTCACCTTCAAGGGGGGGGGGGGGTCAAAGCATGTCTTGCATTATACAAGGGAAAATGAAATACTATTTCATAATGAAATACACTTTATTGTGAGTACACATACTTGTATATGACACCATCTACATGACCTACTTCTTCGCCCACTCCTCCGGCATACTGTATGTGATGTGCTGATCACTGTTCTGTGATACCAAGCAAAACAAAAATTCCCTTAATTTTAAATCCGATGTTGATATAATCATATTTGATTGATTTTCGGTCTTTTTCATTCAAATCAACATGTGGGGATGGATTTGGAATTTGATTTTGTTTTTTTCAGAAGCATCAAAGTCGTTTTGTCCAAGATTATGGAAAATATCAACCGAATGCATCAATAGGGAGGTTTCATAACTCTGTTATTACATGAACATGAAGTAACAGTATCAAAAGGCTTTACGAATGACAAGAATAATAACAGCCGAATAAGCGTGTGGGCCTTCGTTTGATATAGTAGTCTTTATTGGATTTCAGTTATTGATTTCGAAATGTGGCGAGCAAAACGTCCTGAACTTAATTTATGCAAAAAAGTTGTGTTGAAATACCCCAAAAAAATCTATTCTACGCATATTTGAACTCAATCCAATGCTAATAAATGTGTATGAAAGCGATTCAGAATCTCAGGATTAATATCATTTACACCGTCCCCACCCATCAGTATGCCACTGTTCAAAGGCACCATAACCTTTGTAGCACAAAATGAAAGGATTTGAAAATACACTCTCCCATACTTCGGTTTAAAAACAAATTGTTCTTGCCTAAAGAAGGAAAGTTCAATGCTAAAAGACAACATATTAAAAAGGAACAACAACAGTAAATATTAAGCAAACAAGTAGATTTGGAAATGAATTTTGACCACATAATTCGAAAATTATGGCAAAGATAATGAAAAGATTAAGAGGAAGTCTACTGATAAGCAAGAAGTCCGAACATCATGTTTATCATTTGATGCCATTTTGGCGCAATTAAGCCTCCTTATTAACCCCAGACAAAAAAATTCCGTGCTCACACAAGCATGAACGAAACTAATTTTTTTGATAACATTTGAAGGATTGACACCAAAATATAGAGATCTTAATTTGAAAGAAACATTTTATAGACTTCAAATCTGTCCCGTTTTTTTATACGCACTGTATAGAGTCAATTTCGAAACACATTCACATGCGTTAAATGGATACTCCAAAAGATATATTTTTAACAAATAAAATAAAATAGAACTAAAAAAAGAACTAAAAAATCATAAAAACTTGGCAAAGAATAACAAAGTAATGGCACTGTAAAGCTTTCTATTTTTTAAGTGAAACAATTCTATGCATGTCTTCATTAATATACAATATTAATATCCTCTCTCCACTTCTTATTTTGTATTACGAAGATAGGATTGACTATCCATATTTTGTCAGGTAATATTTGCTGCAACTTATTTTTTAAGGAAGGCATATGAGATACTTGTAAGAAAATAGACAGTGATATAATTGGATGTTAATGACGGCGTGAATAGAATAGAACTCTTTTCATAAGAAATTGCTAACCTTTAAATTGCCACTTTGAAACATGACAGTACGGGTTAATAGCTTGAGAAAAACACTGAACAATAAGCCTGTTCACAATAATTGTAAACTGCGCACGAGCAGAAAACGGTAATTTAAGATAAACCATGAAGGTGGTTTTCAAATTCACTGACATAGGCATTTGTGATTTGATGATTATTCATGTATTCCTTTCAAAATATTCACATCCAAGCTGAAGAGTAATAAATAGAGCCTTCATAATCACTGGTATTTGACAGTATCCTAAACTATAGTCAAATGTGCCAAAGGCAGATAATAAAACAGACTTCCAAACTTTATCCCTGATGTAATATTCTAGTCACCTGGTCTGTACAATGCCTTTCTTAGAATTTGAATACTCTACCGGTAAAGCTTACGCAACATCTAAATTTGAAAATGATAGTGCTTATCCTAATGAAAAAATCACAAAGGTTATTTGGGAAAAGTTGATCATGAGCTAACCGTGAACTCGCTTATAGTATGCTCTAGTTGTATATAGTGCACGATAATTGGGTTCAACATGTTCAATGGGAACAATCACAATTATCATGCCGATCCCTCCTTGACGTGAATATATGTTTATGATCTCAAAATTGCAATCACCATCCTCACATTTCGGCAATTTTTCAATTTCAACAATCCAGATAGGGACCATGTATTCCCATATTTAAAAGTGGTATTAACATGATAAAGAAGTGTCCGAGGACAATTTTTGTGTTTTTAAACATGACAATAAAATGAATTGAATTGAATGAATAAAGCGGCGTGTGGTTTTTCTTTCAACGTGAAAAATAAGGTGTACAAAGCATGTGGGCGTAGGTTCTTTGAAAATGCTCTATAATGATAAACTTGACTAAGTCTGTTAGTGTGAATTTGGAATGGATATGTGACCGTTTAATGCTCTGAAACTTAAAAAAAAGAAAGAAAGAAGATAAACTTGATGTTTTAAATCTGTAGTGCGTGCACGATTTCATGAAAATGAGGCAGTCACATTTCCCCCAAGGGCGCCCGTTAGGCTTGTCGAAAACAGTCGTTAAACCTTGCTCTATTTTTCTAAGAAGCGCAGGCGTAGATCCCGGGGTTAGGAGGGGTGGACGATGTAGGCGCACCCCTTTAAATTGGCCAAAAAAAAGAGAGAAAAAGAAAATGATATTTGGGAGTGAACGGCGCTGCTTGTCAAGTTTTTCGCCAGATTAAAAACCCTTTATCTGTGACTGTTGACCATTTTTGTGTTTAAATGTTTGGGACAAAATGCGCACCACCTATATAAAAATTCTGGAGCCGCGCCTGAAGTATTTTATTATACAAGTCATGAGTAGCAAAAAAGAGAGGCTGTTTTCGAACGTAAGAACGTTGGATGGAGTACAGGATTAATAAAATCATGATAATGTACAGGAAAAGACCACACTGTGTTTTTGCCGGAACTAGTTATACAAATACAACAGAAAAAAAACTATATACATTTTTTTTTCTAAACAGCTGCATAGAAAAGTATCTTACACTGCAAAACTCCGGTGTTGATTTAGCACTAGCCCGGAAACTATGTCCACACCAGAGAAGTGTTAAACAACACCGGTTTTGGTATTAGTCTTACACAATGTAACACCAGATAGGTGTTTATACAACACCAATTAGTATCAAAACAGCCTCGGTTTGATTCCAAACTGGTGTTGTTTCAATACTTATCTGGTGTGGACATATATAGATTCCGGGTTGTTGTTAAATCTACATCGGAGTTTTTGCAGTGTACGCCAATCTTTAACATTTTGATAATATTCACACCGCAAGTTGACCGAGGATTCTTATTGATTTATTGATTCGTGTTTAGTTACCTCTTGGATCACATAGTATTCGTGGATCAGCACCACAATACAGTCTTTCATTTACCAATCACTACAGACCAGGCAGATCTTTGCGCTCATCCACCTCTGGCTTACTTGTCATTCCGAAAGTTTCAAAAACTTGGGGAAAAGATCATTTGCTTTTGCATGCCCCACTTTGTGGAACAGCCTTCCTGAAGACATAAAAAAATGTACCTCTGTCGAAACTTTCAAAAATCTTATAAAAACTTTGCTATTTAACTCTTAGCTCTTTATGCGCCTTGAGCACTCTACATGCAGAGTGGATTTGGCGCTTTACAAGTCTCATTATTATTATATAATCCAAACTAACGATGAAATATTAAACCTGAAATAATGAAGATACAATACTTTTTACATAAATGAATGAAACAAGTATAAAGAAAATATAATAGTTCATGTGTTCTTCTGTACTTGAATAAGACCATCAATGTTCCATGTTCCAAGATATTATATATGCACTTAAGATGTTGGGGAACATATTGTCCACTGCGTTGGGTAATGTATGTTGGTAAAAGTTCTGGGCAATCCAATTGAGCAAATTTATTACCCAATTATTAGTTTCATTACCCAGTTTGGACAGATTTTAACCAAGAGTTGTGTGGACAGGATATTACCCAGTGTTGGTTAAAAAGTTGGTTTAAAAAAAAAGGTTGAGTGTACTCTTTCACAAGACAACGATAAGAACGTCTGGACACAGAAGCAGATGTCATGGATGTTGTGAAGTGTAAAGAATAAGACAATGAGCTGATTAGATTAATCACATGGATAGTCACTCAACATATTAGATATGGCTTCTTGATCTCCTTTATTACATAGTGAGTGACCTATTTCGGTGAACCTTGCTCGTAAAGAATTGTGTAATTTGGGTAAAATAGAACTTCTTTGCTCACATTTAAGAAAAGGAATTTTAGCTAAACGGTTGAAAATATTATTCTTTACCCAAAATGTAATAGAAAATTGATATTCTAGTCCTCAAAAGACAACTTGGATATTTCATTTGAAAATGTACATTTCTGTTCTGAAAATATTTCCGATCTAGGTTCTTGTTATCCCTTCTTGATACCATATATTATGATTGCTTGTTAATCATTTGAGCGATTCGACATCATAATATCCAGGCTGTATCTATACCATTTCAAGGTTAATGATGAAAATACAAGCATCCAATCATTGGCGGCGATAACAAGGGAGGGAGGGGGGTTGGGGTTGGACAGGGGAAATGCCGCTATCTGTTTTCAAATTTTGTACAGCAGCTCATGGGAGAGGGTAGACTCGAGCCCCCTCTCCCCTCCCACCCCGCCTCCCATGGATCAACAATCCACCGACTCCCTGGACTGGAAAGCCATGTATGTTCGAAATTCAGGGGCCCGTTTCATAAAGATTTACAACTGTTGTAACTTTGCCATTATGTCAACTACCATGGTAACATGCAGGGCTCAGCAGCCAATCGTAATCAAGGTTACCATGGTAACAGTTGTAACTCTTTATGAAACAAGCCCCTGATTTTCTTCGTTGCATCATACATGCTATTTCCTTTCTGTACCTTGTCAATCATCAAATCTTTTGGAGTCCGGAAGAGTGACATATTAATATCCATTTTAATACAGAGGATGCAAGGATCATACATTTTCCGGAGAAGAGGGGGGGGGGGAGGTTGATCTTTAGATTAAACTTTGTTGCAAGAAATAAAAGGATAAAAGTTTTATTTGAACGTTGGGATATCCAAGTGAAATTGATATGTTCGCCCATAAGAATATTCATTTTTTTTTTGGGGGGGGGGGTGATACAATTCAGTTTACTGTACATGTAGATAACCATACACTGCTTTTCACCATGCTTTTTACCATGTAGCGCTTTGAAACATTATGTATAAAGCGCTTTATAAATGTTGTGTATTATTATTATTATTATTAACATTATCTTGTTCATAATTTTCCCTCAGCATGCATGTACTTTAGTCTATTAACTCGTGTCTTTTCCTTTAAACGCTTGGTGGTGTGGGTGTTTAAATCAACACCAATTTTTTATGCGTTTTATTTGCATTCTTCGCTCATAGGTGCTACTTCACACACCTTATGGTTTCACACTCCATTTAATTTGCCTATTTTCTTCGGTTCATTTATCTGCATTAATAGTTATCAGTTATGGAGTCGGGCCATATAAAAGAATGGTATCGCGAGATAATATGTTCATAGTAATTTTTGTGGTGAATAATATTGTGATGAAATTGGTATAAAGTTATGCACGGCTGCATTATGTATGGCTGAATCAATACCAGATAGTACACATAACGAATTAACAGCAATGCATTTACACCAGGGTTGACACAAGGGTATGAAAGTGAGGGCAAGACGATATACAGTGCGTCCCACAAAAAAAAACGAAACCGAGATTTAGAGATGATTTATCATAAATGCAATAGACAAATGACCTACCAATGTAAAGCTTAGAGTCTCCTCTTTCATCTGAAATTACTTAGAATATTCCTCATTCACGCATGAGTGAGCAAAAACAATTTGAAGAAAGGATACCAAAAACTCATTTGACGGGGGGTATCTGAATTTCAAAAAGAAAATTACAAGTCTAAAAAGTTCAATATCTGCTCTTTCATTTGATACCTTAATCACAGAAAATGGTCAAGAAGTAAAAAAGTTCTGTTCCCTCGAAACAATGCTTGTATTTCCATAATTTCATTAAATTAAGGCCTGGTCACACCGCCCGAGCGTTGTTGGAGCGGTCGTGGAGCGGAGAGAAAAAAAATCATCACCGCTCGCTACCGTTCACCATTTTCGATTTAGATTGTTTTGTTTTTGTTTTCGATTTTTGTTTTCGATTTTTCCCCAATTTTGTGAGCGAAATTCGACCCTCTCTCCCTACCGCTCCACGACCGCTCCAACAGCGCCGCTCGGGCGGTGTGACCAGCCTTTAAACGTGTTTTTACAAGTTCCACATCGAAACTATCGCACGGTTAAAGGGGAAGTTCACCCTGAAGAAAACTTTGTTGTAAAAATAGCAGAAAAAATAGTGAAAAATATTGGTGAAGGTTTGAGGAAAATCCGTTAAAGAGTAAGAAAGTTATTAGAGTTCAAAATTTTGGATTTGTGACGTCATAAACGAGCAGCTGCCCCATGTGTTATGTAATATAAAATGTTTATATTTCAAATTTTGTAAGGTGAAAACCATTTTCAATTTTATGAGAAAATGCATTTCATTGATTTTTTACCATTCGCTATGTAGGAATGCTGCTCGCCTATATAACGTCACAAATCATATAATTGAAATTCTAATAACTTTTTAATTATTTGATGAATTTTTCTCAAACCTTCGGCAATATTTTTTATTATTTTTTCTTCTATTTTTAATATAAACTTTTTGTCAGGGTGAACTTCCCCTTTAACAATGCATGCATGGCTGATCGTCGAGAGAAAGGAGTCTCCAGTGAGTCTGGACGATAGCCTGTAAAACCTCTTCATTAATGAAATTGTTGAAATTCAAGCCTTATTCTAAATAACCAGAACTTTGTTATTTCTTGACCATTTTTGTTATTGAAGTATCAAATTAAAGAGCAGATATTGAACTTTTTAAAAATGTGGTTTTTCTTTTGAAACCCAGATACAGCCCGCCAAGTCACTCTTTGGTATCCCCTCTTCAAATTGTTTTTGCTCACTCATGCGTGAAGGATAAATAGTCTAAGTAATTTCAGATGAAATAGGAGATTCTAGGCTTTACAATGGTAGGTCATTTGTCTATTGTGTTTGTGATTAAGTTATGATAAATCATCGATAAATCTCGGTTTCGTTTTTTGTGGGACGCACTGTATAAATGCCATCGATTATCTCAATCAAATAATAGAGGTATAATGTAGAGTTACAATGCAAAAACTCTGGTGTTGATTACCAGCCAGGAATCTGTCCACACCAGAGAAGTATGAAACAACACAATTTGGTTTTGGTCTAACACCAGATAGGTGCTTATACAACACCAATTGGTATTGGTTTGATTACAAACTGGTGTTATTTCAATACTTCTCTGGTTCCGGGCTGGTGTTAAATCAACACCTGTGTTTTTGCAGTGTACAGACTATTACGTCTCTTTTCAATACTCGCCTGTTTTCGTGTTTCATTTTGCTATTTTGGCCCCTTTATGGTACTCTTTTTTCCCCTTTATGGTACTCTTTTTTGTCCCTCTACTTGAAAAATGAAATTGCACCCCCCCCCCCTGTTTTGTACTTGGTCAAGCCAACCGGTGTGATGGGTCGGTGGACCGAGTGTACACCTCAGCTCACAACAGGAAAGTCGGGAGTTCATTCCTTGGCCGCGTTCTAGTAGGATCCATGGTAAGACAAAAGACTTGCTGCTACCCTGATTAGCGTGGGATAGAGCAACGTCGATGTGGCGTATAGTGGCTGCGGAGCCCACGATCAATTATGCCAAAATAATTTTCGGAGTATTTCTATTTATAGTATTTATTTTAAACATAAACTATGGATTATTATTATTATTTATTGCTATTATTATTATTATCATTGTTATTATTATTATTATTATTTTATCATCATCATCATCTTCATCATTATTTAGTATTATTATTATTGTTACCAGGGCCTTCTATCCAGTGCCCATTTACTAATAGATAGAAATAATTCCACTTCGCTTGATATTCTGTTCTACGGGCGTAAATCCGTGACGTCATGCTATTTGAGTTGGGGGGGGGGGTGAAACAATATAGATCAACCCCCCCCTGAACAATAGGTGTGACGCAAGGATTTGCGCCAGAATACGTCAAAACTATCTATCTCATGCCCACATAACTTCAGGTGAGTCTATCACCATCAATGATCACATGAACTGTCATTCGCACTTCGTCTAGTAATGATTTTGTACTTTGATGTATGAAAATTTGGTTCACAAACAGTATATTCAATTATTATACACTCTAAAAAAAGATTTACCCAATATTGGGTAAAATGGGAATATGTATGTTGGTAAAAAGAGATGTTTAGCCCAATATGGGGTAGAAAAATATCCAATAAACATGCATGTCCCCTTTCTACCCAAAAGTGCACAGTAAAAAAAATTACACAACACTGTTTACTATATGAACCTTATAGTAATTGTTTAAGCAGTTTAAACAAGTGTTTAAATCTTAAGCAACAAAGTTTAATTTTCAATATCTCATCTTAAAATTAAACATGATTGTTTAAACGGTTAAAGAAATACTGTAAGGTTCGTATAGAAAACAACGTTAAAATCTTAAACAGTGTTTTTACTGTGTGTAGACTAAGTGATAGACCTAGTGGATATTACACGAAAT
This sequence comes from Lytechinus variegatus, assembly GCF_018143015.1. Classification (NCBI taxonomy): domain Eukaryota; kingdom Metazoa; phylum Echinodermata; class Echinoidea; order Temnopleuroida; family Toxopneustidae; genus Lytechinus; species Lytechinus variegatus. The sequence continues at coordinate 26,574,795 of NC_054744.1, read as the reverse complement.
GGAAGTGGCCTAACTACAATTAGACAAAATGGTAAATGACATCAATGACAATTTATTTAGACCAAAATGGTTACCAGAGTAACTGGTAGCAGACAAACTAGGATTAGAAAGTGTTGGACTATTTCCCTCGACTTAGCAAGTGGGGTGGGGGAGGAGGGGGGGGGGGCATGTCATGCCACCTTAAGAAGTAAAATGATTTCATTAAAAATTCGGCACAATGCTATCAATAGTAAATTCATAATCCTGCATTGGTGCAAGCCCTGTGGTGGGAGTAAAGCCCAAATTGGCTTCAAGTCGCAGTCGATGATGACGTCATTATATACGATTCGGAATTGAACTTTGGCTTTTTTACTTACTACAGGGAGCGTAAGAATAGACTGGAATTTCGTTTTCAGTACTCATACCGCCATTCGAAACTTTGATCGTTCAGATTTGGGAGTATGAATATGCATATCAAATACTGTTACAATATCTTTTAATAATCTTTTACAACGGTTCGTAGTGTGCCGGTTTATGGATGTACGCATCCCCTGATGCCCAACCCTTCCAGCCTTTTTAAAGTTGAATTGTGAGGTGAAGGGGGGGGGGGGGGGTGACATTTAAACCTCGGATGACGGTATGATATATACGATACAAAAGGGAGAGGTGGCATTTGAAAAACTTCAGGAAATCATAATGGACTGACTAATGAGTTCATTATGATGTATTGATGTTGCCTCACATCATGTCCATACATGGCGCCACACTTCTGTTCGTTAGCATTCGAAAGAAAGAAAGCCTCTCCGTTGTTATGTCAAAATAAAGTAAATATTGTTTCTTGATGTTTGGGGCAACTTGAATGATATTATTGTAGTCATTTTTCTCATCTGTAATGTTTTTTACTGTATCATTAAAAGGCACCACGATTTAACTCGTTGTAGACATTTTCAGATCGCGTCAGACAGTCATGGTTATATTCATACACGTTTTCTTGTTGGCCTTTTGTTGCTACGTCAGTCTTCTTATGTTCCCTATAATTAAAGTAACATAATGAACACATCCTATGAAACAAACACGTATCTATATTACATCGTGATAAGTACCGAAGCACTGTATAATTGCCGGATGAATATTTATACTATATGAGTTTTCACCTACAAACATAATTTTATTTGAAATCCAAGTCTTCAATTCAGTTAATATGGATTTTGTTTTCTTTTGCCAAAGTTATTCGTTCATGAACGAGACACAATTAAAACAAATATATTAATGTTATTCTCATTGTCGTCTAATTGCTAATTAACCCCGTGATGTTGACCATAATCTAAGTCGATATTAACAAATCAAAATCATATAATCTTAGGTTAGTTATATATTTTAAGTGAAAAACTTTCAATTATTCCTACTCCCCTTTAGGTCAATCGACAATTTGCAGCGATAGTGAATTCATGGAACGCCACGAGATAAATGGATGGTATAACAATAGAGCAGATCCAAAGATTGGATCATATGGTAAGTTATTTTAAGTCATGTTTGTCCTTTTATAGTTACTTGGGCCCGTTGCAGAAAGAGTTGCAATCAATCGCAACTCCAAAAATCATGCGCAACTTGATTTTCAACCAATCAACAGCGCGCATTTTTGACTTGCGATTGATTTTTTGACTTGCGTTTAAACGCAACTCTTTCTGCAAAGGAACCCCCCTTGTAACAAGGGAGTAGGCTAGGGATGCACTAGGTACACGTGTACCCTCCTGCTGAGGTAGAGGAGTTCCGACACTAGCAAGTAAAACGAAATTTGTACCCCTTCTGCTTTCAACAGCTGATTTTAAAAACTTGAGTTCTACCTCCCAAAGAATGTGCACGTCCCCCATAAATTTTAGTTTCATCTGTGGAGGATGTGCTCCTCCCCAATCCCATGCTCAAACAAGTCTACGCCCTTGTGTTAACGTTGTTCTAAATCGTTATCACATTTTTTTTTATAGTTTTATAGTGATTGATGTTATGATTAGTGTAAGTTGTATTATCATCTTTATAACTATCAGTACCACTACTGCTACTACTACTATACTACTACTACTACTACTACTACTACCTCTCATGCTCTGTTGCATTTCATTGACAAAATTTCTTCTGCAAGAGATAATGGGCTCCATACTGTCGGTATATTCTTGGACTACTCCAAAGCCTTTGACACGATTGACCATGATATTCTTTTGTATAAACTATCTTTCTATGGATTCGGGGTAAGGTTTTGGAGTGGTTCAAGAGCTACCTCTCTGATAGAAAACAGTTTGTTTTTTTTAAATGGTGTTAAGTCACCTATGCAGTCAATTACATGTGGAGTACCACAAGGTTCACTCCTTGGACCTATATTGTTTCTCATATATATTAATGATTTCCCTCAGTCATCAAAAATCCTTTCATTTATCCTGTTTGCAGATGACTCAAGCATATTTTTTTTCTGAAAAGAACCCCTGCAATTTATTGCAAACTATCAATTCAGAATTGATTTCTGTTAACGAATGGATCATTGCTAACAGGCTTTCCTTAAATCTTGTTAAAACAAACTACATGTTATTCAGCAATACCCTATCAAAATTGCCAGATAATATTAAAATTAATGATGTTCAGATTACTGAAGTATTGAGTACAAAATTCCTTGGGGTACACATTGATAGTAAGCTGAATTGGAAAGTTCACATATCTCATTTATGTAAACTACTCTCCAGAAATTCAGGAGTCATTAATTCATTGAAGAGTATATTCCCAAAACATATTTTATGCATGTTGTACTCAACTCTCATTTTGCTTTACTTGAATTATTGCATCCTTGCCTGGGGTAACGCTGCTAAAGTTCATTTGGATGGGTTATTAAAAGTGCAGAAAAGGGTAATTAGACTAGTATGTGGAGTTAGTTCACGATATCACACTAATATTTTGTTTCATGAAAACAAGTTCCTTAATTTACATGACATATTTGATCTCAACCTCGGTTGCATTATGTATCAATTAAATAAAAGAGAACTTCCTCTTGCCCTTTATTCATTATGTGTTAGAAATGACCAAATCCATTCTTACTATACAAGACAAGTTTCTTTTCTCCACTTGCCATTGGTCAAAACTAGTTTTCGGCTAAATACATTTGTTTATACTGGGCCAAAATTATGGAACTCCCTTCCTTCTTCTTTGAAGCAATCAGTTAGCCTCAGTGTTTTTAGAAACAAGTTAAAGACCGATTTGCTGAAGAAATACTTAGATCAGTAAACGAATGCCTGCTTGTTATATCTCGTCTAACTTTATAAATTGTATTCTTTCCACAATTATCTATGCAAAAATAGAGCTCTGCCTATTTTCTTTTTTTTCTTCTTTTCTTTCTTCTTTTTGAATTTTAGATTCTTATAGTTTAGGTCTGATAGGATTTGTTTGCATTCTGCATTTCACTTTTTGTTACTTTTTAGTGTATCTTTTGTAAATATATATATCTGTACCTTGGTTACTACAATTTTTTGTTTGCTTGTTCTATGATGTTTTAAATGATTGCTAATGTAAGTTTTTTAATATTCTGGTGGCCTATGGTCTACAAGCTAAGCTTTTTAGTAGGTCACCACGTTTCATTTCCATGTATTCTCATGGGTGTTACTTACATTTATATTTTATAAAAAGTAGTGCATGTATTATGTATATTATCCTGTAATATTTACTTTTTGTTCTTTGCTATTTGCTTGTATCACATTGATTTACTGTTGTTGCTGTTTGTTATCGGATTTGAAACGAAATAAAGATTCATTCATTCATTCATACTACTACTGCTGCTGCTGCTACTACTACTACTACTATTACTACTACACTATATTTATTATTATTATTGTTGTTGTTGTGAGTATCATTTTTATTATTATCATTATCATTGGTATCATTATCTTTATAATTATTTCTGTTGAGTGTTTTTATGATTACTATCATTTTGTTAACTACTATATCTACAATATTATCATCTTCACTACTTTTATTATCATAGAGGAGGATATACTCGTTAAGAAATGTATGTGTAATTTGAGATAAATAATTATATTTCAACTTCTTCGTTTTTTGTTTCAGAAACTCGGCTTCTTCGTCGTCTACCAGTCGGATACCCGGATGGATCATACTCACCGGCCGGTCCTAACAGACCAAATCCCCTCACAATCAGTAACTTACTCATGAAAGGGAATTCGGGTATCCGATCTCAGAGTTCCAAAACAGCTCTTCTTGCATTTTTTGGTAAATATTGAGGTTGAACTTCTGCTTCTTTGTTTTTGTTTTCGTTTTTACTTTGCTAATAAGAAAGCATGAAGTTATTTTGAAGATTGATCGCACCCCTGTTCATGAAGATCAACACAGAGAGAGACAGAGACCCACAGAGAGGGGTACCTGGTAGAGGGAGAGAAAGAGGAGGGGTATGGGACGGGTTATCATACAAGCAAAGAGATGGGTGAAGGAAATGAGCAATGAATAGAGTGAGATATAAAGGGAGAGACAATCGACAAATATGTAGATAGATTATAGAAAAAATAAAGTTTTGCTTATTTTTCACAAAACAGTTATGTACAACTCAGTGATATGCAAATGAGAGAGTCGATGACGTGTCTTACTATTTCTTTTTTTAATGTTTTACAATAATTATACAATATTTTAATTTTTACAGATTTGACAATAATGACCAACATGGCAAGCATACCAGAATTTATTATTAAGTGCATCAGTTTAATAGTTTCTGTGCTGTACAGGTTTGTCATATCATTATTTTTGATTGAGCAAGTAAGATGCAACCAAAATCGACTTAATTTAGATGCTTCTAATCATTTTGAAATACAAAAAGGAAAGAAAATTTCGTATCATCATCACGTATTGTTGATTATTTTATTGCCTGACATTGCAGCACAACATGTGATGCATGAGATCGTGGATGGGTCGACGACCGGATGTCCTGTTGAATGGATGAACATGGACATCCCTGAGGAACTCCGATCTATGTATGATGGGGCAAAGATAATGCCTTACAGGAGAGGCCTCTATGACCCGGACACTGGGCAGTCATCGGCGATACCTCGAGAACAGGTAAAGTCAAGAATATTAATGTACCCAGGAAATCTATATACGGATTTATTAATTAATTTTACTAACTGGAGCCTCAGACCAGCTTGAATATTAAACGTTTGCAATTCGTTCAGAGCAATTTGTTTACATATTTCACGGTCTAATGCAAATTATGTGGCTCTTTTGGCGAGGAAAACAACAAAGACACTAACGTGATAAGCTAAAAAAAATTGAGGGGGGGGGGGGCTGAAGTTTTGGATAAAGTATTTAGAGCGGGCAAAGTTAGTAAGTATGAGAAATTAAAATAGAATAAATTCTCAGCTAAACCAAAGGGGGATAAGAATATATGAGGAGGCCACAGATCTCCATATTAACCTGCAGAAAATTATTATGTAACAAATCAGATTGTACAAATAGGCATGTGGGAGTTGGTCTCTTATTGTTTTTTCTTAGGTCATAATGTCATAATTATCATCATTTCGATTGTTTCGTGGTTTACAGATGAATATTTTAACCCCGTGGATTGACGGGACTGGTATATACGGTCCAAACAGAGTTTGGGAATCCGAAATGAGAGCATACGAGAACGGAAGGCTGAAGGGAGAGTTGAGAAAGCAAGAAGGAAAAGAAGATGAAGAATTCCCGGCTCGAAACTATGCCGGATTTCCTCTAACAAACCACGCCCCTGCCAAGGATCACAAAGTTTACGACGCAGAAAGGCTTTTCCGTAAGTTTTCTCGATACCTGAATTTCTTTTAGAAATAATAATGATAACAATGTTTAATTAATCATTTCAACATTTGTTTTGAAGGAAAGTTTAACACCACCATGTAACGTGACTATTACATTTCCTCTTTTAATGTCTAGAATTATCTATTATCATTCGCTAATGCACCAAGCGAATGTAGAAGGTTACACTTCTTAAAGTGTATTGTGTCACTCTAAAAGGTGACAAAACACAATTCTTAATAGTCATATTAAAAAACTGTGGTAGTAAAACAACTTAAAGTGAATTGACAATGCATGCATATTGAAATTGAACATGGATACTAATATTGTAAAGCAATATGTGATATTCTCTTCACTGAACTATATACAGTTCCTACTGTTGGTTCAAATGATAACTTTTGCCCTAAACTGTATATGGTTTTGATTTCTGTGTTAGCATCAGTTTACCGATACCGGTACATGAAATGAGGTATTTTACATTTAACATGAAAGTTACGTGATGTATTGTAGATTATGGTGATCAACTACGATGTATAATTTGTAACATATTGATTTCTTACAGTTGTTGGTAATCCCCATAGCAACGAGAACCCAGCACTCTTGTCAATCAGCGTCTTATTCTGGCGCTGGCATAACGTATGGGCTGACCGAGTCGCAGACGAGTGCACAAATCACACGAGGGATGACGTAATATACGACATTGCTAAGAAATGGGTAACAGCCACGTACCAGGTAAAGTATTTATACCATAATTGCACGTTTGATTCCTTATGTCCTTTTTAAGAGAAATTTAATAAGTTTTCGCGGCTATGCATTTCAAAGTGAAAGATCGTAAATTTAACGTGAGCTTACGAGAAAAAGATAAAAAATATCCCGAACTTTTATTTTAGAGTAATCGCTGTCTTTCAAATTCCAGTTCAAATTAAATTATTCACATCCATTAAAAAGGCACAATAATGCATGTAATAATTATATAAAGAATGGAAAAAATCAATCAATACATCAAAAATGATAGATGTTTTAAAGTATGAGAGAACTTACACAATTTAGTGACAACTTTTTATACAGAAGAAAAGACATTTGACTATTATTTTTCTATCCTATTCATTCCAGAAAATCGTGTTTTATGATTTTCTACCTGCCTTTTTGGGCATGGATCCAAGTGAGATGGACGAATATAATTACAAAGGTAATTGAGACTACTATCATTCTTATGTCGGTAATGTATCTCATTTCTTAATCTTTGATTCTCGATGATCAGCAAGTATCCTGAATTCGTTGTCAAAATTGTACTTCCATTTTTAATTTGGTTGTAGATAAAAAAAGAAAGATAAAAAGTGCGTCTTTTTCACTCAAAGTAGAAACGAACAACACATCCATCAAATCATGACCCAATTTTTTTAATAAGACGGACATGTCTCTGTGCAAGACTTGGTATTTTGACAAAAATACACATTTCATTTGCCCTAAAGAGCTTTAAGTTTTAGAGATTAAACGCACTCCTGTATATTTGCATTTGACGTTTTTAAGGATGACGATATTGGTGTAACTTAAAATATTGTTGTCAAAAATATTGTTGTGCATACGTGCTATCTCCAGGTTCCAGTCAGCTTCGAGCAAGCCAGTCTGCATGAAGTGTGGATTGCCTTTTTTTTTTTTTTTTACTTCACCTTACCGAGTAATTATTGTCTGTATGATCTTTTGTTTAGGTTACAAACCGTATCTGAACCCTGGTGTATCGAACGAGTTTGAGGCCACAGCCATGAGGTATCTCCAAACTCTGATACCGCCTGGGATCGCACTCAGGTATGAACATCATATCCTCTATATTGCTCCTATTCACCCGACCCCACCCACTTACCGAGCAATCTACCTGCACTCTGTCGTCTGTAGCTCAATTCCTCGCCTCCTTTAATTGTTTCATTCCTTCAGTTGAAAGACGAATGGGTATGGTCCCATTGATAGAGGTGACATCACCTATTACCTGTATTCAGTCCATTTTATCCTCCCAATGCCAGGTGCAACACCTCGTTATATTACCTCTCCTCCTCACCTCCCCCCATTTTCCCAATCGCCCCATTTCTTCTGTGGAAAATGCATAATGGACCAACGCCCTATTTTGAATGTATAGGAAAACACCCTGTTTTATTACCCCTCCCCAATCCGTTCCATCCTCCCAATCTTCCAATTATAACGGGGACAACTCCCTTCAATATTACCCCTCACCTGTATCACTTCCACCCTTCCAATCGTCCCATCGCGTCAATTGCAAAATGAAGAATAGGCCTAACTATAGGGGGCCACGCCCTGTTTTATTACCCCTCTTCCTCAATCCTTTCAATCAATCGTCCAATCACTTCCGTGGGGAGACGAAAAGTATGGTCTGAGGAAATATAAGGGGCAATGTCCTCTCTAATTTTCCCTCTTCGTTCCTTGTTTTCTTTACTTCATTCAGTTTCAAGACAGAAAGCAATTAAAAGGGGTCGGACAATGTATCCTCTCTTGTTGCTTGTTGCCCCTCTTTCACCTTGTCTTACCTTTTATCTACCATTCAAACTCAGACAGATGAAAAAGACTTTGTTTTCAAAATCTCTACTAGAAATGATCTTACTTTGGAAATTTGGTCTTAATCCCGCTTTAATCACTGTAAATCTAAATGAATGTTTGGAGTTTTGATCTTATTTCTGTATACTACAGGAAGAACAATAATGGTTCGTGTGAAGTTGAGGTGACGGAGGATGGCTACCCTGGGCTTCGATTATGCAATACATTCTGGGATGGAAACGTAAGTTTGAATTCGGTTGATTTCGTTGATAATGTCGTCGTGTTTAGAAAAGTTGTTCGTCAAGTTACTCTGGAATAAAATAAGAATGTGAGCACAAAGTTAGCCTTTTATATAACAAAATGTGACTAGGGGTGTTTATTCATATGATTTTGACTGAAATCTCTGTAGCGCCATTGTGATACATGTGATATGGAAATGAGCTTGGTATATAATGCATGCGTAGTTTTCGTCCACTTATTGCATTATTCAAAGAATTTGTCGCCGCTTGATGTTCTTTATTATTTCAGACAACTCTCTAAATTCTTAAGATTGAAATAGATTGCGATCGGGGACCAGTCCAAAGTTGGATCGAGTTTTCGATCTACATGAAATAGATTTAGAATTCATTCTTATTCGATTGAAACTTTCGATCCAATTTTGGATATGTCTCTGCTAACAATATCTATGAGATTGACTTTAAATCTACGGAATTTAGATAGAAAACACATTTAACTTTCATCTTTATCTGCAGTCTTTTCTTCTGAAGTATGGATTGGACGACATCATTCTCGGACTCGCATCCCAGTGGGCCGAAGAAGATGATAATATCGTGGTTGAAGATCTTCAAGGTAACGTATTTTAATGTGCCACAACCAGGAGACCGAAAGCACCAATTCCTTTGAAAATGCAGTCAAATCTTAGTTGAGAGCTGAAAGGTTTTTGTCGACAGTTGTTGGACCAGGGCAGCTTCGGAATCTCTTGATTCTGGACAACGACATATTAGCAATTGTTTGTCTGGTGCAAATCTTCGGATGATCTGCTGTCCCAATAAATGGAAAAAGTCTGGATGTCTCAGTATGAAAGAGAAGCTGTGCAAATTGAGGCCTTCTGTACTTGTACAGGGCGCAATGGACCAACCCTTTATATAAAAAGAATAAATCTGAAGTTTAATTTCAGTCCGGCACACTCCAAAATTTGAATTAATAAAAAGAAATAATATTAACTGTAAATTACATAAAAAAATAATGACTGCAAAGGAAATCTATGATGAAAATATATAGTTTGATCTCAGTAAAACATAATAAAAGTAGACATAACAAATCACATTTCGTACATTTTTTTCTTTATCTGCTTCTGTCTCAGGCTATTTCTATGGGCCAATTTACGGTTTCACTCGTAGTGACCAAGTGGCCAACACAATACAACATGGGCGGGACCATGGACTACCGGATTACAACACGGCAAGAAGGGCACTAGGACTACAGCCCCTAAATATTACACAACTTAGGGATAGGTGTGAAAGCCAAAACTGTAAAATCTCTGATGAGGTAAGACCATTACATAGCCATACACAGAAATTGTATCAAGGGGGGGGGGGGGTAAGACGCATTCATAATAGAAGGAACTCAAAAGCGAGGGAGCAGAGCAACCGAGCTTGTCTTGGAGGCACTTCCGTATTATCTAGAGTGAAATTGAAGGATTTCGTGCACACGCATGCACTCTTGGTAAACTTTTATGAAAATTTTCAGTAAAAAAACGTTACTTTATAAAATTTATTGGGGCAGCTACCCCCTGGCCCCTATGCTGCATAATGATGCCATGATCTTATACAGCAGAGAGATAGTATTTAATTGATCGGAAATGTATTTGTTTTTCTAAGATATGAAATTAATCTGGTGGCTCAAGCAGAGAATACTCTTTTGCAACTCATGAGTGAAATTAAATATACCTCAAAGTGGCTATATCAAACCTTTAAAACTAGTTGTGGGCTTGTCAAAATATAAGTGCTCCATAATTGGCGGAGTAATAGATTCATTATTTTTATGCTTTGTAAATGTTAATTTATTATGGATATTGTCTTGATGAAAAATTAAAACAATCTGGAAAGGATACTGAAATAAGGTGCTTGCCTCACCATCTCATACATGTTACGTATCCGACCTTTGTACAAAATGTCATTTAATGATATCCTCGTTTCTATGGTTACTTATCCCGGAAAATCGTCTTCAATTTATACAGGTATTCGATAACTTGACGGTCTTGTACGATGGACGTGATGATGATATCGATATGTTTATCGGTGGAATGCTGGAAACCACTAGCGACGGTCCAGGAGAACTCTTCAAGCATCTGATCCTAGATCAATTCCTTCGAATCCGGGATGCGGATAGATTCTGGTTTGAAAATAAAGACAATGGGTGAGTCCACACCTCTTTAACTTGTCATTTAATCGTTTGACAATGACTTATGCGCTACATTTTGCCGGATGTTTCTTCAAATCTTACATCTCATGCATGCAGGCGCGGACCCATGGCGCGCGGGTTCGCCCCCCCCCCCCCACCCCATGGACCCAAACTTGTTCACAGAAAACACAATTTTGTTTTTGTATCTTATTCGAAGTGGGATGAAAATATGCCTTCTTTGTGATGATAAATTTGGAGTTATTGTACCCCTTAACCATAGAGCTATTACTTCCCTTGCATGCACGATAAACAAAAGTTGAAAGAATCTTTGGAGAAAAAATATTGAAAATATAATTCACTTTAAAGTACAATGAACCAATGATCGTTAATTGTCGTTAATATGCACGTGAAAAGGGGAAATCAAACATTAAAGTGATGATATATCATTTGAAAGTTATCAGGATAGGTAAGGCTATTTTCTAATTGCCCACTGACATTATTCCTTGGAGACCCCCCCAATAAAATCACAATTGAAATATTACTTTTTTACATTTTTACTTCTCAGAAATAAATCTATATTGACTGCCAAACAGGCATGGTGGCTTATAACAAACTCTTATATCAAAATGTGTGTTTTTATTATACATCATACAAATCAACATTGAATTTTCTTATATTATATAATTCGATGTTTTTCTTCATTTTGTCTGTTTTTAGATTATTTACTGAGGATGAGATTGAATATATTCGATCTGTTACCCTATGGGATGTTATCATCAATACAACAGATATACCGGATACAATGTTACAGAGAGATCCTTTCAAATTAACTGCAAGTAAGATTCCTCCTTTTTCATTTCTTTATTAATACACCAACGGGAATGATCAATACCTCAACGGGTTCCAATTATATATAGTATGAAATTAACCATGATTCGATTATTTTCATGTGCATTTTTTTATTTAACAATCGAATACCAATTCGAATCTTAACGATTTGAACGACGAAAATAATTTAAAAAACTCACTATTGTAATAAAAAATGAAAAAGAAGGAAGAGATAAGTTAGAGAAGTTAAAAGATGCAAGGTGGAGTAGAAGGGAGGCATATTATTATCATTATTCATCGGCTGTGAAGTTGTTCTTATCATTATTCATGGGCTGTGAAGTTGTTCTTATCATTATTCATGGGCTGTGAAGTTGTTCTTATCATTATTCATGGTCTGTGAAATTATTATTATCATTATTCATGTTTTTTGAAATTATTATTATTATTGCTGTTATCATTATTATTACTTTTATTATTATCATCATCATCATCATCATTATTGTTATTATTATTTTTAAGAAGAAGTAGTAGCATCAGCAGCAGCAGCAGTAGTAGTAGTAGTAGTAGTAGAAGTAGTAGTAGTAGTAGAAGTAGAAGTGGTAGTAGTAGTAGTAGTAGAAGTAGTAGTACTAGTATTAGTATAAATAGTAGTAGTAGTATTTTATTCGGCATTTCGACAAAGATCAAATCATAAGTAAATATGATTACAAGGAGGGTATAGGAACAAGGATATATACAGTACAAGTCCAGGTTGACAGGGAAAGGAAAAAGTTAAAAAAAAACACCAAAAACAAGTAAATAATGTATCCCGCATGCTCTCACGTTAATCGTTATTATGGACGTATTGTAATTGAAATTCTGGGTTTAACTAATATGCCAAGAGTACTGTTAAGAAACAGTCACATTTATATGACGCGTATGTTTTCTCTTATATCTTGTTTTACTCGAATCTGTGATGCAGTCGTCGTCGCCGTCGACGTCATCGTCCATGTTATTGTATTTCTCTTTCTCTTTATACAGACGATTCTTGTTTTTCGAATGTCGAGAACGCATCGTTGAAAGATAAAGATTTAGAACCCTGTGTGCCGCTCATCATATACGACTATTTCACCGGGAGCAAGATATCCTACGCCCTGACCTTCGCGTTGCTCTTTCTGTTCATCGTTGGTAAGAATAGTACCACTATGTTACATTATATTACATCATGAACACTTTCACAACAGTATCTTATATAAATCTCTGAATTTGTTTCCATCCCTAGGTATGTATAATAGGCAATTTATATTCAATTCATTTCAATTCAAATAAACATTTAATTTCTTCCATTTCATTACATTTTTCGTAAACTTAATTCATACATACATAAATTTGTCATGAAAAATATAAATATGTACATGTTGGGTATTAAGAAGAAGGCGTATGCCCTAAAAGCTGAGGCTTGTGGCGGGATACACCTATAGACAAACATACAATACAATAAACAATACAAAGGAAAGGGCAGAGAAAGATAAAGATTTAGAAAAGTGTGAATGAAATTGTTTATTAATTCCCTATTAAACAGAAGAAAAAAAACGGTCGACGCCTATTTCTATGCACATGTTTGCATAAGGTACATACATATTTGAACAAAACGGTTTGTTCATGTAGTGTACAATAATAGTTATCATAAATCTTCTGATTTCCATTAAAAATTACACAAAACCTAGGTAGAATATTCTAGTATTTTTCGATTTTATATGAAAAATGAAGAACATAGAAAAAATTATTTCTTATTAATTGCCATTAAAATGCATTTAATTGAAGCGCCTTTTGCTTGAGTGTCCAGATACCATTACAGAGGCCAATACTTTCTCGCGGGAGAGGGGGGGGCACTCCGCATGCTCAGTGAACCAAAATACAAATGTATTTGTTTGCTCTTTCTTTTTGTATCTTCATCGAAATTGTTTCAAAATTTATCCGTTTTGTTTCTCATTACATCCTTCAGGATGTGTTTTGGCTCTGTACATCATCGCAACAGTGCGCACGCGCAGGATAGAAGAAACCAAAAGAGCTATTCATAAATCTGCAAGAAAACAACATCCACAGGACACACAATCGTACCTCGGTAGTATAAAGCAACTTCATTTTCCATTTAATTCTTTGGGCGAATATCTATTTCATTTCGCCCGATTCAGTGAAACTTTCTTTGAGGATTGAAGTACTTCATGTTTTCCTTCCATTTCTATTTTGTAATTTTTATAACAAGTTCTGTCAAAACCATGGATACGAATATGACTGATATTTTGAATTCCAATTACTTTTAGTTGAATTCTGAGGATAATTATTTTGATCCCTAGCACAAAGAGTGAAAAAAAAATAGTTTGTGCTTGTAATGTTCTGTCTTATAGTTTTATCCTTTAATATTTAATGTTGTTCTCAACCTTCCACAAACATTTTCTTAATGATAGATAAGGAACAAATTATCTGGAAAAAAAATCATCTCTATAATTCTAAAGATTGGTGTCACATATCACAAGTATGCTATCAACTGAAGGATACCATTGGGTTTTAATGATGTTTTTATTATAAAATATATAATAATTATTATTGATATTTAGAGGTCCTGGGGTCCGTTGCAGAAAGAGTTGCGTTTAAACGCAAGTCAAAAAATCGATCGCAAGTCCAAAATGCGCGCTGTTGATTGGTTGAAAATCAAGTTGCGCATGATTTTTAGAGTTGCGTTTGATTGCAACTCTTTCTGCAACGGGCCCCTGGTCTACTTCCGTTCAGATTGTAAATGCTTTTAACGTTGATTTTAATTATTCACTTCAATCTAACACCTCAATTCAATCTTGTCATCAGCGAATGAATGGTCTGGATTTGATGAACCTGGGAAGGAGATAGAGGTATGTCTTGGTCCCAATGAATGTATTCGAGTGATGGGTCAACGAGGATCAAAACTTCATAGAAGCATTGATGTAGGTCACCCTCAGAGAATTACCATCTTCATGAGCTCAGATTCAAAGCAGCGATACATCCTGGTCAAGCTAGAGAAAGAGTGAGTATTGTTGTTATCATTATCACTATCATCATCATTATCATCATTATCATCATCATCATCATCATCATTACCGTCATCAACATCATCAACTTCATCACCATCATTATCATCATCACTATCATCATTATCATCATCATCATCATCATCGCCATCATCATACTACTACTACTGCTGCCACTACTACTACTACTACTACTACTACTACTACTACTACTACTACTACTACTACTACTACTACTACTACTACTCCTACTCCTCCTACTCCTACTACTCCTACTACTCCTACTTCTACTACTACTTCTACTAATACTACTCCTACTACTCCTACTCCTACTACTACTACTTCTACTACTACTACTACTACTACTACTACTACTTCTACTACTACTACTACTACTACTACTACTACTACTACTACTACTTCTACTGCTACTTCTACTGCTACTACTTCTACAACTACTACTACTACTTCTTTTATATACTTCTACCTTTATTGTAAGTAATACCCTTTTTTCACTCTATCATAGGTACGACCTCGTTCTCAAGTTCCACCACGTCGACGATCGTCTTGAGTTCGTAAGCGATCTCCAAAGCTTCATCGGAAGACAGCAGAAAGGAGTCGTGATCGAACGTCGTGAACTCCGGGAGTACGACCTTCTTCGGATGGCCGTTACTAAGCAACAACGACAGGCAGTTCTCGAGAAGTTCATTCGACTTGCTCTCAATTATGTAAGTTTTGTTCTAATCTAGTTGGCCTCTACATATTTTGATTTAGAAAGTGACTTAAAAGTGAAGTTGAAAGGTGAAAGATGAAGAAAAATTACGCAATAGGACGCTTTTTTTTCAAGATGTCTATATATGAGATTTTATTTCCCTGTTTAAGGATGAAGATCTGAAGATAAAATGCAGTATCAATGGTAACCATCTATGTCTGCTAAATGGCAATGTAATAGCATGGACCCTACCACATGGTAAGAGCTCCTAATTCTAGGAATCTTTTTCCTTAATCAATGAAAATTCGATAGATATTTTAAAGCCAACTCAACAGTCAGTATTTAGAAACATTTCGCATTTACATTTTCCGCTTTGAATATAAAGCGTTTCTAGGAGCATAAGACGCATTTTCATGATTTCATTTTCTCAAACTACATGTATGTTGCGAGCCTCAATCGCATGTAAACATGATGCAAGAATCTATTCATAAGCTTATATAACCAAATCAAAATGTTACATTTATTTGAGCTTACTCTTGATATCTTTTTTTGTTAAGACTGTGTATCCATGCTTTTATTGTCCCCTTCCCGCATCCTTGATGCTCTAGGAAGGTGATAGTCCCGAGGAATTGATGGAAAGCATCACCCAGTTGGATGATGGTCAAGCAGTCATGGAATGTGAACTCAGCAAGTACGAGTTCGGTGAACTCCTTACGCTCAAGCCCGACTCCCAGTTCGTTCAACTCATGTTCGAGCTCGTCGACAAGGATGGGAGCGGATCAATCTCCTTCAGAGAGTTCCTAGATGTCACCGTCATCTTTGCCAAGGGTAGGTCGAAGCACGAGTCATCTTTTCACATTATGTATTTCGATGTAAATGCATGGGGATTTGTGCGACAGGTGTTACAGATTCTCCATGGTCTAGAGTAAGTTTTGGGGAAGAGGGTTCTCCCAAAACAATCTTCACATGGCTAAAATGTCGATTTGAATTACAGAATATGAGGCAATGTTTCAATAACAATAGCATTCCGAATTAAAAAAAAATATTTCAAAAGTTACATCAAATTTATAATTCCTTCATTTAAGGGATATCTTTAATTGATCTGAGGTCTCGTGGCTGAAATACTGATCCCTTGGCACTCACGCGATCATGGCGATACAGAATTTCGAACGACCGACGAATTTGCAAACTTTGGCAAAAAGGATGCGATATATTTATTCTGGTCCAATCACTTCCACACGTACATGTGTATTTTTTAATACTGATTGCAATCATAACATTGTTTCAGAGGACAGCATACTCTAATTGATTACTTGCGATATCTGGCGTATTGAATCATGATGTTTATTAAAGAATTCTGCGGTTTGATCATTTCAGGTAAACCAGAGGACAAGATCAAGCTGATGTTCGATATGTATGACGTAGATAATTCAGGAGCATTGTCACGTGATGAATTCAAAATCATGCTCAGGTGACCAGTACAATTTTTTTTAGCAAGATGAAGATATGCAGTTTATTCTCGAACGCACGTTGTTTTTTATAGCTTTATTATAAAATGTAAAGATTCTGAAATAAATTTAAAAATGAATTAGTTAGACTTTGATCGAAGCGTCTGGCAAATGAGTGTCGTGGAATCCATAACATCAAACATGTCAAATAAGTGTCAGTTTGGCGTTATTGCCCTCTAGAATGAAGAATTTATCTCCATCCTCTTATTTGTTGTTTATTATCATAATTATAATCATCACTATTATCACCATCATCACCACTACTATCATCACTATCATCACCATCATCACCATCATCACAACCATCACCATCATCACCACCATCATCACCACCATCTTTATCATCACTATCATCACCATCATCACTATCATCACTATCACCACCACCATCACTATCACCACCACCATCACCATCATCACCATCATCATCATCATCACCATCATCACCATCATCACCATCATCACCACCATCACCATCATCACCACCATCATCACCACCATCTTTATCATCACTATCATCACCATCATCACTATCATCACCACCACCACCACCATCACTATCACCACCACCATCACCATCATCACCATCATCATCATCATCACCATCATCATCATCATCACCATCATCACCATCATCACCACCATCACCATCATCATCACCATCATCACCACCATCATCATCATCATTATCACCACCATCATCACCATCATTATCATCACTATCATCACCATCATCATCACCATCATCACCATCATCACCACCATCATTATCATCACTATCATCACCATCATCACTATCATCACTATCACCACCACCATCACCATCATTATCACCACCATCATCACCATCATCACCACCATCATTATCATCACTATCATCACCATCATCACTATCATCACTATCACCACCACCATCACTATCATTACCACCACCATCACCATCATCACCATCATCATCATCATCACCATCATCACCATCATCACCATCATCACCATCATCACCATCATCATCACCATCATCACCACCATCATCATCATCATCATTATCACCACCATCATCACCATCATTATCATCACTATCATCACCATCATCATCACCACCATCACCATCATCACCACCATCATCACCACCATCATTATCATCACTATCATCACCATCATCACTATCACCACCACCATCACTATCATTACCACCACCATCACCATCATCACCATCATCATCATCATCACTATCATCACTATCATCACTATCATCACTATCATCGCTAGCCATGATCATCATGCATCACATCATCCTCTTTCCTTCACAACTATGCACCGCCATTACCGTCATCATCATAATGTTTCCGACCTTTTTTTTTTCTTTCCCCTTTTTTCACCCAGGTCGATGTTGGAGACGAACAGCGCTACGTTGGAACAGGAAAAGATGGATGACGCCATCGCATCAATGTTTAAGGATGCTGGATTCGAAGAGAAGGAAGAATTGACCTTGGATGATTTTAACATCTTAATGGGAGACAACAAAGAGAGCTTCAGCAAGTCTACCATTGGACTAGGTTTGTTACCATATTTATTTATTTATTTATGACACATATTTAAAAGGGTAGCCCAATCAGCAGAAACACTGGTTTTCATTGGGCCCTTTGTAAAATACAATGTAAAATATGCATGAAAATAACCACAAAGATGTATATCAGCCCAGTAGAAACAGACTAAGATGACAAAACAAGACAAACTATATACATAGTGCACATCAATATGTAAACAAAGTACAGAACAAATGTGAACATTTAGTAACCTGAGGAAATCGTTGAGTGAAACAAAAAGGTGAATTAAAAAAAATGCATGGCTAACAGCAATAAATACATACATGCAAATACTGCTCGATTCTTTAACAGAAAAGATTAAACAAAAGAATATAGAAAATGTAAAATTAAATTTGGCTAAGCGAATTAAACTAAATGTGTAAACATTCGCATTCAGTACTTATACATCCATAGATACAAATATAAAAAAATATAAACATTATCTGACATAATCTACTATACACCATCAACATCAAATCAAGATAAAAAGACTGAAATTGTATGACCTTTTGATTTAATAAAGTGGGGGTAAGTAGTAGCATGGAGTTGATTTTTAATATGTTTACAGATTATTTTGAAAGCACTGAGAACCATCATTTAAGTAGCAGTATATTAGCACTATATTAACTCTTAGCACCATAGTAACTCTTAGCTTTTTATGCGCCTTGAGCACTACACAGAGTATATTTGGCACTTTACAAGTCACATTATTATTATTATATAATATAGCAACTCTATTAACGTGATGATGAAGATCCGTTTGGTGCTTGTTTTTATCTTGGTGTTACAGGCGCGAATTCGTCTGACTAATGTAGCTCAGAAGTCGCATGTTAGTTTAGAAACATGATACAGATGCCTCCCATAGCCATACGCAACTGGGAGGGTGGGTGACTCTTGTCCCCCGGATTTGTACAAATATTCTCGAAATATCAACCAAAAGTGCCCCCAAAATAGCGCACTAGAAAACACCTTGGTCGCTTGGCTCCCTCACGTGTGTGTATTTGCTACTAGTGCATACGACCAGGGATATCCCTGATACGACCATGGCGACATTTTGGTAGGTGGTGGGGTGGTTGACTCGTAAAATGAATCGCAGCACAGCTGGTGTAAAATCCAGCTCATCTATCGTGAACATCATGCAGCTATCAACACCAAACTTGGAATCACAGCTAATTACGGCCAAATACGATTGGTTTAGATCAAGCTTTTGTGAATAATACCATAATGTCAAGGCCTTTTACTTATCTTGAAACTGTACAGACTCATTCTGGGCCAAACGCAGAACATGGCGAAAGCGGATTTTGAAAAGATCGAGAGGCGCGTTTTAGAATCCTTTACTATGGTAACCACAACACTATATTATTTTGCACTGCACTGTATGGTCCAAATATGAATTTCCTATTATATCAGAACCTTATTCCAATTCATTTCATATCTTATATCCAGATTCTTACTAGCTAACCCTTTTGACTTTCTCAATCTAGGAAATATTTTGTGTCAGACAATCTTGATGACATTCCCCCCACCTATCTTAATCTTTTCATTCTAGAATGAATTGTATGCACTTCGTTCTAATAGGGCTGTTATTGGGATTTTTCTTTCATTTCTAGTGAACAGACTCAGAAAATATTGAAGCCGGATTTGAAAATCTTTCAAGATGACCGGTTGAGAAATCGTTCTTGTTTGACTATGGTAGACCAATTGCTCTGAATCACATGTTTGTCCATCATCCATTCTACACAAAGCCGTAGCTTTTCCTTAATGTCTAAACATTATTCCTCATCCAAATCCGTTTGAAATTATTATTATCATTTTAATTTCTGTTCTTTCATTGCTAGTCATTCACTTTCATATCTTTTGGGTGTTACGCGAATTTTTAAACCGAATTATTCATGAGTGGTTCGCTTCTTGCGATAAATTAGTCTTTGATTCAAGGGTATAGGAGACCCTTATAAACTTCTCTTCTTAAAATAATTAAAGCAATTGGTTATTATTCTAAATCACCCCTGTTGATTATAATTTTTTTTTTGGTTTTAAAGTAAATTAGTGTTTGTTGACGGAGGAATACTCGGATCTAGAAGCTTCAGGTTAGAAATATGTCTGTATTTATAGACTAAAAGTACAACGTGACGACAATGGTGTTGCTCAAATCTCTCCGGTCTCTCTCTCTCCCACTCTCTGAGTCTCTCTCATCTGTTCATGCTTTGTTCATATAATTTCGTTTTCATCTGCATTTTATACCTATACTGAAAACGTATATTTTGAGGGGAAAAGTTTATTTTCTTAAATTGTTCTGTGTCCAGATAATTTTCATTTTCTAATGTAGGACACTGCCCAAACGGAATGACATTTCTCTCTCAAAGTACACGTTTACTTCTTCAAACTTTCTTTCACATTATAATTACATGTTACATTATGGTTTATATCCTGTTTATGTATCTATCATCTGTCATGTATCACTGAACACATGTATGACATCACACCCGACCCTTCGCTCCCTCGCCCTTCACCCCCCCCCCCCTTTCTCTTACTCCATCAGACTTTCTTTCACATTGATCATAATTATATATAACATTACAGTTAATATTGCGGTTTATTAAATTGTAACTTTATACTGTATACATCCCTTCACACAACTGACAAAATGGAACATAACAATAGAAAGCATTGTGTTGTGTTTACTGGCCTATCATGAAAGCATACGTGTCTTCATTTCTGTTCTCTCTCCTCTACAAAAAATAATTTATATATGAACACAGAAAATCAGGGATATGTTCAGCAGCTGTTAAAAGTTATCCATCACTGTTAAAGGGCAAGTCCGGCCAACAAAAAATGTTATTTGATTAAAAAGAGACAAATCAAAGAAGCATAACACTAAAAATTCATCAAAATTGGACTTAAATATGAAATTTATGACATGCTAAAGTTCCGCTTAATTTAACAAAACAGTTATAAGCACATCCTAGTCGGTATGCAAATGAGGGACCTTTACATCACCCACTCACTGTTTTTTTTTTTTGCATTTTATTGTATTTATTCAGCTTTTTGAACACATTGAGGCAGGGAGGCAGATTGCGAAGCGAATTGCTCATGAATAATTCATAATTCTTCAGTGGCCATCCTATGGTTTAAAAATTCGCCGCCCGCACGGTCAGCATCCGGACGCCATTTTTAAACCCGATCTGTATCTGGGCACTATTTCATCAGAGTTGTCTACAGACTACAGTGATTTAATTGTCATCTCTGATCATTTAAAAATGATTTCTTTGGTTTCATATTGTAGGATACATTGGTTGAATGATATAATCGACTTATTAATCTAAGTTGTGAAAAAAAATTCTTGATGTCACCTTTATCCATTATTCACTTTGCACGCGGCATCATTCTTTGATAGTGAAACACATAGCTTTGAATTTGAGAGAGCAACATACAATCCGTCCTCCCGAAATTGTTTTCTAACACAATTCTTTATCCTGCTTAGGACAGGGATGCCCACATCATCTGTCATATCTATTATGATGAGGCTTTCTCTTTTCTCACATTTTCGTTTCATGTTACTAAAGACGGCAATTTGCACACTTCTTGGAAGTGCTATTCCTTTGGTCGGATCGGTTCATCCATGCTCTCACATCGTTCTAAACATGTTTAGAGTTCTGGTTTATTGTTGTTTTGATCTATATTGTCTTTTTCTCCTTAACATCAATTTCACCACAACTTCTTCAACCTCTTATTGTACCCATTATCGTAATACATGTAGCTGTAATCAAGGTCATTATTATCGTTACTATAGCCATCATCTTCATCATCTTTGCTATCTACATCACCATCATCCTTCATCTTCATCGTCGTTATTATCATCGCCATTATCATCATCATCACGTGTTTCATCATTACTATCATCATCGTCATCATCATCATCATCATCATATTAATTATAATTATCTTCATCATCGACATCATCATCATCATCATCGTCGTCGTCATTACCATTTTCATTACCATTATCTTCGCCATTATCATCATCATTGTTATTATCATCTTCATGAGAATAACAATGATGATAATAATCATTAGAATTATCATTCCATCTCCATAGTTCAATTCAATTCAATTTGTTCAATTCTATCATCATCATCACCATCATCGTCATCTTCATTATCTTCACCATCATCTTGGTCATCAATATTGCCATCTTTTCCATCATCAGTATCATTATCATAATTATCATCGACATCATTAACACGTTTTCACCATCATCATCGTCGTTCTCGTCGTCATTATCATTCACAGGAAAGAGCGCTCCTGGAGTCGGAAAGAACAAAAATTCAGGGAGCAAGAAATCTCGAGATGGAAGCAAAAAGAGCAAAGACGGAAACCGAGACAGCAAGACAGAAAAACGCAACATTAGGAGTGCTTTGTCAGGATACGTGTAAGTTCATGTTCTTACGTCACATATAACGTCTTTCGAGCGAGCAAAGCGATCAACGGAGAAACATAATAGATCTGTTGAACGTATTGTGCGTTATTGATATACACTGTAAATTTTACAGTGCAAATCTACAGATAATAATGTTGAACGGTTAGGCATCTTAATTATTAAAGTAATTGGTACTTCAAACAGACAAAATCATCCTGAATTTATATTTTACAAGCAATATCAAGAGCACTCATTTATTATCATAAAGATAACTCTTTACACTACAGGTGCAATGAAAACAAAAAGAATTTGTTTTATGGTGTCCGATAATATAATTTTAATGTTCAATAATTTGTTTATTTGCGTGCGAGAGTATAGTTTATGATACACGAGAATATAAGTATAGTTTATGGTGTCCGAGAATATAGTTTAAGGTGTATAAGAATATAGTTTATGGTGTCCGAGAATATAGATTATAGTAATCGAAATATTGTTTATTGTATGCGAGAATATTTCTTATGGTGTTATGTGAAACTACTATAATCATATATACTTAATAATATCTTATACGTCTTCGAAGTAAGCAAAATCTGGCAATGAGGTGCAAGATTAGTAGAGGTAGCATCCGCTTTCAGATTGTATCTTTAAGAAGGAAATACCTGTCGCAGGCGGAAGTGCGATCAAAACACAAGATTACAATATTTACCGATCACACTTGGTCATAAATATGTATCCCTGACAAAGATGACCAAGTGAGTTAAAAACCGAGAAATATTTCAGAAAGCCAACAAGGAAGTTGTCTTTCTCGTCAGATGTAAGCTCCAGGAACTGTTGACGACGTAAAATATAATCACTTCCGGGTCAAGAAGTGTCAATCAATCAGGGGCCCGTTGCAGAAAGAGTTGCAATCAATCGCAAGTCTTAAAATCATGTGCAACTTGATTTTCAACCAATCAACAGCGCGCATTTGGGACTTGCGATTGATTTTTTTGGCTCGCGTTTAAACGCGACTCCTTCTGCAACGGGCCCCAGGCCGCGTTGCACAAGAAGTTGCTGGTAATATTTAATATCAATGAAAACGCAACTTCAAAATCATATGCAATTTGATTTTCAACCAATGCCAAGTTCATTCTATTATTAGTTGTCAGTAGCACTTGATTTATCAAGTTGCGTTTAAAAATGAATCCCTATTTGCAATGGCCCCTTTTGATCAGTAATGATCATTAATATATTTGGGCTTTGTATCCATGTACTGATTTATATTTTCGTATATGAAATGCTAGTAAACAAAAAATTAACAATTACAATATAAATTTGGTTATTAGATTATTTAACTAAGTCTTTGGAGTGATAGAGACAATCGAAAGATTGCGAACCCCATCACTATATACCGAAACCAGATTCTTCATTAAACAATGTTAATAATTGGGGGAAATGGCAGATAACGGAGGAGAACACAAATCATTCAACAAGGGCTATCAAATCAGTTGTCATAAAAAGCACTATACCCATTACATAACATCCTTCAAGAAATAAAATCAATATCTTATTGATGTTTAATCATTCTGTTTAAGGTAAACACAACTACAGGATGTAGATATCGGTAACAAAGATAGCATGTCACAATTATGTGTATTTACCTGGTTATAGCACATCGTAATTTCAAAGCTTAGGAAGGACATCCAGTGGTATTATGACCATTGACCTGATAATTGCTTAGTTCTGACATCGAAGATTAGGAAGGGCACAAATGTCCGAGAAGAATATGTATAAAGACAGTTTTTGCATGTTTTCATTCATAAAGCACCACAAATTTAAGTAATTTGTGATTTTATTTTTATTTTCTAAATACTATATAATCCGAAGAAAATAGTAAGATCCATATTTTCAATAACTATATGAAATGACATACAACTGCATTTTATACCAGAAAGAAAGGTGTTGAGTTCTTACAAAGAGTGTCATTCATAATC
The DNA here is from genome assembly GCF_018143015.1 of Lytechinus variegatus. Taxonomy (NCBI): domain Eukaryota; kingdom Metazoa; phylum Echinodermata; class Echinoidea; order Temnopleuroida; family Toxopneustidae; genus Lytechinus; species Lytechinus variegatus. Next base: position 26,549,999 of record NC_054744.1, on the reverse strand, counting down.
ATTCTTTTTTTTTTCCATTCTTGAAAGGATGCCCGCCTGACCTTTGAAAAACAGAAAACGAGAGGAAATATAAGTGAATTTGGGCCCAAATCATTCGAGGAGAACAGAGTAATGGAATTTAAAATTTTGATATATGGCCAAATTGTCATGAATTTCATGAAGTGCCATTTTCTCAGAAAAACACTTAACCCATGCATTTGATATAACCAGACTTGCCATTTCTATTACGCCTTTAAGATTACGAGAATACAATACAAATACAGTATCATAATTGTCTTGTTAGATATCACTGGTTTATTTTCATTAATGTCATTTTTTTCCATCAGCGGCCGTCGGTCGGGAAAGAAGAAGAAGCCCTCGGATGTGAAAATTCGAACGGTAGAAAAGAATTACCAAGACAACAAAATTGTCCGCTTCTATAACGTTGTCACAAGCTACATTGAAAACAACAAGTTGGAAATCTTCTGGTTATGTCTCTATATGTTGATCATGAGTGGTATCTTTCTTCAGAAGTTCTTCCGTGAGTGCAATGTTCGCATATTTATTTTGCTTTGTCCTCATGAATAGTTAAATTACACTGAATGGGGCCTATTTGATGAGATTTTAAACAGTTTTTAAAAGGGATTATAAAGGATTTTTATTACAGAAATCATCCGAGCAAGTAAAGGATAATTTACTTTTTCAAAATAGATTTTAAACAAAATAGAATAGTTGGACATAATTATAACTGAAAGAAAGAATAATTCCAGTGCATTACGAGTGAATGGGGGTAAATAGCAAATTCAATAATCTGAATTCTGATCAGCCAATATATTTTCACGGTGTCCAGCATAAGCTGCCGCCACTGGAAAGGTATTTCCAGAGTAGAGTAACTCAATGATACTCTCCTATAATTTCATACAATTAATAATGCATGCATTACCAGAGCGTCTTTATCTGTATGTCACCATGGTTAGCAAAAATGTTTGCCCTTATAATTCATAACAGAATATCGAACCTTCACGGAACATAAGGGCACCCGTCGAATAACCAGTTGGGGTCTTCCCATTACCCGTGGGGCTGCTGCTGCCCTGATGTTCACATATTCCACTCTGCTCGTTACGGTCTCTCGCAACACCATCACCAAACTAAGAGAGACTTTTCTCGCCCACTACGTCCCCTTTGATGCCTACCTCAGCTTCCACAAGCTTGTGGCCTACACGTCATTAGGCTGGTCAGGTAATTGAGATCCCCTAAAGAGAGAAAGAGAGAGAGAGGGGGAGGGGAGGGGGCGATTTAAGCTAAAGGTATAAATATATCCCTCAAGTATTACTTTATAAAAAAATAAAAACTGTACTTATAAAATACAGCTGAGCGGGTCTCAGCAATTGAACTACATCCGACACTCATTAATAAATGAATGCAAAATTGTGTTTGTCTTTTCCTGATTGCTAATACCCCCATTACACCAACGCTACGTCCATGCAGTTCTCGCTACGTCAAAGAAAAATTGCCATGACGCAGTGGGAACTGCTGCAGCGTACTGAGAGCGTAGAGAGAACTGTTATTGACGTGGCAAAGTCTGCATGATCTCCGAAAACAAATTTTCCGCTACGTGGACTTTGAACATGTCCAAAGTCCGCGTAGCGGAAGCGCCGTCTAAACCGAGCGTAGTAATGACGCAGTAAAGACCTACCAACAGCTTCATAGACGTAGCAGACGCCGAAAGAACGTGGCAACAATTCTGTCCATGTCTACTGTACTGCCACTACGCGGCCACCACGTAAACTCGGTTGGCTCTACGTCCAAATAGACGAAGGTACAGAAAGTCGCGCAATCTGCTGGATGTAGTCGGAACGTAGCGGGAACCGTTTCGACGCAGCATGGACCGGCTCTGCGCGCAGAATGAACTTTGTGGGCACACTACACACGCAGCATAAACGTCACATTAACGTGATGCGGACGTAGCACGCACGTGACAATTTCACATCTTTCGAGAAATTCAAACAAAGTTGGCGCCACGTCCCAGGGTTTCTTCTGAACTTCAAGAACGTAGCGGGAACTTCGTCTGGTGTAAAGGGGTTATTAGAAAGGGGTACTGCATGTAAGCAAGCAACTATAATACAGAAGGCTTATTAAGGTCCTCTCCGAGGGACCTGGTAATGGATAACAGTCTTACGAAATGGCACTATTGCATCAATTTGGATTCCAACCGTGGCCATTGGAATTCGATTCCCCTGCTTTCCTGTCATGTATCCTCCTTATCCTCTACGAATGAAGCATTTGAAATCATTGTTTATATATTCCAATTAGGTGCAGTAGTAGGTCCATACTATAGTTGGCCATGATTATACTTGCTAAAATAAAATTAAAGGCCCTAAACCGCAAATTGCACCTAAACCGCAAATCGCCGCCTAAGCTTGTAGAAAAAAAGTATTTTTGAAACGAAGGACCTTGGATGAGTGGTTTCACTCCCCTGGTAACATTCAGTATTAAAGTTTGAATTTTTTTGAAAATAAGCTACTATTACTACTACTACTACCACTACTACTACTACTACTCCTACTCCTATACTACTACTACTACTACTACTACTACTACTACTACTACTACTACTACTACTACTACTACTACTACTACTACTCCTACTCCTACTACTACTCCTACTACTACTACTACTACTAAAACTACTACTACTACTACTACTCTTACTGCTACTACTACTTCTACTACTGCTACTACTACTTCTACTACTACTACTACTACTACTACTACTACTACTACTACTACTACTACTCCTACTCCTACTCCTACTACTGCTACTACTACTACTACTAAAACTACTACTACTACTACTACTCTTACTGCTACTGCTACTACTACTTCTACTACTGCTACTCCTACTACTACTACTACTACTACTACTACTACTACTACTCCTACTCCTACTCCCAAGGGCGCCGGAAGCGGGGGGGCAGGGGGGGCACTTGCCCCCCAAATAAAATTATGGGGGGGCAAAACGAGATTTTGCCCCCCCAAATGTGCCCCCCTGAAGGTAGAAAAATTGTAAATTATTTAAGGATAAAAGTAAACGATGAAGGCACTTTTCTGCCTAAAAATTGTCATTTCCATTGTCAAAAATGAAAAATTTTTGCCCCTGACGGGGCAATTACATTATCACAGTAAGCCTCGCGTCTTTCCTCTGTGAAACATACCTTTGATAAGCCCCTTTTCCATCTTATTACAGTGTGATAACGTTTAACCTTTTAATGAATACATTTCAGACTAAAACCGAATGGCAAGCTATTTTTTTTAATATCTAAACCTACAAATTATGAAAAAGATGGATATCTTCTTAGATAAATTATTTGATTTTATATATTTCGATCTAAAAAGTGAAAAAAATCAAGCACGTTTTGAAATAAAGAGATGGCTGTGTATTTATGCAAAGCGCGAGCGATTTTTTTCTTAGATAAATTATTTGATTTTATATATTTCGATCTAAAAAGTGAAAAAAATCAAGCACGTTTTGAAATAAAGAGATGGCTGTGTATTTATGCAAAGCGCGAGCGATTTTTTTATTTTTATACTATGACCCGAAAGTTTTCTTTTTTTCCCCCAATTATTCCCCTCCCTTCCATCATTCAACTTTCTTCCCGGTCCTATCTTCTTATTTTTCGCCTCACCTTCCGCCACTTCGCCCCCTTGATGGCAGGAATTTTGTGTAAAAATGGAATATAAGTCTCGTTAATAGAGTGTCTAAAAACAAACTTTGGGGGATTAAACATAGTTAAAGTTCACTGTGAAGGATTAATCATAACTCATGAAAACTATTCTTTATACTACAATGAAAATATTCTTATATTCCAAGTAAATTTGGAATAAAGGGAAAGTGAATTGGCTTAACAAAGGTATGATTTTACTGGGTATGCAACATTCTCGTCTAACCGTCTTTGCACTAAATTTACTTATAAGTATCCAGAGGCGATTTTCTTTTTTCGTCATTTTTATTAGTTATGAAATTGACAATGGCCATTGATGTCATAAATGTCATCACTCTTTGGTTGGCATATAGGGCTAGATGCGAGTTCGAGAATAGTTGGGCCGGTATGCCTTTTCTTTTCCTAACCAAGTTCTTAACAAAAACTATCTGTTTATATATATATTTCGAAATTCGAGGATACATGTGTATGATTTCGATTTTAAATCATGTATTTTTTCCATAATAAAAGAGCACAAATAGTAGGTTGACATTTGATATTATGTACCCCCTTTCCAAAATGGTAGGGGGTTCGCGTACCCCTGGGATTTCCGCCCATGGTGATGGGGGAGCTTCTGCATTTTCTAGAATAAAATTGAAAAAATTCGTGCACACTTTTGGTGAATTTTGCCCTCTCGATCGGCGGCCCCCGGCTGCGTACGGTCATGTTTGTCATCTTAAAGTCTTTAAAAGGCCTATATTACATTGGTTTGAAACAATTGAGTTTGCAATAAGGCTCGTAATTTACTGGAACTGCGACCCTGATCATGAAGAAACACCAGTCTGGGTCAGAAGGGAGGAAACAGAAGGAGCAAAAAGAACTCCAAGACTGTTTAATTCTCAAGAAATTTATTTTTGAATGCTCTTAGAAACGCAACTTTTACACTCAATTTTTACACAAAGTTCTTACCGTGGGGGGGGGGGGGGTCCCACACCCTCTCCTGCTCGATCGCTTCCGTATCTCACGCTTTCAAAAATATTGTGCCCCTTTTTGCCCCCCCAAAACTGAAAGTGTTCCGGCGCGCCTGCCTACTCCTACTCCTACTACTACTACTACTACTACTACTACTACTACTACTACTACTACTAAAACTACTACTACTACTACTCTTACTGCTACTACTACTACTACTACTCTTACTGCTACTACTACTACTATACTGCTACTCCTACTACTACTACTACTACTACTCCTACTCCTACTATACTACTACTACTACTACTACTACTACTACTACTACTACTAAAACTACTACTACTACTACTCTTACTGCTACTACTACTCCTATACTACTACTACTACTACTACTACTACTACTACTACTACTACTCTTACTGCTACTACTACTACTCTTACTGCTACTACTACTTCTACTACTGCTACTCTTACTGCTACTACTACTTCTACTACTACTACTCCTACTCCTACTACTACTCCTACTACTACTACTACTACTCCTACTACTACTACTACTACTACTACTACTACTACTAAAACTACTACTACTACTACTCTTACTGCTACTACTACTTCTACTACTGCTACTCCTACTACTACTACTACTCCTACTACTACTCCTACTCCTACTACTCCTACTACTACTACTACTACTACTACTACTAAAACTACTACTACTACTACTCTTACTGCTACTACTACTTCTACTACTACTACTCCTACTACTACTCCTACTACTACTACTACTCCTACTACTACTACTACTACTACTACTACTAAAACTACTACTACTACTACTCTTACTGCTACTACTACTTCTACTACTGCTACTCCTACTACTACTACTACTACTACTACTACTACTACTACTACTACTCCTACTCCTACTACTACTACTCCTACTACTACTACTACTACTACTACTACTACTACTAAAACTACTACTACTACTACTCTTACTGCTACTACTACTTCTACTATACTGCTACTCCTACTACTACTACTACTACTAACAGACGACTGTTAAGGCCCTAAACCGCAAATTGCACCTAAACCGCAAATTGCCGCCTAAGCATGTAGAATATTAACAAGGACCGTGTGCGCGTAAGAGGCGTGAACACAGAGGGCGGCAAACATAAATCGCAGAAGGATAGAGGTTGAAGAGTGAGGAATTAGAACTAGGGCGCTGATCTCATTTTTATGAGAAATGTTGTTGTTGATCCCTTTGTTGATACACGTATTTATTTATTTGTTTATTTATTTAAATATTTTACCAGGGTGCTCATTCAACATAAAGTTGGTCTCCCATGGGGCCCTAAAAGGCTATCATTATTGTTCTTCTTGTTTGTTGGTTTTGGACTCTTGGTTATGGTGGGAGTTGGGCAACTTGGGCTGTACATAGTGCCGTTTTTTTTTTTTGGTGTTTTTTTTTGTGTATCCCTAATTCTCCCCTAGTATAATCTAACGCCTGTAGGTTTAAGCAAAGGAAAAGGAAAAGGGAAGAAATGAAAGGCGGAAAATAAAGAAAGAATCGCTATAAATAATTTTTTAAATATTTATTATAATCTTTTTAAAACTTTAATACAAAATGTTACGAGGGTAATGAAGCCATGTACTCATATTATTATAGTCATAATCAGTACGAAATAGTAGTAGTAGTAGTAGTAGGAGTAGCAGTAGTAGAAGTAGTAGTAGCAGTAAGAGTAGTAGTAGTAGTAGTTTTAGTAGTAGTAGTAGTAGTAGTAGTAGGAGTAGGAGTAGTAGTAGTAGTAGGAGTAGGAGTAGCAGTATAGTAGAAGTAGTAGTAGCAGTAAGAGTAGTAGTAGTAGTTTTAGTAGTAGTAGTAGTAGTAGTAGCAGTAAGAGTAGTAGTAGTAGTAGTTTTAGTAGTAGTAGTAGTAGTAGTAGTAGTAGTAGTAGGAGTAGGAGTAGTAGTAGTAGTAGTAGTAGTAGTAGTAGTAGTAGTAGGAGGAGGAGTAGCAGTAGTAGAAGTAGTAGTAGCAGTAAGAGTAGTAGTAGTAGTAGCAGTAAGAGTAGTAGTAGTAGTAGTTTTAGTAGTAGGAGTAGTAGTAGGAGTAGGAGTAGTAGTATATTAGTAGTAGTATAGTAGTAGTAGTAGTAGTAGTAGTAGTAGTAGTATAGGAGTAGGAGTAGTAGTAGTAGTAGTGGTAGTAGTAGTAGTAGTAATAGTAGCTTATTTTCAAAAATTTTCAAACTTTAATACTAAATGTTACCAGGGGAGTGAAACCACTCATCCAAGGTCCTTCGTTTCAAAAATACTTTTTTTCTACAAGCTTAGGCGGCGATTTGCGGTTTAGGTGCAATTTACGGTTTAGGGCCTTAACAGACGTCTCCAAGTGTTCTTTGTAATACAGTATAATTACATGTCCTTTGGCAAGGTCGTTTTGCCTCTTCTGTAAGATTCACTTGAACTACCCCGGAACGGAATGCAAGAAAAGATGATTATCAAGAGATATTATTCAATTGTATCAATAGTAGATTTCATTATCTTATTCATACAAAAATGAGAAAATTTTCCCCATGCAGAATTATATTTATAATAATGACCGAATAAAGATGGAAAAATTCAATACAGTCTTTATCAAATGAATATTACGTTACAGTCCTTCATTCTGTGGGGCACGGCGTGAATTTCTACCATCTTTCGACCCAAGCTGCCGAGGATATGAATTGTATTCTTCCTGATGTTTGGTTCAGGTAAGCTCACGGATCTAGGGGGCGCAGGGGCATGTGCCCCGGGCCCGGTCCAAATTTTACACAAATATTACCCTGTTGTGTTTAGTTCCCCCACTTGAGAACCCCCCCCCCTTGAAAGTATGAAAAAAAATGCCAATTTCTGACTTGAATGCTTTTTATGGCCTGTCATTCTTTTTTAAGGGGTGTACATATGCATGTATACACAAAATCAGCAAACTTGACATCTTTATTTATAGTGTAAATTGAATTGTTCTGTTCAATGGAAACTATATATATTTTGTGCAACTATAAGGAAATTTTGATCTCAATACACAAAGAAAATTTCGTGCTACGTTGTACTAAATTAATAAAGCCCCTAAAATAGAATGGGAACGGGGACCCCAATTCCCCTATACTACCAAATAAACAAACAACGAACTATGAAACAAACATCAAAACAAGGAAACAACATCCACGAAAGAAAACAAAACAAGCACAAACAAGCAAAACACACACACAAAAAAAAAACAATATGACATCAAGGAGTCAGTCTATATACAGCGGCAGCACGCAGACAGGTCAACTATGCGTTCACAAACTCAGCGACACCCTCTCTTTCCCACTTTTTTTTTAAAAATCACTGGCGGTTTCTTTCAAGCGATAGCGACGATTGTTAACTTTTAACGATGATTCAAACATCATAAACATGTTCTTATTCATTTCTTTCGAATTTTTCTGGTAAGATTTAATATCAATTAATATTGCATGTGGCTGATCATATTCAACTTGATCGTGTAGTCATTCATAACTTTATTGGCAGTTTTGAGAAACCCGTCCATATGAACAAAATATATATTCATATAAATTAAGATACTTCTCTGAGCCGTGATGACATCTGGTTAGCAGTTCATATATTTCGTGATGCCACATTTTCATATATTAATTTAGTGAACGACATCACACTGTATTGCCTTTGAAATACAATTCTTTTTAGTCACCTGATGAATATGTTTAAAAATGCAATCGTTTGCTTGTCAAATACAGATCGCATGTCTTCCCGAAGTTCCATCATTGGGTCGGTACAACAGTCACAGGTATGTAGAAGAAGTGATATTTGGACTGCACTTGATTGATTCAATTGATTGGGCTGAAATAAGTCAAATGTCAATTTATATTTATAATTATGATATAGGTATTTTACCATGCAGGGAAAACTTAAAGAAAATATTTATTTACCTTTATATACCTTACATTTACATTTATTCTTATTTACACAAGGTGTGACTGCTGTCTTACTGGTAATGACATGTACCGTCATCTTCGTCTTCGCAACCCAGTACTCCAGACGTCGAGTATTTCGTCTCTTCTGGATGACCCATCAGCTCTATGTCTTATACTTCATCCTGATGACCTTACATGGCTCGGCTAGGCTCATCCAACCGCTGTCCTTCTACTACTTCTGCCTTGGACCGGTCATCTTGTTCACCCTCGATAAGGTGGTCAGCATCGGGCGAAGGAAGGTGGAGATTCCAGTCCACAAGGCGGACATCCTCCCATCAGGTAAGTTTTTTTGATAAATATGTTTTGTAATCATCTCTGGATATCTGCTTTATGATTATCTATCAATATTTGCGTTGTAAAACTGTTTGTATAATTTACGTGACTGTTCTATATGGATCATCGTTTTAACAAGCCCTGCTTCTGAGAGGGTCTCTTTTAAATTTCCTTTTTTTAAACAAACACTCAATCATCTAAGTGTTTGATTCTTTACGTAAGGATGATATGATTTCTATTATGCTTTGTTCGGATCATTATGACCCATTCAAGGTTCGTTTTTTCTTTTCAATTTGTATTTCTGTATTTCTGATTTGTATGTTGAAAATTGGAAAAGAAATGAGATAAAAATTATCGTAATCTATGAAGCTATATCAACTTGGCTATTTTGCGTGCGACGACAAGATCAAGCAGCATGGGAAATTTGCAAAATGAATTGAGAGGTTCAAGATGCCTGACTTGGGTCATGTTTTCTGGATGTTAACGTTAATGACATGACACCGTTTTAAATCCTGAATGTCGACCCTAAGACTTAAATAACCACAGTTCATCCATAAAAATATTTATGAACGAGATAAAACACATTCAGCTATAGGTAATTGTGTCTTGGCAAACATTTTCTCAATTATTGAGCTGTGACGTAACCTTTGCTATTGAAGCTTTTGATTTTTTTTTCATTCTAAAAATCATTTTAGATGTGACCAATCTGGTGTTCAAGCGACCGGATAGCTTTGACTACAAGTCTGGCCAGTGGGTCCGGATCGCTTGCACGGCCCTAGGGGGTAATGAATACCACCCCTTCACCCTGACATCAGCACCCCATGAAGAGAACCTATCCCTTCACATCAGAGCCGTGGGACCTTGGACCATGAATCTCAGGTCTACTTATGACAGCAAACAGGTTCTTGGTGAACCACTGCCAAAGGTGATGGTGTCTTCCGTGTAACAGTCATACCGCCGTAACCGGCACCAGACCGGCAAAAACTATTACCAATGGTATATTATTGACCGGTTTTGGAGTCAGCTTTGTTGGTGTGAATGTAGCAGTTCAAAGAATGTGGACACTTAGTGTTTTGTATGGTCCTTAGCACCTAAATGGTTTAAATGAAATGGGTATATACAGGGACGGTGATACAGGGGATAGGGTTGAAGACTCCCTTTGACTTTTTAAGTTATAGACAAACGAAAAGAGATCATGGAGGAACAAGTCATGCACCTCTATAGAGGACCCCTATTATTAGATTGAATAAAAATGGAGACGTCACATTTAATTCGTCTTGCCCCTATTAAAATAACACTGTGCCCTCCACAGATATAACACATGGGACTCGTTCGATAATCAATGCATACCTCTGCAACTTGAATGGATGCCAAGCACCATACACACGAATGCCAAGCACCGGGGCGTCAATGCACACACGGCAGAAATCAAATGCGAATTTCGCTACACACACCAACACCGAACACCGCGCATATTAACAGCTAACACCACATTAGCACACCACCACACACATGAACTGCGTGTGAATGCGATTACAAAGAGAGGTATTATTAAATGAGATACGGGTTAATTGAACAGTATAGGTAATGACCGATCAGAGAAATGCATAGCATATCAAACCAGCAGAAAGACAGACAAAGAGGGTTGAAGAGAAGAGAGGAAGGGAGAGAGAGAGAGGAAGAGAGAATGAGAAAAGGGAGACATTGGAAGTGAGGATGACAGAATCTGAAGGAGCATATATACCATATTAATCCTTTTTTTTTCTTCTTCATTTTTTCAGATCTATCTGGATGGCCCCTACGGCGAGGGGCACCAGGATTGGTATAAGTTCGAGGTAGCTATCTTGGTTGGTGCAGGGATAGGAGTCACACCATTCGCCTCCATTCTCAAAGATATCGTCAACAAGTCCACAAGCAACGCCAAGTTCCCGTGCAAGAAGGTACGTAAACCCGAACTGGTGCAACATGGTGGCAACTTCTGTGCAACTCAGTTGCGACTTGATACAACGCGTTGTACAGCGACACTACGTTGGTTTCACCGGTATGTAGCTGTACCACTCGGTTGACACCCGGATTTTGCTGCACGTTACCCATCATAACCATCATTACCATGAATGTGTACAGGGCGGGAGGCAGGCATTGCTTATCTTTACGAGTACATCATATCAGTGTTGTTATGCGGTTATTTAATTCAAATTATATATTGGGTTTCATATATAACGATATGACAATTTTTTCTATTTAGAAGAAACACAACACCATGCTTACAGTATTTTTGCATGTCTTAATTCACTAAACTGGGGAGCGTTTCATGAAAGGAGTTGTCAGACGTTTTATCAGACAAGTCCCATTTGATCCGACAATTACGGTAGTTACAGTGCTTATTTGCCAATCATCATTAAGGAAAGATGTCAGATCTGACAACATGGACAAAAACGTTGATGAAACGTTCCCCTGTTTTCACTTCATACTTTGAACTCTGTTAAAAATTAAATGAATAAAATCAAATTTTCTTTTAACAGGTGTATTTTGTGTGGGTTACCCGGACTCAGAAACACTTTGAATGGTTGACTGATATCATCAAGGATGTGGAGGATCATGACACCAATGACATGGTATCAGTTCATATCTTCATCACCCAGTTCTTCCAAGAGTTTGATCTTCGTACCACAATGCTGGTGAGTGGTGTTCCATGTATATTACATTCTAGTTGTCGATTGATGTTTCTTCTTAAAGATGTAAACGATGACCAGTTACATAAAGTTGGTATTCCTAACTAACACGTGCAGATTGTTTCAGCCTTTTTGAACAATATGATTCAGAAAATAATTGCATAAAGTCTTTCTTTGAAAAAAAATAATAAATAATAATATCCTTCTTTAAATCAGAGATTTTTTAAGAAATACATTTAATTAAAACGTTACAGTGAATTTAAACGGGTTCTTAGTCAAAACTTAAGTTTTTTTATTATCAGAATATAATACGCAGTCATGTATAACTGTTGTAAACAATCTTCTTAAGTTTTGTAAAATGAAAACGACCTTTGGTATTATTATTGTTATTATTCCTTAATCGTCACTTTCCGAAACAAACAAACAAAAGGTTCGCCTAGAAAAATGCAAATTGTTTTATACTGACATACATTTATCCTTCTGTTTCTCCCTTTCAGTACATCTGTGAGCAAAACTTCTATAAGGTGTCAAGTCGATCGCTCTTTACTGGTCTCCGATCGGTAACTCACTTTGGCAGGCCAGAGTTTTATACCATGCTTGATTCAATTCGCCAGAATCACACCGACGTAAGCGTGATTTTGAATAAATAACTTAAACAGAAAAATTGAAAGGGAAAAGGAGCGGAAGATTCAGATACAAAAACTTATTCCGCGCACGCTCAAGACTAACGGTGCATGCTCAATCTGTCGAGTCCTAACTTTCCTTATTCATGTTAGCACTGAGCATGCGTAGACCGAGTTTTTCTCTGATTAAGTTAATGTCCTCTTTTGGTTGTGTATGTTGTACAAAGCATTCTTGAAACTCTTTGCACGCTGAATTAATTTTGGACTGATAATAATGACAATTGTTTTCATGGTATTTTCTTTATTTCAAGATTTCTATATTGCAAAATTGATACTTATTAGATGTTATTCAAGAACTATTGCCCTTTTTGAGCTTTATCTAATTTGAAGTTAGGGGATAAAAGTGATTATTACGATTGTTGACTTTAATTTTACGAATGTACAAAATTGCAACATTAGCGCACAAAAAAGACGATTAATTACAAAACATGCAATGGCTATCATGTTGAAGTATGAATTACTATTGAACAATACCAACATCACCCAATTAGAATGGTTGTGTTGAATTGCACTTGATTCCAAATCGTCGTTGCAGAGCCCTGTGGCCCGTTTCATAAAGACTAATGGTGTTAAAACATGGATTCATATATTTTGATTGACAGATGAGTCCTCTTGCAATGGTAGTAACAATGTAATATAACATAAATATAACAAATATTTTGACCAAAAAAAATTAGGCATATCATTGAACATAAATCAATTGCAGAAGATGGGCTGCCATTTTAAGCAAAAAATGCGTGAAGATATGACAAACCGAAACATATTAATTATATAACCATATCATGTGCAGAATGGATGAATACGAATTATCATACGAAGTATCAATTAAGAAGAAAAAACAGAAAATCAAACAAACCAACACTTGCTATGATATATAATCATGAAGAAAAAACAATGATGATGGTGAAAACGAAGATTATGAAGATGATGATGATGATGATGAAGATAATGGTGATGATGATGGTGAAGATAATGGTGATGATGATGATGATGTTGACGATGATGATGACGATGACGATGATGATGATGATGAAGATAATGGTGATGATGGTGATGATGATGATGATGATGATGATGGTGATGATGATGGTGGTGGTCGTAGACGTTGAAAATGAATAGGAAACGATTATGACACAAAGAGTTTACCTTGAACTTTGTACGTTCTTGCCGAAAAGGGCCCTGGTCGATTGAAAATAGATTGATCATAATTAAAATGACGTACGTCGCAGTGGATCCTGGGTATATTCCAGGGGAGGGACTAAGTTTCTTGTTTTCTGATTAGTTGTGACAAAAAAAGGGTGACGATGAACATGATAACAAGTCTAAAATAAATTTTGATATTCTGCAAACATAGCATAGGGCTTATTCTGTGCCCATGTGTTGGTCACCATGACAGGCGTATTTCAAAGGACGCCTTGCAAAAAGCTTAATCTCAGAATTGTTTTTATATAACGGAAAAGGTCTAAAACATAAGAAAACGTTAGTCTAGAGTTTAAATTCATCAAGTATTCATTGGAGCCTATAATATGGTAAAGAAGACAATTACAACCACATGTCTGTTACGACATCGAACGTCTACTTCTCAAGATTCTTTTTCTTAAAAAGGTTTACTTCCGTTGAAAATAACGACAGTCCCGATTTTATTAAATAAAGAGCTTACGATGCATGATGGGGAAGTTTTTGTGTACACATAATACTGCACCATGATGAAATCGTCGAAATATAAATCAACCAAATCGCTTAGCGTCTACCTCAACCTGTTGTGAAGAAGAAAGATGGTGGCGCTGCAGGAGTTGAACACATACTTTGATTTATACAGCCCATCCGTTGCACCTTTATGATACGATCTCTCTCTCTCTCTCTCTCTCTCTCAATTGACCCCCTCCTCCCTCCTCCCTCCTCCTCTATCGTCTCTCTCTCTCCCTCTCTCTTATATCTTGAAACAGGTAAAGAAATTCGGTATTTTCAGCTGCGGGCCCCTTGGTATCAACAAAGCCCTTGGTGTGTCCGTCGCCGAAATCAGGAAAGAGAATGCCGGCGTCATCTTCGAGCTCCACAACGAGACATTTTAATGCGTCGTCGTCGATGTTGGTCGTGGTCATGAACGAACGTGTATGAAGATGTGGTTTTTGCATGACGCCAGTTGCTTGATGCTATGCAGCGTTGAGACCTACCCACAATCTTAAACAAGGATGATAGTTTGAAGAGAGATGGAAAAGGAAGAGGGAGAGAAAGACAGGGATGTATGATAGGTTGGAAGGTAATTGTGTTTTCACTTTGGGAATGATAAACTCTTGCTATGGCGTTTGACGATGAATCTTAAACTAATTCTTAATGGCCATCATGCTATATTTATTTGACTAAAAATGTTCTTTTAATGCTTTGTATATTTCTTTATCTTGTTTAAATTTTGGAATAATGAGGAAGAATGAGGAAGTATGTTTGAATTTATCCTTTTTTGTCGTATGTTAAAACATATAAAACATGATTTCCCATTCGAAATAGATTTTGGATACTTTTGTCGGATACCAGTATAGGACGTTTTTCTTAAGCACATGTATATCCAATTAAACTTGGTGGCAATTTTCAACAAATGAAATTTTTGTCTGATTTTATGATTACATTTGATTACAAGATTTTGTGTAACAGGATCCTTCAAAACTAATGCTAAATGAAATTATGTATCAAAACTATGATACACCACGATGAGATCTATATAGAGGAGGTGAAACCGGGGGCTGATGAGGCTT
Source organism: Lytechinus variegatus (assembly GCF_018143015.1). Taxonomy (NCBI): domain Eukaryota; kingdom Metazoa; phylum Echinodermata; class Echinoidea; order Temnopleuroida; family Toxopneustidae; genus Lytechinus; species Lytechinus variegatus. Next base: position 26,534,947 of record NC_054744.1, on the reverse strand, counting down.
CAGCTGCCCTCTCCACTCTTTTTCAGTAAACGTGTGCATAAACAAAACATACCACTTTATTTTATGTATGGTCTGTCCCTCCTAAAAAATAAATTTAAAAAAATAAAAACCTTTCGTCCAAGTCCCCCACTTTCAGACCCGTTCCGCGGCCTCGGAATATATCGAAATTCAACCAGGGCATTATGTCAAGATGAGCGCATTTCTAGATCAGAAACACTGATCTGTATGTTATCAGCTTATGAGATCAAGGATCAGATCGCATATTTTCTGTCTTTGCAAAATATAGTCTGACTTCTGGTAGATGGCGCTAGTTGTGTTTCACTTCACCCGATACTTTATGAAGACGTGGCCGAAGTTGTACAGAATTTATGTGTAATTTTGTAAAATTAATTATAGTAAAATATGTAATTGAGTATATAAATATAATAACAGCCCAATGAGGTACAGTGGCCGAGTGTTCTCAGTACTTCACTAGACACATGAAAAATTAGGGTTCCATTCCCGTCCATGGCTCGATCCTCTGGCTGTAAGCAAGACACTTTTTAATCAACAGTGCACTTTTATCCTATATTCAGATGAATGGAAATGCTTTACATATATTTGTTGTGAACTTTTTTGAAGATCAGCCCAAGTCCATATTTTGGTCAAACAGAGTAGTAATGAAATAATATTACTGATACCGTACATTGGCACATCTTGCGTGTAACCTATATCCCGAAATTCCATCGAAGTTCCCAAATTGATGAAAAACTGACAAAAATCCTCGTTGTACAAACAAAATGATTTTCTTTTTCTTGTTTACTCGAAATGAAATATTGTGTAATTGGAATGTCCTGAAATTCATATACTGAATTAAGTAATAACTATTGTTTTATATAGTTTTGATAAACAAGTAGGCCTATATACTGCAGTTTAAAATGATATGATTGAATCTGCTTTGTTGTCTTATCGAATTAGTTCTTTGGAGGGAACCCGTAAAATTAATATAATCAAAATAGAACTTTCTTGTCAAAATGTGTGTATGTCTTTTTTGACAGGAAACTGTTCATCTCAAAGATATATTAAGCAACCTGCGATATTAAAGGTATCTATCTGAAATAAGTATGGATAGTATACAAATTGTGAAATGGGTCATACATTTGAATGTAAGTCTTGCATGTGAAAAATATATCAATATATGTTTACTTTTATAAAGCGATATAAATTGGACTACTACATATACTGAAATACTGACTAAAAAAAATGGTTTCTTCTTTCATAACGTCATGTTATGGGCAAAATTAAGCTATTTTATTAGATGGATGGCGCATAATGAATAATGCGTGTATTATCATGTGTCATTGAAGTAATATGGTATAAGTTATAGGATAAAGTTTGATTATAAAGTCACAACAGCTGATATATACATTCCCAACAGTACTTGTATTTATTTACACATGTATATATCATTGTAAAATGATTAATAAGTTATTACATGAAATTTCATTAGCATGGTTATGCATTTAGCGTGGAACGAAATGGATATAGCTTTTAAATTATGATATAAATTAATTACAATATACAGTCAAACCTTCATTTTTTAAATAAAAACATTCATGTATCTGCCTTAAAATTATGTTCCAACGTGTTAGAGTACATGTTATGTAGATTTACTTGTATAGATAGGCCTACACATTTCTTTTGTTTTCATATGAACAGCTGCAATAGGATTTTGTATATGTAGACTGCTTTGTATTTAAACTGCAGACCAGATAGTCTTATAAAAAGAAAGTATAAGTATATAAGTATATATATAGATTTATATATAGTCTTAAGATAATTGTTTAATTTCTTGATCCCTATCATTCGGTTAGCGTTTGAATCTGGATATCACACCTCACAGAAACTCCCTTAAACAATCGAATCAATTATGCAATTCATTTTTTTATAATTCAATTCAATTTATTTCACATTTGCATGAAAGACAAAACATTCAATTACAGTGATAAAATTATTATCATATTATTTACATATTGTCGATTGATTGATTGATTATACAAACAGAGATAAGTATAAATGATGTAGTGGATGCCAGACGCTATTCCTAGATGAAAATGTACATCCAATGAATCCAAATATCAGTTGGAGTCTTGTGTACACTCTAAAAAATATTGGGTAAAGATACTCCATGAGGGTAATTTTGTGTCCAACCAACATTGGCATTACTTTCGAGCATTTTTATATATCCAGTGTGATGAAAACTTTGCCCATTCTAAAGTAATTGCTGCTCATTTTTTAAACCTTACTGGACAATATGCATACCGCTTTGGGTAAAATACTGCCCAAAATTGGTTACATTATTATCCTCGTGTTATTAAATTTTTACCGAATATTTTTTACAGTGTATTGAATGTATACAGTTTTGTAACGAAAATTTATTTGGGAAAATTATGGCTTGTTTTTGTTACATATATAAGGTTTTGTGGCTCTTCAAAGAATAAAACAAACACAATCACAATTGAGCAGATGAGGGGTATATAAAGAATTATGCCTTAGGGGGGAAATGGAAATTAATGCCCAGAAATTGTAAATGTCGTTTTCTTTCTCGTGACTACGAAGAACTGTAACCATTAATAAATGCTGAAATGTAACACAGTAATTTATGAAATTATAAGTCAGAAATTTGTCATCCTGTCAGTTTGTGGATTTCCATCTCAAGCATTCATTCATTCCATTCGAACTTAATATTTGAATTCGTTAAGTTCATTTCTATTTATGAGTATGACATCGGGATCTACATATTTGTTTTACCGACTTTTTGTAAATATTTAAATTTATCCTGCAAGAACATATATACTTTTTTGTTAATCATATCGGCAGATAATGTTTGAACCAGAACGATACTTCGAGTTTACGTCAGTGTACTGTATATTTATACCCCTTATGTGACAAATACAAACTATTGTTTGAACTTGACCACTCATCCATTCTTTACGTTAAAAGGTTTTGATTTTCATTTGTGAAGTCTAGGTATTGTTGTCTTGAGCCAAAGAGGTGCTCCTGAAAGTTAAATATGAACGTTATTTTACTCCCTGATGCACCACGGGGGCGAATTTACGAAGAGTTACTGCCCTACTCGGCATGTTCTTTTTTTATTACACTGTGAAAAAAAAGAGTAAATTTACGTTGGTCATTTTTTTGTTGGGTAATATATACGTTGGTTATTGTTTTGTTGGGCATTATGTGCCCAATACTTAGGCAAATTTTTACTCTGCCGCTGCCAAAATACAGATGTCCAATTGTTGGGCTAGTAATTGCCCTGCTGAGTGGTAAATGTTGCGAAACTTTACGATCACGAGTTGCGCTTGCAGCATGCTACACACGGTCGATAAGATATGGAGGAGCTTCTAGATGACTGGGGGCTGGGGAGCCTCGCTGAATCTTTCATAGATGAGTTGCTTAAACGTTTTTTTAATTTTTTTATTTTGGACTTTACGTTAAGCATAATTTGTAAGGAATTTGTCAGAATAGGCCTACATACATGACATATATCTGACGCTGTTTTGTTTTTGCTTCACTCACTTGAGATATGCACTTGCACTTGTATGCAGCGTTATTGTGCATGCAAAGCACTTTCGGATAAGGTCTCCGGATCGACACGGACCAGGTACACGAAGTGAGTGTAGGCCTTGCCCAGATGTTGGGTTAAATAACTTTATTAAAAAATTGGGCAAATTAATGTCCCCCAAAATGTAGTTCAAAATATTACCCAAAAGTTGGGCACATTAATGCCCCAACATCGTTGGGTAAAATATTGCCCAGTAGTTGGTAGGGTTGACTATCGGCCCAACGTTGGGCAAAATATTGGGTAAAATATTGCCCAATTTTTTCACAGTGTAGTAATGATGAAAATGTTAATGACCAATATAGATAATACAAAATCACAACAACAATATTAGTAATGATAATAATCGATGAACAGAAATTGATAGCAGATGAAAAAAAAAGTAAAATATCAAATAAAAGTCTTTGATATGAGCATACCCAGTGTCAGGAAGATGAAGTGCTTTATTTATGAGAAATGAATGGGTATAAATAATGATAATAACGACTTTCTTTTATCGAAATCAGACATGCTAAGGCCTAATGTAAAAATGATAGGAGATCTACCTGCTATAACGTTGGGCATGTATGTCGAGATAATTTTCTGTGTTTTATCAAAGGTCTTCTGAATAGATAATGAAAGTAACATAAAAGATATGCACTCACGGTGATACTGCTGTTATCTTCCTACACAGCAGATTGAGCAATAAAAATTCTTTAACAAAAATATTCATTAGAATAAAGCCCAAAGGGCAATGGTGTTCCCTATTGCGGGGAGGGGGAGGGGAATGGGAATTTCCCCTTTTATCCCAACTGTGACGTTATCGATCAACGCATCATTGTTCGACTTGTCGCTGATTGATGCGAAGAGGGAGGGGTCTTCAAACACATTGGAAAATCCCCTAAAAGAAAGTTTGAATTAAAAGATGGAGGTTACCCTTTATTTCCTTTGTCCAAACCTATACGCAATTTTTATAGTTGTCTTGAATCGTTAAACATTATCATTTGCATACAGACTGGCTACTCAGTTTTTGAACTTATCTGATAAATAGGCATATAATATATAAATATATATATATATATATATATAAGTATATATATATATATATATATATATATAATTTAGGGGATAGAATCTTCCATTTTGCGGGTCTCTCAGAGATTTACTTCACTCGATCTGTTCCAATATTTAAGTATAAGTGCAGTTGTATTGTATTCCTCCTGTTATGTGCATTGAACTTGTCTTTTTATTTAATTACACATACTAAAAGTAGTTAAACTTTGGGAGATTAAGTCATTCCAGTAAACCAGGAACTGAATGTGATCTAAATTTGAATGACCTTTCAAATACAGTGGTCGACGTCACTGGGGAAATCGCACATCCACACACGGAAACAAAAGTAAACCGCTTCACCCTTGCGCAATGATAATAATAACGGTGATTCGGTTTCGTACTTTAGGAACCACCTTATTTGAATATTCATGAAGGGCGTGGCCTTGAGTTGCTTACTGCCCGATAATTTGGTATGTAAGGCTAATTAGCATATGGTTTCTGAACCGTGGGGGAGAGAGAAAGAGCTTGTTGAGAGAGTCAAATGCTATTGAATTGAGTGTTATTAGCAGGGAAGAATAGAGAGAATTTTTTCCGGAGCGCTACAAAGTGATCAAACTGGTTTTAAGGTTGGTCCCGCAGTGCTAGTCAATTGACGCTGTATAGTTTGTGTGGAGATTCGTGGCGTGCGATTCCTGGCGCCGACATTTTACTATTCTCGCGTTCACCCGACATATTCCTCAGGCAAGGATCTGCATAGAGATCGATCATGTTCCCTCGTGGACGACGAGGACCCATCTATATTGGGATACTGCTATCGCTAATCGCAGTATGTTCAGGTATGTCACGAAACTTTTTACTGATCAATTAACACATACATTAGTAAAAAAATTCTGTAGATCATTTACTAACGAGACTCTTGATCATTGTATGTCATTTCGTTTCGAGATATGTTGCATGTTGTATCAAAGTTAAATCAAGTAATGATCACATATACAGGATAAGCCTACATGCGAGATTTGAAGTAAAAGAAAAAGTAATCGAGAACGGAAATGTGATTATAAAAACTATATAGTAGAAAAACGTACTGATTATGTTTATGATAAACATAATGAACAACGAATCCACATTCTACAATGTCAAGAAAACTATATATATTTTGTTCCTATAAACCATGATATTATTTGCGATGATGTTCCTCGATCATGTGAAGTGGATAATACAATATGATACCGCTTATTTATTATTAAGGTGTAATGGCAAGAAAGCAAAATGGAAAAAAAAATGACTGTTGACATAGTCCGGAGAGTTTCTTTCAAATTGGTGTTTGCAAGTACTTTAAACAGTCTGTTACCAAATACTATCCCGCCGCGGATCTTGACTAGGTAATGTTTAGAACGGCTCTGGAGAAAGAACGAGGAAGTTCAAGTTCAGCCGGGTAAGGCCTGGTCACACCGCCCGAGCGTTGTTGGAGCGGTCGTGGAGCGGTAGGGAGAGGGGGTCGAATTTCACTCACAAAATTGGGAAAAAAATAAAAAACAAAAATCGAAAACAATATAAAAATCTCCGCTCCACGACCGCTCCAACAACGCTCGGGCGGTGTGACCATACCTAATTATGTTACCAAATTGTCTCAATGGTTCTCCTGAGCAGGCTCGACCCATAACAGGAGTGGAAGTCAAAGTCGGTTGAGAGCCATCGGGAGTTGAATTCACTCTCCTTTGAACTTCTGTAATAGTGGGCTCTACTCTTGGAAGAGTAATTACGTAACTGCTTAAAAATGGATTATTATTTATGATAGCAAACAGGGATTTTTAGGCGAAGAAGGTTGAGAATGAAGTGAAAAGTAATTAAAAATGCATTTGAAAAGAAACATCGAGGCTGTATAGAGTTGACGGTAACATTATATGAGGAGGGGTAAAGTGGATAAAACATAAGATTTCTGCTGAAGAATGTGATAATTGATGCAAATTCATCGCTTGGATGAAATTATCTTGATGACGAAAAATGATTTCATGGCAAAGAAAAAAAGGTATATAAAGCCGAACGTCATGATCATTATTATTATTCGCATCTTTTCAGGGTTGCATGCATAACTGTGGTTGTTTCGAATACAAATAATCACTCTTGTTTTGAATAGGCTGTGGAACATGTAAAAATAGTCTTTCTCGGGTCAGTGGTTTTAAGGTAAGGTGCGTGCACACAAAGGCACCCGAATAAAAACGACATCGGGTCCTATTTTAACACGTTAAAACACGTTAAAACAGACGCAATAATACATTTACATCGAAGCCCATGCACGCGAGGAACTGAATTAAAACAGTTTTGTGAAAGAGGGGATGGATAACATGGCTGCTTAAACAGCAGCGGAAGAAGAGCCGAACACCCGAACTGTACCCGGAACTTTCCGATACGAAAGAGGTGTGTTTCAAGTTTTATGAGCAAAAACGAGGAAGTAATATTCAGAAAAAAATATCACGGCCCGCGAAAAATGACAGCGTTTTTCAAGTGACTTTTAAATATTATGTTCAGACAAACTATTTATCTCTTACCCTATAAATGAATTCGGTTTCTCGCGCTATTGGGTATGGGGAGATAATTGTTACAAGTTTCAAAGTTTGAGGGGGCTTGTGTACCCCTCCCATCCACTGCCCTCGGGATCGCCGTTCGTGCCAATTAGCGTGTATAATTAAAAGAGGTATTCAAAGTCCAATCCAATTCTGTGCATGGCTGTTAAATGAGGATGAGGTCTAGAAATCGAAGTGAAAAGTTTATTAGAACCCACCTTAATAGCTGATTAGATGAGTTAGTTATATCTGTTCTGGGGTGGGGGGGCACCACATGCATGAGGGCAGAGCGCGAAAAAGGGAGAGTAAAAGAGAAGATAAGAAGAAAGAGATGAGAGAGAGACTTTTATCATACCTTGACTTGGAAGTTATACAAAACTTATTTGTCTGTCGGTGTCTACAGATCATCAATTATCACTTCTAAAATGAGAGTTATTGGTTTGGTAACTCGTAACTCGACAATGTGCCTATATTGCTTAATGTTGAAGCAAAAATAAATTCGCGTTTACCTATGAATATACATTAGCACATGAAACAAGACTGGTTACATGAATCTGCAAACGATATTTTTTAATTGTCTTTCAAGGGCTTTTGTGCGCTATTTTTGTTCTGGATTGAAATGCAATAATTGTTAAGTCATTATGATTGAGTTGTTTTATGGCTCACCACTTTGAAAAAACAGGTAATAATGATACGACCACCGACAGTCCAACAACTATGGCCAATTCAACTGAGTCGTCAGTTACAGGTAAATTGGTGATCGGTGTATAATTATGCTAACCAACGAGGTGAAATAGTATTGGTTGTAGTATATTGCAATATCGCACAACGTGGTCGTTGCCACTTGCATTTGTGCATTTTTAATGGAGATATTCTGGGTTTGCATGGTCTTTAACACTATTTTTCTTTCCAAGTATCATAGCGGCACTTAATCACTGTGAATGGTATTCTTTCCCTTTCATTCTTGTCTTTTCTTTTCTTGTCTTGTATTAAGTAACTTTGGTAAGTGTATAACATCTTATTTAATGTTCCGTTTTTCCCCAAGAAATAGCTAGGTCTATGCATGCTATTATAATCTCTTTTATCGTATGTTCTTTTGTATTAAAATCGAATGTTTTTTTGTATTAAAATCGAATTTTTTTTTGCAGATTTTATTAAGGTGAAGGAATTGGAAGGAAATTAAGATAAAGAGGGAGAAGGGAGAGATGGAAAGGCCGCGGAAAGAGACATAAAAAGAAAAAAAAAGAAGAGAAAGAGAGAGGGGGTGAGTGTGTGTGAGAGATAGAGAGAGAGAATGAGAGGAGGAAGAGGATTTCATTATCAAATCACTCTCGGGTTTTATAAAAGTCAATTAAATGAATTCATGTAATGTATCAGTAGGATTTTTTTTCTTAAATATCTCTTCTTTTGAGTAATTTATTTAAATTATATTATCATTAAACAGTCACTGCATGCAGACGTCATAATCCTTCCACTTTAATGTGACAGTATTTATCATTCCGATGTCATCGCTCTCAACAATACGATATACATAGATTGCGTGTAAATACCCCCTCTCCCCTTTCCATTACTTGCTGAGACTTTTGATTCAAGTGACATTTAACCCACAGGCCAGACCACAGATAATTCAACGACCATGGTCATGATGGTAACCACAGATAATTCATCAACCATGGCAATGACCGAGACTATGGAAGCGACGTCGCCGATGAGTCAGAGCACGATGCAACCGACGATGACTGAATCCGTCCCGCCGAGCACGACTGGTAGGACACAAGGTTTCATCGATCTTGCAGCATCCTACCAAAAAAAAATCATCGCATCATAAATATTTATATATCACGACATAAATCCCCGTCGCGTCCTTTATATACAATCGTGTTACATTTGCATGTATAACCTTGTTTTTGTATTTAGCAAAATCCTTAAATTCATTTCAGTATTTTTCAGCAGCTGAATTTTAATCACAATCGTGCTTTTCCATCTTTTTTGAAAGTTCATCAAGCAAGAAAATATGCTCCTGAAAATGGTCTACTATGATGGATACGGTTTTAAGACGTTGTACCAATCCAAAATCTTACCATGGAATGTTCTCATTTTCTCTTCATTTTTCTTGCTCCTATCATGCAGATATTGACTATTATTTTAATGTTGTATGTTCTTGTCATCAAAGCGAAGGGGTTTTTTTACATAATTTCTTCGCATTGCATGTTGTGTTGAATGGCCTACCTATGTACTTTTCGTACCATACAATTTATTATGCCTTTATCGCAATTAGGTAAACCCTCATTTCACAACTTCCTATTGATGTCGATATTATTCGGTTTAGGGCCTATATACGTTTATGTATGTTGTCTTTGTTTCCTCTCATCTTCTAACCTCTTCTGCTATGTTGCTCTATCATGTTTTGTAACCATGATAACCACCATCATTTTTTATACCATTGCCTGCTGCTTTTTGCTTGTTTCGACAAAGCTTTTCCATAAGTAATGTTTTGCCCTTTTCTCCTTACCATAGCTGCAAGTGCAATCCAACCTTTGAATAATTCGCTATGTTCCTTTCAGTAGCTTGTGGGCCCGTTGCAGAAAGAGTTGCGTTTAAACGCCAGTCAAAAAATCAAACGCAAGTCCCAAATGCGCGCTGTTGATTGGTTGAAAATCAAGTTACGCGTGATTTTTAGAGTTGCGATTGATTGCAACTCTTTCTGCAACGGGCTCCAGGAAAGAACCGTTTCCCCCAGTGTGTGTACACGAAGTGTTCACACTGTGGAATCAAATGTGAAATCCTCTCCACCATACTGTTGGAATTACATTTTCAACATGTTCCATTTTTCCACACTGAACACACTGGCCCGTATTCTGAAGTCAGGTTTAACTTAGGCCATGGTCTAACTCTGTGCTAAAATTATGGGAAGCCAAAAGTGTCAAATTTTTATTAAGTTGTATGTTTTTCATGTTAACTGTGCTCTTTCCTGATTCTTCAATGGTGAAGATAATCATCTATTTATACTTCCTAGACAATTATGAATGATTTGGGGCCAAATGAGCTGAAATAAGATATCTCTATACTGATAGTGATTTATGTAACAACTGGCTATCCATAGTTAAACCACAACTTTAAACCCGAGTTTAAGTTAAACCCGATCTCAGAATACGGGCCACTGTCACATAATTCGTCATTTCTAGTAAAGGAAGCGGAAGATTCGTTCGCCTGTGATGATAACAGTCACGATATAAGTTAGAATGATATCCATTTGGTTGTTTACATTGAAGACGTAAACAAATTATGTAAAATAGAATTTTCTCCCTGAAATTTGATCACGTGATGAAAGAAAGGACTAGCTCAGCATTTCTTTTCCAACTGATAACTACAATTCATGCAAGTCGCATTCTTTCTCGGGGCTCCAATCAATAATTTGGTGACCATAATGATTATAAAATGCTTTGAACGTCTATGAATTTGAAAAAAATACCATGGTATTGAGGATATATATGATGTCAGCAAGTTTTTAAATATATATATTAGCACTTACTTTTTTTGTGTGTAGGTGTGTTATCGGTATAACTTCTATCCATGTTCCATCTACATCTTTGCGATTTGTATCCTGTTTGTATTACAAATCCTCTTTCCCTCAGATATCCTTTCTCTTCTAACATTTGGTATACGATGTATAATTGTTTTAAAAATGTTCATTAAAAATATTAAAAAGCCGTGATATTCAGCTAACAAGTAGACATTGCAGTAGTAATATATTTTCAAATGTGTGTTATCAAAATCTCGTCTACCTCTTCTGCTTATTATCTTTATTCTCCCTCTCTTCCTTCTCTTTATCCTCCTCCTCCTTTTTTTCTTCTCTTTTTTCTCCCCCTCTCCCTCTCTTGATGTCTATTTAATCTTGCATCGTTTGTCCATCGAAATCATATGTCGTTTTTGCAACAAAATAGGACTAACTTGTTTTATTGGTTGCTACAATTGTAATTGATTCTTAATTACCTCTCTGTATTTTGCGAATTTAACCCTTGCTTGCCTATTTGGCGATCTGTATCTTCTATTCCCTTCCCACAAAATCATTCTTAATATAATTTCTCTGAACCACACCCGCTCTCCTCTCCGCGTGTAATATCTTTTAAAACGCATCGAGCCGCTACAGTAATAATTTTAGTATGTCGAAACGAAATTGACAATTCATCTATTCTTTTGATACATGCTCGTTTTTCCAAAGAAATCAAAGTGGGATGCTTTAATAACTGTTGCCACAATGCATGATCTTTGTACAATTGCTTTTAAGGCTTTTCTTTTTCGATTTTTTTCCACTTCTCGCAAAAATAATATGGGGCGACCCCCCCCCCCCCGATCGCCGCTGAGCAGGCTAATCTCGTAAATTGTCTGACGTCTTACATTTTCAGTGTTATGATTATTCTAACAGTCAAATTGTTCAATTCCTAGGTATATATGTGTGTGAGTGCGTGTGTGTGTGTGTGTGTGTATTTATGTATGTATATGCATGGAGCTGTAATAGCTCTATGGTATATGTTACGGTTATTATAAATTTAATGCAACCCTAAATCCCTATATTAATAAAGAAAAATCTTTTGTTTGTCAATGAAAGTGGGGGATACTAAAAAGAGCGATTATATACACATTTCTTTGATTTCTTATTTCTCATTTTCTTGTAATCTATACTTATAATAATGTTAAATATTTAGCAATTATAATACCAACCCGTTTCAGTTAATCGTGGATCGTTCTTGGGTTCAATATGTATATATATATAAATAAAGTAAGTATGTAAATAAGTAAGTAAGTAAGTAATTAAAAACATTCGGTAGATAGTACACATATTGGATCAACACAGAGAAAAAAGATTGAAACTGTCAGGCTTTTTTTCATTAAAAAAGGCCATTGCTAAATTGCCGACTTCAATAATTATTTGTCTCCCCCCCCTCTCTCTCTCTCTCTCTATATATATATATTTATATAACTTGATGTGACGTGAGTGATCTAGCTCCTGAAATAGATTAGTTTGAATAAGTTTAGTATTATAAGTTTATTGTAAAGCTTATAAAGAATTTAGTATTAATTATCATGCGCTTTATAAAGCTAACATTATCATTATAAAGTGAATTGAACTGAAGGATTAATATATCACTTGTTTATATATTATCATTTCAGGCCAGAATACAACCTCTACTACCGACTCGCCCCCTGATCCAGGCAGCACCCCTCAAATGGAGGACGAGCCCATTGTTAACAATAATCAGCTGCTAAGTAAGTAAATGCACTGAGGTTTTTATCTCATTCATATACTACCTCTATTTTACTATCATTTCATTAGTATTGCTAGTGTTACCTGTGCTTTTTCATAATTTTTATTAGTCTCTTCTGGGATTTTTGTTTATATACAGTCATTAATATTTTGATTACTTTCTGAAGTTTTTTTCGTTCTTTTTTTCTTCTCATTTTTGTTTTTCTTTTAATTCATTTTTATTTCAATTTTCTTTCTCCTTTTTAAATATTAATTTCTCCTTAAATTATTAATTTCTATTTATCTACGGTATATTGATTGTGGAATATAGTGATGAATAATAACTGATGAATGGATACTGCCGACAAATGTCCTCCGTAAGATTTTCTACTACCAATAGTACAATTATGAGTTAATTATAGTTATCAACGTAGCAGTTATCAAATTAAAATCATGTTCATAATATTTCAGAAAATGTGAATGTGAATGTTTTTTGTTTTTGTTTTTGTAGGAAATATGGGTGCTTTCGATAGTGATCGCCATTTTGAGCCTGAAGGATATGACGGATGGTACAATAACAAAGCTCACCCAGACTGGGGTGGCGCTGGTAAGAAACTCGCTTTGCATTTCATATATTTTCTCTCTTTTTTTGGGGGGGGGTTGAGGATGGTTGAAATACGTGGTGATGTCTTGTTTATTTTATTTATGACGTTATTTTCAATGTTATTCTATTAAGATTGTTTCATTTATCGCATTTTATTATGTTCATTTCGTCTGTAGAATTTCTCTGTTTGTTAATCATTATTGCTTAGTCAGTTATTATTTCTTAGTTATTTATGTTATTCCTTTATTATTCAATCATAATGAGAATCATTTTTCTTTTAATTATTTATTCATTCATCTATTTATTTATCTATTTTTTTGTTTTGGGGGAGTTGTAAGAAAATCAAATATCAAGGGGGATGATTGCCCCTGGGTCGCTGTTAATTAGTGCGAATCGTTAATGATCGAATTTTCATTTTTTACTGATTTATGGAAATAGATGCAATGTTATTTATAAAATGTTGCCGACAATTTCCATTGAAAAACAATGAAAAGCAAAGTCGAAAAAAATACATAAGAAATAAAAAAGAAATACATAAGAAAAATAATGAGAATGCAATTTTTTTTAAATATTCATTTTAGAATAAAGAAAGATTTACAACCAAATTATGATTCCATGCATTAATTAGCATAAACACTTAATAAAAAATAGATTTGAATGATTTTGGTACAATTAACAATTGAATTGTGGAGATTACGTCATGGGTGACTGAGGGGGGGGGGTTGCCCCTTGGGCTTTGCAATTTCAAAATAGCCCGGACTATATACGGTTAAGAGTGTACCAACTAAAAAAAAAACGTTTGTTAAAATGTCTCCATAATGTCTGGACAGGCTAAGAGATTTGTGTGAGCTTTGCGCAGCGTTCCTGCGACTTTCAGGAGAATTCATAATTAAATTCATTTATCATCTTCTGAAAAATACTACCATTCGATGTTCCACCATTATTATTTCTAGAATTGCCTATGACGCGGCGTCTTCCCGTGGCTTATGAGGATGGAGTCTACGCTATGGCGGGTCCGGATAGGCCCAACCCGATGACTATTAGTAAAGAAACTATGCAGGGGGAAACGGGAGAACGATCTCATCTGAGGAGAACAGCTTTCATGACTTTCTTTGGTAAGTGGTCTTCCGGAAATCACCTCTTTTAATGGACCGTCTGTAATTCAAGCACATTTTATTTATTGTACATTGTGCATTTATTTTAACTATGCTGTACTTCTATACTACTACTACTACTACTACTACTACTACTACTACTACTACTACTACTACTACTACTACTACTACTACTACTACTACTACTACTACTACTACTACTACTACTACTACTACTACTACTACTACTACTACTACTACTACTACTACTACTACTACTACTACTACTACTACTACTACTACTACTACTACTACTACTACTACTACTACTACTACTACTACTACTACTACTACTACTACTACTACTACTACTACTACTACTACTACTACTACTACTACTACTACTACTACTACTACTACTACTACTACTACTACTACTACTACTACTACTACTACTACTACTACTACTACTACTACTACTACTACTACTACTACTACTACTACTACTACTACTACTACTACTACTACTACTACTACTACTACTACTACTACTACTACTACTACTACTACTACTACTACTACTACTACTACTACTACTACTACTACTACTACTACTACTACTACTACTACTACTACTACTACTACTACTACTACTACTACTACTACTACTACTACTACTACTACTACTACTACTACTCTTCCTGCAACATATATTGATGATGATAGATAGATAGATCAAAAGATAGGTAGGTAGGTAGGTAGATACGTACGTAGGTAGGTAGATACGTACGTAGGTAGATAGATACGTACGTAGGTAGATAGATACGTACGTAGGTAGATAGATACGTACGTAGGTAGATAGATACGTACGTAGGTAGATAGATACGTAGGTAGGTAGATAGATAGGTATGTGGTTGGTAGGTAGATGAAGATAGTTATAGTAATAACTTACAATATGCAATGATATTTTATAAACATTGACAATAATAATGATGATGACATAAATGGCAATGACGCCAATAGTCAATAAGAAAGGGGAAAATACCAACATTAAATGCTGATGGAGTCGCAATTGTTACTTTCCATGTTAACCCAGGCCAACAGGTGGTAGAGGAGATATTAGATGCCCAGCGAGCAGGGTGTCCAAGGGAGTATGAGAACATTGAAATTCCCGAAAATCACGAATATCTGGATGACCAACCTGACATCGGCATCATGCCTTTCGTCCGATCTCGGTACAGTTTCAATACCGGCTACTCTCCAAACGTACCGCGTGAACAGGTAAGGAAAAAAGGGCCGTTGTTCTCTTGATTCGGGGGGTCTCGGTGGTTGAATGGTTGATCTTATTTGTCAGGTGTAAATACAAACAAGTAAATTGTAACAAAAAGTATCAAAATACCATCACAATTAGGAGAGCCCATGAAAACCAACATGGCTTATTTCCAATGAGGTCTTTAACTATAGTACTTGATGACAATAGATTATTAATGTACGGTAACCAAACTTGACACTGGTAACTTAATCTAGACATGCTGGAGGGTTATTGGTCCTGTTACATGACAGTCATAACGTAGGTAGACCTGGCGATCTATTCATTCCAGGTGATGTACATGACCATACAGCGCATGTTCCTGGATGCACACTTGCCATGGTACCAGTCTCCTCTCGGAAACCGACGATGACATAATTGCTTTAACCATTGTCTTTTGATTCAGTTGAACGAGATCACACCATGGTTTGATGGGGGATTGATGTACGGAACCACAAAGGCCTGGGCTGATGCCCTGCGATCATTCGAGGGTGGTAGGCTTGCAGACAATGGGGACAACGGTGAACCGCAGTTTCCCGCCGTCAACACCCTTGGTCTACCAATGGCAAATCCACCAAACCCGATCGGAATTGGCGCAGAAAGGCTGAAGGATGCCAAACGGTTCTTTAGTAAGTAGAAACTTTTTCCAAGTAGTGAAGCTAACTTCTTTCATGCAGGAACCGTGTTTCAAATGCCCCTGGGAATGGCAGGATTTAGAAGACATTTACACTGTAAAAAAATGAAGTGCTAATTTAGCACTTACAGTGCTTGTATATAGTTCAGATTTAAACTAGAAAATCAGCACTTGCAGTGCAGTCACTATACAAGCACTGTAAGTGCTAAATTAGCACTTCATTTTTTACAGTAAGGCGTTTTAAAATGAACAGTGAATTTATTCAGTAGAATCAACGATCTATATTTTTAACCATACATGTACAGTGATACATTACTAAAGCGTGTCGTTGAAGGTCTTAATTCTTGGTGGAGACCTTCTAAAATTCAGAGAAATTGAATATAAAAATGTGTTTTGCCTCATCTCAACGATACTATAAAAATATTTCATGAAGGAATCCCAAGTATAGGCCTATATTGTGTGCAGTATAAAACAAACACTCCCTTCCTATACTTTGTATGATTTATAATGGTATTGCAATGGAGCCCAGCCTTACTGGTTCCCCATATTTGTTATATGTCTTTTTTGCATATATTTAAATGTATTATTTCTTATGAGAATTGGAATTTAATGAAATAAATTAATCAGTATGTATAGCAAATGCCACATAGCGATAAGGGAGCGTGGAGTTGTTATAACTCCATGTGTGGACGTTGGTGTTATAATCTCAAAGAAATTTCTCCTGAAGAAACCGTCAAATCGTAATGTTAAAAACCCCTCTGAAGTGAATGAGTAATAAATGATGTTTTTTTTCATGACAGAGCTCGGTAACCCACGTGGCAATGAGAATCCTTTCTTGTTAACCTTTGGAGTTCTTTGGTTCCGGTGGCACAACTACTGGGCCGATAAGTTCAAAGCTGAAACCGACTGGAACGATGAAAGGATCTTCAACACGGCCAGAAAATGGGTTATAGCAACTTATCAGGTAATCAAAATCCCACCCTGATGGCAAGTTAGAGTTCAGGGGCCGATTGCACGAAAGGGTCTTTCCAAGGACCGTCTTTCGTGTCGCCCATCTTTTATGATACGCTATAAGCGGGGTGTTTCTGAAATTTATGATAAAGAATAAGATTCGTTAGCTTGCTTTTAAATCAAATTTTATACAATTTCATGATATATCATATCATTTTATAAACAAATATTTTGTTAATTTTAACGGACGAATGAAATATGTTTGCAGATGATTTATTTAAAATGCGTTTCACATGGCGCATCATAAAAGATGGGCGACACGAAAGACCGTCCTTGCAAAGACCCTTTTGTGCAATCAGCCCAAGAAACAGACAAACGAGAGAAAAATCTCTGGGATTCGATGCAAAATCATGAGAGGATTAAGTTGTTATGAATTGTCATTTTTTTTATTGTGATTTCACTTAAGAGCAGCTTGCCCATTTATGATATTTAGTATGAAATTCGCTAAATGCCACTTTCTCAAAAAGATTTAGAATAATTTTATCTGAGCATTCATTACGTAACCAGACATAGTCCTTAAACTTGTTTTTATGTGAAAATCTTAGTTTTGCAGCCCTGTATTTCTTATATGAATTCCGTTGAGTGCAATTTTTCATTTTTTTAGAAATGATTTCGCATTTACTCTAGAATTTATCACTCAGGCCTACGTGTTTTGGGAATTACAAGTTCATGAAATTTATTCGTATTGCACAGTTGAAATTGACGACATTGGCAGGTTAACCATTCCTGATGCAATCTAGAAATGGTTAAAGCCACAAATGAGGATTATCACACATATTCGTTATTTATTTCGGTACTGTTCTGTCTACCAATATCTATCAATACCAATCAATAAAGGCATATAAACACCATAATAACTGATTTGTCAAAACTACCCCTCGAGCACCACACACTGAGGTAGTTAAACTTGAACACATTCGCCAAATAGGTATTAATAACCAAAGGTGTTATATGACACCCATAGATGTTGAGCTAATACTGTGAATTTTACAACGGAATAAAACGAATGGCGTGGTTCTCTATGTACAACGATTAACACCACATTAGGTTTAAACCAAAGTGTTGTCTGATCTTGTTTTCTTTCAGAATGTTGTCTATTACGAGTGGCTCCCTGGATATCTTAATTTTTCACCAGAAGATATTGAAGAATTTAAATATGATGGTAAGAGTAAACCTTTTTTGCCAGGAAAGCCCCATCGGTAAACAACTTTAAATCAAATCTCAAAACACATCTATTTAATTCATAACAAGCATCTTAGGAGTCCTATAAAGGACAGTAGTATATATATGTTATGGAATAGTTTTTGCGCTCTGCACATTTATATTATTACTCTTATAATTACTCGTCTGTTAAATCCTTCCTTCAAATAACGGAAAAAACATTGAAAAAGATGCATTTCGAAAGGAGACTTTTAAGAGAAGAGGATGTATAAGTAACCAACCCGAGACCTCACTCATGAATCTATAACACGACCGTCTTCATGTATATAGCCTATATATAAATATATATATATAAACACACACACTGTATGCAATCCAATTGGCCTATTTCAAGTCAAGCTGCAGAGTAAGTAGGTTTGAAAGAAGAGAAGATCAAATTGGTCAGTCGTTTCGGTGGCCATCTATATAATTTATGTTTGAATTGTGATTTATTGATTTAGGGATGTGATTCTGAACGTAATCGCATCAATCACCACAGATCGGGGGAATTTTTTACAGTTTCTAATTTTCTAAATTTTCCAATTTGTCCTTCGTGCTATTTCTTGATTTATGTAGTGTTTGGAAATCTGAAAAAAATGTTACATAGAAAGTGTTTGTGTAAAAGATTTTTTGTGACAGATATATTAGATAAAGCTTACAGTTAGAATGTCTGAAATAGAACAGTAATAGGATCCCTGATGATTTGGCGGTTGGGGGTAAATAATTACTTCGCAAGTACAGACTTTGATTCTGATATGCATTCAATAAAATAACGAGGTACGTCATCAAAAGGCTTGAGATAAGAACAATCTGCTTTACAAAGAATTGGGAGAGATGAGGGAGAAGGGAGTGTGTTCTTAAATCCGATTTGATAGTCATAGTCCTATTCTTCATGTGTTCTAATGCAATTTTTCAAAAATAGTTTTTAATGTGCTTTTCTCACGTGTCCATTCTCATATTCAGGTTATAAAGGATACATTCATCCAGGCATTACTCATGAGTTTCAGTCGGCCGCTATGAGGTTTGGTCACACCCTTGTTCCTCCTGGTGTAATGCGCAGGTATGGATTCTTCTACAAAACATTTATCAAGTTTTTTTTATAACCAAGCCTAGAGTGCAGATCTTCACTCCATTAATAAAATTAATACCATGCGCTGCAATGTATAGTATGAAGATATTGTGTCACGGATGAGAAATCTTAATCTGCGCTACAACCTATAGCCCTTGCATAAACTTTGTTCTGAATGCATCTCGATTTTTATCAATATGAAATACTTGTTTAGGGTCTGATTTAGGTGCATTAGAAACATTCTTCTTTTGGTCTTATCAGTTCTCCCGACATTTCTTATAGAGTTTCAGTTGTAAATGAATGACGATCATGATCGAGGTAGTTCTCTTTTTGCATTTCATTAAATAGTATCTTAAGATTGTAATCGAATTCACTTCGCATCACCTGATTTCAAGAACTGGACAGTTTATGCTATTATCGGGGATGGGGGGGGGGTAAAGCAAATAGTTATTGTGGTATTGAATTCCACAATCTATTGTTTAATAGTTTAAGATAAGAGTGAGGCAGATAGTTGACTTTAGCCATTCGTTTATGTTTCAGCTATGGGGGTTGGGATACGATCAGGCACATAACAAAAAAGTAGCAGTCACTCTTGTCAACTTTCAATGATACAAAATACACCACATTGTTATATATACTCTTATCAAAATGTCACAGTTATGATTTAAGCAATTCAAAGTCAAAGTATTCTTTTCTTTAAGGAATGAACAATGCGAATATCGAACATCCACCATGGACTCTTCAGGTTTTAAATCGGATCAAGCTGAGTTCGAGGAAGCCAAAGGAAACCATGGAGTACGAACCTGTAATTCCTTCTGGAATCCCCAGGTAGGACACCAATTT
Source organism: Lytechinus variegatus (assembly GCF_018143015.1). Lineage (NCBI taxonomy): Eukaryota > Metazoa > Echinodermata > Echinoidea > Temnopleuroida > Toxopneustidae > Lytechinus > Lytechinus variegatus. The sequence continues at coordinate 26,514,738 of NC_054744.1, read as the reverse complement.
GTCATTATTAAAAGTGATTGTTTAAAGGGGCACTCAAGGCTGAAAATAATCTAAATCATTCTCTGGAAAAATAGATAAATGAAATAAATTCTTTGACCAAAATCGCTGAAAATTTAATCATGATCTGATAATAATACATTCATTGAATTTGAATGTTTAGCAATATTCTGTGATAACAGTTGTATGCACACTGTTATGCGTATGCAAATGTGTATGCAATAGGTGGGCTGATGTTGTCATGCCACCACTTCGCTTTTTCTGATATTACATGAAATCATATTGTTTTATTTTTTTTTTCTTTTTTCAAAGAAAGTCTTTATTCAATATTTCTCCACAACGCATATAAACAAATGCAAAATGTATGTGATACATCAAATATTTTTATATAGTTTTATATTGGCATGCATGTCTATCTCGGCCCTTGTAAAGAAGTTGGAGAAATCATTATCTTACGTGTTAACTCAGTTATTCCAATATTTTGTTTAATCTTGGGGGAAAATTTGAATAAATATGATTTTAGACAATAAGATACAGAATCATAAGTGTGTTATGACATGCAGAGAGCTGTTGCACGGATTTAATACAAAACTTGAAATGGTCATAAGTTTGTTATTCCTCGCCGATTTAGATAACAATTTGGTGTTCTGTTCGTCTCATTTTATTTTATTTGTTCAAATCGAACAATTTTCAGCTTGGAATGCCCATTTAACTGCATTCAGGAACTAGAAATATATTTTCTATTGTCGCTTTATGATGTAATGAATTTTGCAAAACTTTATGTCAGAAAGGAATCTCTAAGATTTGTAAATTCTTTGGTCATGTAATTGCTGCACTTATACATAACCGCAGACATAAGCGTCCATATGGATTCTTGACAACCAATGTAGGCTGTAACATGGAAACTAATCACCTTTTTATTACTTATTGCAATAAAATGTTTCAAGAGGGATTCCTCTTGAAACATTATTCCATGCATTCGGCATCAGTGAAACGCAAAAAAATTATACAGTTCAACTTGAGTATTATTCTTTGGCATACAAAAATGACCATTAAATGTAAATATTAATTCTATTAATATCTCTACGCCCTTTTCGCTCCCTACCCCTGTATATGGCATTTTTCTTCAGCTGGCAATGACACTGACAATATACCATATTTTTATTTTGCAGATTTCTGTTAGAGAGTACGACATTGAAGAGTTTATTCTTGGTATGGCCTCCCAAGTCACAGAGAGAGAAGACAACATCATCACAGAGGATCTACAAAGTAAAATAAAAACCCTATTGATTTGGTAGCCTCATGACATGGGCCGCGGATCGGTTTCGAACGTGGGGGGGGGTGGTGACAATGCAACAAAATCGCAATCTGATGGTCATTGTTCTTGTACACGGTTTTGGAAAAAAAAATGGGGGAGGGGCGCTTCCGCGACCCCTGTATGAAAGTGCGGAGGTTAAATATAGATAAATCAAAGCAATTGATTTTTAAATAAAATCAATGTGTTTTCAAATTATTGACCTGTAATCAGATGGTTTATTCCCATTTCTGCATTTCAGATATCACACACGATAGCCACCTGTTTTCCAAAAAATTTCACATAGAACGGGCTTAGGTATTAATGACATTTAGAAATACTTATACCAATGGAAGTAATATTTAGCCATTTATCATTTGAATGTATGAAATCCAAGTCCTACAACTGGCAAGGAAAATGAAGAATGATCAGTGTTTTATTATTTGTCTTTCCAGGGCGTGTATTCGGACCATTGGAATTCTCTCGTCGTGATCTGATGGCGCTGAATATCCAACGAGGCCGTGACCATGGTTTGCCGGATTACAATACAGCTCGTGAGTGTCTAGGATTAGGACGGAAGAATTCTTTCGCAGAAATCAATAAAAATGAATCTGACTTAGCACCAGGTGAACAGACATTCATCGGAACAGAGGTAAGCTATGGAAGCTTAAAAGTGCCACCGAGATGTTGAGATAATTATCTCGGGAAGTCGACATCTTGATAGCAAAAGATAAGATGACGAGATCCTGGATCTCATCATGTCGACATCTTTTAGAAGAGATGATGAGATGACAAGATCCCGGATCTCATCATGTCAACATCTGTTAGAAGAGATGTTGAGATGACAAGATCCCGGATCTCATCATGTTGACATCTTTTAGAAGAGATGATGAGATGACAAGATCCTGGATCTCATCATGTTGACATCTTTTGGAAGAGATGATGAGATGACAAGATCCCGGATCTCATCATGTTGACATCTTGTAGAAGAGATGATGAGATGACAAGATCCTGGATCTCATCATGTTGACATCTTGTAGAAGAGATGATGAGATGACAAGATCCTGGATCTCATCATGTCAACATCTTAAGAAGAGATGTTGAGATGACAAGATCATCTCATCATCTCATCATCTTTTCTACAAGATGTCAACATGATGAGATCCGGGATCTTGTCATCTCAACATATCTTCTAAAAGATGTTGACATGATGAGATCCGGGATCTTGTCATCTCATCATCTGTTCTAAAAGATGTTGACATGATGAGATCCAGGATCTTGTCATCTCATCATCTCTTCTAAAAGATGTCGACATGATGAGATCCAGGATCTCGTCATCTCAACATCTCTTCTAAAAGATGTTGACATGATGAGATCCAGGATCTCGTCATCTCAACATCTCTTCTAAAAGATGTTGACATGATGAGATCCAGGATCTCGTCATCTCATCATCTCTTCTAAAAGATGTCAACATGATGAGATCCAGGATCTCGTCATCTTATATTTTGCTATCAAGATGTCGACTTCCCGAGATAATTATCTCAACATCTCGGTGGCACTTTTAAGCTTCCATAGTAAGCAGTAGTATTTTTAGATTTAAAAATAAGGAGTACATGACCCTTACATAATTTTGAGAAATTGCTCTCCGGGGCCTGTCTTGGGTAGGAAAGAAATAAATGTTAACACGCTAAACCAACCTCAATTCACCCCATAGGTAGTCTCGGGCTTACCGCCTCTTTGTAAACGCAAAGCCGACCTCCAACCCATCTCAGTCCACTTGCATTAATTTGCAGCACACACTCCACCTTTTCAAACATAGTGTAATCGAAGGTTAGTCAGAAAGTTGGGATTACGAAGTGATAATTCTAAAATTTCAAAAGTCCTAGATATTGACACTGACTGAAAAGCTAAAACAAGGCTTGCTCGCTTGCGATATTTTAGAAATTATGCCCCATAGACATGTTTAGAAACCTATTTCTCTGCTCATTATTCCACTGATAAATAATCATGATAATAATAATTATAATAATTATGATAATAATACTGATGATAATACTGATGATAATACTGATGATAATACTGATAATACTGATAATAATAATGACGGTGAAGAATATGATGATGAAGATGTTAATTATGAAAATCGGTGAACGTTATTGATACTGATGACAAAACAGCTATTTAAAAAAAAGATTCCAGAGGGAAATATTTATGCATCCTCTCTCCAACTGTTGTATTTGTTAGGAACTGCGACGACTAGAAAATGTATACGGTGGTGATCTTGACAAAGTAGACATATGGGCCGGAGGATTGATGGAAACCACGAGCAATGGACCTGGAGAACTCTTCAGATTCATCATCAAGGATCAGTTTGTAAGGTCAAGGGATGCTGATCGATTCTGGTTTGAAAACGAAAAGAATGGGTGAGAAATCGTATGATCTAACTCTCAAAGTATCAACATCATTCCTAATAGATTCCAATTAACTTTATATAATGTTCATACCAGAAAGTGGATCCAGGGGGGGGGCGTGGTGCTGGGTGCACCACGTAAAATTGCACCAAAAAGGAAAGTGAGATGACCTTTTTTTGTCTTTTGGGGTTTTTTTGTCGATTTATTTCTGGAGAACAAACCCCATCACCCTAGTTCATTTGTGAGGGCTGAACCTTTTTTTAAAGTTCCTTTTTATTCTTTTCCAGAGAACAAACCCCCTTCACTGGTGAGAGATACCCCCTTTTTTTTTGGGGGGGGGTCGATTTTTTGGGGGGACATAAAGCACATACTTCAGAAAATCCTGAATCCACGATTTTGAAAATGTTTCCCTCTCAACCGTCTCTCTCACACACTTCCACTTAAAATCCCCCTTCCCCACTCCGAATTGCTTAAGTCTACCTCCTTACTCTCTTCTCCCGTTTCCATCTCCTGCTGATTGCTGCTACATATGTTTCATTTGCTATTCACCCTCACATTTGCCGGGTCTGGTATGAAAAATTAAATGAAGTGAAACTTGTTCATCGTACACATACAACTTTGGTTATCACTTACTGCATGTAGTATTTGTCTCATTGGTTACATGTTGGGGGCTGGTGTCCTCAATTGCTCAAGCTCCAGTGAGATGACTGTCCCTTAAACTGTAGTTGAACGGAGCAGCAAGCAGGAGAGCATCTGTCCCCATCAGGATGTAGCTATGACTTTTGATGAGTAATGTCAAGTTTTACATACTTGTGCTAGCAAATGTTTGCATCTTTGCATAGTGTAAATGTTGGCTTCTGGTATTAATTTGTACAAGATAACAGCTGTTCGGTTATCGCAATTGGCGTCTTCGGACGATGTGTGCACTCTACAAATCTATACTATACCCCCCCCAAAAAAAGATCGTGCATTCTGATTTCTAACTTTCGTCAATAATTCCTCTCTTGCAGTTTATTCACTCCGGAGGAGATTGCATTCATTAGGAATGTCACAATATGGGATATTATTGTAGCTGCCACTTCCATCAATGGATCAGCCTTACAAAAAGACCCTTTCCACTACACAGAGAGTAAGTCTTTTTCCATGTTAACATTCCTGCCCACGTTATAAACCCAGTTTTCATAGCACTTGTCATTAGAAAACAAACGACCAATCGCTACCGGTTTTAAGGAGCACATGTACCTTTGACATCAATAAACAGCTTTATGAAAAGAGCCATGGTGAAGATGAGTCTGTGAATCTGATCATATATTTTCTTTGACATAGAGCCTTCATTATTTGTCCATATAGACATACGAAATGCAAAATTAAATGATTCATACAAAAAAGCAAAATATAGAATTCATATAAGTTTTATGTACCCCTCTCTGGCCATCAAGAAATATAAATTTTGTATTTGTTTTCTCCCAAGTATTAGACTGATTTACTTTACTCCCCAAAAGATTCAAGCATCCCTTGAAAACCTTTGTGACATTAATCACCTAATCAAATAATCTAAGTTGACTATTGATTATCTTATACTTGTGACTGTAGATGATCCATGCTATGCTGAGCATCCATTCGAGGGTGAGAATCGAACCATCAGTGAAAATGACATGGAACCATGCACCAAGCTTCAAATCTTTGACTACTTCACTGGTAGTGAGGTGTCTTATGCTCTCTCCTTCCTTGCTCTTGGAATATGGGTTGTAGGTAAGTGACAGATCTCTTGCATTGTTGATTGGAAATGATGCGCGTTATAACGAATCAAAGTATGCCATTAGGCGAAGTTATTGCTACGATGTCTCTGAAACCATTTTCTTAGGACTATCTTTGTCTTGAGAAGTAAATCAGTACAAATGGCAAATGGAAACAGATTGAAACAGATCGGGAATTATGCCTTTGTAGAGGGGGGGGTTACATCTCTGTAAGGAAAAACTTAAAAATTATACATTTTTGGTGTTTTATATGTCTGCAGTAGGGAGGAGAAAAGACAAGAACTTCATAAATTTTATCAGTATGAAGATTGGGTAAACATAATATTTTAAACCATTGTGTGCATAACTCTGAAGCCATGCTAATTTGAGTCTATGTTTTTGGACCCCTCTGTACATAGGTGTTATCGCAGTTCTCCTCATCCTGGCTCATATTAGACAACATCGCATCCAGGAAGCTCGCAAGTTACAACACAGGAAGACTAGGTCACGTGACCCAAGTAGAATCAAGACCTACGCAGGTATGTACTTCTGATATAAGATGTGGTATTCTCTTCATTAAACGCCCTCTCCCCTCTTTCTTTCCTCCCTCCCCAAATTCTTTTCAGAGTATCCACCGGGTTCTTGTAAGAAATTAATTAAATGTTTAAACTCTAAATTTGTATCTACATTTGGATGTTTTTGTATTTGTATCCCCCTTTTCGTGATGTAAGATGGTGTTTATTTTGGGTAAAAGAGTAATTACTCCCATCATCAAAAGAATTGTGAATTTGATACACATACATCTGTTCCGTTTTATTTTAAGGAAATCGTTTAATTACATGATGGTTGGTTAAGAAAACAAACATAACACTGTTGGAATAACGGACATTTCTGTTGTATCGTTTGTTGATAAAGCTTCTGAATGGTGTGGAAAGAAGGAAGGAACCAGACAAGTTCAAGTCAAACTGGGACCTGGAAAGAAGATCCGAATCACCAACGACCGTGGAAACAAAATTTTCCGAACTGTTGACCTCACCTCCTATAACAAGGTAAGGATTGCGATCCAGTGGTCCTTTTCCACATAATTATCAACTTCACTTCCCAGATCAAAACACGCTCAGGTAGCGCTCAAATTAACAATTAAAGAGTTACTGTTGATTGATGAATGGTATTGTGATTTGATAATATTGACTATTTTTTTCTCCTTTGAAACTATGATAATGTCTTGTGTTGAATTTCACCTCGAACTTCTTAGTTTATTTGAGGTAGTCTTCTGCATTTGTTTCATCAGAAACATTGCATATCATTGTGAGAAAGTATCAAACATTGACAGCACGACCCCATCTTGTTATCACAGGTTGGGCTGCTGGTATCCCCTGATGGTAAGCGACGCTACATGGTTGTCAAGTTCGATCGCGAGTACGACATCGTACTGAAGTTCCCTGACCCTGAGAGCCGTCTAGAATTCATCAGCGACCTGGAAGCCTTCCTTGGCAGTGATGAGGTTGGTGTTGGACGTGAGAGGCAAGAGATCCGGGAGAACGAACTTCTCAAGGTTGCAGTTACCAAGGAACATCGTACCAAACTCTTGGAAAAATTCTTCCTTATGGCTTTCTCTCAGGTGCGTTATTAAGAGTACTCTGTTTAATATTCTATATTGGGGGGGGGGTTATAGGCCAAGACCTTTGAATTAGATTATCAGCACAAGAATAAAAAAAGGAATACACAAACAGATAAGGGACATCCAGCATATTTGAATTATAATTTGTGTATTACGACATGTTAAGTATGGCTTACAGTTTCATTTATCTTCATTATTTTATCCAAAAAAAATATTGCATAAAGACTTGATTTCAAGAAGAAAGACTTCTCATTTATCCTAGAAAACATATTTGTGGTGATTGGAGAGTACAAATAGAACATCCTTGCCATTGCCATCCGGCGAACTAAAGTTTGAAAATCAGTCAATTATTTCACTCCAATCTCTCACTCAATTCTTGGTACAGCCTGTTCATCCTGAGTTTGCTGACATAATTTTAAGATATTAGCCTCAGATATGAACACATTCCCTGTTACTATAAGGGGTATACCAATATCACTATGCATTTCGAAAGTATTTCCCGTGTGACATCTACGGATTTCATTTTTCACTCACTAGGCCTTCAAACTTGACTTCGACGCTGATGATCTTGACAACCTGGATAACAAGGAAACCAAGGACATTCTTGAATGCGAGCTTACCAAGACTGAATTTGCAGATGTACTCACCATGAAGCCAGACTCCCTCTTCGTTGAACAGATGTTCGAGCTCGTTGACCAGGATAACAGTGGATCCATTTCATTTAGAGAGTTCTTGGATGTCATTGTTGTCTTCGCGAAAGGTAAGCTATCTGATTCTTGGCGATAGCTTTAAAGTCTCCTAGGAGTGGATTATACCCTTGAGTTTTGACATATCACTTACGTATCACTGATCTGGCTATCATACTAAGCAGGGGCAAAACCAGGAAAGGAAAAAGGAAACAATAAAATAATGTGTTTTGTGTCACACGACTTAATGATTAGGAGGTTGTGATAGAGCAAAGAAAGTAATTATATTTGGACTGTGATATTGATAAAAATACAGTACTAAAGACTTTTGGGGGGATATATTTTCATGAATGTTGTTTACGTCAATTACATATACCCACCATTCTGTGAAACCTGTCCTCATGAGTTACCATTGGTTCGTGTCACTGTCGGCTATGGAGAGCCAGTAATGCCATAATCTTGTCTAAGTTCATATTCATTTTACAAACTCAATAGTTATGGCTTCTGCCCTTTCTTTAAAATGTGACTCCTTCATCGATAAAGATTCTTATAACATATAGGCATGCATGTAGCGTAGCTGGCTTTCTTTTTCATTTAACATCTCGAATCAATATTTGAAATCGATTTCACTTTCACGCGCATCAATCTGTAACTGAATGGGACAAAAAGAGAATAGTTTTCAGGAAAAAAAAATGCAGAAATATTATAGCCTCTTAAAAAATGTTCTATTGTTTTTCCCATTCATTAGGACAACCTGAAGACAAACTGAAGCTGATGTTCAACATGTATGACATTGACAGATCTGGCCATCTATCCCGTGATGAGTTTAGGCAGATGTTGAAGTAAGTGTTATGCCATTAAATGTCTCTCAGTCAATCAACATTAATAATTAGTCAAAGCAGATGAATGGGGAGTTTTTTTAGTATTCTTTTTTTATGATGCAAAATTTATTTGAATTTTTTAAATTCTTACAAGAATAAAAATTCTTATTTTTGTAAAGAAAGTATTTTTAATGATTCTGTTTGTTCTTTTAAACCAAGGTCAAGCTAGGTTCATTTAATTGATTAAGTTTGCTTTTTTTTTCTTCAACCTTTCCCACTGGATGCCAAGATTTCATGATCTAAACTAATTATTACTACCGTTGACGGTAATAAGAACACCTGTCACTACAATACAGAAACTACTACTACTACAACAATAACAATGGCGATAATGAATACGCCAATTGATTAAGACAACTATAAATTCAATGAAAGTAACAGCACCATTATGTATTGTGCTGTATGATGTGGAGTGTAGGGATGCCTTATTTACTCGATTTAGTGGCAGTGGTAGGATGAATCATGTTTTTTAAAGGGGGGAGGTAAAAGACGTAATGAACATACAGGAAGATAGTGAGAAGGAGAAGGAAAGGTGATGAAAGCGTTCCTTACCTGATTTTTGGTATCATCAGGTTTGATCATTTATCATATAAAACACTTTTAAAAAGTCTGCGCTACTTTATGCTAATTCACCAATCATTTTACCTGTTCTAATGTCTTACTGTACCATACATTGTTTTGACTAGATCTATGATGGAGATGGTCAGTGCTAGCGTTGAAGAGACGGACCTTGACAAACTAATCCACGATATGTTCGAGAATGCTGGTCTTGGAGATAAACAATCCCTTTCCCCTGATGACTTCATTCTAGTTATGGCTGAACACAAGGAAGAGCTCAATAATGCTAAACTCGATATCGCCGGTAAGTCATCACACTCGTCCTTAAAAAACTTCTTTGAGCATCTACTTATCGGACTCCTTGAGCTTGTACAATCTTTACTTACACTTCTCTTTCTCTCTTTTATCGTTCTCTCTCAGTCACATATTGCTCCTCTCTACTGATATTGTAAACTATCATGTTATCACATTACCATGTTGCCTTCTAGGAAATTCTGTAATAACCAGCATGTAAGGTGCTTGATAATCTTGATTTAAGAGGTTTTTAAAATATTTCTCTTGTGAGTGTCGATTGATCGATTTTCTCATTAACTTGATTGCCATCATTAAATCAAATTATATTATCTTTTGTCACAATTTAATCACCTGCAGGAAACATCGCACAAGTACCTGCTCAGAAGGATGCTGGCCCTCCAGGCCGTGGTGCTGCTACTGTCATCAGGAGAGGCAACCTTAACAGCCGTGCCCGACAGACCATTATCAGAGCTTACAAGTATGTCTTTTTAAATATTATCAATCACACTTTTTACACTGAATCTATTGGCGTTCCACTGCAAAGATTTGCTCTTCAAATGTCTCCATACTCGCAGCACGACAACAAATATTGAAGGGTTTAGATCATGTAAGGTTTATTTGTGGGTATATATTTCCAATCTGCAGTAGAAACCCCTTAATAAGAAAAATGAGTGATTTTCCTCATATTAATTTACTTTCATAAACCTTAGACCAAGCACCTATGCTTATTTTTAATTAATGCAACTTTCCAAATAACATTGGAACAGTTTTTGTTAAATTTCCAGACCTCCCCTTTACATTTAATTACATTTAATGTCTTTCAAACCTATTCAACCTTGATAGGGATAAAGACCAGGAAGGTGGCAAAGCCAATGGAGCACCCAAGAGTTCTGGCGGTGGTGGAGTAAAGAAGCGTGCCCAGTCTAAGAGCATCCGTGTTGAGACTGTCCAAAGAGAAGAGGCCAAGACCACAAGCAGCAAGGCTTACAACACCTTTGTCCGCTATTTTGAAAACAACCGACTTCAAATCTTCTACGTTATCCTCTACACACTTGTTCTTGCTGGAGTCTTCATCGAAAGAGCTTACTGTGAGTAACTGTAAATTGTTTATTAATTGCCCTGTGTCATGAAAACATTGATGTCGACATATAATTTAAGTTTAATAATCTAATTTAACCGCCCTGTTAATATCTCATAGGTTAGCCACCAAAAGCACCAACTTGTGATGGTATATCAGCTGTAGCAATATTTATGTACACATATATTCTTACCTCCATTTTAATGATATCCTTGGATTCATATCTAAATTGAAAACTTAAAATCATTAAGAAATGCAACGTGATTGCATTTGGGCCCCTGCCTAACCGAACAAACTTTAAACATTAAGGAGTTCAAGGTAGTGAAATTATGATCCTATCTAAATGAAGAGACTTGTAACATTTAGAAAGTCAACGTAGTGAAATGATGACCCTGTCTAAATGAAGAGACTTGTAACATCAAGAAAGCCAACGGATTGAAATTATGACCCTTTCTAAATGAAGAGACTTGTAATATTTTGAATGTCAACGCAGTGAAAATATGACCCTGTCTAAATGAAGAGACTTGTAACATTAAGAAAGCCAACGGAGTGAAATTATGACCCTTTCTAAATGAAGAGACTTGTCACATTTAGAAATTCAACGTAGTGAAAATTTGGCCCTGGCTAAATGGTGAGACTAAATCACATCTGGAGAAAGTCAACATAGTTAAATTATTACCCTGTCTAAATGAAGAGACTTTTAGCGTTCAGAAAATCAACGTAGTGAAACTATGACTCTGTCTAAATGAAGAGACTTGTAACATTCAGAAAGTCAATGTAGTAAAATTATGACCTTGTCTTGAAGAGTCTTTAAGGAAGTCAACGAAGTGAAATTGTGACCTTGTATAAATGACGAGACTGATGATATAGGAGTCGATGTAGAGAAATTATAACCCTAAAATTCAACGTAGTGGCATACTGACCCACGTCTAAATGAAGGCACATGTATGAATTTCCTTGTCATAGTTGTATCTTACCATAAGATCTTACAAATTTCTTTCTTCATATCCACGATTACTATTCTTGATGGTACAATATCACTTTTTTCTCAAACAGACTATTCCATTGAGCGTGAATTTGCTGGTCTCCGTCGTATTGCTGGTTTTGGCGTCTCTGTGACCCGTGGAGCTGCCTCGGCTATGATGTTCACCTACTCTTCCCTTCTCGTCACCATGTGCAGGAACACTATCACCAAGTTGAGGGAGACTTTCCTCCATCGCTACGTTCCATTCGATTCGGCTCTAGCAATGCACAAGTACATTGCCCTCCAAGCCCTCCTGTTCTCAGGTAGGAATTAGAAGTTTATTGTGATCTTAGTCGCCCTAAAGAACATGTTCTAATTGCAACATATTCACCATTAACAGGGTGAACTACTCACTCCAAACATATTTTTTTAAATGCAAGCCTTGGCTCTTATCACTTGTATTTATTTGGACTAATGTATGGATAACCAGTGTGTGGACAAAAAATTTTGATTCTGAGCATTATGTAGTTTTGTTATAATTTTTGTATAGCTTATTAAAATTATATAGAACTGTTGATTAAGACAAAAGCCAGACTGTTTTCTTTGTAATAAATAATCTCTTTTTCTTGTTACCACTCCTCACAGTTATGCACACCATCGGCCATTCAATCAACTTCTACCACATTTCCACCCAGACTGCTGATGATCTAACCTGCTACTTCCGCGACTACTTCCATCGTTCTCATGAACTTCCAAAGTTCCACTATTGGGCATGGGGTACTATCACTGGTAAGAATAATTTCCTTTACCTATTGTCGAAGTTTTTCTGTCAGTACTCATAATGCATACTTAAAATATGTGGTAGGAATTTGTGCAGGAAATATGATGTGCCATTTTTGCTTCGCATTCCCATTTGAAAAGTTTCACAAGTGGTATACTGAAGTCTATTAGAATTGGGATAATTTGATAACATTTTTAGGGAATCATTAATGTGAAATCTATATTCAATCATGTAATGAAATGACCGGGTGTTGAAAATATTGCAAATTTGAAATTCGAATCTAATAAATCATCTCAGAATTTATGATGTGACGATTGAATTGTGATTAAAATTTTCAATCCCTTACTCTTTCTTTAGGTTTCACTGGTATCCTCCTGGCGTTGATTTGCGCCGTAATATACACCTTTGCCTTCCAGTATGCCCGTCGTCGCGTTTTCAACCTCTTCTGGTTTACTCACAACATGTGGGTCATCTATTTCATCCTGATGTTCCTGCACGGCTCTGGTCGTCTTGTCCAGCCTCCATTCACCCACTACTTTGCTCTTGGTCCCATCGTACTCTTCACCTTGGACAAACTTGTCAGTGTCAGCAGGAAGAAGGCAGAGATTGCTGTAGTCCGTGCTGAACTCCTACCATCAGGTATTTCAGTGTGCCTTACCAAATGGTGCATCCCATGTTTTCTCTCTTTACATTTACCGAGGAGAGATTTTATTAAGGCTTAGGAGTCGAGAGAAGTGGTATTGGGGTATGCTTTTGATTACTATAAAATTAATATGAAGTTTTTTGTTGCCTAAACCTTGTGCCATCCCTTTAAAAAATAAATACATGTACTCAATTATCAGGGGATAAATAAACAGCATGTGCTTTAAGAGTTATTAATTCTTGAATTACCAAAATTAGTGTCATTTGAATATGACACTAATCACTGAAAAAGAGTAGATTTAAATTTTGGGAAGAGCATCATACGTTTTTTTTTTTAAATAACGAAGCTCGTGTGCTTTACAGGTAGAATTCTGGTGATTTATTTTTCTTTTTACAGGATTTGAATTTCCGGAGAATGCCTACTGTTAGAAATAGGTTTACCATAAGTATTTTACCAATTCTTTTTCTTACTGACAGACGTGACAATGCTTGAATTCAAGCGTCCTCAAGGCTTCGAGTACAAGTCTGGGCAATGGGTCCGTATCGCCTGCAAGACCCTGTCTTCAAGTGAATACCATCCCTTCACCTTGACCTCAGCACCCCATGAAGAGAACCTATCCCTTCACATCAGAGCTGTTGGACCATGGACCATGAACCTCAGATCTACCTATGATCCAAACGTTGTGCGCGAACATCCTCTACCAAAGGTAGGGAGGGATATTACTTTATAAATTATCCCACATTCAGACCCAGATCTTTCTTCCTAAATCCTGAAAATAGCATGGATTTGGAAGGCATAATTCTTTTAAGTTCTGAGGTAATACCTGGTATAAGGACTTAGTGTCATTAGATCTCCAGATCGGATGGTTTAAAGTTAAGTGTTGAAGCTGGTTATGAAGGTTCCTCTTAACTTTCACAGCGAATGTTGGTAAACAAAATTATACTGAATGATAAAAGTCCTAGCACCAGCCTGATTTCAGGTTCGATGCAGTGGATGTGATTAAATAAGCCATTAACGGCGGGACTTGAAATCACGAAGTGAGCACAAAGCGGTGGCAAATTTGCATGAGGATATTAAGTAACAGACGATATCACAGTGATATGTACACACATGCCAGTCTTGTCCAAATGTTATTCTAGTCCAGATGAAAGCTATTCTAGTCCAATTAGTATTGTGATATTTTAATCTCTTTTCATTGCAGTTGTTCCTTGACGGGCCATATGGTGAGGGACATCAAGACTGGTACCAGTATGAGGTGGCTGTGCTGGTAGGAGGGGGTATCGGTGTTACCCCATTTGCCTCTATCCTTAAGGATATTGTGAACAAATCAAGCATTGGTGCTCGCCTCACATGCAAGAAGGTGAGTGAGTGTATCCGTGTCTATTTGTGTTTGACCACTCCCATTTGGTTTTACATTACCCTCGTATTGATGTAACCATTTCTTGGTTCATCGTATATTACCTAAAGACATTCAGGAATTAGCCTGTCAGACTATATTTGCATTTTGTTTTTCACTTTGAGTGTTTAGAATAACCAGTGGTTCAAGGCAGGAAAAACTAAATGCTGTTCAATCATCATTGATGGATGGATCTTGCATGCTAAACTTGCAATTGTGAAGATAATTGTCATTTTACATCAGTTCTTTACGAGATTCCCTCCAATGAAAAACCGTTTACTTGATAATTATTTGAGCACTTAAATCCTTATCTTCTCAGGTCTACTTCATCTGGGTGACCCGTACTCAAAAGCATTACGAGTGGCTCACTGATATCATCCGTGAAGTCGAAGACAGTGACACCAACGATCTTGTCAGTGTTCACATCTTCGTCACACAGTTCTTCCAGAAGTTTGATCTCCGAACAACTATGTTGGTAAGTATCTTCTTAGACTGACCTTTCTTTTTTTAGGGGGGCATGGGTGTACAAGATACCATTTCTTACAATTTCGTCTGTTTTGTACATTTGCTGTAATTATTTTTATCAGAAAGGGGGAAACTAGACTAACTTGAACTTCAAGGAAAAAGTAACCAATTTGCTTGTTGAGACAATTATCTATTCAAATCCTGGTATATTGAATTAGTTTCATCCTTGTCTGAATGGAGATACTTGTTACTGATACATTTTATTATATGAACATTTCGTTTGATACTAAGCAAAGCATGCATTGATTGGTTTAGCTAAAAATTTCTTTAAGTATACTTCTGCATATGAACTTTACGGCGAGCAAGCTTATTGATATATTTTTTCCTGTGTCTCTTTCGTTCTGTAGTACATCTGCGAGCGTCATTTCCAGAAGATCTCAAACCGATCATTGTTTACTGGTCTCAAGTCCATCACTCATTTCGGACGTCCTCAGTTCACTTCTTTCCTTCAGTCACTCGAGGATGAACATCCTGGAGTAAGTTTTCTACTTTTTTTTACATTTTAAGAGTCAGTGATGCTTCATACTAACAGTGATGCTTCATACTGCAAACGTGCACAGTAGATTTAATTAAGTACTCTAATTTTGATAGCAAACTTAATTTATAATTAGATAATTATAATTTGGATTTCTTGACTTAATCGTTTCAAGCCTTATACTTGTTGCTTCGTTAAGAGGTACAATAAATTTATGCTACTACTATGGGTTGGTGCTATGGAAATATTCAAAGCGTTTAGGGTTAAAACGGCATTGGTCTCCCCACAGAATAAAGATGTTAGCCTGGATCGAAACCAAATTGATACACTAGCGTCGTTTGGCAAGGCATTGATCCTAATTATTGCCCCTGACTGGCCTCTGAGCCATCCCCGTTGAACTGATTACTCAGATATCTGCTCCCATTTATTATCATTAAAGAAAGATAATACAATGAAGTAACATGAGACTTATTTTCCATAATCTTTGGATGATTCTAATCATATCTACAATAATCATATAATTGTTGTAATCAATGTGAATCTAACCACATTTACTTTTTTTGTCTCCATAGGTTGGAAAGATTGGAGTATTTAGCTGCGGTCCTCCCGGCATGACTAGTGGAGTGGAACAGGCTTGTGTAGATCTTAATAAGTTTGATGGAGCAGCCTTTATCCATCACTTTGAGAACTTCTAAACGTAGCATCTGTAAAGCAGTATCTCTAGCAACGCGGCAGGTCTAGCGCATTTCTTTTGCCGATAAAAAATCCCAGCAAAGATGTATTTATGGCGAGGGTAGGCTATGCCGGGGATTTACTGGTGTTATTTCTTGATCATAATGGATACTTAACATTATTTCTTATTTAAACTATAACAACTAGCAAGGAATGAATACAAACACATTTATAGCGCATTATGTTTTATGTTCACACTTGACTGTAACGTATAATGGTTAGATGTTACCTTAAAGGCAGGACATCAATTTTTGGGGTAGTGTTTTGTCTTACATTTATTTTGTGTGTTTGCTTTTGTCTGGGAAATGACATGAAATGATGCAGTTTTGTACCAAGAGAGCTTGTTAATGTCTTCCAAGAATTCCAAATCGTGCTTAACTTGGTCTATGAAATGTGTTTTTAAAAGTACTACATTGCATTTATAACATTCTATTTTTCTATAAATATGTAACTTGACAATGGTTTTAACATTGTGCATTGTCCATAGAAATTGGTACTTAAAAAGGAAATTGGGGTGCATTGTCGCTCTCATTAAACCGGCACTGTAGATAGCGACGTAGATGTAGACTGTGGACTTAAAAAAACCGATAAGAGGCACAAGAAAGTGACCAAAATTACTATAAGAAAAATAGTATTACACCCAAGAAAGTTATGATTATAGAAGAAGAATGTTACAATATCATACACACACGAGTCGTTCTGTGTTTAGTTGACACAAGAGACATGTGTTGAAAAAGTAAGTCTTACATCCTAATAATTCAGATAATTAGTGTGACAAACTCACGATCCTTTTTTTCTTTATTGGATGTTGCAATGTGCTGTTAGTAAATGCATGTTTGACGACTGGTGATATCAAATATAAATATAGTAGATCTATTTATCACTTTGGTGGAAAAGAATGAAATACTTGACTTCACCTAATGTTTAAAAAAACATAGTGAGTGCGTTTGTGCTTCAGGAGAATATTTTTGTCCGTCAATTTGCATGTTTTGTAGTATGTATTATGTGAATTAGTAGTTGGGTTGTTATCAGGACGACATGTGTTTGAGAAAAAAGAACAAGTTTAAATAGTTTATGCTATATCTTTATACTGGGAGAGTAAACTAGAGTATCATGCAAAATTATCAAAATATACTGAATATATGGATTTAATATTGATTGGTTTTACGTGTCTTTACATTTAAACAACTCTCAATTACAAATTGAAATACCTTTAGCTCTTTCGATACATAACTGATGTGCAATTTTAGCAGCGAAAGAATCTTTTGTAAGGGAGACTCACTTTCAAGTCATAAATATGATTGCTGACCTAGTCTTTCAAATTGAACCATATCAGTCCATACATAATCTTCTATTTTAAATTACAGTGTAACCTGTTACGCACTCTTTGTTGTTAAAAAGTAAAATAGATGTATATATTCATGTTATGTCATAGAAATACATAAACAGAAGCCGTAATGTTTTGGTGTATGTTCTCACAGATAAGTATGACTAACGAAAAGTTATTTGTAATAAGCTATAAATACATATATAACCAGATTTGATTATATTTTGTTCTTGTTTTGTTCTTGTCTCCCAGATGGTTAAGTAAAACAAATATTTCGGACTCTATGCATAAAATGTACAGACTTATCTGGGAGAACGGATTCTGTGTTTATTTTGTCTATTTTTGTAACGGTCGTTGCATGGATGGGCAAATAAAAAGGATGTCATGTAGATGATCAATTTTCATATCTTGATTTGACGTTTGTTTTCTTTTTGTGTGAGACAATATTATTGTTCTTCATGATCAGTTCCTTTCTACCGGTGATCATGGAAAGACCATGTTTATGATCATGGTGAAGGTGTTAGTGATGATGGGGTTAAGTGTCGATGACGACTTTGATGGTAATGATCACGATTGTGAATGATGATTACGACTTCCATCAGCATCTCGATATTGGATACAATGAGGTGACTATTGTTGTCATAATGTTAATAAATATGGTGACATGAGGAAGATGCTGATTGTAATAATGGTTCTGATGATGATGATGATGGTGGTGGTGATGGTGGTGATCATGATTATGATGATGATGCTTTATTTCACTGATATTGAGATTATCTTGACTTCAATCATAAGTCCGATGTGTTATTGATGGTGATATATATTACGTTATGATCTATAATTAATGTTATTCAGACAATCGGGGTTCGTGACGAAATGCGATGGGAGTGCGTAGCCGCCAAACCATTTCAAAGTGACTGTATTAGATGATGACGGTCATGTTGGTAGTGATGGTAAACGTGGTGGTGCTGTTGGTGGTAGTAATGGAGATGGTGATGATGTTCATATGTTGACTATATTTTTAGTGATTCGCATTAAAGATTACAGTTGATGTGTACTGCGACAAGATGTCAGGGATTTATCGCTTTCACCGCGCATGACTCCACAAGAACATGGAAATCTATTGTCAAAAGCCCTCTGAAGTCTTTGTTGATAATCGGTGAATCAAAACGGCAGTTTCTTCCTTGACTCTGGACAAAAGGCATATTTGCAGTTTTTCGTCAGCTCCGAAACTTCGAAAATCTGCTCTCCGGGTTCACCAATTTTCGACAAAGCCCTGTCGGTTGTGAATTGTGATTTGACTGGCGATTTCAATAGCTTTACTGTGTTGTAGAATGCACCCCGTTGCAACTGGGAGAAATATCTTATGATACCGGTGACAGGTATAATGTCAATCATAGTGATGACGATGATTTGGGTAACGTTGTGATCATGGCTATTGCAACGATTTTGATGGGGATATGGGTGGCTGTGATGGTGAGTGCGATGATAATGGGTAGAATTACGATGGTACGTGTGTTGTGTGACGCACGTGATTATGGTGGTTGCAATGATGTTGATGTAGCAGGTATATGATGATGGTGATGATATGGTATTGACGATGATGGTGATGATGGCATTGATGATGTTGATGGTGATGGTGTTGTTGATGATGATGATGGTGTATGATGATGGTGATGATGGTATTGACGATGATGGTGATGATGGCGTTGATGATGTTGACGTTGATGGTGATGATGGTGTTGTTGATGATGATGTTGACGATGATGGTGATGATAGTGCTGTGTTGATGATGATGGTGTATGATGATGGTGATGATGATGTTGATGATGTAGCAGGTGTATTATGATGATGGTATTGATGATGTAGCAGGTGTATTATGATGATGGTATTGACGATGATGGTGATGATGATGATGGTGTTGACGATGATGGTGATGATGCCGTTGACGATAATGGTGATGGTGTTGATGATGATGATGACGAGGATGGTTGTGATGAAGATGATGGTGGTATGTTGATGATAATAATATGAAGTTTTCGCAATAACTATGCAGACGCTTTCTGGAACATAGAGAAACTATTGGCAAAATCCTTCATGACAAAGAAGCCTTTGTCGAAAATCGGTGAATCGAAACAGCAGTGTCGTGGTGCCGTGCCGTGGCCGAGTGGTCTAAGGCGCCTGGCTATACATGGAAAGTCCGGGGTTCGATCCCCGGCCGCGGCACCTATGCCCGTAGGCAAGGCATTTAATCCACAATGCTCTTTTATCCTGCTTTGAAATAAATGGAAATGCTATATACATTATTGGTAACTAGGTGTGCACTTGTTTTTAAAAAAAGGTCCTGGACTCTAGACAGACGACTCATATTTGTCTTCAACTCCAAATCTTCGGACGATCTGCTGTCCCGGTTCACAAACTTCCGATATTTACCTCTAAACTCTTCTTTGTGATTTGATGGGTATTTCCATTAGATTCTCAACGGTCCACGAAGCATATATAATTATAGTGGTTGCGTAAACTCGCCAATGGTGATGACGGCGACGACGATTTTGCCTCGATATAGAGACAGTGAGGGAGATTGTAATGATGAATACTGTTTAATGATGCCTATGATTCCAGTTTGGGTTATGGATAATTAGTTTAATTTGAGAAGAAAAAAAATCAAATGTATAAACGTGCGCTGTAAAACCAGATTTTACTGATGACATAACTATCCCCTTGATATTGAAAAACCTAGAACCGAAAACTACAAAAGATCAAAAGGGCTACCCAGTTGAAATAAAACGACAAATAAATAAATGAATACATAAATAGATAGATGGATAGATAGATAGAAAGATGGATAGATGGATGGATAGATGGATAGATAGATGGATGGATAGATAGATAGATAAATAGATAGATGGATGGATGGATGGATAGATAGATAGATAGAGTCTGACAGACAGATAGATAGATAGATAGAGTTATAGATAGAGTGAGTGAGAAGTTAGGTAAACGTGAGAAAAATTTAATTCAATCATTCTAACACAAAAAATAACAGCGATAGAATATACATTTCTTTACACATTTTAATTCATATTTCAATTTTCCTAAAGTGATAAATATATTCATAATTGCATTTATATAATGTGACCACTTTCCCAACAATTTTTAAAGTCCATGTCTGTGTTTGGAACCTTTCATATTCAGGCGTTGTTCTGACGAGGGTTTTATGCAGGGGCCTTTGGGGGGTAAAATAATATCGCTGTTAAAGGGTATGTGACAGTAGACTAATGTTCCCCTCTCGTAGTTACGTGATCTGGAGGACGCAAACAATGCAAAGAACAATGAACGATGAAAAGGAGAATAACTAGTCTTTCAATCCAAACAGGTGATGCATTATTTATCTCTAACTTCTTAAAATAATGTTAATACGGACCCCACTCACACAGACACACACACACAATACTATTGATTCGGGGAAAAATTCTTTAAATCCACATGCCATCTTTTTTTAATGGAAAGGAATGAATAGATATGTATTGTAATATGTTACATATGTATAATATGATATATAAAATTAATTGGACATACAACAAATTATAATTTACAAAACTTGTCTCACAAGTTTATAGCTACAACCATGGACCTATCACGGATTAGGTCCATGCTACAACCTACAGTAACTGGTATCTTACCAGGCTCAGCCCCCCCCCCCACTTTGAAAACCGTTCCGCGGCCCCTGTCTTATGGTAACTTTCAGATGATCACGCAAGACAACCCCCCCCCCACACACAAGTCATTCAGTGAAAAAACGTCAGTATTTGAACAAGCGCGAGAAAATATCCGAAGCCGAAACGATATTGAGAATTTACACTTTCATTGACATGCTTAACACCCGGGCTTAACACAATGCTGCATTTGTTACCTTTTGAAGGTCTTCACTTTCAAAAGACTGCCTCATCAGCAAACACCAAAAATGCTTATTGTTATGCAGATGAGAACAATCTCCCCCTCTCTTTCTCTCTCTCTCTCTCAGTAAGACCCGGAGTATATAGACACAAAATGCTAGTGCCCCGCTGATTCATGACCATCGATGAACACCTAAAAGGAGAAAACAGTTTTTATAAATGACCTGTATCCCAATAATAATTAACCGATCAGAACTCGAGAAGGGATTGAATAAGAGGAATTTTCACATCTTCATATGACAAGAGTTGTAAAATCATGGCATGAATATGTTTATTATGTCCAAAGTTGGTGCGCTGAAGGTAAGATAAAGTGCTTTCGCTCAAATAGATGTGTACGCAAATGGGGCGATGCGAAGCGGATGGGAAGGGGGATGGGAAGAGCCTCTGTCCCGTATGATTTTTCAAGTAGTGTGAAAAAAAGAAAGAAAAAGAAAAGGGGAGAGGAGAAACTACAAAGATAGAGAGTAGAACGGAGATCGAGTTGTGGGTCGAGATAACTATTATTTTATAATACAGAGGATGAATTGATCTGTGATTTTATTTGTTTCTATATAGAGAGAAATTAAAATGTTTGAGAGGAATTAACAGTGATTGTTTAGTTACTTGGTAACCATAATTACCATGATTAATGCGGTAAGAATGTACTTAGTGCGCCATCATTCAAAATGTGCCTATATTATACGACTACTTCTCAGAATGCTGAATTATGGGTAATGATCCTGGCTAGATTTGAGTAGACGAGGGCATGAGATGGTGCTTACAGATCTGATGGGTTCTTATGGGTTTAATTACTATTTAAATTTATTATAATTGAATAGAAAGATTTCCTTTTGTGATGGCCACCCTAACCCTTAAAAAAATTTTTTTTTCACATTGGATGGCAGCCGCAAAAAGAACTCTTCCCGAAATATAAAACTACTACTACTGCTACTACTACTACTACTACTACTACTACTACTACTACTACTACTACTACTACTACTACTACTACTACTACTACTACTACTACTACTACTACTACTACTACTATACTACTACTACTAATAATAATAATAAATTATCCCATGTATAGTGTAAAAACTAGACTCGAAACTCGTTGTCTGACATGTGTCAAATTGGTAAAAGCATGCTAGTGTTCATCAGGTAATCTACTCTCACTACATCAGAATCTGCATTATGCTCTTTGCAAAAAAAAAAACAAGGCGAAAAACCCAATCGGTATCTACAGATCAGTTTATTCTCTTTATGTTCGTAAAGTTTATATTGTGTGGACATCAAGTTGTACTGAAAAAGGGAAACCCAGTCCAGCGTATCCAATTCTTATTTAGAAAAAAAATGTTGTGTTTTTTTATATTCAGACTTCATGATCTACTTGGAGCGATGAGTTTCGATACCTTTCGACTGGATGGCTTGCCGACCTATTATAACCCGAACCAAACACCTGTCACCGAAGACGTTCTCGTTGTTGGATTCATATTTGCTTTCGTCATCATCGCCTTCTCTTTCTTTATTCTCATTCCAGGGATTAAAGGTTGGCAGGTAGGCTCACGTGAGGGCAATGGTCCCACATTTTCCTCTCGATATTGATCGATCGATTCAAACTTAGCGAGAAGTGACCACTTATACATTTTGTGCAAATTAGCAATAAAAATAGGTTTTGAAAATTACCAAGGGGGTGGGGGCACTAGCGTACCTACGGGGGGGGGGGCAGGGGGCGGGCAATTTGCCCCCCCTGACGAGTCAGAACCCATGCAAAGGACGTATCCCTGCCCCCCCTGACGAACTTGAAAGACCTTTTTTGCCCCCCCCCCGATTAGCTTGAATACCTTTATTGCCCCCCCCCCTTGCTTTTGCTTGTCAAATTTTTGGGCGGAGTTTACGCCACGGGGGGGGGGGACAATTTTTTTGTTAGCACGTGTATACAGCTTCATATTCAATAGTTCATTTAGAATCATATTCATACATATATACATGTAAAATATTTATAAAATAAATTTGTCATACCATACAGCGACTATTCTTCTTTTGCCGGGTAACAATAAGCCTCTTTATTGGTGCGTCTCTAATGCGTGAGTATCATTATTCTACTGTTCAAGTAATCTTATATTTCATCGCTGAGATAATATCTAGGATATCTCGAAACACAGATAGGAATATATTTAAATAACTAGGTTAGTTCGTATTTTATCATTTGTATCTTTATTAAATCGCAATTAAAATATCTTTCGGAAAGTTATTGAATAACAATGATTGGCCTTTAGTTGAAAACAAAGTCATACATTCTCAATTTTCACGTAGGTTGAAATGTGTCCCCTTTACAATAAAGAAACAAAATCAGCAGTGACGTAATGAGCCAAAAATCGAGGGGGCTAGATATGGCGTATCGGGAAAATTTTGACATATTTCACCCTTCTCTCTCTCTTTTTTTTTTTGGGGGGGGGGGCAAGCGCTCCCTCCTCTGTACGCACCAGCAAATTCATTGGACACTATTATCTTGAGCTGGCAAACATTTTAAACTTGATCGACATAAACATTTAAAAGTAAATTAAGACTTTCGATATGTATTCCTTGACTCTTTTAGAGCTCATTTATGTAAGATCTGGCAAAGTTCTTTTCTCTGTTGAACAAATTGGCGGATTCATTTTCATATATTTATTCATTTGTTTGTTTTATTCATTTACTTTTTTATTTATTTATTCTTTTATATTTATTTTTGTTTATTTATTTATTCATTCATTTATTTATTCATCTATTTATCAATTTATTTATTCTCTCATTAATTTATTCATTTTGATCCTTTTAAATCACCTCTTTCTGCATGATAAGCCTTACACCTCCATTTATTCCTGACATGATATGTAAAAATAAGATAAATAGAAATCATCGATTCCGTCTGCTTGGTCCTGTGATTATATCATGTATAAGTCAAACATATTTATTTGTATACCTAGGTTTTAACTTGTAATGCTAACACTTCACTGACAAATGAGGTCGAAATAAAAAAAAGAAGGAAACCTACGTAAACGCACCTAATTGGAATAGAGCGCAAGGCCCTCCAAAATTGTGAAAATGTACTTCAATACTAAAAAGTGCTCGGAAAATGCATGGTAATCGTTCTGGTGCACCGAATTCTCCTTTTAACCTTAAATACCAAAGAAAACGGACCCACAATATCATTTATGACTGGAGGCCTGGCCTCATTGCTTTCTCACTTCCTTACGTTTGTGGGCGACTTGAAATAGACCGTTTCGACGTCGCTTTTTTTTTTACTGCGATTTCCATTTTGCTAACTAATCTGCTATGTTTGTGGTGTGAAAATGTTTATTCCTTGTGTTTTTTTAAACAGCAAAATGTGATCTTCTATTTTATTTTAGTATCGAATTTCGGCCAATCTTGGGAAATCTCATTTATTAGTAATGTCACAACGGCTTATCGAGCTGGCAGGTCAGGAGATATGCAAGCAGATATCGGGGTTAATATTGGATTGCGAACGGTCAATATCACTCTCAAAGGTACAAGTCTAATTGAAAATGTTGAAATAAAATTATGACAACTGTATTGTTGATGGTCACGATTATGTTGTTGGATGATGATGGTGTTAATGACGAGGAAGAGAATGGTGGTGGTGATGATGATGATGATTATTATTATTATTAATTATATTATTATTATTATTATTATTACTATTGTAAAATTATGACGATTGATGGTGATGATGATGTTTCATGATGTGGTTTGTTTTGATTGATGGTGGTGGTGATGATGACGATGATTATATATTTAGTCATGATTAAAGACAATGATTGAAGTACTATAGCAGAGAAAGGGAGGGGTAAAGAAATAAAATTATAACAAACGTCGTTGGAACTGAATGAAACTAATAGAAGAATCAAACGACAACTTTCCAACCATTATCTTATGCACCTCTGTCCCGGCTAAATGTTAGACTGAAAACTATACTGAGCGAGAATATTGTAAGTTAGTATGCTATATAGTGAATATTTATTGCTTTATCGTACCTCTTTATATTCGGAAAATAAACAATTTTAATACTTTTAACTGGCATTATTTACAGAGATGTTTTCCAATTTTTACCGTAGAAACGAAAGTGACTTAGAAATGACTCAAATACCAGCTTTTAGCTATTTAATTATTTAATCTATTATCATTTTCTTTTTATATTGATTTATTTATACCCTCTCCCATTCATTTCCACTTACTAATCTACTTTACATAAAATGATAATATATCTAAACCGTTTCAGATTCTATATTGAACATGGTTAACTTTCAATGCTTTATTCATTTAATGAAAGATTCTTTATTTTCAATTCAGGTACGAATATCAAACGCATTAATGAATAAATAAGTAAATAAAGGAATAAATAAGTAACAAATTATGTAGCACAACACTAAAATATTGATGTTAATAAGGTGGAGATGAAGTGATAACAAAATATTAGCTTTATTTTGTTGTTACATTATTAGCACGCAAACCCAAAAGAATTACGTGAACGATGAAATGTAAATTTGCAAGGTTACGAAGGAATCCTCCAGTAATAACAAAGTGACAATAATGAGTGCGTGGGACTGCGAGGCTAGTGAAAACGCACCTCGTATTTCTGATTGATTCGCAGTGTGCGGTATCACACGACCTAGTTTATGTTATGAGAACACTGAATGGGAACCACGGCATTGCGTCACATTTTCATTTAAACTATTGATTTTTTTCTGTTGTCTAGGAGTACCTGAATTCCAAGATGGTGATTCGCCGGCCGCAGGAGAGAGAGTGAACTACAATGAAAGGTTCCACCTCGCTGGATCGCAAGGGAGAAATGGATTTGGAAGATATGGTATAATAATTATAATCAGGTCACAGTTGATCAAATAAATTCTGAAATAACAATAATATAAGAAATTGAACTTATCCATTACTCAGAAAAGAATAGCTAAATTCATACTCTTTAATGCTACTTGATAGCTTCTTTAAGATTTTTTACTTCCTTATTTAATTACCAACCTAAATTACTTACATTTTTACTTCGTTCTTCCTATCTACTTTACGAAATCATTTATTTACTTGATGTTACATAATATGAATTAATTATTGAATACTTAAGTATAAGTGCTTATTATAGTGATTTCTTCTTTGTCTTATTGAGGTTATACTCACCACGACCCTCTCATTTCTTTCCTTCCTTACCGACGCCTCCTTAAATGTAATGATAATAATAATAATGATAATAATAATAATAATATTAATAATAATAATTATAATAACAATAATGATTATAATGATATCTTCTCGACTTCCTGACTGACATACTTTGATACCCTCCGCACGTGCTCACTTATAAAGGCCGCCGGGGGGGGGGGGGGGGCTGCGGGGGTTTCAGCCTCGCAAAAAGTGCGGATCCGCACTGTTTCCCCCAAAAACGTGTTCAAAAACGTTAAAATGACAATCTGATTATGATTTTTGCATCATCAGCCCCCCCCCCATTTTTAAAACCGTTCCGTGGCCCCTACTATGTACTAACTTAATCATCTACTTATACTGTCTGGTTAAATTAATCATAAATGATAATTCTGATTAACTTACTTACTTACTTACTTATTCACCGTGTTGCATTCTGGAGAAAGAAATCTTACAAAACGCTTGTTTATTTTATATTTAGCTGGACGAATAAATCGTGATTTTCGTGAAGCCCAGTATCGAGGGTTGCCGTATCCCATTCTCTGGATTGCCGAATATTTCGTCTTGGATGGTGAAGACATCAGATGGGGGCGCTCTTACCGACTGGCTGGATTCTATGCTGCCCTCTTAATCTGGTTTGTTTAAACGCCATTTCTGACGGGGGAATGGGTGGGGGGGGGGGGGGTATGTTAGACAACTTAATTAAGACGACCTTTTTTTTAGTTACTGATGTAGCAAGAAAATTCACATCCAATATAGATAAACTGTTATATCCCCTCATTATCAAGAGAAAAAAAAATATTTCAAGGGACCTACATAGCTTTTTAGTGGACCAATCCTTTCCATTTATGCTCTATATTACACTATTCTATTCTTTACGAAGTAAGAATGTCTTTCTGTAAAATTGTACTTGATTTGTATTACTTTATATTACTTTGTATTATTTTTGAATGGAAATGAAATCAAAAGAATTGAATTGAATTGAAAAAATTGAATAGCTTCAGTAAAGACAATGTTCTAATTTCGTCTCGACGTGTGATGAAATGAACACTTACCAACTAAATATCAGTTTCCAGTTAATTGTGTATTGTTCATTTCTATTCATCCTTACATACAGGTTATCATTTCCATTATGGCTACTTACCAATACTCTCCTGATGATGGGTACCCTATCAGAAGGATTCTCAATGCTTCTCCTGACAGGTGGATGCATGCTTGGTGCTAACATCATGTATGCATCTATCCGATATGGATCACAACTCTATATCCCATTCTCGGCTCATCATATCTTGTATTTCAGCTACGGTTGGTCGTTTTATCTGTGCTTGGTGGCAGGTGAGATATCTTAATATGGAACTTATTCATTTATTCAATTTAGTTGCAACACTGTCTTACAAACAAGGGGCCCTGCATCACGATAAAAATACATAGAACTTAAAAGAGAAGAGCAAACTACTATACAACAATAAACATGGGCGATGTCGAGTCCGGTGTTGGCATTGGTGTTGCTTCCCCTACTAAAACTGATCCAGATCATATTATTGATATCTCCAAAACTAGTGAGTGAATTTTCAGGACCATCTTCATTTTTATGTTTGGTGTTATACTCGTGTAAAAATTGACCTAAGACCAACACCAATATGTCAACACTGAACTTGAAATCACCAATTGAATAGGAAACTAGATATGCCTTATTGGCGCTTCATAAGTGCTATATTATTATTATTGTTCTAGAAATTATACACCCACCCCAAGTAAAAAGTTTACAAAATTGAATAGTCTTGTTCTCTCTTTGTCATGTTTGTAGGTCTGGTAGCGGTGATCCTGGCCTTAGGCTGTCACGTGCTTTACATTTTCTTTCCCGGTGAACTGGGAGAATTTTTCGGGTTGAAGGAAGAGTCCAATCAAAACGATTTTGAGTTCCATGTTAGACCAAGATCGGCAAAAACATTAAAGGAAAATACTGTTAAACATCTCGACAACAATGTTATAGGGGTATGTATTAAATTAATTCTCTATAATTCCCTTCTTTCTCTCCTCTCACACTCTCTCTCTCTCTCGTCCCTGGAAATTGAGAGTTGAGGTGACTAAAAAAGGAGGACCAAGAACGAGGATGGCTATTAAGGTGAAATTCATGATTTTCACAATCGTAACAATGAGCATGATAAGATGCTACCCCCCCCCCCCGTTATGGAATAATGGATTGACGGCGGTGATGTTTGATCATTTATTTAAAAATTAAGTTAGATGTAGGGTTTTAATGGATTTGAATTTATTTCTAATAGCCATGGGCGGAAATCTGTCCCCAAAGGTGGGGGGGGGGGCAGGGGCTGGAAACTTTGACAAAAAAAAAGGTTATCACCCAAAATGTAAGGTCATTTAGTCCAAAATACATGCTTTATTTCGACTGTGAATGATGTATTTTTTTGCTCCATCCTAAAAGACAGTAGAGGGACATTTGTGCCCCCCCCTCTATTTTTGGTAATGGGTACGCGTCCCCTGTGATTTCTGCCCATACTAACATACGTATCGATAATTTCTTTATACTTTAAAGAAGAAGCCGAAAAGGACCAGACGGATGACAGTTTTCCGTGCAACAGCTCGACCCCATGAAAAGGTGATTTCATTATGCATTTTTGTTCATCCCAATATCTTTATCATTTTCATGATCAGGGTGTGCCAATAAAAAGGACACCCAAGTTACGATTTCGTGAGAACCAGATGCAATGATGAAATATATAATATGCGTCTTGTTAGCATTCCAGATATTCGGTTTGTGCCCGCCCCTATGAAATCGTCCCTGGACCCCGTTGCATAAAAGGTAACTTTGCTATCCAGTGAACTACCATGGTTGCGCTGATCAGCAGCCAATCAAAATCAAGGATTCCAAGCTAGTTGCCATTGCCTGGCAAAGTTACCATAATGGTGATTTTTATGCAACGGACCCTTGGCTTGATTAATTTCAGTTCCGTCCCAAAGTAAACCATCTCATCAAATCAACTGTTCTATAATGCAATGCTACGATCGAATAAAAATGTTCTATTATATATCAGTAGGTTTGCTTATAATCGCCTTAAGTATCGGTCATGTTCTTCATTATTCCATCTATATACTTCATTTCAGGTTGCATGGGAATAATTACACATTTTCGACATCATCTTCGTGATGGAAGTCCACGACTATGTCAACACCGACCCCGTCACCGTTGATGTACTAGTAAATGCATGCATGTAGTCATCAAAACAACAAGACTTTCATGCACACTTCCAAATGATCATCTGTGAATCATCCAAATCATCTCAATAGTGAATGTCAATGATTTAATTGCTGCTTGATGAGAATGACAGTCCCGATAGATCTTAAAGATCAAGTCCACCTCAGAAAAATGTTGATTTGAATCAATAGAGAAAAATCAGACAAGCACAATGCTGAAAATTTCATCAAAATCGGATGTAAAATAAGAAAGTAATGACATTTCAAACTTTCGCTTATTTACAACAAAATAGTTATATGAACGAGCCAGTTACATCCAAATGAGAGATTCGATGATGTCACTCACTCACTATTTCTTTTGTTTTTTATTGTTTGAATTATACAATATTTCAATATTTACGAATTTGACGATTAGGACCTCCTTGCCTGAAGCACAAAATGTTAAAATAATGGAATTCCATTTGTTCAGGGAGGAATAAAACTTCATTTCACATGACAATGACGAGAAAATAAAAATATTTCATATTTCATATAATAAAATACAAAAGAAATAGTGAGTGAGTGATGTCATCAAATCTATAACTGGCTCGTTCATATAACTATTTTGTTGAAAATAAGCGAAACTTTGAAATGCCATAACTTTCTTATTTTACATCCGATTTTGATGAAATTTTCAGTGTTATGCTTGTTGAATTTTTCTCTTTTTATTCAAATCAAGTTTTTGTTGGGGTGGACTTGTCCTTTAAATAAGTATTAAACTTGCAATAATTGTGAGGGTGTGTTTGTGTATGCGTGTGTGCGTAAGTGTGCTATATGATATATCATCATGAGGTATAGGCAGGCCTCGGCATTAAATGTAAAATCCTTCAGAGTCGATTGCTTTTATTTTTTCACAAAGATCTTTTTTTAGTTGGTGCATTCTGCCTCTACATTTCTTAATATTTTAATTTCATAGATGATATTCTTTTGCTGTTTAAGTTAAATAAGTGTGATGTAATAAATGTGGTTTTAAAGAAATTATAATGCACCACACAGCTTTTTATTTAGTAGCTTGCCTGGGGCCATAACGGTCTTCGTTTGAATGTGTATAATAATAATAGTAGATGCTTATATAGCGCATAATATTCTACAGAATCTCTATGCGCTTTACAAAGGAGGTAATTAAGTCTAATACAGGTATACTTAGAATAAAATACATAAATACTAAATGAAAGATTAACAAAACATTGCAACATACCTATCCTAAACCAAATAATCTAACATGAGAACAAGTATGTTTTTAAAGATTTAAGACAGGTGGAAGTACATGTGATGGAAAATGTGTGTTTAGCATAATTATAAATACAAATTAAGAGTTTCATATACCTAAACACGTTTGTAGGTATTAAAATCGAAAGTTATCTTCAGATGTTCAATCTTTTATTATTATAAGAGATTTATTGTGAGACAATAACTAAGCTTTTAGCTGTTCTGTTTTAAATAAAATATATAAATACATTCTACTATCTGTCATTTGATCACTTTTGCTGTGGATGGGGTAACTCTTGTTTGTAGCAAAACGAACATTTCTTTGATATAAACAAAATAGGACCGCTCGTATTGTATGAAATGTTGAGTATAATGCAATGAGCTAGAGTTTAATGTTTTTATTGTAATAACAACCCATCTCTCCCAGAGGTGACTCTTTTTTTTTGGGGGGGGCAGACTGCCTAAATGTGACGCCATTATTACATTGAATTATGGTATTATGTTACTTTGTTCAGATCTCTCCTTTCCATACTCGCCTCTTTCCTTTTCCCCCTTGTTTGCCTTATCGGTTCTATGATATTTGCTCCAGCGACAATAGCTCCGATGGAAAATTTACACATTAAGCTAAACGTAAAACCTAGCATCCAAAACTAAATAAACCCTATCGTAATCTTTACAATATTCTCAACCAAAGACTCTATTACAATCCTAACTCTAATCCTATGCCTTCTGAGACATCAAGACCGGAGCAATTGTTGCAGGAATAAATGTCGCGTCACCTTTTGGTTCAGGGAGAATTTGGCCTTCTGCCAGTGGTAACGCACCTGGTAAAATGATTTTTCAATTGAGAGAGGAGACGTTCTTTCAACACTATGTCTTTGCCATACTTACCAAAGTCTATCTTGCTCTTGAACGATTTAAGAATTCCTTTACCTTTGCTGGTGGTAAGGCTAAGTACCTATAGATTATTTCAAAGATAACTCTATTGACGTTTTCAAACGCATGTACAAGAAAATTTACTTTAAATCTGCATGATTAAATTGCCATATAGGCAGGGGCGGATCCAGGTTTTTTCGAAAGGGGGGACACATTTTGACAAGCAAAAACAAAAAGGGATTCAACCCCCAAAATAGGGATATTTCGTCCACAAAAAAAAATGACAAGCAATAAAAAAGGGGATTTTTACCTCAAAATAGGGGTATTTAGTCCATGGAAAAATTGACATAAAAAGGTATTCACTTTATAAAGGGGGCACACTTCTGTTTTAACTGCATTTTTGCATTACAAATTGTGCCTCTCAGGGGGGGGGGGGGGCACGGGCCAGCTGTGCCCCCTGGATCCGCCAGTGCATATAAGCATGGTAGATTCCCTTTCTTTTTCTTTCTCCCTCTTCAATCTGCATACCCCCTTTCTCTGTCTGTTCTCCTACTTCCTCTTGTTCAAAGTTTTCTCTCTTCTTATCTTTATTCATTTTTTCTGCTTCTGCCCTTCTCCTTTTTTTCTCTTCTAGTTTTGCTAGAAGAGAAAATAGTTTGCATGAAAACAGAAAAAAACTCAAAGAAAAAGATCAATGAAAATTTGAGCACAATTGGACAAACAATACAAAAATATCTGTCCTTCATTCTTTCTTGTCAATCTTTATTTCCATCCCAAATTCTCAGTGTCATTCTTCCTTCACCCCCCCCCCCTCTCTCTCTCTCTCACTCCATTGAACTCAAATGGACGAACCGAAAACACAACGCCTTGGGCAACCACCCATGGGTGGCGGAGGCATGAAAAGAGTGTCCAGAGTTGTGTAATCATTCAATGATATAATGCTATTTCTTCTTCGAGAGAGAAAAATCACTTCCGTAAACCTGCCCCATCCCCTCCCTTAAATCAAAATATTGGTTACAATGTACTAAAAAATAAACACTGATGGTCAGTTTAAAAAAATGGACCTTATGAAAAGATTCTACTGTTCAAGAAAACAATCACTTTTTGTTCTAGTATTTATTCAAAAATTCTACAAAATCTATTCTTCAGCCATGCCTGAAATTGAATTGCAATTATTTTATATACATGTAAATCATAACTATGTCTATGGGAGGCTAGAAATGTTATTCATAATCAGTGAAGTAGGTATATCAACCTTTCATTGGAAAACAGAAGATATAAGCTGATGGGTCAAATTAATGAAGGATAAAATACATGTATACATGTACAGTTGAGGCCAGAAGTTTACATACATTCAGGAAATTCAAAGAAAAGCTGACACTTGCCAAAGATCATAAAATTTACTGTATCTTATAAAATATTTGTGCTATCATGACAAATTTTATATAATAATAATAATAATAGGCATTTATATAGCGCCATCTATCTAGAAATATTCTATTCCGAGGCGCACAAGAAAAGAAAGAATGAGAAAGTTTGGATGAGTGTCAAAGTGCCAATAACTAATACTGTTAGAAAAAATAAGATTTCAGTTTGGATTTAAAGGTCTCCAGTGATTGTATAATTCTTAAATTTAATGGCAAATTATTCCAGAGAGAAGGTGCTGAGGCAGAGAAAGCTCGTGCACCATATGCTACACGTGTCTTGGGAGTCTTAAGAAGTTGCTGGTGTGATGATCTCAGGCTTCTAGCTGGTGCATATCAAACAAATGAGTATGTCATGCCCCTTCATCGCATTGCTTTGTCACCAGGAGCTGAAAAATATTTCGGTGTCATTTCCCCCCCATCCCCCCAAAAATCTACATATTTTAGACAAATTACAAATATAAACTTGGCAAAAGCATTTCATATCTGTGCTAGTTACTTCTCAACACAAACATTTCAGATAACTTTTTTTCTTCAGTGGTGATGTATTCATTATAGAAAATGTAATATAAATCATAGATTTGACATTCATATACAGTATTTCTATGAAACAATGTTTGAAAATATAATAACAATAAATTTTGCACGAATATTACTTTTTTTCTTCAAAGAAATTTCCACCTGAAATATACTTTGATCCCAATGGTATCCCAATCATGTGAAAGAGCTTAATCCGCTCTTTCATTTATACATGTACCATATTCGTCATGGTAGTATTCAAATGTCTGAAGATATAGTAAATATTACGATGTTTGGCAAAGCAAACAAATCTCACTGAATTCCATGGTTATATGTAAACTTTCGACCTCAACTGTAAACTCAGGTCATCTCACACAAGCATTGTGCTTGGACATATGTATGCATCCTCAATTATGGTGTTGCTTGCTTTCCATATGACAAAATGCAAAAGTTAAAGTAATCAAGTACTCTGTTAACAAAAGAGGCCATTCATTCCAATTTCTAGAATTGTCTTCTGTCTCTTTAATCCCTTACCCATACACATTGGCAAACTTGGCAGACACTTCTCTCTTTCTCAATTGCTTCACAATGAATGTACTGTATCAAGCTTAGGTATGGTCAATTCCTAATCAGACAGTGACAAGTCTTCAATTCTTGGAAGCCACTGTCTAATTAACTTGTCTTTTCATTTAAAATCTGATGCTCAATGTCCCATAGCATTCATAGTCACAGCTCTTTCTCTTTGGACAGTCTCAGAAGCCACCAGTATCACAGTCTCACTATTTACAATCTGATGCTCAATGTCCCATAGCATTCATAGTCACTGCTCTTTCTCTGTGGACGTAGCAAATCTTGGAAGCCAATGGCATCAAAGTCTCTTTATTTACAATCTGATGGTGAACATAGCATGCATGATCAATGCTCCTCTTCTGTGGACATTGACAGTTTTAAAGACCAAAAATCGATCACCGAGTCTTTTTGACATGTGAATTATGGTGATTTGCTACTAGAAAGTTTAAACGTCACAACACCATTTTTTTAAAACCTTCTACTGCTCTTCCGAGTGTCTCATATCACACAAGATCACTGCTCCTTCTGTGTGGACATTCTTCTCAACAGCTTTTGTATTCACAATTCTCTCTCAGAACAATCTCATTTCCAATCTGGTGTTGAATGTCTCATTGCAAGAACAGTATGGTGTTGAGTATCTCATTGCAAGCAAGGAGTTGAGTGTCTCATTTCAAGCATGATGTTGAGTATCTCATCACAAGCATGGTGTTGAGAGTCTCATTGCAAAAATAGTGTTGAGTGTCACATTGCAAGCATGGTGTTGAGAGTCTCATTTCAAGAATGGTATTGAGAGTCTCATTGCAAGCATGGTGTTGAGTGTCTCATTTCAGGAATGGTGTTGAGTGTCTCATTTCAAGAATGGCGTTGAGTGTCACATTGCAAGCATGGTGTTGAGTGTCTCATTTTAAGAATGGTGTTGAGTGTGTCATTGCAAGCATGGTGTCGAGTATCTCATTGCAAGAATGGTGTTGAGTGTCTCATTACAAGCATGGTGTTGAGTGTCACATTGCAAGCATGGTGTTGTCTCATTTCAGGAATGGTGTTGAGTGTCTCATTTCAAGAATGGTGTTGAGTGTCTCATTTCAAGAATGGTGTTGAGTGTGTCATTGCAAGAATGGTGTTGAGTGTCTCATTGCAAGCATGGTGTTGAGTGTCTCATTGCAAGAATGGTGTTGAGTGTCTCATTTCAAGAATGGTGTTGAGTGTCTCATTTCAAGAATGGTGTTAAGTGTGTCATTGCAAGCATGGTGTCGAGTGTCTCATCGCAAGCATGGTGTTAATGTCCCACATCAGAGCCCTCATCTGTTCCATCACCTGTCTTAACTGATGATTCTTGGCTTGCAATTGCTGCAATGATAACAAAGTTATTCTAATTAAATCAAAATCACAAAATAAGAAAAAAACAAAACACTACATATGAACCCAAATACAAGGTTTTTCATGAAGGATATGAAAATCTGAGTGGTTGGACCATACAATAGGAAGTGAAAACAATGAAGATATCACTGCACATAGATTTGGATGATAATAACCTCAAAAGTATCAGAATGAAGGAATGCACATGAATATAAGTGACTTAGAAACTATCGGTTCAGTAATGCCACAGGCATAAATTGTCTTGACATAAATAGGGACAGTGATTTTGTGTTCACAAAATTGCCTTTTCCCATTTGTGACAAAATTCAATTCAGTTTCAAACTTGATCTGAAACTGAATTTTGTTGTGTCACAGAACATGTACACTGCCAAGACACAAATTCTGTTGTGCAAAGGTAATCAATGAATTTTCATAAGAAAAGTAAATTATCAAAATACATTTCTCATTTTGATTTACGCGTAAACAGGAAATTACTGTCCCTATAAAATCAATACACAAATGCAAACAGGGAACATAAATTGGCAATGTCAACACAGAACTGATATGCACAACTCAGTGACATGTTTTGTGAAATTAAGCGAAACTTTAAAATGTCATAACTTTCTTATTTTACATTCGATTCAGGTGAAATTTTCAGTGTTATGCGTTTTGGATTTTTCTTTTTATTCAAATCAACTTTTGGTTGGGGTGGACTTGTCCTATAACTACGACTAACCTCCATCAGATGAAGTCGTTCGTCATTGAGATACTGAGCTTTTTCTCTTGATCCTAGAGCTATCAGATCTTTACTGCTGAAGACATCTTTCCACATGATGAGTTCCTGAAAAGAAAAATGATGAATTTTGAGGGAAAAAATGGTAAAGGAAAGCATTCAAACAAACAAAATGAATGATACATACATTAAAAAATTTTTAAAAAAAGGAATCAAATTAAAACAAGTAAAATGCCTCTGGCAGTCCTGACTGTATTTATGTGAATAAAAATAGCAACAATGCTATATCATTTTCATCAGTTTGTGAGAAAATAATTGCATGATAAAAGTGATATTATTTAAAATCATAACTTATTAGCATTCCATAATCCATAGATTCCCGAATTAATCAGGTTTCTACATGTATGACCATGTACCATTTAACACCATTGTTTTAGAAATAGCAGGTGATTCATTTTCACTGCACATTGAGTTGGCAAATCAAGCGAGTATGAACGATGGTATTTTGTATCTGTTTTCGTCAAAATTCCTTTTAATAATTGATTAATTATTACTCTTTTTTTATTAGTACTTGAATGCTTGAAGGCTTTCTCATCATATTTCAAGAATAATATTCCTAAATTAAAAAATTCCGACACAACCAGTACCCCAGCATAGTGAGTAGAATTGGTGTTGTAGAGTACCGAAGTGATGACATCACAAAAACTTTTTCAGCATTTCAGCGTAAAAACCCCCCACAACCCGTTGGTCCTTGGAGCCCCAAGATATGACCTCATGAATACATAATTAGCCCCACTTAAGTCAGTGTATTATTGGCCTGGTTCGATGGGGCTAATTATGTATTCATGAGGCCATATCTTGGGGCTCCATGCCTTCATGGACCAATTCCCACCAAGTTTGGGTTGTGGGAGTTTTTTATCATGCTCTACCAAAATATGGTATCAAAAACGCAGATAGGTAAAAAGTGGAATTGATGACATCACACTGCGGTACTCTATAATTTACAGGGATTTACCATAGTGTCACAGGAGGGGGGGGGTTGATTGAATCTAAACTTACTTCGCTGGGCGTGTGAGTGCCACTTGCTGTATGTACTCCGCTTGATATCTGGATGCACTTCTTATAGAGAAGCCGTAATTTCTTAAAGTGAACCTCAATATGCTTGGTGATATCTTGCAACTTAGCAACCTTGTCCTGATGACTCTGTTGTGTGTTATTTCTTCCATTGGGTAGCTGTTAATTAGGCACACACACAAACACAAAAGAAACATATTAACCACATAAATGCAAACACACTTTGTCCTAATTTACTTTTTTTTAGATGGATAAAAAAAATTATAATCGACAATGAAAATTTCTTTCATTTTTCGTTAAATTATGCAATTATGCAAAGCACTGTTCAAGAATTAGTTGCTTTTGAATGCAATTAAAAGAATCTTCAGACTGATTAAAATTTAGATTTGTATGTGATTTGGGGAGTTCCTACATTGGGCACATCTGATCAAGATTCAATTTAAAGCTTTGAATTTATATAATGTTCAAATAATGCAATATAAAACATAATCAATCCTTAAAAATGAATGCAGTGATAGAAATACATTTTTTCCGAATTTTTCTAATACATTTGTAAATATTGCATTTTTTTCTTGATTTCGTCTGATTCTTTGAAACATGAATATAAAAAATATCTATGTTTATCGTTCCAAAGCAGGGTCTTCAAAGAAGACCTGTTAATGTATGATTTCTTTCTTATGAACTCTATTCAATGAAAAGTAAACATGAATCGAAACAAACTGATGGCAAATACCATTAAAACTAAACCAATTGTGTCTACAAAAGTTCAAATTACCTGAACTCCTTTAAGGTTGCTGAACATATCCTGTGTTTCTGTCACAAGATCCTGAACGGTCTCCTGTCCAAAGCGACAAAGCGAGGCTGCATTCACTTCCTTGGTGGACGAACCTCCCAGAGACTGCCCAACACCAGACATGATGATTGCCTACCTTGCACAAATTGTGAAGTGCTGTGAAGTGAGAAACACCACTGAAAAAGATGTGATTTTTTTTCTAGATTCTTCATGTACGCTGTAGTAGATCTTGATAAATTTAAGAATACTATACTGTAAATAATGAGGCCAATATCTTTGTGTCTTGAATACTATCAAAACACACAAGTCAATAGGAGACAAAAGTGCACACAAAGTTAGACACAACACTATTCCGTGATGACAAGTTCTCACCTTTTGTGTTCCCTTTATAGTTAGGGAAGACCCTACAGTTTTCTCCTGAAAATTCAGATTATTTTAGAATGAAATTATGACCTTTTTAAATTTTCAAGGTAATAACAACAACCTTTCTTTCTCTGTTGAGACTTCTTCCATATTTTGCAGCTTGAGAACTTTATATTACAAATGAAATTAATCAATTGTTTGTGCCCCCTGCCCCCAACTGAAACCCTAGATCAATGTAATTAGGCCTGTGAAATTGTGAAGCAATACAAAGTATACCAATATGGACAAAATGAAGTTTTATTACCTTCACTTATCTAAGGTTGTGTTTATGCTGCTTCTGTTGCGAGGACAGAATCAGCGTTTTCAAACGTCGATTCAAAACGCCGATCGTAAACGTGGTTCTGGGAGTGCTGTTTATGCTTAACTTTTCAGAGGCGAAATCACGATCTCCAGCAGGCTTCGCAGGAAAGCGAGGTCAAACTGGGCGCGCCCTTTTTCAATTTTTTTTTCTGAGTGTTGTTATTACGTGGAGATAACATGGAGCAATGCGACTGTATTTGCCCGCGAATTTTCATCTCACCAGAAGCATGTACCAAATGACGTCATTTAAACATGTTTACGATTGTGGTTCTGTTTATACTTCCCCAGAAAGCCTGATTCTGGTCAAACGACGTTTACAAACGCATCTATTTGTGAGTTTACGATCGGCGTTTTGAAACAGTGTTTAAATGAAAGTAAGCATGGACGCAACCATGTTTTGGACTCACAGAGATGCCAAGTTCAAAGACCAGCTATGCGTGAGATTTTCTGTGAATCTGAGTGAGATCACAGACATTGTGTACAATGTATATGGGGATAGGCTGCGATAGTTGTGTGAGACAGAGATTTGAGAGGATGAACAAGAGTCCAAAATGCTTGAGTCTCACGCATAATGCGTGAGACTTTGTTAAGGTGGTAGCTCTGGACTAATCACGTTTGGAAACGCTGATTCTGGCCTGAAAAGTGGAAGCATAAACACGGCCTAATTGGTAATACCATTTAAGAATTAAGTAGAGTGAATAAAATATTTCAAATGCGAAGAGTGCGATTGGTGTAAAAAAGAAAACCAATCTTACAAAAATGGTATCTCAAAAATATTGTCTGATAATGATGATCTAAATTTATGGAAAGTATATTAGGCCTAACACACCTCTATACTAACAAGTAACAATAACATAAAAAATGAATATTCAATCACACAATCAAATCAGATCATTCATTAGTAAAAAAAAATCTCAAGTAGTTTTCTGTCTTTATTTGCTCATGAATTTTAATGGGATAAAAAATGTAATAATGTAATATACCCAGGTAATTAGCTTCTGCACAATTCAAATGACTTTATCACAGATTTCTAACAACACTATTGAATATGTGTGTGCTTGAGAATTGCATGCGACGGTAATATAATGGGTATGGCCGGCCATATCAGCTGAATAACGTTGTCGTAGGTTATGGGCCTACCGCAACACAATTCTGAATATATGGGCACGTGCTTATTGA
Source organism: Lytechinus variegatus (assembly GCF_018143015.1). Classification (NCBI taxonomy): domain Eukaryota; kingdom Metazoa; phylum Echinodermata; class Echinoidea; order Temnopleuroida; family Toxopneustidae; genus Lytechinus; species Lytechinus variegatus. Next base: position 26,474,482 of record NC_054744.1, on the reverse strand, counting down.
AGTGGCATACATTCACCATTAACTCAAGTCTCAAGCTAGTACCGGTACTAGATTTGAACGAGAAATTTTAAATAGAATGATTTGTCAGATTCATTTTTACCAATTCTGCTATTGACGTCTCTCCTTCACTGAAAACCTTTCCTTTAAATTCAAACAGGAAAACTGGAAAACAAAATTAACATCGACTCTCAGACTCAAGACACCCGGCCAGCAGCTAGCAGGGCTGGATAATCTATCGTAGCGCTAGCCGGAGCTCGAGCGGGCCGCCGGCGGCGCGGAGAAGAGCGGAGGATATCATATCAGGAGCGAGGAGCCGGAATCAAAATAAATGCTAATGAGGTCTGATAGATTAAGTTTATGCGTATAATTTGTTTGTTATGCCCGAATTTCTTTTTTGTCAATGCATTTATTTCCACACAGTCCCAGATATTCAAAATTGTAGCTGGTTGATCCAGTTCTCTCTGTCTTACTATTAGCCACTCATTCAATGGAAATATTACTAGATAACAGATCTTACATTAAAGTAAGCAAATATGGCACCAATCTAGCGATACATAGGCACCAAACCTGTCAGTTTTAACTTCAACCCTTATCAATAATGGTGTAAGCTTTGTAAATATTACTGTAGTGTAATAACTGATCATACAAAAAAAATATGAAAATGTGGCACCTATTCAGCAAATGAATATAGAGGCACCAAACTTGTCAGTTTTGCTTTCAGCCCTTCACAAAAATGCTAGCTTTAGAAATATTACTGGATAACAGATCTTATATCAAAATAAGCAAATATGGCACCAATCCAGCAATATATAGGCACCAATCCTGAAAGATTTTCATTTGCAGCCCTTCATAATAATGTGAAATTTGGAATTATTATGATGGGGTGTCCAAACTTCGCGCACTTTTCAAAAATATTCATCAGGCTTAATTTTGTCCACAAATTATTCATAATTTATACAAAACAAATTCAAGAAATAGTTACCACATTGACGGCAAGATCGTAAACTATAAAATCATGGACGAAAATGTAAAGTAGGTCACGGGGTTTTGCCGGTATCGCGATCTCAAAATTATATTCCGATCGGCGAATGCGGGCTGTGCTGGAAAACCTTTCTGAAAAAGTGTGACCTAACTTCGCGCACCAAAGCTTTTGTGGAGATTTAAACAAAGACTCAAGCTCAAAAAGTGAAATATTTATATCAGATTGATGGCAAAATGCTATGGAATCGGTTAGTACCACATTTAACTCACATTTTTTATGATTTCTGCTTGTAAAATGGTGATATCGTGATGCTTGTTGCTTTCTTCAAAACGGGCGCTACGGGTGACAAACTTGCCGATCTTTTGCCAATATTTTCATGACTACTGGACTAATCTTAAAGAAACTTTCAGCGAAGGGTAATTTTAGGTCGCTTTTCACATTGATGATGTCAGATTTTAAGGATATTGGCTAGTTTTGGAGATAATGACCGTCCGCGAAGTTTGGACACGCGCGAAGTTTGGACTCACTGCCATACAGGATAAAAGATATTACATCAAAATATGCAAATATGGCACCAATCTAGCAATATATAGGCACCAAGCCTGTCAATTTTCATTTTCAGCCCATCACAAAAATGCTAGCTTTGGAAATATTGCAGGATAACAGATCTTACATCAAAATAGGCACTTATCCAGCAATATATAGGCACCAATCCTGCAAGATTTTCATTTTCAGCCCTTCATAATAATGTAAAATTTGAAAATATTACAGGATAACAGATATTATATCAAAATATGCAAATATGGCACCAATCCAGCATTATATAGACACCAATCCTGTCAATTTTCACTTAGGGCCCTTCACAATAATGCTGGCTTTGGAGATATTTCTAGATAACAGATCTTACATAAAAAAAGAAAGTATACGTATGGCACCTATTCAGCAATAATAGGCACCAAGCCTGTCAATTTTCATTTTTCAGACCTTCACAATAATGTAAAATTTGGAAATATTACAAGATAACAGATCTTATATCAAAAAAAGCAAATATGGCACCAATCCTACAAATTTTCATTTTCAGCCCTTTACAATTAACAATGTAAAATTTTTGATATTACAGGATAACAGATCTTATATCAAAATAAGCAACTATGGCACCAATCCAGCATTATATAGGCACTAATCCTGCAAGATTAAAACGGAGTAAATAAAAAAGCGCGCGCTCGAAAGATTGCGTGCGCACACATCGAGGAAGCTAATGAATATTCATGATTAGCTGCAGGATTGGTACCTATTTAGTGCTTACCTCAATGAACAAGGTTATGATATAACCTTGTTCTCAGTTATTTCTCCATGTGTGGCAAAATAAGGGTGGCAATGTTTGCCCTTTTTTCTCCTTTTCTTTGGGGCAAATGCTTGATTTTTTACACTAACAGTTTCCATTACACCTATTACTCATACAACTTGGCTCTTATTTAAATTTGATTCTTTAAATCATTTTTTTCTCAATTAAAAATAGAGATCAAAAAATGAAAATAGTCTTGCCATATTACTTTCCACCAATAGAGGGCGTACACAAAAATATGCCCAAAATTCAAGTTTTTGAGTGCTCCGGTGAATACAAAAATTATTCCCAAGTTACTTATGAAAAATAAATTGCAACTGTATGGAAATTAGTAATTTTGGTCACAAAAGTGATATTTTAATGATTTTTTAAAGTGGGTGCTCTGTACAACATTGGCATACCATAGTCCTACCTGTAGATTCCCCACAGGCATGGTGGTAGTAGTGAACAAGTGGTCTAGCTCTGAGTCTGACTCAGTCTGAGATCGATAATGGGCCGATTGCGCAAAAGGGTCTTTCCAATGATTGTCTTTCGTGTCACTCGTCTTTTATGATGCGCTGTATGCGAGATATTTCTGAAATGTATGATAAACAAATGAAATTTGTTAGCATGCATTTAAATCAATTTGTATTGAATTTGTAATTGTATACAATTTCATGATATCATTTTATAAACAAACTTACATTTACAAAGATTTTGTTTACTTTAAGTTTAACGGATGAATAAATATGTTTGCAGTTAGCTTATTTTAAAAATGTGTTTCACAATCACATGGCGCGTAAACGGGTGACGCTGACACGAAAGACGGTTCTTGCAAAGACCCTTTTGTGCAATTGGTCCCTTGTTCTTTCTTTGACTTTGACCTAGAGTCAAAGTCTTACTAGACTCTAAGGCCCGAATTCACAAAGGTGGTTTCATTTGAAACCACCTTTGTGAATCGCAAAATCAGCTAAACCCATGGTTAAAACCATGATCCAGGATAGAAGAGGCATAACCTTGTTTTTTTATATATACAATATTTTTTTTTGGTTTCTTGTCGATTCGAGGATGCTGATTACGAATCTGGATGATGCCACTCGTGTAACCTTGAGCATTTTCTGCAAATTGGCAAAATTCAATATGGCCGCCAAAATATGCAAATTGCCCATTAATTTCCTCAAATTGTCCACACATTGGCTACGAAATGCATAAAATCATGTGGCAGGAATGAAATACTCTCTGAAAAAATAATTTTTGACAAAATATTTATTTTCCTGATATTCAAAATGGCCGCCATAGGCCATTGCATACTTTATTACATGTATGTACAATATGAATAGAGAAAACTAATTTTCGCAAAAATGAGCACTAAACTGCAAAAAATCGCGATGTATGAATGAAGTAATGTATGCAAATCATTGCTAAGGAGATATATCATTGATTATGTAATTTATGGGAACATTTCTGTATTTTGATATCTAAAATGGCCGCCACTGGCCCAAACAGTATTGCGTAAAATGGCAATGGGGGCCAAAAAAATCACAAGAATGATCACTAGAATGCATATTATTAAGATTAAACGAGTGGAATACTGATTAAACACAATTGCTAACGAAATATATTATCAATATGCCATGTATGTTTCATTTTGATATTCAAAATGGCTGCCAAAGGTCATAAAAGTATTATGCACAATTTTAAAGAGGAGCACAGAAATCACAAGAGAGAGCACAGAAATCACAAGAGAGAGCACTATAATGCATATATGTGTGATAAATTAATGGGATACCGTCTAAAAACATATTTTCTAACGAAATGTATCATTCAGGTTTCAAGTTTGTGTTAAATACTGTATCTTTAAAATACTGATTTTCAAAATGGCCGCCATAGACATTAACAGTATTATGTACAATGCAAAGTGGAAAACCAATATTCACAGGAGTGAGCACCATAAATGTGCGTAATGGTGATCTATTAGTAAAATATTGTCTGAAAGCATAATTTCTATTAAGATATATCATTTATTCTGCCAGTAAGATGATAAATACTGTTATTGGAAAGTAAAAATGGCCCCTACAGGCCCTTATGGTATTATGCACAATGTGAATGGGAACAAATTATTTCAACAGAATTTGACTTTGCTTGGCCAAATGGTGATGTATGAGTGAAATATTGTCTGGAAACATGATTTATAACAAAATATATAATATCCTATGAAATTTAATAAATACTGTATTTCAACATTCAAAATGGCTGCCATATGCTACTTTTGTTAACATTATTTGTCTCCACTAAAATTGTATATTATAGGATAAGGGACTGAGGTGACCATTTTCAATTTAAAAATGCAGCATTCATCACCTTAATTACCCAACATTATGATGTAACTCGTTAGAAACTAAGGTTTTAGACAATATTTAACCATTACATAACAATATTATTCATTATTATATGCAATATTTAGAGCCAAGCAAAGTCAAATTCTGTCAAAATAATATGTCCCATATTACAATGTACACAATACTTTTAGGACCTAGGGCAGCCATTTTGGATTTCAAAGTACAGCATTTATTACCTCCACGACCAATATGTGATGTATTTAGTCAGAAATCATTTTTAAGACAATATTTTTACTCGTATATCGCAGTTATATGCATTTTATGATTCTCACTCTTGTGAAAATTAGTTTCACCTTTCGCATTGTGCATAATAAATATAGGGCATTGTATTGTATTGTATTGTATTGTATTGTATTGTATTGTATTGTATTGTATTTATTTAATCACGGTAAAACTAACATTTTGAATATGTTGAATGTCAAATTACAGCATCTATCACCTACATGGCATATTAACAATGATGTTTTTAGACAGTATTTCACTCGTTCATCTTAATAATATGCATTTTAGTGATCACTCTTGTCATTTTTGGCCCCCATTGCCATTGTACGCAATACTTTTTGGGCCAGTGGCGGCCATTTTAGATATCAAAATACAGAAATGTTCCCACATATGACATAATAAATGATATATCTCGTTAGCAGTGATGATTTGCATATTACTTCATTCATACATCGCGATTTTGTGCGGTTTGGTGCTAATTTTTGTGAAAATTAGTTTTCGCTAGTTATATTGTACATAATAGAGTATACAATGGCCTATTGCGGCCATTTTTAATAACAGGAAAATAAATATTTTGTCAAAAATTATTTTTTCAGAGAGTATTTCATTCCTGCCACATGATTTTATGCATTTCATAGCCAATGTGTGGACAATATTGCGTGCATTTATGGTGCTCACTCCTGTAAATATTGGTGTCCCACTTTGCATTGTACTGTTAATACTGTTAATGTCTATGGCAGCCATTTTGAAAGTCAAAATACAGTATTTAACACAAACTTGAAACCTGAATGATATATTTCATTAGAAAATATGTTTTTAGATGGTATCCCATTCACTTATCACACATATATGCATTATAGTGCTCTCTCTTGTGATTTCTTTGCTCTTTTTTCTCATTGTGCATAATACTTTTATGGCCTTTGGCAGCCACTTTAAATATCAAAATGAAACATTCATCACATACATGGCATTTTAATACAGTTCGTTACCAATTATGTTTTTAGTCAGTATTCTACTTATTTAATCTTAATAATATGCATTTTAGTGATCCGATTCTTGTGAATTTTTTGGCCCCCATTGCCATTGTACGCAATACTGTTTGGGGTAGTGGCGGCCATTTTAGATACCAAAATACAGAAATGTTCCCACATATGACATAATAAATGATATATCTCGTTAGCAATGATGATTTGCATATCACTTCATTCATACATCGCGATTTTTTGCAGTTTAGTGCTCATTTTTGCGAAAATCAGTTTTCCCTATTCATAATGTACATAAAATATACATAGGCCTATGGCGGCCATTTTGATTATCAGGAAAATACATATTTTGTCAAAAATTATTTTTAAGAGAGTATTTCACTCCTGCTACACAATTTTATGCATTCCATGGCCCATGTGTGGACAATTTTAGGATTTTCATGGATAATTTGCATATTTTGGTGGCCATATTGGAGTTTGCCAATTTGCGGAAAATGCTCAAGGTTACATGAGTGGCATCATCCAGATTCATAATCAACACCCTTGAATTGACAAGAAACCATCAAAAAATATTGTATATATAAAAAAACAAGGTTTGGTCAAGTTTCTATGGGGCCTATCCTGGACTACCATGGTTTCTGCAGAAACCACCTGAATTCTGGCCTTAGTCTCTTACATCATACGTGATAATGCTTGAGCTCTTTTATTTACTTTAGTCTTAGACTTTGGGTTATGCTCTGTCTTCTCTGTCTCCCTCCCTTTCTTTTTCTTTGTTGTTATTATTGATGAACATGTAGATGATGATGAATTAATGATGATATTATTATTATTACTAGTGAGAAGAAATAGAAATGGCTCATAATAATGATAATAATTTGAATGTTTATTTTAGCAAAAGTGATCATGAAAGACATGGTATAATAGTATTTCTCATTTTCATCATTTTTTTTTTAATAGACCGATTGTCTATTTCACCGACTTGAGTCATCCTAATTTGATGACAACTTTGTAATGTGGACAACACTTGACCTTCTGTTCCAGAATTAATATTGTGCGGGAACTTTGTGAGGAAATGTTACTTTCAAGTGGTAATGTGTGTAATACAGCCATCTTCAAGTTAACATGTTAAAGGACAAGTCCACTCCAACAAAAACTTGATTTGGATAAAAAGCGAAAAATTCAACAAGCATAACACTGAAAATTTCATCAAAATCGGATGTTAAATAAGAAAGTTATGACATTTTAAAGTTTTACTTCATTTCACAAAACAGTTATGCATATCTAAGTCGGTATGCAAATGCAGGAACTTATGACATCACTCTCTCACTATTTCTTTTGTATTTTATAATATGAAATATTTTGATTTTCTCGTCATTGTCATGTGAAATGAAGTTTCATTCCTCCCTGAAAACGTGGAATTCCATTATTTTAACATTTTGTGCTTCAGGCAAGGAGGTCCTAATCATCAAATTCGTAAAAATTGAAATATTGTATGATTCAAACAATAAAAAGCAAAAGAAATAGTGAGTGACATCATTGACTCTCTCATTTGGATGTAACTGGCTCGTTCATATAACTATTTTGTTAAAAATAAGCGAAACTTTGAAATGTGATAACTTTCTTATTTTAAATCCGATTTTGATGAAATATTCAGCATTATGCTTGTCTGATTTTTCTCTATTGATTCAAATCAACATTTCTCTGAGGTGGACTTGACCTTTAAAGTTCACCTGCGGAACTCTGATACTTTGTGTATTATATTTGAATTTTTATTTTGTGTCTTCTCTTAGCTGAACAATAATGGAGCTCTGTGGATTAATAAGCCTAATCCTTACTCTGGTCCATCATGAATTTTACCATATATAATAATATATATATTAACTTCATGCCATTAATCTTCTGTGAGGTATGGTCTAAACTAAATACGGCAATGAATGAATAGAGCGGGATTTATTGATTTTTATTTTCAATTTAAAGGAAATAAGATATATTCTGAATTCATTTAAAAATAAGTCGGTCTTTGTTTTACTTTTCATCCAGGGCATGTTCTGGCTTGAGATACGATGGATTCATTCAGTGAACTACATGAGAACTTGTTACAAGGACATTGCCTGTGTCACATCAAGATGGGAAACATCCTGGAACTACTAGATCTTGGTTCACAGGTCAGAGGTCAAGGGTTAGAAGGAGAGATTTCTTTTACCACCAGAGATCAAGTCTTGGTGAAGTTAGGCTTGATCATTAGTATTCATGAGATTAACCACTGCAGCAACATAGAGCAAGTGCAGCAAGCCCTCTGTTCATCAGAGAATTTAGAGCTTCTGGTAAGTGTTTTCCTCAAGTTGAGATAATAAGGTGATATGCAAGAAACTATTTGCAATAATGCAATTTGAAATAGATTGTTCAATTTTAACTAGGGGCTATAGCAGGAAAATTTGAAGTTCTTGTTAAAAAAATGCAGACCAGCAATTTTTTTGCAAATTTGCAATAGATTGCAACACTTGCAATTGATTTTGGGACCAAAAATTGACTTGAAATTGGTTGCAAGTGTTTTGCAATGTCCCGTAAGAGTTAAAAACATCCATTACGAAAATTTCCTGTTTGATTCTCGACCTCACTTCGGACTGCAAACTGCGGTCGCATACCCCGTTTTGCGTTTGCAAATCTCAAACAACTTTTCCAACCCCGATAAACCCATCTTGGCCAGGTAATCCCCTTGTCTCGATTTCACCACCACGGGCCAGCTAAACGAGCGTTGAGCCAAGGACGAAATGATAAACAACAGCTGTGCTATTACGTAAGACTTGTCTGCCTGTAGAAGGATCTTCGGAATGAAATTATTGTATTCGATATTAATCACGTTTTCAAAGGCATATTACATTCAGACATCCAATACTAGTCCATTTTCAATTTCGAACGAAGAAAATCGACCTCGAAATAAGGAAAGTATGCGGAATAAAAATTACGGTATGCTTAGCATGCAAGGACCGCGATGCATCCCATCTAGTTTCTGTCCATACAGCAAGAAAATATGGGATGCATGCCGTTCACTCGCGCAACGATACAGTCTTAACGAAAGAAAGGAAGGAAGGAAGGAAGGAAGAGAGAGAGAGAAAGAAAGAAAGAAAGAAAGAAAAAGAAAGAAAGAAAGGAAGAAAAAAGTTTCTATCAACATCAACGCGTGTATACATGGAACTCCGTGCACTCAACAGAATGCAATCCATCGTGTGTGGCCCCCTGCTGTGACCGTTGATGCTGGGGTGTATTATCTTCGGACCGAGGTCAAGAAACAGGTGTTTCTATACTTAAATTTCATGCTTGTTTTGAGAAGAGATTTGATGATAAGGGAAACTTGGGGTATACTGCTCTTAAACGCAAAATTTTCATCATGATTGTTCTGAGCTGTTTCTTTTTGTTGGAATTCTGCTTAGCATCCCTCAAATCCTGCTATTTCAGCATAAATACATGCAGGAATACCACTGCGCAAGATAGCATGTTTCCTGCTAAACTTATTAGAACTCTTGTTAAGAGCAATGGTCAGAGTTTGAGGACAGTTGGATGACCTTTTGAAGTCGTGGTGAGTGAGTTTTGACAGATTTTCATAAGTCATCATACACAGTATTAATGCAATCAATCATAATTAGCCCCATAATCGATTGCAAAGCTTTGTTTTGGGGCATGGACATATATACTTCGACCAGCTGTTGTTTTGTGTACAATGGTCTAGGACTAGGTAGACCATAGTAGACCAGTTGTATTATGACTGTTATGCAGCAGCACTATCAGTCCAGAATGGTAAAAAAAAAAACATTTTCAATAGTCACTGATAGACACTAGATTGTTGGTTTAGTGTTTTTACAGAGTCTATGGTAGTGCAAATCATTTCTCAGTTTGCAAAGTATTGTTACAATTACATCAATACATTATTTATATCATATACATGTACTACAAAGAATCATTTCTCAGTATTCAATACATCACTCATATACAAGCCACCAAATTTTAAACTCATCCTCAAGAACCTCAAGTTAAGCTTGACAGCCCTGATTGTGGCTTACTTGTCTGTTGAATATTGTATGCTGTACATAATTACCATATGCATGTAGTACTGAAGCATCGGCGTTATATTTCAGTGGAGCGTTGTGGTCCAGTGGATTAGTCTCCGGACTTTGAAACAGTTTGGCGTAGTTTCCTTCAGCAAGAAATCAATCTTGATTGTGCTGCACTCAACCCAGGTGAGGTTAATGGGTACCTGGCAGGAATTTATTCCTTGAAATGCCGAGCGCGTAAAAGCTGCTTGAGCTACAGCCAGGGTAATAATATCCAAGTCCTTTGGAAGCGCATAGAGACGTTATTCATAATGTGTTATGCGCTATACAAGAACTGTTCAGCAGTTTGGTCATCATGTCTCAGGAATGAGTTGACAGCAATAAAGGGATAATGTGAATTAGGATTGATTTGTTGGCTATTAAAGAATTATGTTCATATAGTTATGATTCTCTATTGTTACTTATGTCCTCACCTTTGTTGATATCACACTTTGGCTCCTCTCAATGCTACAGCTCTCCATGTTAGGCTCAAGGGATCAGCTTATTGCACATAGTGCCAGTCGATGCCTAGAAGCTCATTTGCTGCTATTAGCCAAGTTTGAAAAAGATAAGGTAAGTGGGTCTATCATACAAGAAGATTCATAGAAATGATTTTTTTTACTGTTTGTATCGTCATTGAATTGATTGAAAACCAGTCTATGTTTTGTTACCTCTTCAATATTCCAATTTAACATATTACTGAGTGAAGTACTTAATGTAGTCAATTGATTATCATGTACCTGTAGATGATATCGAAACTTTGTAAACCTGGCGACAGGTGATTTTCAAAAATTTCAACCCAAGTACATTTGCTGTAGTGATGGATTATTATGTGGGTTATTGTGGGATAATTAAGGATTTCCTCATTGACTTCTTTTCAAAATAGAATATTATACCTAAAATGACCATCATTTTGCAGTGAAAACCTTTTTTTTTCCTTTTCAAATTTCTTGGGACCATATTTGACTTCTATTTTGTACTGAAAACCTTCTTTTTTTTTTTTTGCTTTTCAAATTGACATCAGCACCCCCGTTCCCAGGGTCCTTGTGATGGGATGAGACTATTGTTCTATCAACAAAGGTTATCACGCATAGTCTGAACTCTGAAATCATATCAGCTTTTTAAATGACATGGAAATGACCATCAAACCCTTCCATCAAATTCAGGTTTGTCTTTTCAGATTAGCTAGGCCATGTGTAACAGATGAAGTGAATTTTGGTTCTGTCAATTCAAACACTACATATATGATATATATACGTTTCTGTTGCTTCATGTAACTTAAGGTTCATGGGGATTTTTCAATAACAGTCTCTTTTAATTGAATGCAGGTGGAATGTCTTCTGAAACAGGCTATCAGTTCTATGCTTCATCATGGAGGAGAGCTGGAGAAGGTGTCTTCAGCCATCAACAGGACCGTCTTTACTCTGGATCTCATGTCTAATATGTTGAGAGGAGAATCTGCAAAGTCTGGCCAAACAAATAGAGCCACACCTACTCTACCTTGTATGGGGATATCTTCATCAGCCACAGATGAGGGCAGCAGACCCATTCAGCAGACTAGTGATGGTAAGATTTAAGGTGGAGCTAAATTTATGGTTTGAAGAATCATATTGAATTTGTAAGGTTGAAACTTTGATCTGTTTTCTCTGTTAATAAGACGGAACTTTTTTTCCCCACATTTTGATTGACACTTAAGTCATTATAACATCAGTATTACCTTTGTGCATCCGATACAGCTCTGTTTGCAAAATCAATTGCAAGAATAAACATTGGAGTTTGTTATACCTTCTTGTATTCAGCTTGAATACTTAAACATTGTATTTGGTAGGACCAATCTTATTTTGATATTTCTGATACCAATTTTATTTCATGAATTGTTGTCTCTAGGTCACACCGTCTGGTACTACAATGTCATCAAGGAGAGTATCCTAGAGCTTTGTGCAGTCTTTTCAAATCAGTTTGATGAAGCTTCCAATGCACAACATGCCAGCGAACATGAACAATCCTCTATCTCCTGGCTCCACTCATTGAATATTGCTTACAAACACAAGATCTACCATGCTTTTCTAAGACTTCTCTTGTCATTTACCAAAGAACAGATGGGTACAGAGAGAGGCCCCTTCAGCACATTACCTTTCATACAGTCAGTCTTGCCTCACCTACAAGCAGTACTAGTGACTTATTCCCATGGTAGCATTGCCAATTTGAAGATGGTGCTCGGTGTACTGATCATGTTCCTGCAGGCATGTGTCAAAGCTAGTGAGAGTGCAAAGTGTGGAGCAGTTGAAACAAGTGACATAGGGCTTCTGCAATCATTACATTCATCATGGAGTGGACTTCTTGCAGACATCTGTGAAGATCTGTGGTTAGAACAGATGCCATATCACAAAGGACCTGTTGGTTTTGGCGGATTCACATTTGCATCCGAAGAAGTGCATGATAGATCTTCAGAGGAGTACATCAGAGGAGACATAGTGATCCTGAGAAAGCTTGCTCAGCTGGTTTTACTTGGTGTAGAATTAGGAATATCCTCTGGAATAGAATTTAGACCTCTGGCCAGAAACTTTTACCAAATGTGTCATTTCATTGAGTCCAAATTGCAAGAGGCATTGCTGCAGCAGGAAGAATCAATGGATCAAGGAAGATGGATCTTTGAAATATTTGGTGATCAAGATGATACTCTGATAGAAATAATGCTTATACTTTTGAAGATCAGTCTGTCAGCACAGACACACCTTGAAGAGGAAAGCGATGAATCATCCTATAGTGAGAGCAGAGGAGAAATTGGTGATCCTGAGAACAAAATTCCTGCTGAGAAGTCGGGATGCATCCTTGATGCGCATCACATCTTTGTCTCTTTTTTGGATCACATGTCTTGGGACAACAGTATCTTGCTTGATCTGCTCATTTCAACTGAAACAGAGTTCCTAGAGTATTTCATCAGGTATCTGCGATTTGTAACAAATAATTGGCAAGGGTTTGTTCGGGTTCAGAAGAGTTTCAGAAAGAAAGAAGAGGATAATGATAATGTTTCATGTGAGATGCCTACAAGGTACAATGCCAGTGGCGATGATGGTAGTCATGATGATGATGATGATGTTTCTGATGGTTGCAGCAATATTGATGAGGATATTAATGAAACTAGAATTAGTAAAGATGATGTCAGTGACAATACTTTAGATGATCATATGGAGAACGATGTCAGTAGGAACAAAACCAGTGCTGACAAGAATGATCTTTGTGGACAAACTGAACCAGAGTCCCTTCCACAGGCATCTGAAAAATTTCCTGTTAAACGGAAATGGGATATTGAAGAAGCACATGAAAATGCAACAAGGAGAATAAAGAAAACACAAGGAGAAGAGCTTTTCAAGGTCCCTCTACCTCTTGATACAAAACAGTGTAGTCATGAAGACTGTAGTGTGAATGACCCCTTGGCATCAGAGTTGGGTTGTTTAGATGATACCATGACCGTCTTGATTCGACTCCGTCTTGCCATAGAAAGGCTGGACAGGAAACGTCTTTTCCCATTCTCGGCTGCTCCTCTCATCAGAATACTTGTCAAAGTAGAAGATATGTATGAAGCAATGGATGGGTGACATATGTCAATGGATGGTTTGAGATGACAATTAGACTTAGAGCACTGCAACCGTGAACTTAAAATGAGGCTGATGCTGGAATTGACGTCACTTGTGAGAGAACTGGCTTCTTAGATTTTTGACAGATGTGAATAGGTAAGGACTTGTGGAACTAATGACTGCTATTTTCCAAATATAGGGGCGTTTAGGTCATGATTTTTTTGTTACATGTCCACAAACACATATTTATTGGAAGCCAGCTAGAGTTTTATTAACTGCTTTGAAGATTTCAGCTTTCTAAATGAAGTGCTTGGACATGTTATGGTTAGAAATTACAAAACACACAAAAAATGGATTGGCCCTATTTTAAGTGGTCAGTTTATAGTACAACTACTCCAACATTTCCGGGAGGGGGGGGTATGGTGATAATGTTATGTTGTCAATGATGATGACTGATATTTGGTATATTTGTGTATTTGTTTAAACCAATCAACAAGAAAGATGCTCTTGCTTGGGGTCCCGATGGTGATGTGATGATGTTGGAACCAGTGATGATGAAGATGATGATTATGATGATAATGACGGTATGATGATGATGACGGTATGATGACGATGATGATGATGATGATGGCGAAGGTGATGACGATATTGATGATGTTGATGATGATGATGACGATGATGATGGTGATGATGTTGATGGTGGTGGTGATGATGACGATGATGATTATAATGATGATGATAAAGATGATATGATTATGATGATAATGGTAAGACTAGTCTATGTCTGGTGATGATAATGATGCAGATGTCGAAGGTATTGGTATCAAATCTTTGTATATAAAGTATAAAGTTCCTCTCAAATTTCAGAATCTCAGGATTCTACATAGCATGTGCAATGACCTGATGAACTGTGGCCAAGTGAGTCAAATGTACCGGTAAGCAATGGACTGGGCACTGAGTGAAGGGAACACATCTTTAGCTACTTCCTCCAAGGTCTACCCCTACATCCTAACCTGTAGCCTGGTCAGTCTGGAAGTACATGTAGGGAGACTTGCTGTCCTCAAAAGTCAGGTAATTTTTTCTTTATTCCTACATTTTTGTGTGTAAGGATTCAGTTCAAATTTAGTTCTCTTCGCGAGTAACTGGTTGACCAGCAAGCATACCAATTATTTCACCCATGTTATAGAGTAAGAGTAGGTACAGACGATTAGCTTTTACGCTTGTGGTGCGTGTGTGTGGGTGTGTGTGAGAGTGAGATGACTGAGAACCATTACTGACTCTGCAGTAATGTTATCTGAAAATATTCATAATATAGATATTTTGGGGTAAATATAGAAAGTAATCTCTTTGGTTTAGGTAATCATGGAAAATGCAATCAATCTTTGCTTTGGCAGCTTACTTATACACTGCTAGCTTACATACTGAAAGCTCCAAAATTGTAGTGCTTACTGTAGCCTCCCACACTGGAAGACGTAACATAGTCGTGATAGAGCAATGAAAATGCCTTGATTTTCTGACCCATTAATTTCTTTGTTACAAACTTACATTTCAATGTTTGACCAATGCGTAGCTGTTGAATACTATTTTACAAAATAATTGATATGACTCGGGCTTAATCTAAATTATCTAGTGATGTTCTTAGTCATTTTTATACGCCGTCTTGACGGGACGTATTATGGTATCACGCTCGGTGTCCGTCCGTCTGTTAACTTTTCCTTGTAAACGCGATAACTTCAGTTTAACTTATTCTAGGCTTGTATAATTTGTTATGTATAATACTAGCATGGATCTAAGGAAGCCTATCGATTTTGAGGTCAAAAGGTCAAAGGTCAAGGTCACAGTGACCTATTTTCATTGTACCCTTGTGCAGTCCTTGTAAACGTGATAACTTCAGTTTAACCAAGGAGGTTTAAATGAGATGGAGTAACAGCAAACACAATCCCTTTGAACAAGCTTCGAAGCCGCCAGCAGAAAGTATGTCAGGCATGCACTTTGCTCAACATCTCTTGCAATTGTGTAGACAAATGATTCCCGCGTGACTCCGCAGCTATAGGTCATATATAAAGGGAAATATGCTATTGTGATGATAATTACTTTTTCGCCGCATCTGGTCTGGTTATATGTGTAGTGCATAATTCGGAGGCATGCGAAAATAAACTATGCAATATGTCCTGAAATATGACTCAAATTTCCTCGACTGGGCATGTGCGGGCACTCATCTGGCATATGCAATAATGAATAGCAATAATCCATCGGCCACATTTGAAATTTTCATTTGCCACAAACGATCGGAAAAGTGTTAAAATCTAGTTTCAGTAAAGGTAAAATTCTTATTTTCTCCACTAATTAAAGGTAAATTGATATAGTCTGGGCAAATATCTCAGCGTAATAGTGCTTGGTTATTGATGTCTTCTCATGCGTACAAATTTCTATTTGTTTATCAATATAAAAGATGGAAAATTGATCCAAATGGATATTCGTAAAATTTCACTTCGGATTTCTTCACTGAAACTTGCGGCGTCGAAGGCGGACATCAAAAAGGTCTTAACTGCTGTTCTTTCTTTTGTGCTTCTTTAGAAATGAACAGCTGCTTGAATAAATTTGTTGCCTGTTGGAACTCCAGTCATAGAAACTTCTTGATTTAACTTAACCTAGGCTCATATAATTTGTTATGTATATACTAGCACAGTGACCTTTTTTCATTGTACCCTTCTGCAGTCCTTGTAAACGCGATAACTTCAGTTTAACTTAACCTAGGCTCATATAATTTGGTATGTATAATACTAGCACGGATCTAAGGAAGCCTATTGATTTTGAGGTCAAAAGGTCAAAGTCACAGTGACCTATTTTCATTGCACCCTTCTGCAGTCCTTGTAAACGTAATAACTTCAGTTTAACTTAACCTAGGCTCATATAATTTGGTATGTATAATACTAGCATGGATCCAAGGAAGCCTATTGATTTTGAGATCAAAAGGTCAAGGTCACAGTGACCTATTTTCATTATACCTTTCTGCAGTCCTTTTAAACGCCATAACTTCATTTGAACTTAACTTAGGCTCATGTAGTTTGGTGTGAATGATACTAGCATAGATCCTAGCAATTCTATTGATTTTGAGGTCTGAAGGTCAAAGGTGAAGTTGCCATCTTCCACTTTTCTTGCTTGACCAATAGCGAGCACATTATACTCCCTCGATGAATTTACATATACATGTAGATATAAGGAAATAATGTTGCAAACCAGTCAAATTAAATTTTCTTAGTTTTTCCTTATGTTCGCAATAAGGCAAAATCATGATACCTTTTTGTAGTCCGATCCCTATTTTCTCCATTTACACTCAACTTCGTAAACAACTCAAGTTATGATAATTTGAGAGGAGTCTTACCTCTTTTCATGTGAAGCATAATGCAGAAATGGATCATTTCAGAATCCATAGAAATCAAGAGCTGAATGTTATGTTTCGTAAACCTGCTCATGAGTTAAAGAGCAACTTTAAGAATGACTGGTGATCCTTTCTTGTGGTAAATGGTATACACCAAAACGTTCATTGGCAAGGGTTTTGTGCTTAAGAAAGGATCACCAGTCGTTCTTAAAGTTGCTTTTAACTTACAAACAGCTTTATGAAACACCAGCCAGGACCCTGTATGATAGGGTTAGATATGCATACTTTTATATGGTATTGCCTAAGAATACCAGGCGGGTGTTTCATAAAGCTGTTTGTAAGTTAAGAGCGACTTTAAGAACAACTGGTGATCCTTTCTTATGGTAAATGGTATATTCATTTGCGATGGTTTGGCACATAAGGAAGGTTCACCAGTCATTCTTAAAGTCACTCTTAACTTACGAACAGCTTTATGAAATGGTCCCCAGGGCCCGTAACATAATGCTTAGCGATTGATCGTGGAACTGATTTTTATGATTGATCATACACAATAATCGATGCAATCAATCATAAATCAGCCCCCAATCAATAACTAAGCGTTACAGGACCCTGTAGCGCATTTTTCCCAAATCAAATTTTAGCTGGTTTTCTTTGTACATGTATCACAGTAAGAGGAGTGTTTTTGAGAAAGAGTTTTTTTAATGTTTTTTTTTTCTTTTACTTTACACCTGCAGTTATGTCACTCAGTGTACAGCATGGATCCATCCCCTATCTGTTGTTTACCATCTTTCAAGCACTGATGAGAGAGAGATAGTCTACCACAGAAAAGGACACCAATCTTGAAATCATCCTCCACATAGAATGTCCAGTGTGAATAATTTATTGGTATCTATATGTGTTATAGTTGAAGAGAGACAATGGATTTGACAGTTAACTCATTTGTACACCCATCATCTTGTGTAAAAAGATCTTCTTATTCTTCATGATAGACGTGGCTGCAATGGAGTTTTACTAGACAGGAGTTTAATCATCTGCAAACTTTTCTGATACCAGGAAGGTGTCTTGAGGAGCAAACACCATTTTCTAGAAATCAAATTCAGATTGTCTAATTAACACTGAAGATGTGATTATTGGATGGCACAACATTTGCTCCAGTCTTAATATCTCTGAGGGCATAATGTTAGAGTTAGGATTTTCATCAAGTTTTTGGTTCAGAACAATGTAAAGCTAAGGATCAGGGTTTATTTCGTTTTCGAGGTTAGGTTTTGTGTTTGGATTAACGAGCAGATTTTCAATCGAAGCAATTGTCTCCAGAGCAAATGTCATGAAACCAATAATTGAGCCAGTGTTGATCAATAAATCATTCTTAGGCACCAAAAGTCAGAGCTGAATCTTTTGCGTATGCATTCAGCAGGCGTCTCTTCAGCACTAAATCTCACATTTGCTCATAAGAATGTTATGGGGATTGCTGCTTTAGGATGTGGCCCAGACTTTTGGTGTCTAAGATTTTTCACTATGCATTCACTTGCCTTTAATCTGTCTATGATGAATCTTTGTGAACACATAAGAAAAATCTTTCTTAGCTTAGGTGAAATTTGATTTGGAAATAGCAAATAACACATGCTTTGCAGGTCCTCATCCAAACATTGATAAATATTTGTGTTAGGGATGGTTAACCTTGTAATACCCTCACTATTTGTCAGAAGTGTTCTTATACTAATGCAGGATTTAACTTGACCACGAAAGATGACATTAACATTCAGTTTATATTCTAGATTTAAAAATTTTATTAACCAAATTTATTTCAAAAATAGTATTTACAGATTTACACACAAATATGTCTTTGAAATAAAGATGAAAATGCTTCATGGATGCAGGATATTGTTTTTAGTTTGCTGTAATCTGTCAACCCTATTGGTTAATAAAAACTTCACAAAATCTCAAGATACCATAAAGCAAATTGTACTTATTTGCATTTTGGGTTGTAACCAGAAAAACCTAGGTTCTGTCTTGAAAAGGGTGATTATTGGAAAAGAAGATAAATTTTTGGAATTCTATATATAGTTCTAGAATAACTTATCATGGAATTTGGCAGCTATATTTTTCTGAGAACCATTGAACATTGAGCAGTATTCAAAGATTGCATGGATACCACTTCAAATTGATACAACACTAATAAAGTCATCAAGAATGGATCCTTTTCAAAATGTAACTTTTCTCACTTTTATACTGTAGTACTCAACAATTCCTTTATATCAGTTTCTGGCCTCTCTACAATAATGTAGCAGATGAAAAATGGCTTTGACAGAGCAGCGATTTGCATTTCACGGAATAAATTCCTTCTACGTTGCCAATAACCTCATCTGAATATATAGCACAACATGAATAAATTTCTCGCTGATGGAAATCAATGCCAAGCATACATGCAGGAATTGAACCACAACCCTCTGATTAAGAGATTGGGAGTCGGAACCACTTCACATAATGCTACCTACACATAAAAGTTGTCTTGTAAGACCATTTATGAATGTTAAATAAGAACTTCCTGCTTCTGTCCAAGGAAAGACATCTCTGACCTTACAACAGAAACAATTAGCAAATTCTCAACTTTAAAGTTCTGGGTGAAGATAATAACAATCCTTATGTCAAGGGAGAAATAGCCTGCTATTCCACTTTCAAATTAAAGTTATACATATGGGCAATTCCACAGGTTGGTGGACATAAGCTTAAAAATTAAAATTCAATATTTTCTTGAATCTTTTAAAGGGGAAGTTCACCCTGAAGAAAACTTTGTTGTAAAAATAGCAGAAAAAATAGAAAAAAATATTGGTGAAGGTTTGAGGAAAATCCGTTAAAGAGTAAGAAAGTTATTATAGTTCAAAGTTTTGGATTTGTGACGTCATAAACGAGCAGCTGCCCCATGTGTTATGTAATATAAAATGCATGAATTTCAAATTTTGTATGGTTCCTGATGACTTAATTTTGTTTTCTTTTCATGATCGGGTGTGAAACGATTTGTCTATTGATATACAAAAGTTACAGTGAAAACCATTTTCAATTTTCTAAGAAAATGACATTTCATTGATTTTTTACCATTCGCTATGTAGGAATGCTGCTCGCATATGACGTCACAAATCAAATAATTGAAATTCTAATAACTTTTTAATTACTCGATGAATTTTTCTCAAACCTTCGGCAATATTTTTTATTATTTTTTCTGCTATTTTTACAATAAACTTTTTGTCAGGGTAAACTTCCCCTTTAATACTTTATGTCCTTCATACATGATAGTTTCAGGTACAAGAAATAAAAAGTTTATTTTCATATGTATACTTTGGAAAAAAATGGTCAAAAGTTGTGTCTTCCATTCTGTACCAAAATACAAGAAAAATGGTGAAAAATGAAATATGCCTTATTACCATTTTGTTATTGCAACAACATACCAATTTATATATTTCTGAAGTTTAGAAGAGTCAAATTACTTAAAATACACAACAGCTTTTCAAGTAAATTTGTAGTACTCATTCAAAATTGAATATTGCAACCTGCTCAGGTGATGTAACGTGAGTAACCGAAAAAAATGACTTTGTTTTCTGAGAGAAAAAATCTTCACAGTTAATTGGTGGGATTTTAAATTCTCTTCCTTCAAACAATCTTTGACACAGTGATGACTATCAAAATCATTAAAAAGTACAAATTTTTTTATAAAAATGATGAAGAAAAACTGTAACGTGAGTAACCATCATGTAATGTGAGTAACCAGTAAAAATTATTTAGTTAGGTAACATTTTCTGTGGGATGTCAAGTTTTAAGTCTCATGGTGAGTTGTGAAGTTATTTTTGATTAATTAAAAGCAAAATGAGGGTACACCTCTTTGATGTGACTCTTTGTTCATCAAAATATCAGTGGTCATACAATCACACAAAAAATTGAATATTAATAGAAGTATTCACAATGCGAGAGTGCATTAGTAAGACTTGGTTTCGATTAACCAAACTTTAAAGAGTGTTCGAACAACACATTGAATGCCCTTTACACCTGTAACCCTATCTAGGCCGGGGTATTTTGGGAGTTGATATGGCCCGGGGGGTGGGGGAGAGGGGGGGGCTCCCAGGCCCCACTTGAGATCTAGGCCATTGGCCGCACGATCACGCCGAAAATTTGCGCGCAGGTTGTCTTGGACATAATCTACAATACTATACAGTAATTTATTTCATGCAAATTGGTATTCAGCGATTATGCTAATTTATGCATAATTAGTAAGCGAAATCATACTTTTCCCTCCTAATCCCTAATAAAGCTCCAATTGTTCCAATTTTTGGTATAAAATCTCTTTTTGATGTTCCTAGCAATGAATTTTACACACATTATTGAATTTTTAATGACATGTGTGTTGTTAACCATACATGGACAAAATGTAACGTAACTGTAACGTGAGTAACCATATTATCTGCACCCCAAGTAAAAACAATGTGTTCTTTATTTTTTTAATTAAATATACAAAGTTTGTCTCCCTAATATACTTCTTTGAAAAGGATATAATCAACTTTCATAAAAGCCTTGTATGAGGAGACTTTTCACCTATGTCGACTTTTCATTTTATGCATGTCCAAATCATGTTAACGTGAGTAACCGACACATTCCAAAGATTTGCCAGGAGCATAATAAATTTTCCAAAGTTTTGTTTTTATACAAAGGATAGTCAGACTGAGTACTTTGTTGTGATAAGGAGATGTTTAGTTCCTATCAATAATAATGGAGTTACAGCTCCAAGTATGAGTCAAGGTGTCTCCAAATGTAACATGAGTAACTGTGGAATAGCCCATATGTGTAACATCAGCTTTTTCTTTCAATATCTTGTTTCATTGCAATGAATGGTTTCTGGTCCTACTTATATGCTTTTCACACTGTACTTTTCCCTTAACCCCAGGAAATTGGTGGGGCTAAGGGGGGCCTTTGCCCCACCAATTTCCCGGGGTAAAGCTTAGCCCACTTCGTTTTCACACTACGTTTTAGCAAACTGGGCTAGCACCGTAAATAGTATGGTACTATCTGGCCGTGCAAAAAAGCAGGGTTAGCTGGCTTATTGTGGTGTTATCACCACAATTGCGGTGCTAAGAGATGCAGTGTGAAACAAAACTGGGCTAAGGAAAAGTGGGGTTAGCAATAGCCAATCACAGAAGTTGAAATTGCACGTTAATCATGCTCTGTATGGTAAAATCATCAATATTCATGAGCTGTTGGATAGTCCGGGGTTAAGGCGTTAACCCCGGCTAAGCAGATAGTATGGGGTTTAATAAGAAAGACAGTGTGAATCCAAAAAAAGATAGTATGGGGTTAAGGATAGTCTAAGGTTAAGTGTATAAAAAAAGGAATAGATAGGCTGTCAGTCTTGGAAAGGCTGAGCTTATACCTATTATTATTTAAAGGATTACTTTCCTTCTCTTAAGGCCACCGCAGACCTTACGATTGCTCTGCAACCCGATTTTGGAATAAAATGTAGTAGAATTTGATGCTAATATTTAAACATGGCATATCTTACGGCACAGTGTTCTAAATCATTGTGCGAATACCTATATTCAAATCCGTGACTATGCTATCCTTAATATAAAAGAGAATTTAATATCTAGTCATACTCATAATGATGTCGTAGCAATCGTACCATTAGCTATGATTTGTAACTAATTTGGCCTTTGCGCCAAAATAAAGGCTTGCTATCATTAAAAACAATTGTTATATTAATATTCTTTTGGTTAATTTGAACCTCAAAAAGATACTCTTCATTCACATATCAGAAAATGAGAAAAATGCGATTTGTTCCAAAATCAGATTGGACCAATCGTAAGGTGTGTGTGGTGGCCTTTAAACAACCTCATCTGCGTTTATACTTAAAACTTGTTACAAATAGTCTTTAACAACCTGAAAGGCGGATTGACATGATTGGAGCTGCTCATACTGCTGCAGCTGAGCCCCGGAGTGTTACCTAGCATTGACTAGATTTCCAGCTCTTTGAGAATTTCAGTGTATCCTTGGTTTTGATTTGCTGAGACACACTGATCTATGATTGTTACTATGCTAACTGACAGAGAATGATAACTCAGTGCTGATAAGCTTCATGAAAGGGTGCCCAGAAATCCATTCGCAAGGTGAACTCCTCGTGTTGATATCCTAGACTCTGACAGTGCAGCTTGAATAAGTCTTCACCTTCCTGTACAACATTGAGATCAAGAAGTTTCTTATGAAATGATCACTTGTCTTGCTTCATCAAGCCATTCTACAAGGGATCCCCATTGGAACATGGATGGTTTTCAAATAGCTAGAGTTCAGGTCTTCATTCTCTTGAGCTAACCAGCTTGAGTCTGTGTCTTCATCTCCTGTATCTGTATCTCTTGAATCGGAACCATAACTGGAAGATACTATTGCTGAACTGACATCGGAAACCATGGCGATGAGAGTACTCCCATTCACGATTTACGATCTTGAAGGCTATGTCCTGTCAAGTAAATTAAAAATAAGAAGGATAACAATCATTTTCTCCTCTATTATTCTATTGGTTACATGTATGAAGCAAACGAAACCTCTTTCTATACTCTCATGTCCATGTTTCACTCTTCCAAAACGCTTTTGAATGGCACATACTTCTATTCTCCCAGATGTACTGTGAGAAATACACAGTGCATGTCAAAAATCCTCAATCAATATAATCCTTATCAATAATTATCATCATCATCAATTCCTTCATCATCACAACTTTCATCAAAATCTTCATCTTCATTTATCTTAGTCAGCAACATCATCACATTACCATTACCACCATTATGACCATTCTAACCGCCAGCCTAATTGTCGTACCATTTCAATATCACTAGCATCATCAACACAAGCAACATTATCACTATACAACCACCACCATCATAATTGTCATCACCACCACTGCCAGCATCATCACCATCACCTACATAGTCATCAACCTCATAATAATAATAATAATAGGCATTTACATAGTGCCATCTATCTAGAAATATTCTATTCCGAGGCGTGATATTATTATTAACCCTGACTTTAGCTCGAGCTGCCGTTCAGCGCTTATGCATTCAAAGAATTAATCCTACCAGATTAATTCCCCCTCATCCTCTTCGTAGTCCCAATCATCAGCATCCTTTATCAACTTTACCATCATTAGCATCATTGCAGTTACTTCTTTAAAAAAAGGTTTTAAAAAAATGTACTAAACACTGGAAGGGGGAAAATGATGGATACTAGCTTTTTAAGAACAAATTCTTACCTCATAAGGTGGGCCTGCATGGAATGTTAGAATGCCAAAGTCAGGTGTTTGAGCAATTGGTGTTAACGTGTACTCTGGAGTTTTCCTCTTGTCAATGAGGTCAGGAAAGAATATCTGAAGAAAAAGAACAAATAAAAACATGATTTGGAGGGATTTTTTGCGGCACCAGTTTAAAGTTAGGAGGGGTTGGTGGGTGACCTTTAAGGTCAAGTCCACAATAAATGACCCATTTGATGTCAATTGCTACAGAAAATTCAAGCAATTCTAGTACTGAAAATTATAACAAAATCAGAAAATTTTAACAATTTTATTCCTTTGTTTGATTTAACAAAAACTATATACACAATGAGGGAGAAATGCCAATAAAACAGTCAATTATGCTCAACACTAAGCAAGTATTTCATTATTTGAAATGTCCTTTGGTAGATTTGAAATTCGAAAAGAAAACTTATGAAATATTTCATGATAAAACAAAAAGAGATGAATATTTAATTTCAATGGATCTCTTTTTTGCATGGCATCCATGTGTATATAATTTTGTTTTGTAAACTAAGCAAAATCTTTACCAATTTAATCTTTCTTATTTCTCATCTAATTTCAATGAAATGTTAGGACTTCTGCTTGTTTGATTTTTTTATATCCATAACAAGTAGTGGTTGTAGCATACATGATTTCTAAAATGAAAAACTGCAGAGCTTTCAAATAGTGTACATTGAAACAATGGTAAATAATCTTATTTCAAACAAGAAATCTTTCAATGGGGCTGCAAATGACCTGGGGGGCGTTTCATGAAACGTTTTATCCGACAAGTCCCATTTTATCCTACAGTTACCGTAGGAACAGTGCCTTTCAGCCAATCAAAATCATGGAAAGATGTCAGATCTGACAACTTGTCGCATGAAAATATTTATGAAACACTCCCCAGGATCCACTAGTGTAAATTACAGTTATTTCCAGAACTTTTCACAAGTATGGGATCAGCAATTTATGATCCTTCCTCATGAAGGTTGAAGATAATGTCTCTCACGATCATCTAGTTTGGTGCCCTTTAAAATCTCAAACCATATTTTTGTTTAAAAAAAAGCAACAACATGGAAATATAAGATGGAGGAAAGCAGGGAGGTTGGTCTGACACTGAATAGGATGCTCAAGACAGAAAGCAGTGTAAAGAGGGAGTGTCATCATGGTGCGAAAGTCGGCAACCTTTCCTAAGAGGGAAAATGCTGACTATTTTAAATAATGAAGATAACTCTACCCTCAGTACATCCTCTTGATCTTGCTTCCCATCTCACTTGTAGAATTATCTCCCCTCTCAGACTATCCAGCCATTTAGACTATTCAACCACAAAGGTCCGAATTCACAACTGATCTTTAAAACCATCGGTTGAACCCATGGTTTATGCAGATTTCATGTATAAGTTATGCTTATTGATTCAAAACAGTTAACTCCTGAATAAAATAATGTGGATAACCATGGCAACTGGCGTCAATTTGGTGCACTGTGACAAAAGCGCACATCAGCATTGGACATTTTTAAAAAATATATCAGGAAATCTGCATAAACCACCTTTGTGAATTTTGGTCAATAAGACATGGTAAGATATAATGTAATCGACACCATAGTTCCAAGGTTTCACAACATTTGCTCAGGCAGCAATTGCTCCACTACAAATTCCACAAATTAATCAAACAACTTTAACCCTGGATTTAACACTGTAAATTACTCTAAATCTAACATGAAACCCTATTGCAACCCTGACCCTAGCACTAGACCAAATAAAGCCCAGAGCAATTGCTGCAGAAGCAAATGTCATGTCACCAATTACACATTCAACAGAGAACACCATGACCATCTCTATCATGAAGACTAGTGTTGTCATTACAAAGGTTGGTGCAAGTTAGAACCTACCTCTACAAAAAATTTCTGACCTGCATGGCATTAAGCTCCCCTCAGCTGGAGAAAAATAACTATTTTCCTAATGTATAAGCTCTGAAAACGGACAAGTTTTTGACCCCTGAGCACAGAGGCAAAGATTGGGCGATAGCATTTCCATTTTCCACCACTGACAAGTTCCTGGTCAAATCACTGATGAACACCAACTAATATTTAATGAACTCACATTAAACTTGTACCCTTGTACAATCTTTGGGGGTGGATTGTCCATGTCATAATGAGTCTGGTTGTACTTGTTCCACTCAAAGCCCTGTCAGAAAAAAAAGTTATAAAAAACAAGCTGGTAATCTTGAAGCGAGCTTATCATTTGTTTTTGTTAAAAGAGGTTCATAATCTTTTGAAACTTGTTATCTTCCTTTTCTCAATCTCAAATATTCTGATCTTGATCTCAGACATTCTGTTCTTGGACCAAATACTGTTCAATATATCCATTTAGATAAACTGGTAATGGACAAAAGTGACATTACGCAATACCCACTTACTAGGTCATTTTTAGGAATGGTTCATAAATAAGAAATATTTATGAACCATTTCTAGATATACAAAGAAACTATTAAGAGGAACTAAACGTAAAGGTGAGCAAAAGATTTTTTTTTTTTTGGGGGGGGGGATTTTCTGATGTTTTCTAAGATGGCACTTTAGACTAAAACTGCATGCTATGAGACTAAATATCACATTTAAATTCTAGCTAATGGGACTAAAAGTACCTCAGAGAACAACCAGACATACACTCTTCCGGTCATTTGTAAGGTAGTGTGTAACTTTTTGATCATTTTTATGAACAACCCCCAATTAAGACAAACTTGTGATAATCATTCAAGAAATTAGCAAGTCAGGGGGGGGGCAAAAAGTCTTATTTTTCACTCACAGTGTGCACACGATTGAAGAATCTGGGCTTACGAGGTCTGTACTTGTCAGACCACATGTATGGCTTCTGTTCCAAGTTGACCTCCACGGCAAAGGTTGATTCGTCTTTACCCATTTCTTGCTTAGCTTTCTTGATAAATTCTGTCTCAGCATCAGTCTGTGAAAGGAAATGAATAGTCAGTTAAAGTAGCCACCATGTATGTTGAAAAGCCACTTAAGATGCAATGAATCACTAAATACATAATTTCTGTAAAACAGAACTAATTTCATTCTATCCTAAGTTCTTTCTCTGTTTTGTTTATTAAAGATACCTTAATAAAACTAGATTTTTTGAATGCTCACACCATCCTGGGACCCCAATGGTGCTAGCCAAACAGGAGTTCTTTTTCAATACGTGTAAAGAAAGCATTTATTTAAAGATAATTTGACTACTTTAAAACGTCGGTACAATTCCATATTTGTATCATCCATTATAATAATCCCCATTTCTATCTGGTGGGGCCCCAGTGCCTTCCACGCACTCTATTTACTAACAATTCAAATTCTGTTCATTGACCATTCAACCTGAATTCATGGCATTTATGACCATCTCTTTCAGATGGAATCTCACACAGCATCTTTTCCCTTTCCATTCTTCTCACTTCAAAATAATATTAGGGATCAGTAAAGTGGAGGTGAAATACTGCCTGAGAATAACCACTCAGCCAATGGAGTTGCCTACAACCTTAAAAACTGCATGAACACTATCATAATCAAGAACGGGTGGGTGTTTCATAAAGCTGCTCGTAAGTTAAGAGCGACTTTAAGAATGACTGGTGATCCTTTCTTGTGATAAATGACGGTTCACCATTTTATTCATTGGCAATGCTTTAGCGCGTAAGAAAGGTTCACCAGTCGTTCTTAAAGTCGCTCTTAACTTACGAATAGCTTTATGAAACACCTACCAGAAGTGGGTAATTTCCAAAGTCTTCGGATCTTTGTAACAAATCTTAGCAACTGATTGTAGAACTTATATTTATGATTAATTGGAGTGACCACAATGTACAAGATATATACCTCCATCACTAAATGCATATTATTAAATGAAAAACTACCAACATTTCAAGAGAAGAACTAAATGACAAACAATGCTTTTTAAACTGTTGACCTCAGTAGTTAAATGGACGGTTTCCATAAAATCATGACTTATACTTCTTCCCAGAGAAAAAGAGTTTGTTCTGTAAGGTATGCACTAAAATCAAATTCACATCGCCACTTCTATAAAACAATTGTAAAATTTCTTGAACAATGTTCTCATCCATAATTCTTCTAGGATAATAAGAACCCATTCCTGCAAGTATATAAATGCAATTCAAGATCTTCGTCACCCACAATGAGTTGTTGTTGTCGGCAGTTAAACAAACCAAAACTATGAAAGCAAAAAACTGCAGCTTACCATCAGTTACCAAAGGTTTAAACCTTTTTAATAAAGCACTATCCTAGACAAAATCTTACCTCCGCTGATCCTGTACTGATAAGATGTTTCCTTGCCGTCTCCAGCTTGAATTTATCCTCGTCCGGATCCTGCACAAATATCTCTATAGAGAGGTCCTTCTGCTCCAGGAGCCTGGGGCTGTAGTTACCTTGGATGTACTCCACATAGCTCTCCTCTGCAAGATCCTCTTCAGTCAAAATGGACTCTGGCCTATAAGCAGAGATAGAAGGTAAAACATAGTCACAGAAAACACTAGAGCAGGCTTCAAACTTCAATATAGCTCTCCTCTGCAAGATCCTCTTCAGTCAAAATGGACTCTGGCCTATAAGCAGAGATAGAAGGTAAAATATAGTCATAGAAAACATTAAAGCAGGCCTCAAACTTCAATATAGCTCTCCTCTGCAAGGTCATCTTCAGTCAAAATGGACTCTGGCCTAATAAAGCAGAGAAAGAAGGTAAAATATAGACAGAAAACATTAACGCAGGCCTCAAACTTCAATATAGCTCTCCTCTGCAAGATCCTCTTCAGTCAAAATGGACTCTGGCCTATAAGCAGAGATAGAAGGTAAAATATAGTCATAGAAAACATTAAAGCAGGCCTCAAACTTCAATATAGCTCTCCTCTGCAAGGTCATCTTCAGTCAAAATTAACTCTGGCCTAATAAAGCAGAGAAAGAAGGTAAAATATAGACAGAAAACATTAACGCAGGCCTCAAACTTCAATATAGCTCTCCTCTCCAAGATCCTCTTCAGTCAAAATGGACTCTGGCCTATACGCAGAGACAGTTTTAGTAGAATATAGAAATAGGAAACATTAAAGCAGGCTTCAATTTTTTTTTATATATATCATTAGGGTAAGGCCACTTATATATATTATATACATTTTATACTCCTGAAGAAGACGGAGGTCCGTCGAAAATTCGAGTAAAGAATGAAAACTATATTGGCATTGAAAGCATTACCTTCAGCATATTTTGTTACCATTAGAGAAGCCAATACGTGAAACTTTAAGATATATATATCTATATATATATATATATTAAAGCACAAATGGAAGAAAAATAATATAAAGAGCCCCTAGTCCATCCAAGGGCGATGAGATGGGCATCAAGGCCAATTAAAAGGGTAACCTTAAGCAGTGGTCACACCGCCAGAAATTTGCTGGAGCGGTCGGGAGGTAGGGAGATGGGGGTAATATTTCGACAACGCTCGTCACATTGCGCAAAATGGAAAACACGGGTGTTGCCTTAGCGGTGCACCGCTGAAGCCAGTGTTACTTTAGTAATGGATCGCTGCTTCAATGCCCGACACCATACCAACAATCCTGTGTATGCTCGTAAAATGCATACAAATACTTTGTGCATCACTGCAGCAGTGGTCCAGCTTTCAAGATTTTTGCATTGGCCGAGCAGACCCAACCGTCCATGAACTTGCGTCTTGCGGTGTCAAACTTTGACTGGGCATTGTTGGAGCGGGAGTGAAAAATTGCCCGATCCTCACCGCTCCCAATATTTTGTGTAGCTCAAAACTTTCAGAGCAGTAGGAGGGACCATTATTAGCCTTGGCCGAGCGTATATGGCCTTAAATATAAATTAAAGTAGTTGCAGTAAACACTGATTTCACAAGAAAGTGTGTGAAACCAGGCTTAATTGTCACTATATCATCGAAGATCTAGATCTGATACAGTTACATAAACTGAACTTTGTGAAATCTTGAAATCTATGCTGAAAAATGTTCACACTGAATATCACCATCACAGATAAGCGCACGTGGGACAGTGTATTATTATTGCTTTGAATGTCGGCTCAACGCTTGACCCGAATCCCGTGCTTATTTGCTAATTTCTCAGCAATTACACAATTTCTTCCAGAATCCTTTGGCACATATTTTTTATTTATACAAACAGACACTTTGGTGGTCATTTCATTGGATTCTGTACGAACTCATTTTGAAATTGTTACAACTGGAATTTATCTTTAACAGTCGCTAACTTCTGTTAAATGGTGGTGAACAGTAACGAGCAGTGATGAATATTTTTCACCGCTCCAGGACCACTCCAGCAAAGTTCTGGCGGTGTTACCACTACTTTATATTGAGCAGTGATAGCTGACCGTTATTAACTGGTATGAAAACTGATTTTCTCATAATAACCAACTTTCATGAAAGAGATATGAATTTCCACTCAAGTTTCAGTAAAATAATACGAATGATCCCGTATCAACTACCATCACTGTCTACGCATTGCTACTGCCATTCATGCCATTAATTCTGGCAGTGCCTTGTTCAATTCATGTACCCACAGTGCTTTGTACATGTTGGCATTAATGGAAATCTAATCAGTTCTACACATGAGTGGCTACCCATGTACAAGACCCAATGATTGTGACTTTGATATTTCTTTCATTTCTGAAACAATTTGCTGAAACAAATATCTCCTGTATCTACAATTCAACGTAATCTGAGAAGTAATTTTCATTCCAGCTGACAAAGTAGTTACATATAAACAAAATGCATATTTTCCCAGATGGGCATTACAATCTTCAATCCTATGAATATCAGAAGAATATGACATTCAAAACAAGTGTGAAATACAAAATTTAGAGTGATTGTCATATAAGAATTTTAAAAAAGAAAGAAAAAAATCAGATTACTCTTCTTCTGCTGCTGCTCCACCCACTGCTCCTTCTTCTACACCTCCTACAGCTCCCTCTACATCTGCCGATGAACCAGGCTTTGCTTCATCTTCTTTCTTCTCTTCCTCTTCTTCATCATCCTCGGAGGGAATGTCTATCTCGGCGCTCTCTGTCGATGGCTTCTCTTTTTGTTCGGTGGGGTCCCAACCAGCTGACGTAGACTCTGCTGAAGGAAAGAGGGGTGCAGCTTCTACTCCTTGCTGTATGAATAATGGTTTTAGAATTAATTTTCATCATTGTCTTCTCTTTACCATGAATTATGAATAGACATCAATGACCAATAATCATCACAAGGGCATATCAAGATTACAATTGTGAAAATATCTAGTCTATTTTTGGATAGCCAAACGTTACACAACAATAAATGGATTTGTTTGATCTACATGAATCTATTCATTCCTTTATTTATCAGGCACATCCAATAATTCTAATTTACATTTCTGGTATTCGATTTGTAAAACCTTGTCTGGGATTGATCTTCAGGTGAAATTGTCATCGTTTAATTGGGAAATTAAAG
Organism: Lytechinus variegatus; assembly: GCF_018143015.1. NCBI lineage: Eukaryota > Metazoa > Echinodermata > Echinoidea > Temnopleuroida > Toxopneustidae > Lytechinus > Lytechinus variegatus. The sequence continues at coordinate 26,442,734 of NC_054744.1, read as the reverse complement.
CGTCAAAAGAATTTTGTGATACTTGATTATTAAGCTTTTACATGCATTCCATTTCTTTTCACATATCATTCTCCATGGCTGATATCGCCAGTAGCTCTGAAACTGAACTTGTCAACACTCAAACAGTTATTTTGAAAAAAAGAAAAAAAAGAAAAAATCATAATGGCTCCGGCAACCACTCTCAGTATGCAAAGGTATATACAAGTATAATTTCATGTGATATTTAAGTTTTGAGCTGCATAGTCCTAATAAATATTAGATTTAAATTTTAAATTCAACCTACCTGTTGTCTGAGAGCAGCTAATTTATTTCTCAATTTCTCCTGATGAAGTTCCCTTAGTCTAGCTCTGGCCATGTGTGCATCTAACTGCTGCTGTAATGACTCCCAGTAACCTAAATAAACATAGCACACACATTTGCACACATGTATTGAAATCAAAGCAATTCCCCTGTATATGGTTTGCACACAAATAAGGCTGTTTTCAAAGTCTAAATGAACAGCAATAATTTCTATATAAGAGGATGTCATGACATTGAAGATCAAAATAAACCAGGAAGTTATTGAGATGTGAAAGAGCATGATTTCCAAAACAGAATTCTCACTATTATATAAAGATAAGATGACATAAAAAGAATAATAGCTCTTTTGGTGTTTGAATAATATAGATAACTTATCATATGCAGTTATGTGGTTGATTGAAATTTATTGAACCATTTAAACAGACAATTCACAAAATATACAAATACAAATTGAATTATGAAATATAAGTAAGAAATTACAGAAAAAAAAGAGGAGAGTAAGAAATGTCATCCGCCTTCATGGACTTCCACAAGTCCATACAGAGGCATACAAGACCTCACAGAAACCATTGAGAAAATTTTGCACAATCCCAATAAAAATTGTTGAACAATATAAACAATAAAAATTTGGGATTCAATTTAAAAATATTGAGCTATGTTCATACGGACAAATAAAGAAAAAGAAATTTGAAGGTTTCAAGATTATCAAGATATCTAGGATTGAACAAAGCCTAGAATGGTATGGTTCTGTGTCACCCTTAACATATCACAGCAGTCCATGAGGGAAAAATGGTCTGGCAATTCTGGTCACTTCCACAAATCTACATTTATTGAAGCACATGATGATACATGTATGTTTGTCAATGCAGGGCTTTATCTTTACATAAAAGATTTTCATTTTTAGACGCAAACATGTAGGTAGTGTTGTCAGTCGGTCCGGGATCGGGATGAATTCCTGGCGGTCTGAGGCTCCGAGACGGTTCCGGGATCAATCAACTTAGACCGTATCCCGGCAGGAAAATAAAATCAATAATGGCCAAATTCATGTTGTAATATTTCCCTAATTAGTAATTGTACTTACGAAATACGAGAGAACAATTTAGTTTCAACTGGCTGTGTGCACATGCACCTCGAAATATTACGCAATTACATAGCTATCTGTACTCGTCGATCGCATGAGCATGCACGCAATCTAGCTTTGCACACAGCTCCGAGAGATCTACGCAGACAACAATCGTCTACTGTATAGTCTCATGTGCAGACCTCTTTCGCCTCAGTTCGTTTTACTGAGTCATTCATTTACCCCATACTTTCGAGTTGAATCTGCTACGATATGTATGGTCTAGTGAATTTATCATGAAATAATTTACTAACAATTGACGATGATGATCTATGAGTATTTGCAAATTTAGTCATTTAAAAAAAGTCGCCATTAATTTTGTGATGATTGTATTTGTTGGGGTATTTTAAAGCGAAAGGGTTTGCGAATAACAACTAGACGAATGCGCATCGTGTTTCAGCTGGTTAGAGCCGGGAGAGAGAGAGAGAGACAAGGGGGAGGGGGTTACGGGAAGTGCTTGGTCGTTCACGACTGGGGACCATCTGTCATCTGTTGACTTGATGTTTACAATTGCAAACTAGTCGGTCAAATCATGGAGCTGTTAATAGCTCTATGGTCAAATCATTTCTCCTAGATATATTTTGACTTGAATTATAAGATTGTACCAAAACGCTGTTAGAATTGGCGATGTTTAAAGTGGCGTTGTTTAAACGTTGAAACAACATTGTTTTGAAAGTCATATCATACCCTATATGTTGTAAAAACATGTTGTTAAATGCATCAAACAAATTATCAATGATATTAACAGTTTTAAATGATATCGTTGGAAATTGCAAAAAATATTTAAAAACAAACTGTTTAAAGTTTTAAAAAAATTCTATTGGTTTAATAGTTTAAAAATAGTTGTATATTGACTGGCTTAAACAATGTTTCTTAATATTTAAATAGTTGTTCAAAATATTTTTTTTACTGTGAATAGTCTGAGTATCTATTCAAATAATGTTTTCTCGATCGAAAGTAATTCATGATTAAAGAAAAAATGAGTTTGTTGTTTTGATGCGAAGTGCCGGCCGCCGGGACTAATCTTGTGTAAATTTCCAAATAAGCTTCTCTGATAAGATAGTATTCACTTTTCTCAGTAGTAGTGATATCAAGGAGATATCTCCTTGGTGATATCATACTGTTCAGAGTTACGAGAGAGGGAGAGAGAGTGAAACTGAAAGTTAATCCATATTCCGGGCTAGCTAGGGCCACAGGCGCACTGACAAGACATTACGCAATTTGCTTATAACTGTCAACCACGTGCGCACCGACCACAGATCAGTGGCACCGACATGTGTGTTATTGGACTAGATCAGCAGCTGGGTCGACTCAAACATAATTCGGGTCATGTCAGTGGTCATTAATGTTTACAGTTTGCGGTGGTGGCACGCTTTGACTGTCTCATCATTATTTTCCCCACGTTTTGAGTGAATGTTTACAATTTGCGGTGGTGGCATGCACACTTTGACCATGGAGCTAACAGTTAATAGTTCTATGCTTTGACTGTCTGGTGCACCGCCAGTGCGCAGTGTTTAAGGCTGGAAATGTAGGTATACACTTTTGGATTGCATTTGTGCGTGGAGATATGTTTCGGGATTCGGGACGAGCCGGGATCCCGATAAGGAATATCTGAAGTTGCCGGGACGGTTTCGGACCGGGATTTTTTTTCTAACAACACTACATGTAGGGTTGTGCAACTGATATTTAACAACATTTAGTAAATCATTCTTATCTCAATTCCTCTCTCTCTTTGGTACACAATCCTATGTTTAACAGGACAAAAAATAAGTACAAGTAAAACAATACATATATCTAAATCACTGAACAATTGAAACATAGAGGGTAGTATTTACCGATATCGACTGCGTTGCCACTCTGTATCCTCTGGACGATTTGACTTTTTAGAGCCAGAAGCTGAACATGAGTCTTGTTCTTAAACACGTTGGCAACATCAGAGCTGACTGATGAATTGATTCCTTCTCGTCGGTCAGAAACCTCTGTGGAAACATATCGAGATATGATATGTTAAATAAAAGCTCTTCGATCTGGGGTATCATTTAAATTAGGGCAACACACCAGTCAAATACATTGGTCAATTAATGATTTTATTTTTGACATAGGTTTTTTTCAGTAATATATAAATGAAATCAATCATTTCTTTAAAAGCCCATGAAAAATATTGACAACAAATTACTAACAATATGTAATTGAACAAAGTATAATGTCAAATACCTGCCTCAAATATAAATAAGTCTCCAAGTTCATCTGACACTACAGTCATGATTTTTCACCCCTCATTTGTATATTATTTTTCACGATTAGTCCACAAAACTTCACATCAGTTTCGCCTTTTTTGGCCTTGTCTATATGTTTTAATGTCTTTCCAAAACTGGAGCTGCAATTCAAATATAACTAATCCTTACCTTGTCCTTCTGGTGTGATCTTCTTGAGTTTATTAAGTTCATCTTCAGCGATGACTGTGATATCTTTCCAAAATTCCACATTCTTTCCTTGCTCCAGCTCCACGTACACCTTGATGTCTTCCATCAAATCTTCTAGATCAGGGATGGTCAAGCCCTACAATTAGAAGAATAATGACAATGACAATGATAAGATAAGGATATGATATATACCCTATACCCTATTAGACTGTTGCTGCATACAATGTATTCTGTATTGCCAGCCAACTATTCAAACTTGGGTGGAGAGAGGCAAATTTAATTTATTGCCTTGCAAAAGGACATAAGAGTTAGAGTGGGGATTGAGCCACCGACCTTGTGTTATGTGATGATAAGACATATCTCACATATTCATTATTATATCAATACATAATCAATACTTCTACAAGAAGTATACCAGCTCCAACTTTCATTAGAAAGTATTAATCATTCTTCCAGTGATTCTTCTGATGCACACACATTTTATGAGTTTCTAATTCACTACATTTCATGTTCTCCCTACAAAAGGTCAACTACCCCAATTCAGAGTAAAGTTATGACGTACAGATTGTTTTGGTCAAGCGTCCAAGGTTGACCAACACCTAATTGTTGTTAAGAGTCTAGACCAGACCAATATAAAAGGGGTTCACTTCTGAACCCAAATCAGACTGTTAGAGATTATTACAGATTACTTTATAGATTGTTCCAGCATACAGACAGCTACAGAAGAGTTTATATTTTATACTGCAGAATTTATATTATCTTTATCTTCGGAGTATAGTCACCATCAGACTTACTCATGTATTTATCATCATCAAGTTATCATCATATATAAGAACTGTACATCCTACAGTGCTTGTCTCATTTTAAGTCTGGTTGAAAGTAAAAGAGCAATAAGATACTTAATACTTTGTGATTTTTTTTATATATTACATCTTATCAATTCATTGTTAGCGCTTTGGGCCTAATGGGAAAAGCGCAGTACAAATAATAAGTAATAATAATAATAATAAGATCCAACCCCAACACAACACTTGTGTCTCAAATAAAGTATTTAAAAAAAAGTTTATAAAAATAAGGCAACAATGCTGTTCAATGTTAGTACAAGTATCATCATTCAAGAACTAAACAGTCTTTCTTGATCAAGTTCCCTGTAAACCATGATGCCTTCCATAAAATTTTCCAGGTATGCGAAGTGAATGAAAAGTGTGGACAACATATACATTTGTGTCACAACAGATTAACTTTGCAGATATTTCTCATATGACAATGATCAACATGTTCTGTACAAAACACTTCCACTTTGATTTCTATTTTACTGCAAATCTGGAGAAAAAGAGTCCTCTGCTCCTTTGCCTTGAATCTCCACAAAGTAAAATAAGTAAATATGAAGAAAAAAAAAGAAGTAAAAAAGGTTCTTCAGTGACCACTTCCCCCTCCAACAATTCAAGGACAACTCCTATGATAGTTGTAGGAATTGCCATATTGGTAAAGATATCACTAGAGAGATAAGCACTCAAGGGATGTATCAACGGATTGAGATGCATTCTACGAACATGTTTGTCAGGCACTTAATCCATGGGAGTTTTCGCCTGGGGGAATGTCCTGCTACACTCTAGAAGATATGGACACCACTTACCTTGAGGACATTATACGGTTCCTGCATCTCAACAGAGATATCTTCATCATCTTCAGCACTGATGTACTGTCCTAGCAGATCAATGGGTTTGCCTACAAAATGATAAATGGTGATGAAAATTATAAAGCACCTTCAAATATTCACTAAAAAAAAAAAACCCTGGTTATTCAGAAGAGTTTTCCAGTAAATGTAACTCTTACCAATCCTTAACATGCTTCCATATCTTTTCTTTCTAAAATTTTGATGATTGGGACAGAAATGACTCAAAGATGATCTGCTAGCTTTTTTATTAGTTGTTGTCTATTTAATCAAATAAATCATACATATATGTGAGGCTACATAGTACTGAGTAGCTGCACTATATAAATGACCATATCAAAATGACAATTATCATCTATATACGGTAAATATAATAAAAGATGCTGTACAAACTACAGCCTGAAAAGCCAGAAATTGGAAGTTGTCAATGGCTAAAACCAGGCAAAAGCCTGAAGACTGACATCTCTGTATCATGTTCAATTACAAAATCTCATAAAATTCACAAAGAAGCCAATTTTGTTTGAAGGAAATCTCAGATTCATAAATATTCATTACTCATTATAACTGGATGAACATAACCCACTCAATAAAAAGTGAAGAATGTTCATAAAGTCCATACAATAAACAAGTATTACTGTTCTTTCAGTCTTTTCAACACCATTTTGACCCTCTCCCTTCTTTGTTCAATGGTATCTTCAAAGGAAGATTACAACTCAATAGAATATTCATGGAAGGGATCAATGATTCCAGGGGGGGGGGGGGGGCAATTAATGCTGCATTAATTAAGTACTCCTGTTCTTTATATTTGGTCATGTAATCGTATCAATGCTTATCACATACGCTAGCAATAGTACTAACAACCACTTACCTCTGCCATCTTTGATTCTGACCTTAGACCTTAGTTTAGCTTGATTTAAATGGAACTGAAAGGAAGGCAGAAAACATGAAGGAGGTTTAACTTGACAGTACTTCAGATTCAAATCAGTGTAGAAAATTTATGAATGACAATAGTAAATTAAATCATCAAATTGTTCACTGTTCATGTAGGTGCAAAACTTCATGCAAAAGAATACAAATTATTAACACATCATATATGTGCATGTCACACAGAAATATAAAATTTGATATGATTCATGAAAAAGCCTTGCAAATTTATCAAAATATTGTTCTCATTAGTATTGCATTATGTGATCTGTCTAAAATGAAAGGTCATAATCAACATCTAGATAAGTCCTTCTGATATTATCAACAATATACGTAATAAACCCAGATTTATGTTAATACCACACCCTACTTGGGGGTTGTTAATGCAAAATCTAATGAACTTTTGAAAATGAGTCATAAACTAAACATTTAACTACTTAAATGAATATGCAATAAAAAAAAGACACAAGAATCAACAATATGAAGTTTAAAACCAATCATTAAAAATTCAACAAGGTTGAGTTTAGAATACTCCCTTTTGTGCTAATGCCCCTGCACATAGATTCCAGTATTTGATTCAAGTCAATTCTCCCAAAATTGATTGTTTTGTAAACCGTAAGATATGGTGCACTATGGGGAGCAAAGTACTAAAAAATGCTTGTTATTATTGTAAATATGAATCTGTTTCATTACTTACATGGTCTTCCTGTCTCTCCCATTCCTTGTAATAATCAGCTTCTCTTGCTCTCTGTAACTCTTCCTGTAAACACAAATAATACACCCAGTGTTTAAAAACGATAAGTTTAGTGAAATCAATCAGACTGTCATCAATTCAATCTATACAAGAATAGAATAGTACACTTTCATCAAGCTGGTTTGAGAACTTAAGACAGAAAATTCACCCACTGAATGGTATGCATTCCAGGGCAAAACTGTTCAAACAAGTTTATTACCATTATGCCATTCACTGGTCTAATTTTACTCCTTTAACTTAGTACTTTTTTTTAACCAGATCCTAATCCAAATTGTACAGAAAGTAATAAACATTTCACCAATATTCTTATTTATGGGCGATTCCATACGTGTCATAAGGGACACTTTGACAACAGTTTCTAGTATCCTAGCCGAATGCTTCAGCAATAAAATATTCTTTTTTTTCAATGATAAAGCTATAATGGGTAGTCATGTGAAAAACTAATAACCTACAAACAAAAATTGATTATGAGTAAAATATAGGTGAAAATGTTGTGTGTCATACAGGATGCAGAAATGTCCCGTATGACACGCAACATTTCAAGCTCTAATTCACCTACGGACAACATATTTTTGTTGGTTGTCAGTTTTTTGCATGTCTACCCAGTAGTACTTTAATATTACCACCAAGCAAATTGAAGTTTTTCGTTCCACTGGACAGTAGGTTGAAAAATTTTGTGAAAATGGCTGATTTTTCTAGCATGGAATCGCCCTTATACACTTTTGAAAACACAACAAATAATGAAGTTAAATAATGATAAGTGGTTTCAAAATTGGCAAAGATTATACAAATGGAATTTTAATCAGTCTGCTATTTGCATCTTTGTTGGCCAGGGAAGAAGGGAGCCAAAATTGTCCATCTGTCCAACCAACTGATGCACTTGTGTAGCATGAGATGCAGTTTAATATGGATTGTGGTAACTTGATGGAATTGACAAAACACAATCAAAAGCTGAAAAAAAAACTAAAGAAAAAAAATCAAGAAATGTAAATGTTGATTTGATGTAGAATATCTGTGTCAGAAGTTCAGAACCACCTTTTTTTTTTACAAAAAATACAAATAAAAAAGAAATTAAAGCTCAGTCATATTACATGGAAAATATTCAAGATCTGTCAATGAAATTTTAAAATCAAATGATTGAAATTATATGCGCAGGTTTTTATGATAGCATGTATATAAATTCATAAAAACAAATGGTTAGGCACAAAAAAATGATTTAGGATATCGTGCAGTGAAAATTAGAATGAGTTTCGGGAAGCATAATCAAATGTAATTCAATTTTTAGAAAATTGTTTAGGAATTGATGTTTATTACATCAGACTAAATCTTTGGTTAATGCATGTACTTCAAATTATTACAATCAACAATACACGTTGCAAAGAGATTTGTGTTCAGAAGGTGCACTTCAATTTCCAGAATCCTTTCATGTTCCTCCATTTACACTCCTTGTCAACAAACCACTTTAAAAGTTGACAGAACAATAAAAACTACATCAAATATTCATTTACCAGATGGAAAGAAAAAAGCAAGTCTTACCAGTTCTTTGTCTCTCTGTTCTCTCTCCTTCTCTCTCTCTATTCTTCTCTGTTTCACTTTCTGAAGCTCCAGCTGAAATATACAAACATAACGCAATGATTAAATGCTAGAATATTTCAGTCTTTCATAAAATGATTTTCCTACATACAAATCCAGTTGGTTTTCGTTTAATCAATACCAAACTGCAAACATATTTTTTATTTTGTTTCATATCAAGTTCTATAAATAAAACATCAAAATTATATTTATGTTAGTCATACTGTACAAGTGCTTTTTTATTATTAACATATTGCTATCCACTTATCTAAAAATGTGAACATTCCAAGTTTAATGAACTAGGTCCATATACCTATTTATGATGCCATTTCAAAAACTTAAACTTAGGTTAAGATTTGATGTTGACACTGTCGCAGACGTCAGAAAAGCGGCGCCTATAGTCTCACTCTGCTATGCAGGCGAGACAAAAAAGAGCCCTGAAAAATTCCCAATCACTGCACTGTTAAAAGCTATTTGTTTAACTCTTTGCACGCTGAATTAATTTTGGGGGGATAATGATGACAGTTGTTTCCATGTTATTTTCTTTAATTCAAGATATCCATATTGCACCAATTATACTTATTATTATATAGATTTTATCCAAAAACTACTGACTTTTATTAGCTCATATATAATTTGAAGATAGGGGAGAAAACTAATTATTACAATTGTTGAATTTAATTGTACGAACGTGCAAAATTGCAAGATCAGCGCACAAGGGTTAATGTTGCATATTTAGGCCTTAGGTTGTGAAGAGTAGCTGCTGAAAATAACATTTCATTTTTTTTGCCTGTGTTGTCATATCTGACAACTTTCCTTCAGTTTGATGGCTAGGATGCACATGTGTCTTGTCAGATAAAACAATGTGTCAAACAAACATGGTGTTGATAAAAACCCTTGGACTTTGTAGTGTCAAATTCTTACCCTGTTCTCAATCTGTTTCTTTTTAACAAGTCTCTTCATCTGGTCTGGTTCAACATCTGTGATGCCCAGTTTCTCATTTTTCTGTAATAATAACGGGTAAGTAAAGAAAAATATCACACTTTGGCATTACACTTGCATGACTACAAATTAATGAAATACTAACAATCAACATATGAATTAATGAACATATATGAATTTATGATATAGTTGTACTCTTATGAAAATCTTTCAATAAATTCATGAATATTTTGATAAAAAATACAAACATATACTATAATGTCACCAATCCTTCCAACTTCTGTATTTGCTGATATTTCTGTGATGGTCTTATTTCACTATTTTCTCCCTCAAGTCCAACATCGCTTAATTTCAATTTCTGAACATATAGCCATCGCTAGACACAAACACACCTATAAATCATGAACATATCAAACCAGTGAATATACTGGAAAAGTCACAATTTCTTTGAAATAAAAATAATGTGGTACACAGTACATGTAAGTTCAATTAAGGACTAAAGTTTTTTTGAAGTCAGCAATCTTCTTTGCTTCTCAAATAATAGAGTATGTCATTATTAACCAGCAAAATAAATGACAGTTTAAAACAGATAAAATGTGCTCTTACCTTAACCCACACAAATGTGTCCAATAGATTAGGATCTCCAAAAGGGTTATCTTCATTGGTATAGCCCTGTTAAATAAAAAAAATCAAACTACATAATTCAGATATAAAACCAGTAAGTCAAATTTGTGCAGCAGTAGCAGCACCTAAATAATACAGGTTTTCCTGCTCAGATTTCAACAACTCTGGATTTAACAATTCAATAATATGATTTCAGTAAATACATATGATCACCAAGATCAACATTAACTGACTAACTAATTAACAGAAGAAGATTTAAAACAAGACAATGGATCTCTATCTATACACAGATACTGGTTATGAACATTATTCATTACTTTCATTAAAAAAATGTAATATCTAATTAATAGCATAGCAAAACAAAATTTCTGTTTTCAATGGCATATATTCAAGAGTGGTTGGTCTAAATATGTGCATAAATCCTAAAAAGATAAAAATGTAAACTTCTTGTTAACATTTTATTTCACTTACTTTGTTCTTTCCCCATGTTTTAACATTAGAGAAAACTATTTTGATTTTTACTGACAAACAGAATAAACAATTTGAGTGTCAAATGAGATGATAAATTATACCCATAATGCAAGAGATTTGTGCCACAAATGTCTATCCATAGTTCCTCTAGACAAGAGTTTGAATTGAATCCGGTGGATGTTTCATAAAGCTGTCCATGTTATACACAACTTGAACATGTTCTTAAAGGTAAATGCTAGTTTTGGTAACGATATCAAAATGAGTACGTACAGAATCCAATGAAATGATCACCAAAGTGTATGTTTATATAAATAAAACGCATGTGCCAAAGGATTCTGGAAGAAATTGTGTAATTGCTGAGAAATCAGCAAATAAGCACAGGATTCGGGTAGAGCGTCAGGCCTGACGCTCTAAGAAATAATGAAACATTGTCCCACATACGCTTATCTGTGTTGGGGATCTTCGGTGTGAACATTTTTCTGCGTAGATTTCAAGATTTCACAAAGTTCAGCTAATGTAACTGTACCAGATCTAGATCCTCGATGATATACTGACAATTAAGCCTTGTTTTACAGACTTTCTCATGAAATCAGTGTTTACTGCAACTACTGGAATTTCTCTTTAAGTGCTGACTCAAAGAAACTCAGCATTAGAAAGGGTCATCAATCATGCATTATGTCATTTCTAACTTACAGCTCTATGCAACACTTAGTCGAGGTAGGAATCCAGGTGTACATCTTTTTATTAATCTTACCATCATCTCTTCATCCCATCCCATCTGTTCTTTCCTCTTCCTGTCTTTGAGCTGTTTCTTGGCCATTCGTCTCAGCCTCTTCTCTTCCATTGTCTCTGTGGCTTTCATCACTGATTTCTTCATCCTGGTCCGCAAAAGCAAATTATCAAACATATGTCAGTCTATATTTATTTCCATAAAAGGGAAAGTTCACTTGATAATAAGTTGGTTTTATTTAAAGCAGAAAATACAGAGAAAAAGGATTGATTAAAATCTGTTAAAGAATATCAGAGTTATGAACTTTCAAACTTTTGATTTTGTGATACAAATTTCCCCAAATGCCAACAATTTCTCAACAATTGGAAACCGTTTTTATTTCTGTGGTGAATATACTGCCCCCTTTATTAGAATATATTTTTTTAATCATATTCTCCCCCCCCAAAAAAAAAACGGAATTTGAATTAGATGCTATATGAGAAAGCTGCTCACATATAACATCACATTTTTTTTTTTAGTCAAAATTTACAATGCCTTTGAAGGATTTTGATCAAAACATCACTAATGTTTTTAATTTGTCAGCTTTTATTAGAACTATTAACCATCAGGGTGAATCTGCATACAAAGTTGCCCTTCCATTAGAAGAATAATCACTTAGCTTGAAGCATAATTTCAGACCAGAATATAGATAACGTGTTATTTACACCTTATTAGTCAAAATTTGCCTTTGTCAAATAGATTCTTTAGTCAAAGAGATTTGACTCAAGAAGAATCATCTGTACTTCTCTCAGCTGTTTTATTAATGACTGCCTAATTTTTGATAATTTTCAGTTGTTATTAATTTATCATAGTGCATCAAGATTGTTCTCAGCTTTTAGTAAGACCTGTCATATCCGACATACAAAGATCTCAGCTTGCTGGAATTTATTTATCCGCTACTTTAGTAAGACTGTTCAAACAACTTACTTTTCATCAACAACAGTCTTCGGTCTGACATCAGGTTGTTTTATAGGAGAGCGAGATCTTGTCCTGCTGCGAGACCTTCTCTTTTTGTGCTTATGGCTGTGATGGCGATCTCTCTCTTCATACTTGCTTCTAGACCTGGACTCTGATCTGGATCTAGACCTTGATCTGTGCTTCTTTTGCTTCTTGTGTCGCCGTCTATCTTCCTCACTGTCATTGCTCTCTGGTGTGGACCTAGACCTTGACTTGTATTCCTTTTGCTTCTTGTGTCGCCGTCGACTCTCATCCTCGCTGTTGCTGCTATCTGGTGTGGATCTAGACTGGGACCTGTAGCTCTTTTGCTTCTTGTGTCGCCGTCTCTCTTCCTCACTGTCACTGCTTTCTGTTACACTTCTGTCAGCAGGAATAAAAGGAATACAATGTGTCAACAAAGAGTGACAAAATGCAATAGTGTGCGTGTTTGTAATTGAGTTTGTCAGACGTGTATAAAATAGATATGAATATTTGCGTCCGGGATTAACCTTCAAGGTCACCATACGAAAGACATGACAAGGGCCTGAATCTCGAAACTCTGCATAAATTTGTAACTCCCCTCATGGCTTGGATTATAGGTGCAAGCCACTATGATAAGTTGAGCAGGAAACTGAAACAGGAAGGAAAAAATGTACATGAGTTTCTATCTAGTATTCTTTTTAAACACTTACAAAAATTTCCTTAACCCCACGTTCCCACCTATAGCACAGGGTTAAGTTTAGCCCTCTTTCTTTTTACAAAGCATTTTTGCAAAGTGGGCTGATCCCCACTTATATTATGGATTATTTGGACTTGCAAAATAATAAGGTGAGCCAAGAAATTGCGATGTTTAGATTGACAGTACGGGGTTACGATTGCTAGTGTAATTATTATAATACTAATAATCATTCATAATCACGTATTAAATTTTAGTAATTGTTAAATAACAATTTTTATCTATAAATTGTCTGTCAAAACGGCATTTTGTAACATCGCTAATCGAAGGTACGCCATAACGAAGCGGTTCAAGGGTCACGCCTATAGTATTTCCATTGTGTAAAAATGGATTGAGGGATCTACACAAGATCGGTCTGGTAAGAAACCTCTCATTTTTGCCATTTATAGTGAAATAATTTTTATCCCTTTATACGCATTAGGCGTACGAAGGTTCAAAGATAAATACAATTCAACCGTATAAACCGATTTCACCCTGTAAATATCTGGGTATGTAGGTGTCGCTTATATGGCTGTATGGACAGAGTTTCAATTACATAACAAACAATTGTCCATAGACTGTGTACAACGGATAGATCATTTCTGCAGTGATTCGGAGATCGCTGATTGGTCAATCGCGCAGATCACGTCATGACCACGTGGTCGAAAAAATAATTCCTTCGGACTGCGTGAGGAAATATCGATAGCAATAACGATATCCGGTCACATTGTGTACGCAGAAAATGGCCTTGGTTCGTGATCGGATCGCTCCGGAATCGATCAAAAATTATTGAAACTCTGCAATTTCATGCATATTCCCACAACGCTCCGAAACCTGGAAGCCAATTAACTTTGTTCACGTTGCGATAGACTCTACAAATTTCAACGAGTACTATGCCATATCGACGCTAATTCATAAGATTTTGACGGAAAAGCAAGAAGTAATCGCAATTCGCTTACCTGTGCGGTATCGGAAAGAAAATAGATCCTCCAAGAATACCTTTCAAAATTCATTTAAAATATAGGAAAGTGAAATTCTAGGTTGATTTTGGTATGAGGTGATAGAGAATAGCACACTTGTTTTGGTGGAATACTGTACCTTTCATAATTATATAAAATATAGGAAAGTGAAATTCTAGGTCGATTTTGGTATGAGGTGATAGAGAATTGCACACTTGTTTTGGTGGAATATTGTGTGGGGAAATGGAAGGCTTGCACTGCCCGTACTTACAATATTTTCATACATAAATTGGCTCTCGGCAGTGGCTGGATGACGTCATGTCATCATCATCATCTGGTACAGGAAGAAGGCGGTGGCCTGTAATTCCCGGTCACTCCATTTATGGTTTTATTCTGTTGAATTTAATTTCTGTACGCATGCTGAGGAGTGGGAGTCATGGCAGATCAAAGCGATGATCCAACCGATATTTATGTTCATACCTTTTAAATGATTCTGTTGTTGGCAAGATGACTATACTTTCGGGGAGGCTATTCCAATCATCAATCACTCTTCTGCTAAAAGACTTGCTGCGAATGTCCAGTCTACAGTGCTCTTTCTGAAGTTTCAGGCAGTGTCCCCTTGTTGATCTGCCTACTGATTTGTAAAGAAGTGATCTAGAGGGAGATTGATAAGTCCATGCATTAACTGGTGCACAAAGATAATGTCTCCTCTTCTCCTCCTGTCCAGCAGGGAGTGCAAGTTCAGTTCTTTGAGTCTGTCTTGGTATGGGACATTCTTCAGCTCTCTGACCAGCTTGGTTGCCTTTCTTTGGACCCTTTCAATCCTCCTTGCATCTCCTTTGAATCTGCTATGCCAGAGGATACTCCCGTATTCAAGGTGGGGTCTTATTAGGGTTTTGAAGAGCAGAGGCAGAGTTGTCCTTGTGAGTTGAGTGAATGTCCTTTTCATTATGGCAAGGAGTTGGTATCCTTTGCTGACTGCTGATGACACATGCTGGTGAAATTTCAGCTCACAGTCCACTATTACACCAAGATCTTTTTCAGCTTCCACTACTTGTAAGTCTTTCCCATGCATATGGTAGCTTTTTTCAATGTTTCTCCTGCAGCCGATGTGCAACACTTTGCATTTGTTATCATTGAAGGGTAATTGCCATCTCTCAGACCACTCTGTAAGGTTATTCAGGTCGTCCTGGAGACCACTCGTCCAGCGTTCTCGCCAGAAAAAAAATTCACCCATGTCGGGGACTTGTGCTGCCACTCCTGGGGGGTGGGTGTGGAGCGCGGAAGCGATGGCCTTTTCATCAAATAGAGACGCTAAGGTAGCCCCATTGTGGCGTATTTTTAAGCCCACACAAATGCACAGATACTTGCCATTCAGTCCAAAGAAAGAGAAGTGCAGCTTTCCAGCTTATGTATTGTAAATATTTTTGAGAAAAGGGAAATCACGAAATGCATTCAACTTCGGAACAAAACAGCGTTAATGATTGAGGGTCATGTGATATGTAATGGAGTTGGTCAAAAGAATCGAGACGTGTCATCCAACTTAATTCGCTGAGCTAGCTGAGCCCATGCGTGTGGCTTTCGTGCACATACACAAATGCAAAATATATCACGGACACTTCCTAGTGATTTACGACTGTGTGTTCCAACACCAAACAACGTAATGGCGTGTAGATCGAAATGTAAGTTTTGTGTGAGTCTGTGATCTGACGTTTCACCATGGAGCATAGCCGGTGTGATGTGCGGGGCAAACGGGGGAATAGGCAACGGAACGACCGTACCGTGCCGTCATATGCCCGCAATAGCAGCCGCGAGCTAGCTGGGCGCCTTGCCACTTTCCTAGCCGTAGTAGGCCTGTAAGTGGTCTTAAGTTGGTGGGACTTCGGCGCAACCCGATAAATGAAGTTGATATAACGAAGATGAGTTCATGGAGTGTATTATTTTTTTCTGAATATTTCCCTTTAATTTTCCACACATGTCGCTGAAATTTTACGCATGGTTCCACTTGGTCTCCTTTTCCGCACGCATGGTGTTTGAACCATGCGTATTATACACTGGCGAGAACGCTGCACTCGTCTGTGAAGTTGTATTTCCAGTACTGTAGAGTTTTGTGTCATCAGCAAATAATGCTACTCTGCTATTTATTACGTCAGGTGGAAGGTCATTTATGTAGACCAAGAAGAGGACCGGTCCGAGGACACTTCCTTGCGGAATTCCGCTTGGTACAGGTGACCAGTCAGATGATTCTCCATTAACAAAGACTCGTTGTACTCTTCCGATCAAAAATGCTCTAATCCAGTTCAGGAGTTAACCTTCTATACCATGTGCCTTTAGCTTGAGTAAGAGTCTTTGATGAGGAACGCTATCGAATGCCTTCCGAAAATCAAGGTATAGGACATAGATCGCTTCACCTTTATCTAATAACCTTGACCATTCCTCAAGAATATAAAGAAGTTGAGTGGCACACGTCCTTCCTGGGGTAAATCCATGCTGACTCTGTGTAAGTAGGTCATTATGTAGCAAGTGTGGAACTATAACATCTCGAAGAATTTTCTCCATCAGCTTCCCTGCAACGGACGTAAGGCTAACAGGCCTATAATTTGAAGCTTGGGTTCTACTCCCTTTCTTATAGATTGGATTGGTACTACCGTTCCCTGCTTCCAGTCCGATGGGAGTTTACCTTCCTGCATAGACTTGTTACAGATTAATGTCGATGGTTTAGCAATAGAATCGGCTAGCTCATTTAACACTTTAGGATGCAACCCATCAGGTCCTGGTGACTTATTTGTATTAAAGTTTTTTAACCTTTTGCTGACATCTATTTCTTGTACTTGACTTCACTTAGCATGTAATACTAATAAGCAAAAATGTACACGACCGCTAGCATTCACGCTCAGCTCCACTATCCGTTGTACACAATTTGTCACTGTGAATTAAGGCTCAATGATGAAGAAGTATATGTCAAAATATTAAAAACTATCATCATGGTGTCCTCAAGGATTGGTGCCAGGGCTCTCGCAAAGTAAAGAATTATGCTGAATCATGAATGCAAAGCCAAGCCCAAAGGCAAGCAAAGCAAATGAATCCTTAGACCAAAACAAAGCTTCAGTCTCTGTTATGTTGGTTGTTCAGCTGAACTCCATTGGCTTC
The DNA here is from genome assembly GCF_018143015.1 of Lytechinus variegatus. NCBI lineage: Eukaryota > Metazoa > Echinodermata > Echinoidea > Temnopleuroida > Toxopneustidae > Lytechinus > Lytechinus variegatus. Next base: position 26,425,400 of record NC_054744.1, on the reverse strand, counting down.
AGACAGAGACCAAAGTTTTAGCGCGATCTGTACAGGGGACTCAATGGCCATATGTTTATGTACTTAAGATCGGATAAAACGGGATAGTGAAATTGCGCGACAACCGAGCCTCACTGTTTTTGTTCCTTTTTACTTCATTTTTTTCCGTTTTTTGGGCAATGAATGCCAAGAGGGAATATTAATTTGCAATTTTCAAAATTTTTATTCTTTAAAGACAAAAAATGAAGAGCCCCGATTAGGGGACTTGCATTGCAAGTTCCCTAATGGTGGCTGCACGATAGCGAGCCGTCTGTGTACGAGGAAAAATAAAAATAAAATGTTAAAAAAATACCTCGAAACAGATAGCTGCCAGCTGTCTAATGAATCAGTTCATTAGACGACAATACACCAGTACGACCACTTGTTCACTGTTACCACCCTGCCTGTAGGGAATCTACAGGTAGGACTATGGTATGCCAATTTTGTACAGAGCACACACTTCAAAAAATCATTAAAATATCACTTTTGTGACCAAAATTACTAATTTCCAAACAGTTGCAATTTATTTTTCATTAGTAACTTAGGAATAATTTTTGTATTCACCAGAGCGCTCAAAAACTTGAATTTTGGGCATATTTTCGTGTACGCCCTCTATTGGTGGAAAGTAATATGGTAAGAAAATTTTCATTTTTTTATCCCTATTTTTAATTAAGAAAAAATGATTTAAAGAATCAAATTTAAATAAGAGCCAGGGTGTATGAATAATAGGTGTAATGGAACCTGACAGTGTCAAAAAATCAAACATTTGCCCCAAAGAAAAAGAGAAAATAAGCCAAACATTGCCACCCTTATTTTGCCACACATGGAGATATAACTGAGAACAAGGTATTTAGGTAGGCAGGACAACAAGAATTTCAAAATGTGTTTGTTGTCCCCAAGAATGATATCAAAAAATTTCTTAATATCTAATTTGTCATGTGAAACCACTTAAAACTTACGTAAAATTCATTTAAACTGTAAAAATGAGCAATTTCATAGCACCAACATGGGTCGAAAAAGTCATAGACATCGCGGGTCCCTGTGTTATGCACTGTCCTTACTATCGATAGTTTAAACGATCACGATGTGCTCGCTAAATGCGCGCGCCCGTCGGCGTCTGCTAGCCGTCCTCTGCTGTGACTCTCAAATAGCCCCGCATGTGCGATTTTTAGTCAGATCGTCCCATATGCTGTTTTTCATGTTAGTACATAGATGCGTGCGCGTTTTTTGCGGACGCAGATCATGTACCCATCTCCGTCGTCTGCTACGGCTCTCTATATCAGTCCCAACTTGTGATATGTGTTTTCATGGTGTATTTTCATTTGGTCTACATGCAGTTTGCCCACTTGTCATTTGGTCTAATGCCAAATGGGCTAAACCCATTTGGTCTACTAAATTGCCATTTGGTCTACACTTGGTCTAATTCCCATTTAGCGAAATGTCCAGTTGGTCTAATTTCAGCATAACCTACATAATTATATATTTTTTTACTTTGTCAAATACTGGTACATAAAATTGGCTTTATATCATGCAGTTCCACATTGTATTTTGGTTCACATGCAATTTGCCCACTTCTCATTTAGTCTAATGCCGAATGGGCTAAACCCATTTGGTCTACACTTGGTCTAATTCTCATTTTGTGAAATGTTCAGTTGGTCTAATTTCAGCACAACCTAGGCTACTTAATTATATTTTTTAAACTTATATACATATATTTTAGTCTTTATACCATATACCAAATGGGCTTGACCCATTTGGTTTTAAAAAAATTTCTAATTGCCATTTGGTCTACACTTTGTCTAATTTACATTTGGTCTACACTACACTTGATCTAATTTTGAGTCCAGTCCAGGGTCTAATTTCAACATGACCTACATCATTATGATTTTATACTTTGTGAAATATATATTTTTTTCTTTAAATAATTTCATTTCACCTTATAGTTTTAGCATTGGTTTCCAAATAAATAATACTTGAACAGTGGCATAATCATGATAATGGAGCCAAAAGTTTTGAAAGGTGTATCGGGTAAATTTATAAAGTTGTAAGCAGAAGCAAACAACAAAAAAATGTTGAAGCGGGGGGGGGGGGGGGGGGGGGCGGTGTTAATTAATTTCCTTTTATTTTCCAATGCCAGATCAATCTTTGTTTTTGCTTGCTAAATTTTTTAAAAATGATATGTTCTCTTCTCTCTACAATTTTTACTAATGATCCTTTTTTTACTTAATTTTTTTTCAGACACATTCGCACCCGAACCGACTCTACAAGGGAAGAGAAGGAATTATTGAACCCCTTGAGAATATACAGGTCAAGGGCTGTAATAGTATACAGGGGCACTTCCTGGGAGTTTAATTTTATTTTAATTATGTGTTTTCAGGATTTTTTTTAGGATATCTAACATTGCAGTGAAAATTATTGCCCCTGCTGATAGTTTTTCAGCTGTGCATGCCCCTCCTTAATTTCAGTGAATAAGGTGTGGCACTGCCCTCTATGATTCATTTTGAATTTTAATGGGCTCCAAAATGCAGTAATTTATAAATGATAGCGTAATCTTATTTTGATAAAGCATTTTACTTAACGGGGGGGGGGGGTGAATTTGACTACTAAACCAGCCCCCCCCCCATGTCAAGGATTAAATTTTTGGAAAAAAAGCATATATAAAATAGATATAGTTATTGCATATCAGAATGTTATTTTTTCTTGATGTTTTCTCAATAACTCTAAGCTGTTATTGATGAATTCTTTCTTGAAACAAAAATGAGCAATTTATCCAAACATGTCAGTTTCATTTTGTAGACATATGCATTGAATTTACCAATTCAGAATATAAGGTATGCAATCTTTCATAAATGTTGATTTTTATCACTGGTGGATCTGGGGGAGGGCACATCTAGCTCAACCCCCCCCCCCTTTGAGAGCTACAGTCAAGATGTAATGAAAATATGCAATTTTCATCAAAGAATGCCCCCCCCCGTAAGGCCCTTTTTTGCTTGACAAATTTTCATCCTGAAAATGTGCCCCCCCCCCAGGATAAATCCTGGATCCACCACCCCTGGTTTTGATTAAGTTTACATGTATTTTCATTTTGAAAAAAAAAAATTCCTAGAGATTTATAAACAGCATGATTTACACTGAGCATTTCATACACTTTGTGCAGAAGAAATATTATCTTGAGAAATTTGGTTATTAAATTATGGAAGATATCTTTTGGAAATGAAATTACTTTATTGCAGTTATTTCTTACATTGTATTGTCATTTTACTTGATAGAAATTCATTATTTTTTATAACCATGACAGTGTTATAAATTCATATTTGCTAAATTGTAATAATCATTTTGATGTTCCTTCATCTTCATGAAAGTATGAATTCTAGTCATCTGCTTCAGTCTGCCCAATGCAATGGTTACAAAGGGCCTAAGCATCCCTTGTCATTTTTCAATAATTAGTTAAGTCAGTAGTCAAGTAAGGGGTCAGACAGTTTGGCTGTATTATATTTGTTTAATTGTCAATTTACTAAACTTTTTCTGCTTGTGATTGAACCACCAAATTGCCAGATAGTACCATTTTGTTGGGCAGACATTAATATTGACTAGAGGACTTACTTTCCAAACCAACCTAAAGATAATATGATACTTCATGTATTACAGGGGTATATTGCCTCCATTCCATTGTTGGGATGTATGCTATGGGCTGGGTAATATCATCTAACTTGTCCTGGAATAATCATTCTCTATAACAAGTTCACAGACAAACGGAGATTCCACTTCAGCAACTCTCAGTTGAACATCAACATTCCTGGCATTGGTGGCGGAAGCCAAAAATTTTAGGGGGGAACCGCCAAAATCTTTTGACCCCCCCCCAAAAAAAGATAATGACCAAATGATATCTGGGGGGGGGGGACACAGGAAACAAAATTGAAAATTGACAAGCCCAAAAAAATTAAAAAATAAGGTTATCAACAAAAAATTGAGGGGGGGGAATCGTCCCCTCCCCACCTCAAATTTAGGGGGATACGTCCCCCCCCACTTCCGCCGCCTATGATTCCTGGTGCTTGGAGATCTGCGAAAGGCATGCTATAACATCCACTTAAGTTCCATTTCCTTTCATGTTTTTTTCCTCTTCTTAGTGAGCATCTCCAAGTGTTCATATTTTTTCAGTGTCCTTTTTTAGATTTATCAAACTCAGTTTTATTACCTGATAAAATTCTATCCCAAGAATTGAACACTTTGATCAAATTTGGTTACTATAACTGAAAATATATAATAAAAGGCAAAATAATTATGAGAAAAATAATAAAGAAAAACAGTTACTCAAATCAAATTCACTCAAAACCATACACTAATGTACTCTCCTCAAAAATCAGTTCTCACTTTTAGGTATTGATCATTCATTCAGTCAATAAAATAATAAAAACAGAGACAGGAGGTCCTCCTCAAAATAAACACAAACACAGTGTCTCACATACACACTACACATTAAGAGTAAAATCAGTTTGTATCTTTCGTGGGATTTGTTTTTATGTAAATCTGGATTCTGGGTTAGTAGGGCCTTAGGTCACTCTGACTTGAACTTAAAACTTCCAATCTCAAGAAGGCAAGATATATCTCAGTAGATAGTCATTATCAAGATGTTTAGGAGTTCAATCTGGTGGTGAGGTTATTCATGATGGCATCTGATATTCTGGCAGAAAGAATGAGAAATAAAAAAAGTGCATAAATACAATTATTTATTTTTTCAATGCAAATTAAATTAACGAGTCATTCAAGATAGTGTGTATTTTTAGAGGGGGGGGGGGGGGTGATGGCATGACAAGTTTTTAGTCCAAATTATTTTTATCTTCATTTTTTTTCCACTTTGTATTACCATTTATTCAAAAATTGCAATAAACATATTAATAAATGAGTTTTAATCTAGTTGGCAAAAGAAAAACCAGTGGCGGCGGCAGTGCAAAGAAAAGGCCAGTAAAAGGCAGTAAAGCACTGTCTGAGTGACTGACACCACGGCACTGACAGTGAGGTGAATGTTCATTTTCCAGTGCATGCACATTATTGTCCCATCATATTCACTCGTTTTCAGAAAATATTTAGTTATTCCTCATATGACCATGATTATCTCCTTCATGTCATTACTCTGGTGTTTATTCATGATTTTAAATTCAGGAAATCATTTAGCAAACAAAGAAAACAAAGCATTTCTTGACTGTGATTCCGTGTGATTCAAGTTCAATTTCATTTCTGTGTTTCACACGTACGCACGTACGTGACGTAATCTTGATCTCTAATCTGCTAATTGTTATGTTAATTAATCATCCCGTGCGCGCGATTAAAATGGCTCGAAATTCGACCAAATTCAAGGGCAGCTCAGCTTGTAAACCTCACTGAGAAGGGCTTCCACAGCCCTTGCGATTCCCCGCGCTGCAATTTAACTGCAAGAAACAAAAAGGAAATCAATTCAAGTTTCACAATCAACGGAAAATCCAGAACACTTCGAGACCCATTTTGCAAGAAATACAACTAAATAAGGTAAGAATTGACAGCAACTCAAGACATTTTTGACTTACCGACACTTTCATGGTTATTTTTGGAAGATATCATGAAATTTGGGGCACGAAAATGACTTCGGTAGCTCGCGAAAGTCCTATGCATTACGATGACATATTTTTCATCGCACGGGAGGACAATCACAAAGAGAAAATATCATTTTCATCCGCGCTGACAGCGGCTTAATTTTGACGATATCGCATCGCTATGCGATTTCACTCATTGACAAGCGGACGAAAACTTACGTACAAATTTTGAACACTTCCGTGACAGCGCCATCTAGTGACTACGGCCGTGCCTAACAAGGTTATAATATAACCTGGCTTGTTCATTGAATGAGTGCCTTGCATTAGGCCTACATTATTCATTAGATTAGGCAAATAACAAATTTCCACCTTGCTACACACACACCATGCACACTCTCTCTCGTAGCTTATCCCTCGAGAAACTTCTTTGGAAATCCCTGGAGCAGTGGGGTCCAAGGAGCAAACATGATTGACGCACATATGCAGTGCAGCAGACAAACCGCGTTGCTACCGTACCGGTAAGGTAACATTCCCTACATGATTTGTGGTACATGGGACCACACAAGATACACTCCGACGGTTTAACTTGGTTTACTATGATTTTCCAATTGTTTCAAATAAATATCGTACCTTTTCCTATGCCTTGAATAGTCTTTTCGTCTTTCTCTTGATCTACTTCGCCTTGATTTCTTGTCACTTTTAGATCTACCCATGTTGATTTGCTTAGAATTAGAAAATCGTCGCGGCCGAAAGGGTAAACGTATGAAGCGTGAATCAGGGTATCAATTTCAATGGTATCCTCGCGAAAAGGGGAAAATGGCAAAAAAATTTTTTGTCCGTCATTTTCTTCCCTTTTTGGGGGGGGGGGGGGGGTGGCCGGAGGCATCACAGACACAGCTAGGCCAGATGGCCGTCCAGTTGGCGCCCACCAATTTGGGGGAAAAGGATCGACTTTCTTACTTCTGAAAATTCAAATACATGTAGGCCTACTTATCGTTTTCATTGACAGAAAACTAACTAAATTATGGTATTTTTAAAAATAAAACTTTTGATGTGCATGTCTATGGTCTTTCAAGTTATTGAATGTCAATGACCCAAAGATGGGTTTGACTTAGTCAGGACCAAATTCTAAATCATTACATCGATGGGGAGATATACCTCCCCCACCCTCCCCTATATTCCTCCTTCCATGTCTCTCCGTTATATTGCTTTGCTACAATCACGGGATATTTGAATCCTTCAAAAGCCACACTGTTTATTTCAATCAGTTTTTCAAATCAACAATGCCGGTGGCTCCTTTCCATCCCGGCTTTCCACCATCTGATTAGGACCCGGGTCCGGTACCGTTGCTTAAAACCTGCACGATATGATAAATTTGCAATTATAGTAACTTCCATATATAGTACGGTTCAGAGCTCATGCAGTAGTTCAGATTTCAGAGGACAAAGTCAATATTTCTAGATATATGGAAAATTAAGAAAATCGCTCTCCGGTATTGAACAGATTCTCATTGATGGTGAACCCATTGATATAGGGTAACCTGTTTCTGGAGGGATTTGAATTAATATTTTATTAAGATGCTCTATTTGGCTTTGCGTCATAATCTTATGTAAATATGTGCGAATACATGCATGATTTTTTTTACATTTGTATTAATTGTTTTAATCAATTAATCATTTTTTAAAATTATTAAATGAATAAATTAATTGTTTAATCTATATACTTATATATTTACCCATTCATTGATTCATTCATCCATCCATCCATTCACTCACTCACTCATTCATTCATTCATTCATTCATCCAATCAGGCAATTCTGTTTTATTTAGCCAGGGTAGTATATATCTTTAAATAGGCCTATTACTTTTCAAGTTTTCGATATGGTAAGGGAAAAACTATTTCATTTTGAACAAACACAAATATTAATATGAATAACAGAAGGATCCATTTACTTATATTTCAGTTACCTGCCCAAGAACATTACATTAATTCGTGAATTGGGCGGCAGGGGTTCATTTTACACAATTCGTTACCCATTGGTGTTAAATTGACCTTTGCCTTTTTACCTTTGTTCTGAGTAAGATAAAGTTATCCCGGCATCATTGGCTTCTATCGTTGCACGATTATCTCATGTTTGCCGTTCAGTTTACACAGCCTTAACTAGACAAAGAGTATTTCTATTGATGAAACAAATGAATAAATTCTTAAACATGCCAATAGGCCTATTATAAACCTGCATAAAATCCATTGCATGCAGAAATGGATGAACAATTCTGTTCGATTATTTTGGATTATTTAAATGATTAATGTAGACAATTTTGCTAGCGGTAAACTTTTCTTCGACTTTTCATACGAGGAGCAATTACCTGCAATACTCATTTTCATAAATTGTTGCTTTTCAGAGAAGAATTAAAAGCACCGCGGGACATTATTTATAGATTGGCAAAGGTTACCCCCAGTGAAGGTCCAGTTCGTCTTTTATGAAGAGTTATCAGGAAATGTATTTGGTGATCAAAACATATCTAGGAATATCATGATTATGTGAGATCATTATAATAATTTTGCAGTTTTCAACTTTTGAACGATCGACTGAAATATCGGACATAATCAGAAAATGACGATTATGAGGTACATCACGTCATTTCTGATTGGACTATTCTTCATCTTTCTTGGTCTGCTCAAAGTCGCCCCCGTGGAGCTCGATCACGGTTTCGGTCACGAACAGTTTGAATCCATCTTCAATGACCATTTTGCCAGTCTTCCCTTCAAGAGTATGTTCGCGGTGACGATCACGCCCGATATTTTGATGTCTGCTATCGGTTTCATTGAAGTCGTCTGCGGGACCATGCTAGCCTTTGGGAGGTCATCATGGCAGAGGGTTGGCACGTTTTATCTACTGATTATTGTGGTTGGAGCCTATATTGCCCAGCAGCAGGTCGGAGGTTCGAGTCTCTACCTGAATGCGTCTACATTTGTTATTGGTGTCGCACTGGCGTTTTTGTTGATTCATAAAGAGAGTTCAGTGGATCATTAAGCAGAATCTTGGTTTACAGGAGAACATTAAATAGAAAAATATACCTCAATAAAACCATACAGGTATTGGTCAACTGGACCTGATATGGACAAGCAATTCTTTTCATCAGATAACATTGTGACAAAGGTCACATAGCAAAGCCATTGTAAGTCGGTTTGTTATTATATATCATGATGATCTAAGTTAAAATATTGGAGTTACATGTAGTTCTTAGTCCCGTTCCTATAGTTGTATTGTAGGCCCTATTGTTCACCGGATTTGATTTCAGAAGTCAAATTTATATTCCCGATAGAACTTATGTGGAAGGATGTTTATAATACGGATCCATTTTATACATCCTGTGTTATCTTTTCAGTTTCTCGTGGACGATCAATTCCAAAAATGTGTTTTATACCACGTAATGATTACGCCGACGAAAATGTATTATTTTGGAATTTTTATTTTCCTGTTATGATGTGAAAACGGTTATTCTTGGCCATGAATACGTTTCTTGTAAAATAAGAAGATGAGCAAAGGAAAGAAAATGAACAATATTTAATTATTAATGTATTGGTTTCTTTATTTTATACTGCAGGGTAGGGCTGTTCAGTTATGCAAAACTGCTTTCCAAAGGCGTCCTGCAGTTTATCAAATTACTCAACAGCAATTCAATATAATTATGTAACATATAATAAAGTAAAAAAATAAAGTAAAATCAACAATTACTCATGGAATTATTACATTTACATCAAGTTATTCAGTGTAGAATTTTAATAATTTACATTGCTTTTGAATGCATGCAGGGATGTGCATAATTATTTGCATATCACAAGGGAGAGAATTAAATATAACGGCAGCAAGCTAGAACACAAAATTGATATTTAATACGTTCCTCCACTGTTTGCCATTTGAGTGTAGACAATAATTCATGTTGGGGAGTAAGATAGTCCTTAATCAAAATCATTCGGGCATACTAATCTTATTTTGCAGTTTTTGTATTTTATTTTTGTTGGTTTTTGCACAGCTTCCCCAAGATGTACAACAATAACAAAAAAAAAATCATGGCAAAATATAAAATCTTAAGAAACCTAGGCGGAAGGAATTGTTTGATTCTCTTTATACAACCTATCGTATACGATATATTTTAACAATGATAATGTTCTCCCCACGTCATGCAAGAGTCAAGTGTTACACCCAAGCATTTGATAATATTTAAATTTTCTATGGGATCGTTTCTATATCTTATCATTAAAGCATCATTTTTCAATCTTTTCCTATGACCAAATGCCATGACTTTTGTGTTTTTGGATGCAAATGCATACCGTTAAGGTTGAGTCAGTTACAGATGACATCAAAATCACTTTGCAGGTTGAACCTCATCAGATAATACACCATGACAGAACAGAGCAGTATCATCTTCATAAGGACACATTTTGGAATTAACATTCAAATTCAAGTTACATATAATTATCATTGATAAAAATACAAAATATCAATGGACCCAATATGAACCCCTGTGGGACGCCTGATCTAATATTTACACTTTCACTGATACAATTATTTACTACGACAAACTGTCTCCTGTCTGTTATAATTATGTTTTCATCCAATCATATTCGCTACCCTTAATTCCATAATATTTCAGTTTTCTAAGAATGAAATTGTGTGGTATAACATCAAACGCTTTACATAAATCGAGGAAAATACCTCCGATCATTCGCCTCTGATCCATTTTATCAAACAAATAGTCTGTAATTTCAGTTAGACATGTAGTAGTAGAATGCAAAGGTCTAAAACCTGACTGGGGATTCGTTAGCAATTTGTTTTCATTCAAGTATTCATAAAGTTGATTGTGGATTGCTCTTTCTATTATTTTAGACAAGTCGGGTAGAACAGATATCGGTCTAAAATTATGATCCTCCTTTATGTATTGAGGTAATTCTTGCCGTCTTTAAATCTCTTGGAATAGTACATGTTCGCAATGTCATATTGAATAAATTTACCCAAAAAGGAGCAGCCAGTTTAAGAAACTTGGGATGTATGCCATATATATAGGTGTTGCCATGTTTTTTTTTTGTTTAAGTAATAAAGGAAACCAATATCTCGATCTATTTAAAACCATATATTGAGAGCGGATGCATATCAGCATCCCGTGAATACTTTATTTTGTTTCTATGACTACCATGTATCATGGACGTTATTTTCCTGAAAATACACTAAAATATGTAAAATTGCAGGTGATTCCTGTCGTAAGGTTCACATTACACAGATTTCACATGCAAGATATAGGACAGAAGAAATAAAGGAAGAAAATTTACTATGTCTATAGCCCAAATATTATTTTCTTTGAACTAATGAGTAGGATATATATATATACATGTAGTTTCTTAATACTTATCAAAATGCTTGGTCTCAAATTTTGAATCGGCCAGCAGAAGAATAGAAAAGAGAGAAATTTCATGAGCACTCATCAGTTTAGCGCCCTCATGTGAACTAGCTTGTGAGGGTGTGTGTGCGTACTTGATTTCCGTGACTGGATTATGTTAGGGTGTGTTAGGGTGTTTATTTGTTGAGTTTGGTGTGTTTTTGACGTGGAGTAGGGAAAGTATGTGTGTGGGGGGGGGGAGGATAGGTTTATTGTTATCATTAAGTATATTTCTCTTTGCTTATCTTGCTTGGAAAATTCCAATTGATAAATGTCCTGTATAAAATTATGGAAGAATAGATGAAAAACATGTTTTTTCGTACTGTTGTTTTGAGTAATAGAATGGAGTAAAAAATCCTTAAAATTATATTTTCATTGATGATGAATGATTTATTGTAATCATTTTTACGTTCTTGTCAGGCATGGGGGGTGTCGATCAGAGAAAGATCGGAGGAGTATGGGGGGGGGGTTAACCCATATATTTAGGGAGTAATCTTATGTTACAATCCCACGAATTTCCCCTGCAAACCAAACAACATAGTAACAACATAATAACATAGCTAGGTTTATCCAGTCCATCCGCAGAAACATTATGCGAGACCACAATCTCGCTCAGGGAATCGGGAATGTACCCTATAATATAGCTGGGTGGCTATAACCCAGACATTGATCAATCCCGTCCAAGTTTTTTTTTTTTTAAAGTAACAGCTAGTCTGCAGGTACAGACCCATGGTTTTTACAATTTGCATAGGGCATCATGCAGAATCTGAAGCAGTGACACTAGAATCACTATGTATTGTGGCTTGCTCGACAGGCAGATGTGTGTGTGTGTGTGTATTTGAGTTTTGTCAGACGTGTATCAATCAGATATGATTATTTTTACGTCTGGGACCGACCTTTAACGTCACCATCCGAAAGACGTGACCAGGGCTCGAACCTCGAACCTCTGCATTGAATTTGTAACTTCCCCACAGTTTGGATTACAGGCGCACGCCACAACGCACAGTTTCGCGTCTCTATTCTTCATTTCAGACATGGTATGATATTAGTTAAAGGGATGGTCGGGGCTGAAAATATTCATATCTTAATACATAGAGTAAAATGTACTGAGGAAAAATGCCGAAAATTTCATCAAAATCGGATAAAAATTAATAAAGTTATTTAAGTTTAAAATTTAGCGATATTTTGTGAAAACAGTCGTCACGAATATTCATTAGGTGGGCTGATGATGTCACATCTCCAGTTTCCGTTTTCTTATTATTACATAAAATCATATTTTTTTCATTATTTCATACTTGTGTGGGTCTCCCTTATAATGAAATAAGTTGCAGCAATAAATATCTAATGCACTAAATCAGTTGTCAATCCAATTTTTATAGTTCTTGGAGGAAAAAAAAACCTGATTTCATTTAATAAAATACAAAAGAACAAGTGGAGATGTGACATCATCAGCCCACAAATCAATATTCATGATGACTGCTTTAACAAAATACTGCTAAACTTTAAACTTCAATAACTTTGTTATTTGTTATCTGATTTTGATGAAATTTTGGGCATTTTGCTAAGTGAATTCTATTCTATTCATTAAGCTATAAATACCTTCAGCCCGGACCATCCCTTTAAAGTGTCAAATATGAGTCTGTGTATGCAGACTAATTAACACCCAACCCCCTACCCCATGAGACACTGAACTTCCAGGTTATACACAGGAGCGGTGACACAGGGGGCGATTGCCCCTATGATTTTTCAAGGAGTGAAGAAGGGAGAGGGGAGGAAAAGAGAAAAATGTGAAAATGGAAGAAAGATAAATACGAGAATGAAATATTGAGAGGTCTTAGCCGAGGAATTTCAAAATACATCGGTTATTCAATTGAGAAAATAAGATATCGCGTGTTTCGTTTTAATTGCACCCCGAGTTGGCCCTTTCAACAAATTATACTGGCGCCTCCCCTGGTGCAGCCCCCCCCCCCCCCCGTCCGGTTTAAAGTGATATAGCAACGCCTCGATATCTACTTCCCACGCACCATGATCTTGCTAGCGTAAAACCACATTCATGTGTCATGATTTGAGTCTCTGGTAACAATCCCTGGATTGCAGTAAGGCAGGCTCATAATCTTTGAAAACCCTGGACAATATGCAAGTTAAAGGGGGCCGGGGTTTAATCATATTAGAAAGGCGCTAGCTGCAACATCTCAAAAGACATACATGATTACATGCAATCATTTTTAAGGAACTACGAGTATTCATGATCTCCCAGTCGTGCAACTACAATCTTCCAGAGCATCGATCATATCGAGTCAGTTGCACCAGGAAGTTGGGAAGACACAGGTTGCACCAAGAGGGAATGTGTTCCTGGTACTAGTACTTTCTGACCACCAAGGGAAAAGGGGGGGGGGCAAAACTATTTAAAAAAAGGAAATATTAACCTAGCAATCAGATGAGACATTGATGTCAAAAGGAAGAAAAGAAAGCTCGATGGTGAAAGTTACAGAATATTACCTACGAGTCAAATTTAACGAGGAGATGTTGAGAGTAAACTCCATCTGTGAGTGCATGAACGAAATTTTCTGAGTTTCTTTTGATCCTGATGCATGGACTCTATTGATGCCGGCTACACCATTCCGAGCCAAAGTAATTCCAAGGAGCTTCTTCGGAGATCTATGTCATTTAACTAGGAACAGATCTGGCTCCGATTAGATTTACACTATTCCAATTAATCCTCAGTAATCTACGCGGAGACTGCATGCAGCGTTTCTCTTTGCCCTCATACGGGCCGGGGACCGTTTCATAAAGCTGTTCGTAAGTTAAGAGCGACTTTAAGAACGACTGGTGATCCTTTCTTACGCGCTAAACCATCGCCAATTCAATATACCACTTACCGCAAGAAGGGATCACCAGTTGTTCTTAAAGTCGCTCTTAACTTACGAACAGCTTTATGACCCACCCACCCGGTACTTTTACGCGGAAAGTAAAAAAGGCATACGTATATGTTACGTCGAAATCTTAAAAAAAATCGATCTTGAAAAGTCAGTCACAATATACTGTAAACAAAAAAAATGGTGCCTAATCTTTTTTTCATTGGCGCATCGTCAGTCTCCAGATTTTATCATGGAGCAGTAAGAAAAGGGGTGATCATGGTATTTCTTTTAGGAGGGGCGGGCGCAAAGTGACCTAAAAGCTAAATGTCACTTAAACCCAACCCACAAAAAAGATTAACCATAGCTACATGACCGATTCCCGGGGGGGGGGGGCACTCACGTTTGCCAGTATGGGAATGTATGGCACCCGTTCCTAAGCCACTCATCATTTCTCTTGACCCCCATTTCATGTTAATTTCCATTTTGCAAGCCCCCCCCACATTTGCAATGTATTTTTTAAGCCTCTTCATATTTTTGGGCTGCATATCCCTCCCCTTTCGAAATCCGAGTGCCCCTACCCCCCCCCCCGGGGACCAAGTACTCTCTATTCAATACGCTCCTTTCTTTTGATGACCCGAAAAATACGAGGGAGGGGAGGGGGTAGGCGACTGCTCTATTATGGATCTCATCCCTGTGATATTTTTTTGTATGTGTCATGGAGCCGCGCTTGAATTTCAAGTCAAAGAATAAAGTCTGAAAACCAATTCAATGTAATTGGGTAATTAAGGGGGTGCCGATGCGGTTTAGATGTATAGCCGTAAATAAGAGGTTATATTATCTCAAAAGCACATAATGTTTGTTACGTCTGCGAGGCAGAGATAGTGAAGGTCATGATAATGTTTCGATGCGTTTTTCCTTCGAAGTAAAAAAAAAGGGGGGTGGGAGGGGCTGGGGGTAAAAATATAAATTATGATGAATAGATTGGAGAAGGAAGATAGGGAGAGGGAAATAAAATAGATAGAAAAAGAGCGGGTGGCGAGGGAGGAATTTATAGAAAAGGGGGAAATTCTGAATATTTTTATATTTTAAGTTAAAATGGGACAAACAAACCATACGAAATTCCATCGGGTTTAGTATTTTACAACTCTGTCATGAAAATTGTGACTTGTTTATGATCACGACATCAAAAAATGGCAGATATCTGCATGACCAAGAAAAAAAAATTACATCATCTCCAGAATTGCTCTGTTTTATTGCAAACACTTCACGTCGCCTCGCCAAACTATATTGAGTATTTTTCTACTGCTGGAGAAGAGAAATAGGGAAGAGCTATTTCGGTCACGTCCATGTGAAAAGAAATGCATACAGTAAAACGAATGAAGTAGGATGACGAAGGAAGAACCTAGTGGCAATTTGTCACCATGGTGATTTGAAAAGAAGTGGTTGTTTACGAAACGGAGCATTTAATCTCGCACGCCAAATCTCAGGCCAACTGTAGATGTACAAATCAAGGGGTAGCATAATTATAATAGTAAGGACTATAAAAGGTTCATAATAAGATATCGGAGATATTGAACTTTCTGATCTACCGATTCCGCTTTTACAAATACTATAAGTGCAGAAGGACATTTTAAGCTTCCCCCTCCCTCCGTCCCACTCCGGGGACCCTTGTAGTCACTTACGGAGGTATTTCTCATCACGACTTTTTCTGTTTTTAAAATATCAGATGTTGTATCATATTTTCTACATGAATTGTTCTGTGTATGGGAGGGGGGGGGGGGTGTTACGCTTGTCATTAACAATATTAATCTTATCCAGTGTGTCAATTTCCTAGCTCTATCATATTACAAACCTCCATGATTTAAATGATCTATTTCCTTCTTCACGTATTCTTCGTACTCCACTGTGATGACCGTCTTTAAATTTCTACTTTCTAATTCATCATCATTACATCATTTCTAGCATCGTCATAGCCATTATCATCATCAATATCATCGTCATCATCATCTTCATCATCATCATCATAGTAGCCATTATAATCATCAATATAATCACTATCATCATCATCATCATCATCATAGCCATTATCATCATCAATATAATCACTATCATCATCATCATCATAGCCATTATCATCATCAATATAATCACTATCATCATCATCATAGCCATTATCATCATCATCATAGACATTATCATCATCAGACATTATCATCATCAATATCATCATCATCATCATCATCATCATCATAGCCATTATCATCATCATCATCATCACCATCACCATCATCATCATCATCACCATCATCATCATCATCATCACCATCATCATCATCACCATCACCATCATCATCATCATCATCATCACCATCATCATCATCATCATCATCATCATCATCATCATCATCAATCGAACCCGGGTCACTGGAATCCGAAACCCCCGTTCTGCCGACTGAGCTATCGCACCGATACCGATCATCACAAAGATTCATACATCATAATTATTGTGTCTACCCGATGAATTTGCGTAATTGTCATGGCAATGATTGATTGGCATTTGTTAATGAAGCTTGTCAGTTAGAAATATTGCTTTGAAAGTCCACTTTTTTTTACATGATTGCATTGTAAATTGTATCATTTCAGGCCCAAACTCACAATTTGAAACTAGGCGACTGGCAGATTTCATGCCAAGATATAAATTGTGTTAATCAAGATAAATATGATATCTGGATAACATACAGTGAGAGAAATTCTCGTGGTTGAAAGACAGAGAGGGCAAGAGATGAAACAAATAGAAAATATAAAAATGACTCATAAAGAACAGACCATGACATTTGTATAAGGAACTGAATTTATACATTTCACTCTCCTCTCACACACACATCATCATTCCCAGAGGAGCCTTAAAAAGTTAAAATTGTCATCATTTATCTTAATACTCAGCATCACATATATGAACAACAACTCTTGACAATTTTGATACCACTCAAAAGTGAGACAAATAGGCAAGCTCGTTTTGTAACACATCCTTGCATAGATTTTATTCTTTCCAAATGATTCTTACAAACATACATCATATCTAAATCGAGACTATATTTGGTATGCAGAGTATAAGAAAGAGGAATATAGCAATGACTATTTTCTTCCCCAAACCACTCACAAAACACCACTACAGACACGAACAAAGCCACCATTTTACCCACTTGGATTTACATGACAGCTTTGTAATTTTTTTTTAGATGACACTAAACAATATGACTCATTCGAAGACAAATTTGATGATTAAACGTAGGGCATAAGAAGCATTTATAAGAAATATTGCCGCATCGCTATTCAGTCATCAATATACATGTATTAGAGTGATTTCTCATGGTGAGGCATATGACTTTAGAGTGCAATGAATTACTAAACGTGCACTCAAGCTGTGAAGTTATATGGATGTTTGCGACTCATGCGAGTTCTTTGCATAAAGTGGGTTCTAATTCAACATGAAACATTACATAATGCATTAGAACAGATTGCATAAAGAGACAATAACTGGACGGTCAATTTCCCAGTGAAATTTCTGCAATTTATACAATGATACCATGACAACTGACAGTGCTACAAAGGGAAAGGAATGTCATATAACACTTAATTTACAAACATACCTTGAACCAAGACATACACTTATGTGCTTACTCTAAGAAAACAAAAAGCACCCTGGAAAAGTGAATGTTCAATCCCTTTGGAGTGATATCAGATATGACTTGGTTTTTTTTTTAGTAAAAATGATTCATTTTGGATTGAATATAGCACATTCTTTCATGAGATGACTATCATTCTGGGAACATGGGAAGAGTGAAATTTTACTCATTTGTCAATATATTTTCACTCTTTAAGAAGTGAAACTAGGGAATCATTCATAATTTTTTTTAAATACAGACTTAGACAGAAACTACCCACGTTAAAGAGCGTAGAAACATATTCATCCCCTCTCTATCTGTACACATTGGAAATAATGCAGAGAAAAAAAGTACAGTGACTTAAACCTCAAGGTTTTGATTGAATCAGTATATGTTTTAACATAACATATTATACTGCTGCTACAAACATGTTGTAATACAAAGGAGTGTGCTGGTAACTCCTTGGTAATACCTACTGTGCCTCTCAAAGCAAAGTGGTAGTGCATAACATGGCACTACTGCCCATGTCTCAAGCATTTTTAAGCTTAAAAAAATAATATTCATAATTCAAGAACACAATTATTAGTCTGGAAGGTACTTGAATCCCCCAAATATTAATACAATAAATGACCAAGTAAATGACATACATAAGTTATTATTTTAAAAAAGTAGAAATATGGCTAATTGCCTTCAAGTCTTATTAATGAAGCACTTTATACTTATCTCATTGTTCTTGGTACTGTGATTTTGCAAAAGAAATATTATGCAATCCTATTCAAAATATTGTTTATATCTAGAGTTTTGATAATGGAATTTAGCTTAAATGTGATTTCCTCTTAAAGATATACTGCAGGCTACTTTTTATTAAAAGGAAATAAACACATTATCACCAAAGTAAAAATAATGGTATTCTTCTCGGAGAGGTCTGGAACTTTAGATGGTTCCAATATCACTAAAATAAAGATATTGGTACATCCAAATATGAAAAAAACCCACAATATAATTTCATAGCAAGTTTCCAAAATCAATCATTGCTAATTTACAATATTTTGTGATAAATGCCCCCATTCTCTCCATTCATCTAGAAGAACAAAAGCAAAAACCTGAAATATGCATGTGTAATTTTAAAATCATCTTTGAATTCATGATACTCTCTATTTTCTTCATAAAAAAAAAATTACACAACCGCTGAAATGAAGTAACATGTAACCTTGGTGGCAACCAGGGAAGAATCTCTCAATATCTTCCTCGACACGCAAACATATTGCACATAAAAAAAAATCTCCTGTCCATCAATACATGTACACATTACAGTGTATTGCGGGTGGAAAGACAGCAATCACTACACATAAAACATAATCATTCATATATTGAGCCTTTGCAATAACTTAGAAAAAATTATTCTAAATTCATTTCAATGATTTTATTTCATGACAAATTGTAACCGCATGTCTCTAAAAACATGAAGTAAAAGGAAACTTCAATAATATGTTTGTACATTTCAATGTGACGCACAAAGGAACTGAATGGGCTGGGCTGCAAGCTGATTAACAAAAAGTAGAGGAGACAAAAAGAAAGAAAAAAGGACGCAGATTGCAGAATGTCAAACTGCAACAAATATAACACCAAACAATAATCTATGGGGAAATGGCCGAAACATGGAAAGAGAATCAGCTCATCATCATTCTATAAATATCACAGGACTAATGATGTTTTTTTTCCTTGGGTATTATTTTCTTTTATAATATTTCATAACATATTTTACATTTTATATTGTTATTCTCAGACTAATCAGAAGTTTGCTAAAAATAACCATGGGTAACAAACAACTTTTAAAAAAATAAATTAAGAAATATAAAATAAAAAAATGATGGGAAGGAAGCGCTATTCCTGTCCTGCTCACGTTAATGTCTGGAAAAAAAAAGTGATGTTGATATCCTCAATTAAATCAAATTGTTGACTTGATATTACAGAATCTGCAGACGACGGAGTTGCCAATTTGAGATAGGGACTGGCTCTGATTGGCTCTTTCCTATCATGCTTATTGCACACTTTTCCTGTCGTTTATCTCCTCTCCATCCTGCTACATGAATTAACTGTTATAACACAGGAAAACTATAAATACCTCAAAACGAGTTATCATCAAAGTTTATCAAACGGCAGCATCAAGACTCTGTCATGGGTATCATCAATTACATTACGCTGTAGGTGCTTTCCTACCCAAACGATCACCAAAAAATACACACAAATTAAGAAAACTTTTGGTCTTCAAAATTAATTTTTCGCATTCCCATCTGCCAAGACAAGGTTCTTGTAGTTATGATCCTGCAATATGACTGGTATTCCTGTAGTAAATTACGATGCACATTCTGCTCGCTAAATCAAGTTTTTGTAATAAGTTTTTGCATTGCAAATATCCAAGAACATGAAGAAAACCCTGTGAAGTTTTTGAAAATGTGAAGAGTACCTAGTTTGTGGGTATTTCCTTCAGATGATTTCAGTTGCAAAATTCCTGGCATTTTTGTAATCAGGGGGAGGGTATGAAAGCAACTTTCACGTCATATCCATGGGGCACTTATGAAAGCAAGGCCCTTATTACCAAACCACTGCCCATGAAAATATCTTTCATCAATTTTTCCTACATTAACTTTGAAATATAGATTTTGATATAAATTATGATTATTTTATTATCTGGGGACGCTTAGAACAAAAACAAAAGATTTTGTGTAAACGAGAGAATGCATGTTTTACCCATTTACCCTGAGCAATAGGTGACGATAAATTTTGATAATTGGATTGAAATTCAATCAATTTATGTCACCTCCTTTAAAAACTTGACGTGACAGGTTTAAAAGTCTCTGTTGCACCAATAACGGTGCATGTGTGAAGAGTAGATTTGAATTTATGAAAATCATGATTATTATGAATTTTGTCCAATGTTATTTTAAAATACTCTAATAAAAGCTTCCGGGAAGATATGTAACGTATTGATTTTATCATTATGTGCATGAATGTTTTCAAGGTCTTATAATCTCGTGAGTATCAGACATAGGATCAGCATCCGACTATCACATGATTTGTCTTTGGGTCATTATCCTACTATAAGAGAAAGCACCAACAATTTCCAACCTAATTTCATGCATGTGACATGACAGATCTTTAATTAGATTACAATTCATATCCATGAATCAAGTTATTGATTTTCACCAGATGCTTTTACAGGTGGTTTTTTGTTGCCAAAGGCCTTGGAGGGTTGAAAAAAACCTGTGGATTTTACAAAGAAAAAAAAAATTGTTTAAAATTAAATCTACAAATCACAAATCTATTTAGACTTCCTTACTGATTAAAAGGTATCCAGGATCCCATAACACGAAGGTCAGCGATTAATTGTATGCTTGTTTTCACGGTTGATTTTACATTGTAGTCAATGCAATCAGTTGTAAAACAAAAGTTCTGCAATGATGCTAAACTTTTAATACAGGCCCTAGGTCCCTGATGATGGAACTGACTCCAAAGTTCTCTCTCAAATTGGTATTCAAGGAATCATTTCAAGACAGACTCACAATGCATGTAATGACCAACTTCTAACAGTATGCTCTTCTCAATACAGAAGGGGGAAAAGGGCATTTTGTGCATCTATTTTTACATGTAGTTGTGAAACGAAGCACCTTTAGCTCCTTTAACATGTCTTTATATTTATATAATCATAATTTCATTGTTTTTTAATACACGGTGCCCATAGTATGTTTAACAACTACTAAACTTCATGCATGTATGTTTTAGAACTTTAGGACATCTCATTATTTTTCTATTTGTCAATGCAAGTTGAGGATAGGTCTAGCTAGTTGCAAGAGTAATACATGTAAACATAAAGTCCAGTGCAGTCATTTCAACCTGTTATGTAAGCCTGAAAGCCATCAAGGAGTACACCAAATGCTACATTTTAAATTTACATTAATGAACAGAGAAAATCTGACAAAGAGTTTCTATTCATCAAAGTGAAATTGAAATCAAACTCAGTTATGTACTAAAGGAGTGGAACTTGAGGATTATTTCAATTTGAATTTCATTTGAATCAATCGCAATTCTATGTAATATGATCAACGAGTCTTCACACAAGACTAGCATATTGAACTTGCCGTTTCATTTGTGTGTGTGTAGATGGGGAGGGAGGGGGGGAAATGGAATTTAGGCATGTGGGACTGGGACCAACTGTGCATTAGATAAAAGAGATATAGGATTCATCAAATGAATGTGTTTTTGGCTCAATACGAATCCTCAACAGGTATACTAATTGGTCTTCATAGATGGAATGGAATAAATTGGCTTAATTGGAAATGTCATCGTCATCAAAACAAGGCAGGTTTCTCCACACGCAGCATGACTGGCATTAATGAGTTAATTGGTTTGGGTTCCTGGAAGATGGGGTGTCACAAGGCAAGAGATCATGATTCTGCAGTTAAAGTGAATGAGTGCTTCTGTCCATGCCCAACTGTTTGCTTTAGAAATCACATTGATTTGTGGAGTATTATCCATTAGGCCCTAACAAGAATGCAAACCTCATCATGACTTCTTACGACAGATTAGTAATTTTAATCACACGTTGAAGAGTGAATGGATTACAACTTACGCTATTTTACTCTTAGATAAGTAAAATATATGTATGTATATGAATAAATCATGAGAATGCGTGTTTGAATAAAAGTTATGTACGACAAAATTGTCATTTTCTAGGTTCTCATTTCCTGCATGAATTTCTGATCATTCACGATCAAAAATGTTTATTCCATCATGGAGGATTTCATTAACCTTTTACAGCATAAATAATCTGAAATCAGATTTGCAGCACAATTGATCATTACTTATGAAATTTTCTATCAACACATCTCATTGATAATGGTATATATTTCTATATTCTGTAAGATCAAATCATTCCAAAATCTTGCTAAAACTAAACACATAGAAATCAATTGCACAGAAAGGACCTAATTTGTGACAGGAAGTCTTTGACCCGCTTCACTGGTCAACTTTAAAAAATATTTTCAACACATTTTGTTTAACATCTATAGGCCCATGGCACATAGCTTAGAAGTAAGAATGGCTTACAACTTGTAAAATTCTACATCATACCATTCCTTTTAATTCACTATTGGAGACATATTTATCATAAAGTTACAAGACACACACAAAAAACGACAAAAAGTAGACATCTACATGCAGAAGACAATGGCCCGTATTCTGAAGTCGGGTTTAACTTAAACTCAGGTTTAAAGTTGTGGTTTAAGTATGGACAGCCAATTGTTACACAATCACTAACAGTAGAGATATCATACTTCAGCTCATTCGGCTCTCAAATCATTCATAATTGTGTAGGAAGTATAAATAGATGATCGCCTTCACCATCGATGAATCAGGAAAGAGCACAGTAAAACATACAACTTAATAAAAATTTGGATACTTTTAGCTTCCAATACTTAAACCACAAATTTAAACCTGAGTTTAAGTTAAACCGACCTTAGAATACGGGCCAGAGTGTGAATGTGAACAACGAACAACACTTGGATACAAAATAAACAGAAACACGAAACAGAGAAGAGTTCAAAAAATTCATCTAACATGCAGAAACCTTAAAGAGGTTGACTAAAATTGTGCATATCCATCCACACATATGCAACATTTTCTGATCATCCCAATATCAAAATGTCTTTAAATGTTCTGACGAACCCATTCTTTAGAATATACATCCCCACAGGCATTTACTTCCTCGAGCAGTCTCCGAGGGAATTCTTTTCATACTAAACATGTTGCAGCATTTTCATCTGAAACTGAAAGTCCCATCAACCTTCAAAAATTCTGGCTCTTTTCCCAATATTTTCAAGAGTCTGTAACTTTGGAGATAGCTGGGCAGCATATATTTTGTCATTGTTTTTGTTTCTCTCTTCACTTTCATGTATTTAGTTTATAGGCAACCTTTTGACCTTTTGTTTTTCACTAACATTTCCATCTGTTCAACAGGTGTCAAGTTCCTTGGCATTTTAGTGACACACAGTAGACTGCCATGGTAAGGGGCTAGAGGATTGCGTTTGTGGAGCCTCTTTGTAACACCATTAATATACTCTGGTTAATTATCCAGGATGGCAGACTTCACAGGGGTTCTGTCCTTTCACAAGGTCTCTGATGATGTGCTTCCCTCATGGGGGGCGCCGCATCTCTCGCACGATGACAACGAAGCCGTTCAATGATTTACTTGGGGTGACACACAAACCACAGATGCATCACAGGCTGCCACTCCCTAGCTTTGAGTCACACACATAATACAGGGAGAGAGATTGAGAGATAGAGCGTGCTAGGCGGAGGGGAGTCTCTGATCTCCTATTAATTTACTCTGTCAGTTATTGGCTCACGACGATGACGACCCGCTCTGTTGCTTCTTGAACACTCTCCTGGCAATCTTGTGCAGACTCATGCCCCGGCTCTTTCTCTTTGACCGCTTCTCCAGTGCCTGGATCTCCGCCCGTTCCTTCTTCCTGATTTCCCTGACAAGAGTGTGGAAGACATCGTCCACAAAGTGCCTCAGAGCTGCCGAAGTCTCAAAGAAAGGACAGTTGAACTCCCGAGCCAAGGCATGGCCTTCTTCAGGTTGAACCTTAAGTTTCAATGAAACAAGAGAAACAAGAAAAGATGGCTAACTAATTGCAGATTCATTTATCTCAATTTATCCTATCACCCGATAACAAATGACTCTACACATATAGCTCCTGCTTACTTTTTTTCTTTTTTGCAGAGATTACATCAATAGATACACCATCCATCATAGTTATTTTCAAGACATACTGAGTATATTTCATTTCGAGCTGTACTGGTTACTTTCACCATGAATGTACTAGTATTTATAAAGGGAAGGGAACCTGTATATATTAAAAGAAAGATTAATCTCTACTCTCCTTTAACCTTCTTTCATTGCTACGTGACATACTGCACCACAATGGACAGCTGAATAACAGGAATATACAAGTAAACCAGTGTTTAGAATGGCCTGCCATGAATAAATCTGATCTTTGTAATATCAACCTCAGACTTTTATTTCTGAATTCATCAATTTACCATTCTAAAATCAGCAATAAAAACTTTTTTCCTTATTTCATAATATTAACAAATTTACTCTTAAAGAATACAGAAAAAATAAGAACGAATGAAAAAAGAAGACACGTACCACTCGATATTGCTCAAGGTCATACTTGTTTCCGACGAGGACAATAGGTATATCCTCTCTGTTTCTGACTCTTTCAATGTCTTTCTTAAACTCTGCAGCCTCCTGGAAGCTCCTCCTATCTGTAATAGAATAACAGATGATGAATCCCTCACCCCTCCTCATGTACTGATCACGCATTGCTGTGAACTCGGCCTGTAAGACAAAGTAAAATGAAAATAGGGAATGAAGATGAGGTTTGATTACCTTGAAATATGTTAAAATTCTGTTACCGGTATACTCATTATCTTATTGTCAAATATCGTGTTGTTCTTTCTGGTACAATAGGGAATATGGGTGGTGGGTTATGTTACAGGGAAATCACATACTGATGAAAAACAAATGTGCAATACACCATTTTTAACTGGATTCCCAGCTTTTCAAGAAAACAAATTCCCTCATTTTTCCCTGATGACGTTTAAAAATTCCCTTATTCAAACCCATTTCTAGTTTCGCATGTTTTCTAAGTTGTGAAAGTGAATTACATGTATTTTCAGTACAAAAATAATAATGTAAAACTAATTAGTACCACCATAGCCAGTCAATCAATGGATGTTGTTTTGATATGCAACAAAATATGCAACAAAAAAGTCTGACTACCATGCTTTTGACTTTTGGACTGATCAAAATTCCCTGATCAAATTCCATGATTTTTCTATGACTGGAAAAAAGTAAAATAATTTTCCTGGATGGGCTTGGAATCCTGTTCAATGTGTGGGTTTATCAAATCTTCAAGCTCATAAATACATGTATATGTGATTCTATTATGAATCAAATCAGTGAAATATTATCTGTATTGAAAAAATAATCTTGGTGAAATCTTATCCTGCATCAATTATACAGAGAGGAGCTTCTCAAGAATTGTAATATAATCATCTCTATATCCATCCAATCATGCATTGTGCTGACATGCACATCTTGCATGATACATTGCTTTTTTAAATAAACAGATGCATGTACATGTACTGTACATGTAATGCTGTGCATAACAAATCTAAAGGCTGTACTTGGTGAGCTTTGAAAGACAGTTAGATCTTGGTTTCCCTTATGATTACACACATTTGCATGTACATAGGGATGCAAACCATTCTTTTTTCCAGATTTGTTTGGGGTTTTTTTCCGCAAAAAATAGTCATGCTACTCCTATAAAAATGTTTTCCTTACATAGAAAATTTGCAATTTTTCTTTAACAGAATCCTTTTCTTTATGTTTATTCCTCTCAGAGTAACTTTTTTAATACAGTATGTGAAGGTTGGCATCTTTTCAAACAGTCTACTTTTAAAGGCCTATGGCATTAAAAAAAAGATTTTTCAAAGAAGAAATGTCATTATTTATTTCAATTTTACTATTTACATACAAAATTAAAATATGTATTTCCACTCTAATATAAAAAGTGAATGGATTAAGAATTGTACATTAATTTTGCAGGAGTTTGAACTTCATATAACCTCTTCCCTTTGTGTGCATGTTTCATACAATATATTATGGGTCATTGCCCTATATGGGATCTGTCATCTTGAATGAAAATTGACACGAGAGAGGCATCTCTTTGTTCTACATGTACATATAGTTTATCCCCTCCTCCTTCTTCCCCATCTTCTACTACTGCTTTGTCTTTTCTTTTTACTCCTCTTTTTTATCCCTCCTCCATCTCCTCTTCGTCTTCTTCTTCTCCCTTCCTTGTTTTCGTCTGCCCTACTTTAAGGTCTTTCTCCATTTTTGTCTTCTTCCAGCTACATGGCATCAGTCCCTTTTATAATCATTAGCCCTGTCCTTTTCTTTCTCTTCCTCATGAGGTACATGTAGCAATTCTTCCCTCCATCTTATCAATAACTGGTACCTTCAATACAATATTTCTTGTACATGTATAGGCTTAATTCTAACTCTCTTTCCCTCTCTTCCTTTCTCCCTCTGCCTTTCATGTTTGTACTGTCTCCTGACCTCATCAGCCCTTTCTCCCATTTCGAAGGCACATACATGTACGCAACCATATGAACCCTTGTACATTTTACCCCTAGCACCTCCTCCTCTTTCTCCTCCTCTCCCTGGCTCTCTCCCCTCTTCCTGGCTCTCTCTCCCCCTCTCATCCCCCCTCCACCCTCCTTTCCCAGGGATCTCCATGCATCTATCCAGGGCAGCACACAGAGCCTTGGCTCAATGTAATTGTCATGCCTATCACAAAGGGGTAATACAATCTCCCTGCTTGCACTGCCTCAACCAGGACACGTTACCCTCCTCCAGGTCACCAGTGTCTTCTATCATTCTCCGTATTCAGAATTACAATTTGCTTTGCAAAGTAGGCCTACAGTGTATTTTATCATATAAAGAAGGTATTATTATTTGTCCCAGCATTTAAAATAATGCTTTTTATAAACACGGTCAATTCTACATGTAGCAAGATTGGTTCAATTTGATCCTTACCATTTTACATGTAATTTCATTTGTACGATTGTATTTGGCTTTGTATTTGACATCAATTGAATAAACCGATCTTAAACTTGAGGTAAATTAAAAAAATATATAACAAATAATTACACCCGTCAGGTACATTGTACATAATTATACACAAGACTCAAATTGTAAAAAAAAACACTACATGTGTACAATCACTATTTATAGAAATGAACTCAAATGACAAGTACATGTAGGTCTGGGCCAGCCTCGACTTCTACATGATATGCATCATTATTGTGGTGAGGTCTGTTTGGAAGCACCCACTGCACAGGAATAATGGGTTGTGTGCAAAACGAACCACGGTTTAGCAGCACACAATAGCACGCCTCCCTGTAGCTTGACCAACTTGTCAACCACTGAGTGCACATAACTGGGTGTTTTTTTTTGTATGAGCAAGGGATGATTCATAACTGCATTGTGATTTATTTGTGGAATACAGGCCACCTTATCCCCTTTGTCACATGATCCAATACAAAAACATAAACAACTCTGAATAATAACATGCACAATAGGGCGTGTGTGTGGATTATTAGCCTACAGTTGTGAAATGGTTTCTGTAATTTTCTGTAAATTCACGTGAGCCCATGTGTTTTTCAATGACAATGCTGCCTTTATTGTGTAGACAAGGGTGTGTTAAAGAAATATACATGTACCAGTGGAAAAAATAACAATGTACATTTGTATGACTGTTTCATGACTGAATCTTCCCAAATAGTGTTTATGGTAATACCATACTTTTTCACATGTTATACATGTAGTATACATTTATTAGACATTTTTACATATGTACATGTATGTTCAAATACATGTACATGTAGGCCTACATTGTACATGCATGAAGGAGGGGTCTGGTTAAAACATGTCTATAACATGTACATGTAAAAGCTGATTACATAATGAATTTTAAAAATAATATTTATTGCTAATACATGCAGTTGGTCTACATGTACATATGAATTGCAAAAATATACGGTAGGCCTATCGCATCTTCTACCTAGTGCAATAAAGTGATTTTAATGAAACAAAATCAAATCATAGGCCTGTGAATGGAACTTCTATTCACATCCACATGTTTACAGAGCAAATAGCCCTACATGTATAAAATCAAATATTAAACTGCATCTGTAAGATCACAAACAACAACAAGAATTACATGTAGAAATTAAAACAATTTTTTGAGCCCACAATACATGTAGTAATTTTGACCCAGGAAGTACATGTAAAGGTCACCCTGAAAGTGCATTACAGCACATGTCCGAACCTGAGGAAGGACCAGGATAGAACAACATCCATATTTCGTCAGATTAAAAACACAGTTGAGTTTGCATTTTAAAAGACGTTTAGTTTCATGAACGACAAAAAAAATTGCTAGAACACAACCATGGTTTGAACTAAACATCATTGAAAACCATGCTTCTAGGGTATAAAGTGTAGATTCAAAGCAGTCAACATGCGGTTAGATAGAAAGAGAATTGTTTGTGCAAAATCTTGAAAACAAAAGATGCAGTTAACCTACTGAACTCGGCTCCAATCAATCTCAATCTTTAAAATCACTTTCAGTATGAGAAGACATCATCCCATCTATTCCCATGATCATCACATATCAAACAAAACTAAACTTTCTATTCATTACCAGGTTCCAATTCCACTGAACTGCATTCTAGGGTTGCAGTAATGGGCCTAACAACTCTAGGGTAGAGCACTCGGTGAACTTGGAACCTTTTTCAGCCGGGTGTTCCAACTTCCAAAAATAATGAAACAACTTTTATATGAAGGGACTAGAGAGGCAGATCTGAGTGGTAATATTTTCTTTGCATAAAAGGGTATACCTGAATATGTTAAATTGTATTTAAAGAGCCATATCATTCAGTCTAAAGTTAGAATTCACAAAAAAAATTCTAGGCCTAGCCCTACATGTACATACATGAATTGATATTGAATTTGATTATTACTAGAGTGTGTTTATTGTACATGTTCTTGTACAGGTCTGTATTCCTACAATAAACAGCTTGGTAGTTGAGTGTACCGTACTTCAAGTCATTCAATGAATTCTGCTGAACAGTACTACATACAGTGTACATGTTGTACTATGATGAGTTGACAATATTACAAATATGAAAAAAGATGGAGTATTAGGCCTACACAAACCATGACGATTCACTCTTTAAATTATACCTCCATGCATATAGTAATTCTCATCCTTTTTCTGATGATGTACATCTTGGTATCAATTCAATAATGGGATCTGCTTGTGTGTACATGTACATACTGTACATGTATGGTTTTGCTCCACAATTCAAATGCCAGCATACTGTAAGCATGCAACCAATTGCACGTGTGAAAGCTCTGAAAACTGAGGGTGAAATAGAAGCAAGAACTCCAACCCCAATTTCGTCCTGGGAATGATAAAGTTCAAGTCTGTGTGCAGAGTGAGGGCCCACGGGCATGAATTCAATCTACTTATTTGTTTTGAAGTGGACCACATTTCATGCAGCTGAAGTAACAATAAAAGGCTTTCACATTTCTCTATTTGAATGACCCATGGGTCACCTTGATGTCTTGATCATGAGAAGGTACTCTTGCCAGCTATAGAATTCCTTAAATATCTAAACATAAATCGTACATTTCAAAACGGTAAGCGCCAATTAAAGCTAATGTTCAAATTATTCCAAATTATTCAAATTTTTCCAATTTATCAACTGCAACTGGGATGGTTATTTTTTTCAAAAAATGTGTATAAAATAAAACCACAAAAAATAACCAACTGGTTGTCATTTTTGCATGGTCCGCCATCCCCCCCCCCCATTTTCAAAACTGTTCCCTGACCCCTAAACTGTAATCAAAAGCATTTTCACAATACACATTCTCTTTTATCCAATAATTGATATTTAATCAATTAACCATCAGTCTGAAAAGCAAAATGGGATCACATTAGAAACACATTTTCAATCATTGCATACATGTACATGTATGTGAAAAAAGACTAAAACTAACTTCTTCTTGAGACCAGGCTACATGTACAAACAATCAGCTGACAGAGGCGCTTGGCTGCATGTGATTCCGCATTGGAAATGAGCTGATCCGGGAGTGTGATCACAGCACATGCAAACCCAGTAGGAAATGATATCTCACCGACAGATTTGAGTGAATTAATTAGGGTGTTCCAGCTTAAGGATGTATTAAGATGGGTGTTGTAATGGTAACCTAGCTTAGGGATAAGCCTGGGAGTATACCATTGGGTAGAAATGAATTTATCATTTTAATTCCAATGCTGGAAACTAAATAATGAGGACTGTAATAGATGTACTATAGTCTAATAAAGACTTCCACTAGAGTGATTTAAATCTTAATCCTGAGGTGCGGCTCTACAGGGAGTGAGCTTTAGTCTAAGCATCTTATTAATCAAGCTAGTCAGAGACAAACCTGCTCAATCATAGAACAAGAAAAATTGACACTCATACCCTTTTCATAAACCTATCCTCCAATTAGCCGCCTAAGAGTAATGCGGATAATTCAATAAAAATTGCGTTCATAAACTCCGAAAATAAGCCGCATTATTTTTACGAGCGCCCGTCCTGAAAAAGGCGGATAATCGCCATGACAACTGCCCCTACAGAAATTTAAGCGTGCCGCTTGCTAGTAACTAGCATGCGACTAGCAGGGCGCTCGCTTAATAAGCGAGTGCATGCTAGCGAACAGTCCCTGCTCGCTAAAAGATCGCTTAACTATTACTCTGCACACATATTACACGCTTATTAAGCTAGCCGCATGCTAGTTACTAGCATGCCGCAAGCTTACGCAAGCTAGTAACACGCTTGCCGCAAGCTTGAAAATTTCTGTGGGGGTGGACACTCCCCCTCCGATGCGGTTGTGTTGGAAAAGGGTGACCTTGTGACCGCACCATGGCAATTATCCGCATTATTTGGAAATGCGTTCATAAACTCAAAATCTTTAATATCCCGATGCCGCTATTATGCGGATAATAGCAGCATCAGAGTAATGCGGATAACTCTTGTCCTCCTCCAATTTTACGACCAAATTATGCTGCTATTAGCCGCCTAATTCATTTTAATTGGGTTTATGAAAGGGGTATAAGTTTGAGGTCTACATAAAAAATATGTTTTCATTTACTTCTGTACTATTCATTCCTTGTGATCCTTTGAAATTCAAATATTCATTTGGTTCAGTTTTGTTTTTGTTTTGTTTTGACATTCAAATAATATTCATTTTGTTCATTATTCTTTCTGTTTTGTTTTGTTCAGTATTTTTTCTGTTCTGTTTTGACATTCAAATAATATTCATTTTGTTCAGTATTCTTTCTGTTCTATTTGACATACAAATGATATCAATTTTGTTCAGTATGAATTCTTTCTGTTCTATTAGAATTCAAATATCATGTCTGATCAGTATTCCTTTTTTGGGGGGTGGTGAAAATGCAAAAAAAAAAAATCACATTTTATTATCTACCGTTTTGATTAAAAAACACTTAAAAATATGGATATGCACCATATGATTACAGCGTATTATGATAATTGATTCAATTTTGCATACCATATTCCATACCAGATTCTGTATATTGAGAAACCCAGGTCAGTTGTTTTACAATGCACTATCTCTTCTTGGTAGATAATATTTTTCGAGGACCCCTTCATGTCATTGTACACATACAATCTATTCAACCAGTGGTTGCAAGTGAAGATAATTTACTGGATCTTACCTACATGTACAGTATACAGTAATTTGTTGCTGTGATGAGTTTATTTTTTTCAGTCACCATTCCCTACTAAATTTTGATTGATTTTCAGATCAAGTCATCTCCACTTTCTGGTGAAGATTCTAGGAAATGCATGAACTTTGACCCCAAAGACAATAAAAACAAAATAACCTTGAATCCCACACTGACACAACAGGATGTGAAAATTTACTTTTTGGAAGCCACATGAAAGTTTTTAACTCAATACAATGTATGAAAAATAAAGTTCACATTTATAATCTCATACCGAATTGCACAACAAAGCCAACCAAAATTAATTCAGACAATTGGTCAGCATATATCTGTTATTCAGTTTCTTACCTTTTAATGCAGTGTATTTATTGATACTAGTTTGTATGATTTTATGTTTTGATTCTGAGTAATTGAACATTTTGTTATATCATGTAATTTTGAATGAAATTTCATGCTATGTTTATTTCGCATGAAAATACTACAGTGGATTCACCTGGATGGGGTATGGGTTAGGGCGAGCAGCGGACTATAGTTATTTGGTTAACTTTGCCCAATGCCTGGCAGCTCATCCAGGTGAATCCCTTGTTTTATTATTTTTATGTTACTGTATTATTGTAATAATTATTTTTTATCATTGTATTTTACTTGTTTGATATTCTGCCAAATAAAATAATAAAAAAATAAAATAAAGTTCACATAAAGAATTCAAGATCGTTTAACTAGTGATTAAGTTGACCCTCTTCTTGCATCAAAGGGATGTGGGTTCGAATCCCAGCCATTGCATGTTTTCCTTCTGCAAGAAATTTATCCATATTGTGCTGCACTCAACCCAGGTGAGGTAAATGAGTACTTGGCAGGAATTCACATGTATTCCTTCAAACGCATGATTGCATAACAGCTGCACTGCTAAAGCCAGGGGAATCATACTGCATCACTGTAAGTGTTAAGCGTTACATAAAGCAAGTACATAAACATGTATTATTATACAATTAATGCACATTTATGAGTGTGTTATGACGATGCAGCAGCGAGAGGCGGTTGCGCCGAGTGCTTTTGCATAATATTGTGAATGACCGAGAGTTGCTCGCATCATCACTAACATCACGAATCTTAAAATGTGCATTAATTGTTTTAAAAACGGGTCGGCAAATTGAATTTTTCATGGAAATCTTGTTCAAATCCCTCGTACTTGTGTACGATCGCACAGACGAAGAAATCACAAGACTGTCAATTCTGACATCACAGGCATATCTACTATGCGCACCTAAGTAAGCGCATCAAAATCCTAGCCAGCCTCTTTTACTGAACGCGTATCAATTTTACGTGCTATTGGAACTAATGCTGCAAAAAAATTGCACAACTCTCATTATAGACCAGAAACCAAAACTCTGATTTTGAAATTTTAGTTGGAAAACCAGAAATGTATGCACAGTGCTGCACAAAAAATGCACAGTGCTGCACGAAAAATGCACGACTGGAAGGTTGCGCATAAAAGCATGAACATGTGACTTGAATACGCACTCACCACTGGCTACATCCTTGAACCCGTTTTATAATATCATTCAAGTTTAAGCTGTGTGTCAGTGTCTGAGAGTGTTGTAAATGTAGAAGTATTGAGTATACTGTACATTTCCATGTACATGTAGTCCTACAGATATTTAATAGATAATTTGGAATTTTGATAATTGATTACATGTACATGTAGATATTTATACTGTTTGTACTAAAATGCAAATTTAAGTCCTGAGTTTGTATGTTTTTTTAAGGTGTACTTGGCTCTTGACCATCTACCTTTAAAAAAACATACAAACTTTGAGATAATTACATGTATCATGTAAAATAGCATGATATCATCTTGTTATGAGACAATCAACAGAAAGGCCAATCTACATGTAAAAGATATGCATACATGTATTTTGGGGAGAAATTAGCACTTTTGTGTGGAATTGTCTGGTGTACAGGTAGGCCTGTGTACATGTATGAAATATTTTTATCCCAAAACAGTTTTACATAGGAAAGGTGTACATCTCTCCACCCTTCCTGTTACCTTGCATTGTAAACTGACCCATATATTGTATGTCATCACAACATCAATAGGTGTGTGGACAAATTCATTTCAGATATAGTAAAAATAAAACGACTCCTTTCTTTGTTTGTATACATGTGTATTATAATTGCAATTCATTTTTATTGATAAATCATGCATGTATAATGTACATACATGTATGTATACTTTCAATAATGGGAAATTATGATATTTGAGGTCTGATCACCTTTACAGAGCTATTGATTGGTACATACATGTTTATTTAATGAAAACTTGATCACATTCTCAATCTTGAATCGGAAATTTGCTCAAACATTATAAAATGACTTGTTTGAAATTTTCTACTGCTAGTTGGACTTTTTGCTTAACACCAGTGAATTCACTGGCCAAATAAGCCTGTATAAGTGTACATGTAAAGCTACCCACTTTTCCTGAATCATCAAGAATCTTCAAAACAAATTATTGGTATTATTTAGAATGTAATAATATTTTTCATGTGTTTTATTGAATCAACATGAAAAAAAATATCAATGATTTTAAGTCCATATTATTACTGTACGTGTATCTAATGTTTTGGGCAAGGAATGCATATCCTTTCGGGCTAAAGTTATCTTTACATGTGTAATGTCTGCACAAATTACATCATACATTTATGAAGAATACAGTATTAGTGGGCTGTAGTGCAATAAATTGTAGGAGCCAATATTTACCTGTCCAGCTGTATCTAGGATGTCCAGCTGACCTACTTCACCATCGATGACAGCTTGCTGAAGATACGCATCCTCTGTAAAAATTGCAGGAAAAGAGAAAAATGAGAATATAAAAGAATTCACATGCACCCATCACAGGTGTTAAAAGGCAATCAAATATCAAAAGAGACTCTAGATGCTACTCTACTGTACAGTGTGCAGCTCAGTTTTCAAGAAATGCCTGTACATAGCCTTTTATGGTTATACACATACACCCGGGTAGAGAGAGGCATGTACATTTATTTTAATATAGAGCATCGCACTCAAAGCTGTATACAGTGAAAAAAATAATATGATCTCATGTATACATGCAGGTACATTAAAAATGGGGGAACTGGGGAGAGTCTCACAAACTTATTTTGCTCTGAGCCAGTCAGATGCAAGGATTTCAGTAGCTTATTATTATTACACTTTAGTGAACTTGTGAAAATCCCTGATCAGCTGGTCTTTGGAGGTGTTAACTGTAAAATATAAAAAAATTATTGATTTTGTTTTTCTATCCTTGTTCCTACTGCATATGGCAGCACGATCTCATTCAAATTCTGGTTTGTACCTGTAGGATTTATATTAAAAAGTAATTAATTAGTATCAATTCTAAATACATGGAGGCCTACCTACATGTATAAAAGGCAAAAATAAATACAATTCAATCATAAAGAAGATAGCCAAGTTTATGACAGCTACCCTTGGAATTTTAATCAATTTATTCATTTATGTTATATGAATTCATTCATTGTAATCACTTTCATATGCATGTATCTGACAACAGGACTCTCAAAAATGAAGTGTATGAAACTACGATCCCGGATCTTCTCAAACAAAATAGCTGTGGGAATATCTACAAAGTCTTCTATTCTCAGTAATTCTAAAGGAACACAGAAATTAGTACCTGGGATAGAGTCATGAAAGTAGTAATTTATTCTAGTCTCACTTGGGTGTTTATTTGAGTGTAATGAGTTGCAATCAATTGTACTTGATTGTGTCTTTTGATTAACGAGGACCAAGATTAATGGGATTTTTTTATCTTGCTTATTTGTGCAATATCCTGGACAAAATATTTTTTTAATTTCCACCATGCACCTCCCATGGACATACAATTTATAAATCACGGTGGATTTTCATTTCAATTTGGTCCAATGCCAAGCCGCCTAACTGCCAACTCGTCTACTATCATTTGGTCTACCATCAGTACATCCATGCCATATCCACATGGTCTAATCTGCCATTTTGTCTAATAACCAGTTGGTCCAATAGCCATACCAGTTGGTCTAATTAGACTAAGTGTTGATTGGGCAAAATGAATGAAAATAAAATGAAAATTAGACCAACTGGTTATGAGACGAATTGGTCATAGACGAACTGGTGATTAGACGAAGTGATAATTGGACAAAATGTTTATTGGACCAAATGGTTGTTAGATGAAATGTTGAAGGACGGAATGGCATTATGGAGGTAGACCATGGGGTGAGTGGACAAGCTGGCAGTGGACGAATTGGCAATTTACTATCATGTTGACTACATGTACATGTACATTATGCAGGCCTGCATTATGTCAGTATGCAATATGAATTGATACATGTAGCTGGGTCCATAAAGGTAGAAGATCTTGGAAATACCTCAAAGAAACTTGGATAAACATTTGTACTGCACATGTACTGTACTTCACGTACATGAGCAAAAAATTAATGGATTTGCACAGCAATGCAGATGCAGGCCTTCAACCCTGTATGATTTGTTTGTTTGGAACATACACTGTATTCTTTCATTTTTTCTCTCTCTCTCTCTTTGCTTAGTTGTGGTTTTAATAAATGCAGGAAATGTAGAGGGGCGAATGCAAAACAAGTATGACGTGCAAGGAGAGAGAGAGCAGAAGAGAGGCCAAAACACCCTCTCACAGTCAATTACTGCTCCCTGTGCGTAGATTGGAGCTCTTATCTATGCCGTACGTGCCGCCGGTCTACGACTTGGTGAGGGTACTTGAAGAGGGCCACAGAGTTCATCCAGAGGAGAAATCCAAGTGAAATCTCATCTTATTTTGTTCTTTATCTGGTTCAACATTATGCATAGTATGCATACTGTACAGAATATCAGTGAGCATGGTCAAAGTACATTTGTATTCTTCTTTCTCCAAGGCCACAAAAAAGACCCTCGCTTTGGGAAACTTGGAGGCCTATATACAATTTGAAAACATGTACCAAGTTTAATATGGTTGGTACTACTAACCACAAAAATAACAATGAATATTATTTCTAAATATGTGACAAATTTGAGTTCTATTGCACCTACAGTGCAATATTTGGAAAAATGAGAGTATTATATTAACTTCTATTTAATGGCAGATTTGATTTTCGTGTTTTCTTCGTCACTTGAAATTTCTGTTTACATGTAAATTCAGAATGCAATGTAAAAACTACCGTAACTGATCTTTCACCAGGCCATGCATTTCCTTTCTCCATTCTAATACATGTACATGTACGTTTAGTTCCAGACTTGTAAGAAGGCAGATGGTCCCTTTTGATTGAACCCATGACCACCTATTCATGGAGAGGCACTCAACCACTGAACCACTATGCCCTGTAATTGATTGTGTACTTTATATATGTAATAATTGAGAAAATAGGTTTTTATAACAAGTCATAAACATGGTTTGGCCATGGTTTGATGATACTGTACAGTAATATGTGTACACTGTACATGACTACATGTATGGATGTACATAGAGGGTGGCTCCTGAGAAAACAGGGGTAGTTCTACAACAATGAAGGCAATATGACACACATCCTGTGAAGATAAATAAAGACAAGTTCAGGAAACTACTGGCAAAAAAATTCAGGAACAATTACAAGTACAATGTACCTGGGCCTGGCTTTCTACAGTGCCTTGGCTCTGGGATACTCAAACTGTACTACATGTACATGTACATGTATGTATAAGGTATCTTGGAGCTGATTTTCCCCTTTTGGAATTTACACACTTTAAGACTGTCCATCTAATTTTTAAATATTGAGCCCCCAGTGAAATTGAAAAATAAAATGATCCTTTTCAATTTCAATTCTTGCTATGTACAGTGTTTTATCTTTGCAAAAACATGGCCATGTCTTAATTTCTATGCCTTCCTTCAGTACAGTATGTTCCTCTGTTTGATTGTACAGGTGTTGTGGCTGAAGTCTCCGCACTCTGAACCACAAGGCCTGGGGTTTGAATCCCACCACAGCACTCACGACCTTTGGCAAGGCCTTTATCTGCCACTCTCCACCCAGGTGTAGTAAATGGGTACCCGGTAGGAATAAATTCCTTGAATGCTCGAGCGTCCGATCAGGATAGCCGTGCTCAAGCCTGGGTAATAGTATGCAGCACGCGCATAGAAACATAAAGCCCTAGGCCTATATAAATGTTGCATGTTATTATTATTGTAAATATTGAATGAATTCATGATTAAAAAAAAATATTTTTCAAAAAACAAACTTACCTATCGTAGGATCGTGGTACTCTAGGAAGCTGTGTGTCACAAACTGAAGTGTCAAAGCTGAAAGAGAGAAAAAGATTTTATACATGAAATTTCAAATTGCAATCAGTACTTTTCACCGACATGTTCAAAACCTCATACATGTACATGTATATCTCATTATATCAATACAGTGTATATCTACATGTTTATGTACACTGACTTGGGTTCTAATGATTTGCAGTACAGTAATTTTAATAGTGGATTTTGGGAGGATAGCTTTACAGGTACATACATATACATGTAGGTCTACAGAGCTACATGTATGTACACTGTACATGTACATTAGGTCTAATAATTCACACAAGTACATGTACATGTATGATACATGTATGCATCGAACATGTACATGTACGCATACACTCCTTTAAAGTATTTCATTCTCACGATACATGTATACACTTGCCTGGGAACTTGATCCCTTGTTAAGTACATGAGCACTTAATAGCTTCATGCTTGTCTACTACTACTACATGTACACATGTATACATGTACTGTACAGTATGTCAGTCTACATACATGTAGACCTACAGTACATGCAGGCTACTCAGTCTCATTGTATGTTTGCATCTAAAGTTGCTACTAATCATTCATGTAAATGTACATACATGTACAGTACATGTGCAAGACCCTACAAGTACAAACTACATGTACATGTACAGAAATGTACATGTGTACATGTAGGTCTACATGTACATGTTGGGCTATAAGCACGTAAAAAACACAGATCCAAAATATACTGTACACGACCATTTTAAAGTTGTCATTCCAAGTGTTGGTGTTTTGGAGGATCATGTAATGTAGGCCCAATGTGCATACATCCTTGTGCATGTACTATTTCACCTCTCCCCCTATCAAAAAAATCCTTACAACCAGGGCAGTGACCTCCAAGCTCTATGAAACACCCACCAGGTACTGTACATGTAGGATATTGGTCATTCCATGGAATAGATCCATGGTCATTCATAGACCAAGAGAACAAAGAAAATTGGTCACTTTAAAGTGCAGAAGAGTACGAAACCTGGAAATTTTTTAGAATTACATTTTCATTAATCTGCTCTTGATGGACTACGCTATAAAAAATGTGTATACTGTCTGTATGTATGTACATGTATGTGCATGAATCTTGCAATCTTGCAATAAGTTCTGTACTGCAGTTTCTGTAGACAAGCCGAGAATTTGTAATTTTGTAAAATTCTGGGAATGGGGGCTAAAAAATAAACATACTGTACAGTATGTACAGTAGGGCCTACATGCATATAACCACAATACAGCAGTTTGCAAACCATACAGTCTTCTTTGGTTGTGACTTCATGTACATGTAGATACAGGCTGATACAGCTTGTTAGTCATACAATATAAAGGTACTGTATTATGTAGAAGGCCTTTATTTTCCCAGGCAACTCCAAACCAGGCAATAAAAAGCAGATGTGAAACCCTGCAAAGCATATTTCACACATGTGCATGTATTTTATAGACCTACACTGTGGCTCACACATCCAGGGTAGGGCAATTAATACCATGAATCTCAGCAATGACATACAAAACTACCAGTATTATATACATACACATATAGGGTCTACATGTACATTTAACTGAAAGGACCCCTGGCCATATTGCAAACATGAGAAATTGTCTGCAGAAGCAAGGATACATACATGTACATTGTACACGTACATGTACATGTAGGCCTACATGTTATTATATACATCAGAGACATCAGTCCTGGTGGTGGGGCAAATGTAAATGTATCAATTTGCCCCTCCCCAATAAGTTTGACAACTTAAAAAATCATAATATGCAACAAACACTTGAAAGCATTGTAAAACCATGTTAAGTTTGATTATTTGGCAGAGTGAATATTTTGACATGTACACATGTATGCGTGCTGCCGTGCTTCCCATCTTGAAACATCGATAGACATCCCTCCATGAAGCCTACATACATGTACCATAGAGCTACACTTGCCTGTACCATACAGGTACATGTACATGTGTAGAGTTGTTGACCTAATGTACAGGCACTCCGGTACATGTACGTACATCTTTCTGTTCCAATGATCAATGTACGATCATACGATGTACTGAAAATATGCATCCACTTTAATAGAACTCAAAATGTACAATAATGAAAATATATGAAATAGACTTCATGTGAATAAATGCACTGCACATACAAATAAGACTTTTTATTCAACTTCGAGGAGATTCATTTGCATTCAAACTTAAAACAGCCATAATCACAATACCACTTTCATGCATTTCACAATGC
This sequence comes from Lytechinus variegatus, assembly GCF_018143015.1. NCBI lineage: Eukaryota > Metazoa > Echinodermata > Echinoidea > Temnopleuroida > Toxopneustidae > Lytechinus > Lytechinus variegatus. The sequence continues at coordinate 26,384,852 of NC_054744.1, read as the reverse complement.
ATTTCCTTAACCCTGGACTATCCTTATTATAAACCCTATACCTACAGTGTACAATAATATACTAGGGAATAGGGATGCCAGTTGGAATTGATCAGAGGGCCTGAAAATTACCTAGAATACAATATTTTGTACACAAAAATGTCAAAACTATGGCCTGAAAATATGTGAATTGCCAGAGCCTGAATTCAGGATTTTGTCTAAAAACTAGCATCCCTGGTATACTATCTTTTGTTTCACACTGTCTTTCTTAAACCCACACTATTTTCTTAGCCAGGGTTAACTTACATGTAATGCCTTAACCTCGGACTACAATGTACATGTATCGCACAGCTCATGAATATTGATGATTTTGCCACACAGGGCGTGATTAACAAGCAATTTCGACTTCTGTGATTGGCGAATGCTTAGCCCCATTTTTCCTTAGCCCGGTTTTGTTTCACACAGTATCTCTTAGCACTGCAATTGCATTGCTAGAAGTAGCACAGCAATTTTATAAGCCGGTTAAACCCTGCTTTTTAGCAGGGCCAGATAGTACCGTACTATTTACCCTGCTAGCCCACTGTGCTGAAACCTAAAGTGGGCTAAGCTTAACCCCTGGTAATCGGTGGGGCTACAAGTAAGAGCCCCCCCCCCCCTTAGCCCCACCTTTTTTCTGGGGTTAATACAGGCCTTGGTACTACCAAGGTACATGTACTGTACATGCAGGCCAACACAAGCACACAGTGGTACATTGTACATACTGTACTTTACAAAAGGACATGTACTTTCATGTAGAGTTATAGGCAGTATAATGATGTATGTTTGTAGGCTTCATGATCTGTAATTATGTCATCTCAGATGGACAACCATTGAAAAACACTGCCAATTGTGTCAATATCATTTGTCAACTTACATGTATATGTACGCCTACATACTATAGGCTACTATCTCAGAAAAAAAAGCAAATTCATTTAAATTGGCATGGTCTTTCTTGATCTCTCTTTGAATAAATCCTGCAATTATCAAACTAGCCATAGTCGGAACTTATTCATATTTTAATGGTAGGTTTACATGTATATAAGTATAACTACAAGAGCCTAATTTGCAATATTCAATCCATTTCCCCAAATATCAGAAACTTTGATGTCACTGCAGCAGTGTGCAGTGAGATATATGTAATTTTTAGGCCGTTAACATTTCTTGTTATATTTTGTTTCAATTGAATTTCCACTTTCCTAGATGTTTCATTCTTAATCCTTTTCTACATTAAGTCCCATAGGGCAGGTTATATGTGTTAATGTATAGGCTTAGAGAAAGCCAAGCCAAAGAGCAAACTGTAGGTCCACCCTATATTGTTCCAATTTGAATGGGTTAATCAAGTTCATTGTCTGGTTTTCTGTTAAGACATGGTCAAAGTACCAGCAACTCTAATTGGGTAACAATAAGTAACTTTAGAACTTAGTAAAAGAATAATCTATGTTGGTTCAGTTTCTGCATGCTTTATATAGAGAGAAAAAGCTTTCAGCTATCAGTTGTATCAAAGTTTTCAGAGAGAGAGAGAGAGCGACAGAGATTCAGAGAAAGAGATAGAACTCCTAATTTGTACTTTTGACAAGCTTCTCATCTAGATTTTACAAGTTTGCTATATAAGGTGTAATCTGCTTAAAGCCTCCAATTGGTAAGTTGTTTCAGTAATTTTTAGTATTATATAATGCGATATACATGTAACTCTGACATACTTGCAATGGATCGTATTTGTTAACAGACATATCAACTGTTATGAGAAAATAGTTATCTCTATAAGTTTATTTAATTAACCTGTAAAGTAATGTAGATCAATACGTATTTCATTCTGTTGTAGAATTAAGAGTCCTTGGTAGTATAGTATTTGTATGAATAGGCAAGTTTATTCTTTAGTGCTTTAGTTATTAGTTTCAGTTGTTATATATACATTATGATTTATTATATGTTTCTTTGTTTGTATTTGCAGTATTTTATCTCAATCTTGGTTCGTCTGGGATGATGAAATAAAGCACCATTTCACATAAGCCAACGCCATTTTTGTGAATATATTTCTTTTGGAGTGTATTGACTTTGAAACTCCGCATTGGTTACCAAGGGTAAAGTGCGGCAGTCACATTTGATAATTTTTTTACCTGGGGGAACATAATATCACATGGTCTGGATGATTTTTTTTTTTTACTGGGAAATCTTAGCCGACATTGGAGTTCTATTCTTCAAGGGTTGTGAACCGGCATTGACACGAACATGTGCTCACTTTTCCTGCAAAAACTGCTTGAGTTAAGCTCTCATCTTCATCCAGGAAAGTACAGTCCACCACAAGGTTGGTGTATCATCGTACTTGTAACAAATTACAAATCTATTAAAATCTTTGAGCACTGTCAAAGTCTGTCATTCATACTGCCACTGAGCAATCAGAATACAAAGATTATTTTACAAATCCAGATTTAGATTAAAGAATAGAATAAAAATAATTTGAATAGTCTACCTAGAAATTCAAGTTTTAAATATAGTCTTAAAGACTGAAGTCAAAACATATTTCATGGCTTCCTAAAAAGTAAGTTGCTTTTGAGTTTGCCTCCCTTGTTTCAATCCTGTGATCCTTCGTGCAAACAGCATGGCCCTAGCCACCACCTGGGGCAGTAATCTAAACAAGAGTAGTATACTGTTATACATGTATATCCAAGAAAAATATAATTTGAAGTAAAACTTTTATGTATTGGAGTACATGGATGAGTAGTCCTTGCCTCTTTGACATCACATATGTGGCCAATTTGAAGTCTCAATGGGTAAAATGATTACCTGTATTTACATTACAACTTATAAAAATTCATAACTTTCGTATTGTTTGTCTGGTATTGTTCAAAGTTAACTTTTACATGTACCTATCAACTTGTCTGATTTTTCTTTTTCCTCTAGTTACAACAAGTTTATCTTTGGGTTGGATTGCCCTTTAAGGTGCTCACCCAAGCAAGGAGTTTCAATCATTTGCGCATGCTCAAGACAGCGTATCCAGCTACAACAGACCCGATTCTGTGAATCTGTGCCGCCAGAAAGAGTTCGTAAGAACCCTTGAATTATTTTAGTTGCTTCGCTTCAATATACGGCTGGTACCAAGCCTAACATGTTTACTTGACAGCCAATCACTGCTCGCCATTTAGCATCCATTGTGTAGCTTTTATTCTATTATATATTACTTTGCTCGAGCGTTTTAGATTTTAATACCGTAGTCATTCGTGCGATTTTACTCTGACGAGTGCATGTTGAAAAGCTTCAGTATATGTCCATTTTGAAGGCTATTTCATGGTACCAAACACTTACATGTATAAGAATCAACTGTCTGTCGACTACGAGGCCTATAAACTAAAGCACAGTACATGTACAGTCAGTAAACTATTATTATTACATGTACCTCAATGCTCAAGCGATGTTCGTGCAGGCTCCTCTCCAATTCACTACCGCTACACTACACTCCACCTACCCGAACATCGAGGCCAAAAACTCACTCGGTCCGAGCTCAGACCCTCGCGCATGTGTATGCGATGTTTTGAAATCGGCAGCGAATTTTTAATATACCATACGTGTGAGGAACTCCATGTTGGCTCTAAATCACCAATTTTGAGACTGACAGTGATACTCATGGAAAAGACATTAAACTTTGTGTAAAAGTAAGAATATTAGTTTTCATTGTTTTCAAAGATCGTGATGTTGCATGAATTTTATATTTTACCCCCATAAAATCCCACCTTTGTCACTCGGAGAATCAGAGCGAGTTTTTTGTCTCGATGTTCGGATAGGTGGAGCGTAGTGTAGCGGAAGTGAAGTGGAGCCTGCACGAACATCGAAGTTGAGGTAATTATTATATTATACTCACCACTTTTCCCTACACCTCCCTGTCCAAGTAATACAATCTTATAGACCTTCATCTTTGCTTTGGTGTTATTACTGGCAGGAGTAGATGTAGCATTAGCAGTAGAAGAAGAAGCAGTATTAGTTTCCTCCATGCCCATCTGCTACAAAAAGTCTTTGAATGTCGAGTGTAAAAAAAGTTAGCTGCCGTATGATTTTGTATTCTCTCACTCAGCTCGTAAAGTAAACAAGTTCACAAGTCATTCAATAAACACAGTGTGAAATTTACTGAGCACAACATGTGCTAAACTGGGCGTGATAGTTGGTACAAGATGCTACAGCAAGATGGCCAAAACCCAGTTTTGTTGACAGATTTTCACGAGGCTAACCTGAAACCTCAGACCATGACAGACTGAGGCCGTTTGGTTTACAGAGTACTGTACCCGGACTCCGGAGCTCCGCAGCTCGACGATCCACTACTAACTGATGATCCTCCACGCGGCTGGCTGCGGCGTAATTAATGCCCTGTGAGTGAGTCGATTCTAAATTAGACGGGTTCCACCGAAAAAAGTTTTATTATTCCCACACAGATGATTAATTTTGCTTCACTTTATATGACGAGTAGCTACATAGTCAATTGATGAGTGCACCAACAAGTTCTGCACCTGTACTGGTAACTGACCTGGAGAAATACCCCAAACTTCACTTGGCGAGGACCAAGTTGTATATCCCCAACGTAAACTTGATAGCTAGCATGTAGGTGTTTATTGAACTGCGCCTGCGCGATAGCGCTATATTGGGGTAATTTTTCGTACGCTAAACCGCTTCGATACAACCGGTTTCGATACAAGGATCAATGCAAACCATCGGTCATATTATATTTCGTGACATTAGCTGAATATATTGAATAAGTTTTTTGAAAATAAATTAACTTAGATAAACATGAATAACCATGTACTGTAGTAAGACGGCTTTCGCGAGTCGGGAATGATTTATACCTTTCGTTGGGAATAGTTGTTGGGAATAGGGACGGCTCAGAGGGATATACATACGGCTTCCCTTGTTTTGACTCCGCCCAAAACTGTCACTATTTTTAGATTTCAACTCGGGTATATAAACAAATCACGACGGCTAAACTAAGTCAGTCCTATGAAGTCATTTCACATGAACAACACTGAGTATGAATAAGCCCTTGATATCCCGTTTGTTGTTTACAAAAGATGGATTTTATTTTTTATTTGTTATCAAAAATGAAATTACACTGGATATAAACAATCAGCACAGATGTTTTACATAGTGTGACTGAATAAGAATGAAAAACATGGGCAGAAATAATGTACAATCGGCAATAGCGACAATATTAGATCAAGAATGTATTGAACAGCAAATTAATTAACAGGGGTCGCGGAAGCGGGTGGGGGGGGGGGCCTGGGGACTTCACCCCAACTTTTTTTTCCAAAACCATGTACAAACACGTAAAAAATGACGATACGATTTTTTGCATGGTCAGCCCCCCCCCACTTTTGGCTCAGCCAAATTGGTTAGACAGACACAATAATGACACCCTCGTGCTGGTTAAAATATTACCCTATAAGTACAATGCATAACAAGAAATGGTTACCAACAAAGATCTATCAGAGGCCTGCATAAGGATGCTAGCTTTCGATTAAAGAACAGTCCAACTCAACTCAAAAGTTTGTTGTTGTTGCTGTTGTCAAATACAGTATACATACGTGGGGAGGGGGCCCGGGGGGGGGTCACTCTGATTTTAAAGGGGGTAGGTCGGCGTGGCGGCCCCAAAATCTGAAACCATACTCTTATTAGAATGCCAAGCTGCTACGAAATGGGGTTAAGAACTAGATGACCCTCAGTGCATCTGGATAAAAAGGGCTCTTCGAGAACTTCATGTAACGATATTAAGTGCCTGAAATGAGGGGACAGCGAGATGAGGGAGAACCGGTTGAAAAAGGGAAATATTATCATTGCATGGGAACTGCTGGCAAAAGCGTGAAAAAGGGGGCCTTATAAGGGTCACGCATACCCTTAATACCATTCTAGGTACGTGAGTGTCCCCCCCCCTGATTCTGAACACATTATCTTCGATTTATTTTCATGGATTCTTGTCGTTACTTTTGTTTCACGGTTGTAAGAGCTTATAATAAAGTTGATTTGAAAAGAGAAAAATCAAACAAGCATAACTCTGAAAATTGCATCAAAATCGGATGAAAATAAGAAAGTTATATCTTAAAGTTTCACTTAATTTCACCGTACAGTTAAATGCACATCCTGGTCGGTATATTATATGCAAATGAAGGGAGTGATGAAACCATCCACTCACTATTTTTGTTGTATTTCATTATATGAAATATGAAATTTTGTAATTTTCTCCTTAATTTTTGTCCTACGAAAGAAGTTTCATCCCTCTAGAATCTGAACAATAATGGTATTACCATTATTAATATTTTATGAATAATTAAAGTTGGTCCTTAATGCCAAATCTGTATAGAAGCTGAAATATTGTATAATTCAAACAATGAAAAAACAAAAGAAATAGCGAGTGATGGACATCATCGACTATCTCGTTTGCATGTGATGTGTTATGCATATAACCGTTTTGTGAAATAGGCGAAACTTTCATATAACTTTTTTTTACATCCGATTTTTGATGAAATTTTCAGCTACATGCTTGTTTGATTTTTTTCAATTGATTCATTTCAGAATTTTTTCTCGGGTGGACTTGACCTTTTAGCGGAGTTTGTTGTTAATCAATTCATCAATAAATTGTTAATCAATTTCTTCTCTGCCCATGAAGGGGACCTTTGTAAGAATCACTTCACGACAAAATATATCATAACCTGTCGAGTGAGGGCGCCTTTCAAAATTAAGGCTGATCACGATAGAGTGCATGCCTCGTTTATACCGTTTTAAAAATCTCCTAAAAGGATATGTCAACTAAAATCTACTTTATTAAAAATTCCAATATCTGGCTTGCCGAAAGATCGAATACTCGAATCTGAAAGGTAAGTCAGAAAAAAAATCTTCGAACTAACGGGATTTGAACCTCTCATCTACTGGATGCCGGTCAGCGACTCTACCACCGTGTCATCACTTTCAGTCTACTTACTTTTCTTTAATCGTTAGTTTAATCATGGACCGGTCCATGGTTTAAGCTTGTGTATAGGACTATGCCTGGTGGGTGTTTCATAAAGCTGTTCGTAAAGTTAAGAACGACTTTACGCACGACTGGATCGATCTTAGGTAATAACTCAATTAAATAGGGATATTACATAGCACAAGAAAGGATCACCAGTCATGCCAGTCGTGCGTAAAGTCATGTGTATCTTACGAACAGCTTTATGAAACACAGGCAGTTCGCTGATCACTAAAAGTATATGCTTATACAAAATGCTCAACAAGGGCCTTACATTTATTTTTTTTTAGGACAAGATATAAATTTTCACATTGGAAACAAATTCCAGACCTAAAGTTTAATCTGTCCTATTCTTAGATTTTGTAAATGTGCAATATCTATTGTTTAAGGGCGTCTACACTGAGAGTAAATTAATTTTAAATCAAATTCTGACAGTTTTCAAAAAAATTATAAATGCGTATCCTTATTTGAGTTAATTTATTGTTAGGGCAAATTTCTGATCCAATAAAATCATGTGATTAAAATATAGCCACCCCTTAAAATCATGTATCATTATTTTCCTTTTCAGTCTTGATATTATTCAATTTCGATGTTTGAATCATGGTCAAAGTGAATCGAAAGATACACGCAAAAAATTAATGTGAGAAAAACGCAATCTCGTAAAATCTATATTCAGTTACAATAATTTTTTCTTGAACCTCAAACTTGCTAAAATATATATTTGGGGGATATGCGTTTCAAGCCGAATGGGACGAAAGTTTTACACGTTTTAGGATATTCCTAATTTCGTTCTAGGATATATGTCTAAGCATAATACGTTCTGATATACAACATCTGAATATACGATATTCGAAGTTATAAAAATTCATCTTTCGAAGACTTAATTAAGCGAATACTATGTCCACCGTAATTTTGGGAGGAAACACTGAAACTTAGTAGTTTCAGTAAATTATAGAAAACCTTTACAGGAAGCTGAAGCAAGGGAAGGATAAGGGAAGGAAGGGGGTAGTGGCATACATGGGCCCCGTAACACAAAGCTTAGCAATGATCGTAGAACATTTCTCTACGATTGATTCCATTGACTACAATGTACAATCAATCGTAAAAATAAAGTGTACGATCGATCGCTAAGCTTTGTGTAAAGGGACCCTGGACAATCTCGTCAGGATGGGGGAACATATTCTGACAATTAAAGAAAAAGAAAAGTCACCCTTCTTCCTGAAACAATCCATGACCAATTTACTTTTTTATCAACTGGATGAAGCGAACAAAAACAATGAACTAATCAATGCTGCTGCATAATTTCTGAATTCATTTCATCAGTGCTCATCATTATGAACACGTTGAACATGTTGAAAGAAGCCTGAACATAATAATTATATTCGCATTACGTTCAATGTAATTTCATGGACAGAAATAAAAGGAAATTAAGTACTTTAATTAAACAACTGCATGATGTCCCCCAAATGTAAACTGGTATCTTGAGAGCATTCACAATCATATTTGGTGTATTTTCCCGCATGGGTGTATTTACAGTACATCAGTCTGTGCGTAGGTTGAAGAGGGTGATGCTAATTTCGATTCGATCGTACTCACTTGTCAGGCGTATTTAATGCTGGTTGGATTGAATGGCGCGGTTATGACGTAGGTAGAGACAAGGGCTAAATCTACTCCAAAAGACACACTGGCTCAACATTAGTCTTGATTTTCAAAATACATTCGGGGGAAATACCAAAGACATGTATCATATCTATAGATAATGTTGATTAGCACCATGCAGGATGACGACGATGATGTTGATGATGATTACGATGGCGATTGCCATTAATAATGCCGATGAAACTAGATCTCCATTCTCTTTTTCCAAGCACGACTTGTTGGTAATACTCAAGTAAATGCTAAGTACTATTCGATTCCATACTGCTATTAAACAATAAAACTATTCAATTCCATACCGCTATTAAACAATAAAACTATATATAGTGATTATGATGATAGTGGAGTTGGTGAAGAGGGATGGCGATGAACTTAACGATATATTGTTAAGTTACAGGATAATCGGATATTTCAGTGAGGACGAAAGGGAAGGGTAGGGTTATGGAAGAAGTAGCATGCAGCAGAAGTAGTATAGTAGTAGTAGTCGTCGACGTCATCGTCGCAGTAGTAGTAGAAGTATATAAGTAATAAGTATTGTTATTATTGCTATTATTATTATTAGTAGTAGTAATATAGTAGTAGTAGTAGTAGTAGTAGTAGTAGTAGTAGTAGAAGTATCAGCAGCAGAAGTCTTGGTAGTATACTAGTAGCAGCAGCAGCAGCAGCAGTAGTAGTAGTAGTAGTAGTAATAGTCGTTATAGTCGTATAGTAGTAGTAAAAAGGAAATAAAGTCATAGTATAGTAGCAGAAATGAAAACAGAGAGAAAAAAACTAGAACAAAGATAAGAATGGGGAGAACGAGTTGAAACACAAGGAAGAAGAGGCGGACGAAAAATAAAAATGAAATAAAAAGGAGGAGACGGTAGACGACGGACAGTGACAGAAAAGACGGGAGGAAGCCGGATGACAAGCAGAATGGTAACAAAGATTACAAAGAGGAAGAGAACGAGAAGATGAGGATTGGTATGGGGAGAGAATGTGATAGGAAAGAGGTAAAGATGATGGTGACGAGGGACTGAGATGGCGAAGAGGAGGATAAGAAGGTGAGAATGGGGAGAACGAGTTGAAACACAAGGAACAAGGGCCGCGGAACGGTTTTCAAAGTGGGGGGGGGGGGGGGCTGAGCCAAAAGTGGGGGGCTGACCATGCTAAAAATCACAATCGTATGGTAATTTTTGCGTTTTTGTACACGGTTTTGGAAAAAAGTGGGGGGGGGGGGGGGGCTGAAGCCCCCCCAGCCCCCCCCCCCCGGTTCCGCGGCCCCTGAGGAAGAAGAGGCGGACGAAAAATAAAAATGAGATAAAAAGGAGGAGATGGTAGACGACGGACAGTGACAGAAAAGACGGAAGGAAGCCGGATGACAAGCAGAATGGTAATAAAGATTATAAAGAGGAAGAGAAGATGAGGATTGGTATGGGGAGAGAATGTGATAGGAAAGAGGTAAAGATGATGATGATGGTCACGAGGGACTGAGATGGCGAAGAGGAGGATAAGGAGAAAGTGATGACGCCAAGGACAAGAAAGAAGATGACAAGGAGAAACGGAGGAGGACTTGGTAGAAAATGATGAAGAGGTGTAATAAGATTGGAGAGAAGACAAAACGGAGGAAGCGCAGACGGACGCGAAGGAGGAGGCGAAGAGAAAGAAAAATAAGGAACGCCAAGAACAGAATCACATGGGAAATCTAAATTCGATTATATATAACGAAAGCCTATACCGTGTCAAATGTGAAGGGTCAGTTGATTTGGTTCAACTATAAGAGATCAGATCGAAGGAGGAGGCGAAGAGAAAGGAACATAAGGAACGCCAAGAACAGAATCACATGGGAAATCTGCATTCGATTATTATAACGAAAGCCTATACCGTGTCAAATGTGAAGGGTCAGTTGGTTTGGTTCAACTAAGAGATCAGCAGTATTTTTGTTTTGATAATCTGTTTCGCAAGTTGGGCCCCAAACACACCTGATTCGTTGTTATAAACATTTTCCATTTAAGACGCCCCGAATCTTAACTTCTGTAACATGGAACATAGGCCGGAAAACGAAAACTGCCTTTTGAAGTTATGTACTGTATATCCACTAACCAAAATTATTTTATAAGTCAAACACTTTGGGGTAAATATTTGGATGACCTTCGCAATTCCTGATAATTTGGAAGCTATCCACTGAAAAATGACAAAGACACAAGAAAAATGAGTAATGGAAAAGAGGTTCGATCGGCAAGATTTATTAAGTTCGACGAAAAAAAAAATGATGGTGTTGAAAACTGAAAAACAACAATAAAAAAGTGTATTAGTGTGCAATTTCAGTGACATGCGAGACATACATCTTTGGCCTGAGCGGTAAGACTAATTGAACCGTCATTAATAATGCAGGCGTGGAGTTGATGATGATGAGTGATTCGGAAAAGATAAGATGGGAAAAATGTCAAAACGATGTCAACATCTGATCCAACCAATAAACGTTATTTTAACATCTGATCAAAATAGATACATCCACACACATAAATCTAGTTCATAACCGATTAAAATGAAATTTGGATAGACGGAATCAGGAAAATAAAAGTGCTTTCTACTGAAGATGAATTATGTATGAAATTGTCGAGAGCAACCTGCTCGCGTATGCTGGCGTACGTACGGAAGTACATTCTTTGTATTACGGCGCACACCAATGCGCATGTATTAAGCAAATACAAGGAAGAGGAAAAGCAAGTAAGAGTGCACGAACACGGTGATGCCATACTTTACACCGTGTACTGTCATTACCTGTATCAGTGGTATCATTAGGAGAAAAACAAAGTGATTATTTTGGAGAAAGGGTGCGGAATCATTACCTCCACCCTCCTAGCAGGCCCTCTTTAACACTGGAATCAATTTTGGGATTAAAAGAGTTGAGTATATCAACACCCATCTGGCAGGTTTGTTGATCGGGTCGAGGAGGTAGCGTGCGGGAGGAGAAGCCAGGATGCCGGGGGGAGGCTCTCCGCTGGATGGCGAGATGCACGCATATACACGTAAGTAATCTCTTTCTATCCGTACTCGCTCTGGATTTGATGCATGCATCGCGATGTGATGCCAGCATCATATGAAAAAATAGAGAGAACCATTAGTGAAAATGAGCCAGTGAAAAGTGTGAAAGAATATGTCGCCTATTATAGTCGCTTATATAACTCCACAGTGCATTAATCGATTGAATGGGATTAATGCCTCGAAGAGGCGCATAATATATCGAATCGCTTTCTGAATTATCTTCCAATCTTATTATCATAATTATGAGCCAAAATTTTCAAATAAGCCAACTTTATAGAAATAAAAGGAATGCAACAAGGCATTTTTATGATAACAATGGACATGGATGGCATTATGACTTCTCCCTTATGAAGATAAGCCGTCTAAATATTTTGATGGCTATAACACGGGCAAACTGGGTGAGCTCAGGTGGGGCGGGGGGGGGGGTAGTTTATTCCCGCCATCAAAACGAGGAAGGCATAAATACGACCAAACACATATCACTGAAGGATCTGTGAAAAAAATAGAAGGTAAAATGATACAAGACAATCAACTGTCCATTACAATGGTAATTACCTCATTTAATGTGATCGAAATGAAAATATCTACCACAATCAAAATTATGATTGCGGCATGCACTATTTGTTTATTCAGTGGTTAAATCATGTTTCATCGTTGCTCAAGGTACATGATAGTTATGATTACGCGAAGGCATTAAATCACATTGCACTCGAGAATGCTATTTTAGACCAAGATATATCATAAATTATCATGACTATCAGCGAGATAAACGAAATTCTTGTACAGACTCTAAAGTATATTTCACTTCAATCACTCATGAAACTGTCTTAATAAGCTATTTAATTACCAATCAATCATTACCAAGATACGCTTAACCGTTCTGCCCCCGTTCCATCAACGCACACCCCTCTTTCACAGAGATCACATTAGATTCCAATTCAACTTTACAATTATATCAAGAAAACAAGTCAAGCTTGCTCATCATGACGAGATAATCATCTAACCAACCAGATCTATGAGCGGAATCCATTCAGTCGCACATTGCTACTCCTAATTAAAGTGAAAACAACGTCAAAATGACCCCCATACATATATTTTCATAACGTATACGTCACTTCTATTGCCATTTTAATCTATTGAATCCATACACAAATTATGTTGCAATTAATTTCCTTTTAAATTGCTTTATTGCATTCGGCTCATTTACTCGTGAAATTGTAGGGTTTAAAAAAAAATCAGGTTTCAGTGTTATGACGTAGATATGGGCCTCGGGCAATTCCTTCCGAGGCCCTCAATGCATTGTAACTTTTTCATCTAATGGTAACTTCCGGGGGGGGGGGCAAAGCCGACCCATGAACCCCTTTGAGAGGCACAATTAAAATTTGTAATGTAAAAATACCGTTAATACAGAAATGTGCCCCCTTTTGAAAGTGAAGCCTTTTTTCCTTTCTTTTCTTTTTTGCTTGTCAAATTTTTTCCTGGACGAAATGTCATTATTTTTGGTTGAAAACCTTTTTTTTTGAGGGGGGGGGGGCCTGTCAAATTATTCCACGGGCGCCCCTGCTTCCCTGAAATCCTTTATTCTGGTTGGCTGAAGGCATGGTTACCATAGCCAGTTACCATTAAATGGCAAAGTTACTACAATAGTAACGACCCCAGATTCATTCGTTAATAAGTGGAGCTGCAGGTTTGGCTTGCCCTATTTTGTGAATATTCATGCACACTTTGAAACTCGCAGATCACTGTGACTTCCATTTTATGAAAACACAGATTTGAGAAAGAAACTCGAAAACAAGATAAAAGGAGGGCATAGACAGACAGACAGATAGATAGATAGATGGATAGATAGATGCATGGATGGATATATAGAGATAAATAAATAGATAAATGAAAGATAGATAGGTGGATGGATAGATAGATAGATGGATGGATAGGAAGGGGGTAATGAACGAGAGAGATAGAGAGGGGTGGGGGATTTAGAAACACAAGATATCTATAAAAGCTATAACAAATTCTTTACGAATTTTAGATATAGGTGTTTATAATATGTGATCAGTATTTTCAAGTTCATGACATGACTAAACAGCACTATAATAACAACAAAGCTCCAAAACATGAACAAAGTTGATGCGAGATGATCATTTCGATGGGGGGGGGGTGACAAAATAGTTCGCCCACAGTGCCCTAGCTTTCTTAAGAGGGGTGCTGATGAAGGCGACTTGCGTGAGAAACAAATTATTTAATAGCCGAAAAAGAAAGATCTTTACTTCAAAATGAAGGCAGTTTGGGTCAGGAAAATTTTGACAAGCAAAAAAAAGTTTTACGATTGAACTTGAAGATAAAAAGATGAAGGTTACTTTGGTTAAATGTTATATTTTTAGCATACCAACCTGATTTCCAGGGGTGTTACCTATGATCTATAGCATACACAGTACCACCGCTTCCCAGGGCCTTGCCACCGCCCCCGTTTTGTTTCCTTCTATAAGTTATTTAGTCTATAATTGCAATTGTTTATTTAATTTATATACTTTATTTTGAAGTGAATTGTCCGATTTATAAAAATCGTAAGAGGAAATGCATACTATAATTCTACTCTAAAATTGTTTTATTTTCAATGCTTCCTACACTTAATTAATCAATTCCTATTTTATCATTTTATATTATACTTTCGCTCGATTTTTTCGTTCACTGCGCCTCGACCACTTTATGCAGAGTGGATTTGGCGCGTTACAAATCCCATCTATTATTATTGTTATCATTATCATACTGAATTTTCATGGATTATTATTGTTACAACATAATTCAAGAAATCGAAATGTGCCACTTATTTAATTGTGAATAGTGGTAACACTCATTTTTTAAACAATAATTTAAAATATCTATAATGCTTATGCATCAATAATTAATCAGAAGAAATAGTCTGAAAGCATTGAAATTGTATGTGTCACGTCAGGGCAAGCCTATATGCATCTTAACAAACCTTATTCTTCGTGTACTACACGTAAGCATATGGTACTTCGCGTCGATTCAGTGCAGCATTAATTATCAAGTCAACAACAATTTAATAAGATGGTTATTATACCATCGGGAATACCCTCAGAAATGCTATCAGGTTGCGTATAGATCAGCGCCGTAGCGTAATGCATCGCTTCATACTCAGTCATTAACCCATCTTTATGGACCCTAATTATGGTCAATTCACAGTATTCATCTAGAATATATTTTTATTGTTACCGACAACCTGACGTTGCTATTCTTGTCTCTTGAACGATAATCAGAATCATATTGGTAATATGATACGCCGGTAACCACTGAACGGCGTATATATATGTTCTGCGATGACGCGATTGATTCAGATGGCACTTTATTTTTGTGGCAATTATTATATTTATTTTGTTATCGTAGAGCGTTCAGTAATTTCACGAATCGTGTTAACAGAGCAGTAATGTACTCATTATTAAAGGTGTTCCAACATGATTAGGCACTTGCATACATTTTATTAATAAAAAAATTGTCACTTTGTTTAATGTTATTCTTTGTTATCTTTTTTTTAAACTGTTAATGATGCCTATGCTTTTCTCATGATCTGCGTATCGAGAGCGCAGATCTTAATCAAATTTCCATGACGAAGGGTCAGTTTAGCGTTTCTATTAAGGGAAGGAATTCATTATTTTCTGCATATCAATCAAAATAAATACCCCTTTTCAGACAATAGAACTGCAACTATATATTTTTTTATTTATCTGGTGAATCCCTTGGCTTTTAAATTTTTTTTTTTCAATATGAAAAATGGGCATGCATGGGGGTCGTTTCTTTGTCACGTTGTCACGTTTATGACAACGGAGGTGCCGTGGCCGAGTGGTCTGAGGCGCCTGACTATACATGAAAAGTCCGGGGTTCGATCCACGGCCGCGGAACCTATGCACGTGAGCAAGGAATTTAATCGACAATGCTCTTTTATCCTGCATTTAATTAAATGAAAATGCTATACGCATTCTTGTTAACTAGGTGTGCACTTGTTTGAAAAAAAATGAACACAGCTTTCATGGTTTCGTTCAATGTTGACATCTCGTCCTTCAAACTTACTGTACAGAGGGAAGGTAATAATTAAACCTTTCTATTATGTATTCTTCAATCATGTCCAAAAGCGTTCTAAACGTAGAGCCCAACCGAACCGCTCATAATTTCCGGATCTTTATCTCTTCTTTTCATCCATACTATCAATTCCTTCATTAGCAGCACACACAAGATGAAAAACAAAGACTTTTATAAAGAATAATGCCTCCATTTTGTCCACTGTATCGATCGGTAGGTCTAGAGGAGTTAGCAACCATTGACCCAGATACTCAAATCTTCTTCTCTCTTAATTGGCTCTTAGGAGCGAAAGCGGAATCCTGTACCTGATTTGAATGTAAGATAGGACTGCTAGAGGCCGTGATTAGGTTTGGTTCAGGGGTGGATCCAGGATTTTCCCAGGGGGGGGGGAATTTTGCCCGGAAAAATCTGCCAAGCAAGCAAAATAAAAAGCTAAAACAAATTAAAACAACCCCAAACCAAGACCTCTCTCGCGAATGTAGGTGATTTATGTCACTGAATATCTTACGAGCAAAAAATTTGCTCCCAAGGGAGGGGGGGTGTGCCCCCTGGATCCGCCAATGGTGTGGTTGCACGACAGAATGGATGCCGCCCCGGGATGCCGCGATAAGTCAAGAAGGTGGAGTTCACACCTGATTAAAAAAAAAGTATACAGACCACAATCTTTCCATCTCTTAATGCTCATAAACACATTACAGATACAGTCGATGTCCCCAGTCTCAAGGATTTGCCCAAATAATTTGTATTTGTTTTTAAAATGTTGCTAAAATTCCAAATCTATATCGACCGTAGTCATAATTATTTTGGATTTCCAAAAAAAATCAAATCCTTCTATTCATACGGACTTACTCTTTGACCACTCCATCCCCTCTCCTTATCTCAATTTCTCGTTTTTTTCTCATCCCCTCTCTAATCTTCTTTCTTTCTTTCTTTTTTTTGTCTTCGCATATATATCCTCTTATAATGTAATTAGCGAGCTTGAGTGCATACAAAATCAACCAATTCAATTCCATAATGTGCTTTTACGGCTGCATGGATTGGGCAGTATATTATCATTAAGCATGTAGGCGTGATAGGAATTTTATGAGAAAATAAGAGACAATCAACTTCAAGGTCCATTGATAATCACTGTTGATTGGCAGCGACTGGGGCATTTCCATGTATAATTGAAATCAACTTGATTGCTGCTCATGGAATGCTTCATACGATATACCATGCCATCTCTGGTAGATGTGAAACAATTATTATTCATTGAAAGCTGCTTTTGAAGTTGTGTGATGATTCATGATGATGCCCTCCAAAACAACTTTTTCATCGTTATATTTCTTTGAAAGAATCTTTATGTATCATTGAAGGAAATTTAATGAAACTACACAGCAAAAACTATGGTGTTAACCAGTGTACACAGAGGACCACACCAGTTATTTTACACCGGAGTTAAATTGGCGGTGTTAGTTTTACACCTGTAGGTGTTATTACAACACCCTTGGTTGTTATATTTATACTCTTTGGTGTTATGTTCAATCTTTAGGGTGTAATTTTAACACCTCAGGGTGTGGTCCTCTATTAACACCAAATGGTGTCAGTTTAACACCACAGTTTTTACAGTGTACTTGATATCTTTAATACAATGTACTCCATAGCAATGTACTGAATACTTATTTTATTCGGTATTTCATCAAAAAGCAATTTACATGAGAATATAATAAATAGAGAGACAGCAGTGTTGTAGTGCCTTGATGCTCGGCCTTGGCCTTAAGGCGCCTTAAGGCCTATTTTTTCAAAGCCTTGGCCTTGAACATTCAGGCCTTGGCCTTGAGAGGGCCTTGGCCTTGGCCTTGAGGATTTTGAGCCTTGAAATTTCAAGGCATTTTCAAGGCATTTTCAAGGCTTTTTCAAGGCATTTTGTATTTTGTACTTTCATTTGTTTTATACAAGTAATTATAAATGTTTCAATTGTTCTGTACATGTACATCTAATGACACTAAATACTACCAGTCAGCAGCAGCAGAAGCAGTATGTGTACTTAGCAGTGCCATCAATTGCAATTATCATCACATAATTATGTAACAAAGAGAAGTGATGAAAATTGATATTATTTATTGGTAATATGACGTAATCATGACTAATAAGGATAATGACAATATCAATAATAATGATAATAATTACGATTAGGATTATAGTCAGTGGCGTAACTACAGGGGGGCATGGGGGCACGTGCCCCCCCCCCCATCGGCTGACTAAAAAAAAGGAGGAAAAGAGGGAGAAAGGAAGAGAAACGTAGTGGGAAAGAAGACAATGTTCATTATAATGTTATAATTATGTTATGTTACATTACATAAGAAACATTTTTTTCATATAAATGAAACATAATTTGCTCAGGGCATATGTCTTCATTGTTCCTGGTGCTCCCATTGTCTGTTTACCGAGATATATAATCCTGTTATACTAAAACGTCCCGTTTTCAAGTCAATATACACCAAACTACCAAATATATTTCCTCGCACTTCGAGTTATTCTTTTACATGTACAAAAGTATGCTTCTTTTTCATGAATACTTTAAGTGATTGTCCCATTTTAAGGTCTTAATATAAAACATTTCCTGTCCGTGCTTACGTTCGCAGTAGTGGATTGGTGAAAGATGTCTGCTCTCCATCAATTCCTAGAATGAGTCCTTAAAATGTTCCTTTTTCTGTTTTCTGATCTGAATATCAAAAATTTTCAGCTCGCGCTTCGCGCTCGCATCATTTGATTAGTGAACGACGTAAGTCCTTCTTGAATTCCTACAAACAAGCCTTAAAATGCCCCTCTTCAGGTCTGAATTTCCTAAATTTTCAGCTCGCGCTTCACGCTCGCAAGATTTGATTAGTGAGATGGGTATGTTAATTGTTAATCATGATTACAAGTGCTTTATGTGCATGTTTAGATGTAATTCTAACAAAATCAGCAAGCGCTTATTGGCACTCCCATTAGATGACTATGGTGAGATGTGTATAATCTTAATAGATAAAAGATTCCTAAAATATAGTCCTTAAAATCTTCCTGTTTGGGGTCAATATTTACAAAAATTTCAGTTCGCGCTTCGCGCTCGCATTATTTAACGAGACAGGTACGTATCATGATTACAAAAGATTGATTGTAATGTCCCTTTTTAGGTTTGAATATCAAAAATTTTAAGCTTGCGCTTCGCGCTCGCATTATTTGACTAGTGAGATACATGTCCGTTTATTGGCACTGTCCTTATAAAAATATCTCTATTAGTTCAGTATACCTGGCAACTGGGAGCGCTTTGCGCGCTCACTAGGCAATTCCAAGTTTTTGCTGGTGCCCCCAATGCCGTGACCCACGGTACACCACTGATTATAGTGATTTTATGACAGGAATAACTCTGACAGATCTGACTGCAATTTTGACAACAATTTTCATACTCTAAAAATAGCTTACTCTGAAGAATGATAACAAGGTTGATTTCTATTCCATTAGGTTTTCCTTCTATTATTTTCTTTGACCAACAAGAATGTTTTAAGTCTTAATGATATTCTGAAAAGATTCGGTAAACTTGAACACAAACTTCAATTTCGTCACTTCCAAATGGGCTATGGCATCAATGGCATGATGAGCCAAGCATGGCATACAGAGCAAAATTTTAGGTTTCAAAATCAACAAATTTTGGATTGTGCTTGCATATATTATTGTTAAGTAAGGTTCGCATTCAATTTACACAAAAAAATGCTTAGAATGTCTAGTTTTTAGATCGGAATATTACAATTTTTTGAGCTCGCGCTTTGCGCTCGCATTTTTTTTATTTGTGAGTTATGTATCCAATTTATGAGTCACTAAATGCAGTCCAGAACAGCTTCCTTTTCTGGTCACTAAAAATTTCTGCTTGTGTTTTGTGCTCGCGTTAATTTGTTTAGTAAGATGCACACCTTTTT
This sequence comes from Lytechinus variegatus, assembly GCF_018143015.1. Classification (NCBI taxonomy): domain Eukaryota; kingdom Metazoa; phylum Echinodermata; class Echinoidea; order Temnopleuroida; family Toxopneustidae; genus Lytechinus; species Lytechinus variegatus. The sequence continues at coordinate 26,365,139 of NC_054744.1, read as the reverse complement.
CATGATTACAAAAACAGCTCAAAATATTTAAATTTCATTTCTTATTACAACATCTCGCAAGGATGCCCTTTTAACAGTGATTGGCACCATTAAATTGACCCAAAATCGAGTTTTACAACTTCAAAATTGATTTTTTTTTTCAAAACCACTTGCTCGCTATGCTTTCTATAGCGGGAAATTAAAGCCTAAATCAAAATATCTGTCTTATCAATTAGAAATCACTTAAAAAAGCTTTGCTGAACTGCACCAAAATTCTCATTTTGACTTATACTGTAAGTGCATTTTTGGCTTTGACCTCCCCCCAAAAAAATACATTCTGCCTCCCCTGTCCCAGGTAGAGGAGAAAGACATGTTGAGAATGGGCATGCCATGATCAGATCACCTTGGTAATAATAATTATTGCAAAACATGAATCGCCTAGAACAATAATGAATTGTACAAATGTAACTATATGTTTATTTTGATTTCATGTCTAAATCTACATGATCTATCATAAAATTATTTTCGTTTTAAATGTACAAGGGTAAAAAATTTTGCTCACTCACACCTTTTATACATTTGGTCCTGTGTGTCATGTATGCCGCCTAAGCATTGTTGTCTAATTTTTTCCATATATTGTACAATTGAAATGCCTTGGCCTTGAGGTTTTCAGGCCTTGGCCTTGGCCTTGGGTTTCCATGCCTTGGCCTCAGCCTTGGTTATTGAAGCCTTGGCCTTGGGTATTAAAGCCTTGGCCTTGGCCTTAGCCTTGGAGGTTTGAGCCTTGACTACAACACTGAGAGAGTGTTTAGGGAAGTTATTGATTACTGCATCATCAGACCTGATGCCGTATATCACTAAAGTCTTATCGGATTGCTCACTGTTTCTTCATTTTTATTTTTACAAATTCTAAAATTCAAACTCATATTAGAAAGCTGGCCTACAAATATGGTTTTCATGGAAAACCACATATGGAAATAATTCAAAATTCTATTGATTTCAATTAAATAAATTTGCGTTAAATGTGATAGTGGGCCTCTTTTAGATCCAGCGACTAATTTTGAATGCAATTCTCATCTCGGCTGAAACCCGTCTATCATACTGTTTTTCCCCATCCAATATTGTATTGCCAAATTATTCATTTCATATCCATGTCCATTTCACCGAAGCATTCACCATCAATTTGAGAAAATGATATTGCATGAGGCATAACAATCGGAGAACACTGGCGACATGAATGCTTGAAAACTCATTCCTTTACAAAATGGCACTGGGAATGGACGTTAGATTGAAGTTGAGATCCCCCATGCAGTACCCGCCTGACATTTTCGACTCTTTAAGGGTATGACGTATTTGAAAGCGAAATGTCATATCTACGAGTTATATTCTTTGAATGCAACGAAGACGGTTGGAGGTTTCCGGTGCGGTAAATAGAGGATGGGTATAATGCAAAAACAAAAGGAGGGAGACAAAACGAAGGGAGAGAGTAAGAAGGAATGGAGAACACGGGGATATGGAAGGAGAAAGGGAGGGAGAAAAGGAATGTATATGACCAGAGACGGTATTATTGCAGTCAACAAACCCTTCTCCAATCTCCTGGAGACATTATAAGGAGTGAGATGTTTTGCTGGTTAAGGCGGCTTGCCTAGTATTTGATTTGGGGATCGATGTTCAGCGTAGATATATTGGGTGACGTCTGATGGGTAGGCTTGCTATTTTTTCTCCTCTTTGATAAACTTATCCAGCCCCTTTGAACAAGCATATTTTGACACAACTTACTGTTCACAGGCAATGGGTGTGTCTTAGTTTTCATTAAGATATCAATTATAAACATGATTTAGTAATGGATTACTTTTCTGAAAGTTATATTTCACCTTCTGCACACTTCTTCTCCATTCAACTGATATCCAACGTAGAGAATGGATTTGTGACTCAGGTTGTACGTTCCATCTCTAACAGGGTGTTCTTTCATCCAACAATATGTGATGAGAAAGGAGGATTGTATTGTATTGTATTTATTTTCCATTTACAACAATACTTGCAAAATACAGACAAAATACATCAGATATAATTACACGATTAAAATACAAATGAATACATAATTTGTGAATGGCGGGATTTCGCACTCAGAGAGGTAATTATTACCAATAGGGGTCCAGAACGTATAAAGATGATAGATCAACTGTATCATAAACATCTTCAGCAAGCAGAAAAGAACGATATTAAACAAAATATAAAGTAATGAAAACTAGACAATAGACATAAAACAAAATTCAAAGTTATGAATTCAAGCTACATAATAACCTCCCCCATCCCGGCAAAACAACGCGTTGCTCAGAGATAAATGTAATAAATCGTAGAGCTCAAAGAAGTAATAAATGTTGCATTTTTGGATACATTTCATATCTTAAAGTAAGTCATTACATAGTCATGAGTTTCATTGAACTGCATTCCTCGGCTGCATGTTCTTCATGCATGTTCTTGCGAATACGTTGTTTCTTGTAACGGTACCCCTGGTGCCCTTTTAGCCTCAGCATAATCTCTTATGCCTTCTCCACACAATCACGGGATTCGATTTGAAATGAAAATTGAATGTATTCATTTCGTTTTTCACTAACAAGTTTCAATTAAAATCTCCCCTCATTTATTATTCATGGAATAAGACACAACAAAAACGTTTTCTGAAACGATACAAATCTTCTGCCCGACAAAAGGATAATCACGATAGCACATATTTTAAAATTGTAAACGATTTTAATTGTCTTCTTTGACGATTTGAAATACCATGTAACACTTCTTACTTCTTCATCGAAAGGAAATAATATATTAATCTAATTTAAGTTTTGTATTACCCTAGTTGTACCCCATCATATGGTTCTGCTCATGACGCCACTGCTCTCCAACGTCTCCACGACGATGGCATTCCCTTTCCCTGATAGCATTATCTCTACTTTCGTTACCCACTTAGCTCGTTTTGTTATCATCAATATTTACTATCCCTCTTTCATCCCCTTACAATCATTTCCCATTTCTTTACGTCACTACCTTATTTATGAAACCGAGAAATCATTTTTCTCTTTCTCCCTTACACACACTCACACCTGAGTCGCACGCACACGAACACACCATCACTCCATGTCCTTTATGGTCATACACACTGGCTTTTCCGTGTCACACACACAGACACAAGCACCATACATACGTTGGCACTTCCTCATATCTCTCACTCTCTCTTATTCAAACACAAACACACCCTTTCTCTATGATGCTTTTTTCTTTACACACACACCCACCCCACTCTCAATACACACGTACACCATACTCACAAATCTCTGCATTATTTTCCGCTCTCTCTCTATTTTCACCCTAATGACAAATTTCTCCTTTCTCTCCCCCAGACCCCTCTTCTCTCTTTCCTTCCTCCTCTCCCTTGCTCATCTCTCTCTCTCGGTCATTTTAAAATGAGTGCCAGTAGGCAGACGTGTCCGGAGTAATGTTGATACGGCATGCTTCGACTTTGATACGGCATCTGCCGCTTGTTTTTACCGCGGGTTTTTGCTTATGGTACTTATGAAAATCACAGCTAGCTCACAGCCTCACATTAATGCAAAACGAAACATTTAATGCATTTAAAAGCAAAAAAGGTCACATTTTATTACATTTCAATGGAGGTTACAATGACTTAGACCTCGATATGAGGATAAATGAGCCTAAAATAACTCTGGATAGCCATAATATAGTCATTCCAAGTGGGCGTCGGAACGATCATTTAATTGCAATGAATTAAGCGTGAGACCATTGTAACATCTAGTTCGTTTGAAGCCTGATAACTAAACACGGACATAATTCTTTCATTCCACACTGTATGACATTTACATTAAGTCAATAATAACGTTATATCGCTTGATATTGTAATGCATCTCTGCTATTTTGTCTGAAATTAAACAACTTTTATCTCGAATCATTAAAAAAAGAAATTTAAAACGAGATAGTCTATGGTTACGCATTGATTTCAGAGCGTAATGGCAACGATAAATATTTTATTTCATGAGTTGTATTTTTTTCCATCAGTTTCATTACCATGTTCATAAAATGTGAAGATCAAATAATATGAGCTGCTAATAACCTCTTCGGCAATGAAGTGGAAACACATCACGTTCTTTATATATTGGTCAATGGTTACAACAAAATTAATACGATTATACCGATGCATGATGGGGGTCAATCCCAGGAAGGTGATAATGTTACCATGGTTACAGCAACATAAAATTCAATGCCCATTTAGGTGAAATAATAACATTCGTGATAGTACATGATGTTCTTATTCTTAGTGACATTAAAACCATGTCTTTTGATAAATACAGTCTGAGATCTAAATGGTGCGTGACACACAAGCTTCAAGATATTGAATCATTAATCATTTCTATCGAACGAAATGGCTCCGATGGCGCCCGATCATGAATATCTTTGGAATCGGACTCATCATCGCTTAAACATTCATTACGCTGTATTCTAGACTTAGGGTGTGATTCTGGCTTTCTTCTGAGACAACATCAACTAAAGCACATGGGACCGTTGAAAATTTTCTATGTTGATGACGCCATAAGCTTTTAATAGATGGGGAAGAGACAATTACATTGCATCATTTATATTGTTACTTGTACATGCTTATGAATTTAATTCTCAAGTGTTGTTGTTGTTGATTTTTACAGTAAAATTGATTTAGCTTCTTGCTTAGTCACTTTGTTAAGATTTTTGTCGTAGGCCTATTCCGAATGAACGAATCAATGCAGTATAAAATCTTCCTCGAGGTAAAACTTTGTGGTCAGGTGTGGTTCTCAACGGTGGCAATTATAAACATGGCCCTGGGAAACGGGCCAGAAATTACCTTCATTTTGTAGAGAAACCTTTTTTTTTGCTTGTCAAATTTCACACCCCCCCCGTAAAAAAATTGTCTCCAGGGCCCTGATTATAAAGTGGCCATGAAAACCGCCTTTCGATCTTGTTTGTTCGTTGCTGATATACAATCTTCCTTCTGAGAACACATATCAAATGAAAAGCATATACCTACGTTATTTGGATTTAGACAATGGGTGGTTCCTAATTATGTATGTATTTGTTCGTGGGCCGGGAGGGGGATGGCGGGGAGGAGGGGGGGGGGGGGAGGTTAGGTCATGCTCTCGATAGCCACACCAATGACTACAATGTGATGTGATACAGTGAGTGACAGAATGGTCGGGGCTTATCAGTAAGACATGTGTGGTGAAAATGGATGCCACTGTGAGGTAAAGATAAAATTGAATTGGCCGACTCTCCCGGGGACACCTGCAATTTTCAATCTGGTAATTGGTTACTGTGTGCCCAAATCCCGAAGAGAATGACGATGGATGGAGAGAGAGCTTTGGCATCCATGGATTCCTCTCAGTTCATAGGAAGACGAGGTCAGGGGGATGATAAACAGAGAGAGGGAAAAAAGAGGGAGAGGGAGGGGGGGGGGGTAAAAAGGGGGGGAGGAGGGATGAAGGGGAACAAAAATAATGATAGAAATTGATAAGGGGGAGAATGGGATCGAAAGATGAGGGGAGGATGAATAAGGGACAGATTACAAGTGAGGGTGTGTGTGTGTGTTTGTGTGAGAGAAAGAGAGGGGGGGGGGGGGCGAGGGTAAAAATCATATTAAAGTGGAATAGACAAATACATCTTCATTATGTATGACAAAAATGAGGCGCCAGTATCAACACTGATCTCACCGTCTCCTACTATCCATCAATCATGCACGATTCCAATTCTGATCTCGCTCGATAATCACGACAATAGCAATTTGGATAAGTTTACTCCTAAATTATCTTAAATATGCCGTTCTCTTGTATATTGTATTCATTATCGACTGAGTGTGTTTCATGAAACATATCATGAAACATATAAACACACGACTCTTTGTATGTACAATACAAACAAATTAAGATTTGGAAAACGGCTAATAGAAACCGGTAATCAGTCGTTATATTTCGAACCAAATTCAATAAAAATCAAATTATCATGATTATTTTTTTCATTTTCGAAGCGTTCAATTTCTCCCCGCGTGCGCTGAATAATGTATGGATAGCGTTCGGGTGTAAAGAATTACGATTGAAAGCAGGTTAGCAATTTTAATTAGTATATTTTGGTTGCATTCACTTTGTAGTCGTCTATTCTACCAATTTTATTTGCCAGTGCCCATTTTATCATTGTCTTTTTTCGCTAGGCAAATGCATTTTATTATTTTTAGGGCTCATGTTTCATACCAGATCTTTCCAAAGCTTATTCATGTACATGTTTATTAGGTGCAATCATTAAGCTTTAATTTAGTGGTAACAAACTAGACAAAATTCCACATTTGAATAAATTTTGCACCCGTGGGCGCAAGAGTCATACTCTTTGATGAAGGTATAATCTTTCAGAAAATGGAGAAAAACACAATAGCTGCATATATCAGTATCCACCCCTTTCACGATTGATCTTAAAAAGTGCTGCTGTTGCATTTTGGGTTAGAACATGTACTGCTTGCACTTAGAGGGAATAGTTTGAAGGAGCTAGGGAAGATGCAGTTGTCATTACATGGTGTGTGGGTGTGTGTTCGTCTGGGTGTGTGCGGGGGTGGGGGTTAACTTCGAGGGGGTTAACTTCGAGCATCTCTCCTCTTCATGTTGCCTCCACATCCTGAAATACAAGTGCATGCATTGCCGATCTGATGTTCAGTAATTCCCTCTTTTCTCAAAAACTCGCCTCCACTTAATAAATGGGCACTTAGGTTTGAGATTGTCTACATCAAGACATGCAAGAATCGTGGTCGACATACCAGCTATTACAACGCCATACCCATCCATCAATGTACGACACAAATGAAGAAAAAATGCAGCAAAGTGTGAGATAAATATCTTTCATTCCACGTCGGTTGTTGTGGGTTGTTTTGTTTGAAACGCCAATTGCAGTTGTCATGGGATGGAGAGGGTTCTGTAGATTGAGGGTATAGGAGAAACAGGAAACCGGGGTACACTTTGAAAGGTTGAATAATTTAGGATGGGCACTGCATTTCCGCCATGTCATCGTATCCGGGTCAGTACGGTGGAATATGTACATGTATGCAGATCGACAGCATGGAGCGCTCTCCTTGGGGATATTACTATCATTAATTTTAAACGGAGCTTTATGATATTTGCATATAGATGAAAACAAGGATGTAAATCCTGTTGTTGAAAAAAAAATCACGAAGGTTCTCATTATTCAACAAAGCCAAGTTATAACCAATACCTTATTTTGGATAGCTTTGAAATCCTAGAACTACATCTATCCCCATTTCAGTTATGGAACAGATTGCCAAATATACCTGATGCATTTTTTAAAGAAACTCATCAACACTTTCTCAGATCATCTTGGAAATATAATTGTTTCACAAAATCAAGAATATGCCTAACCCCCGTATAACCCTCATGAGTATGCCAATGCAGCGACCCCAAGTACAAGAAGAAATCTATATTGAAATAATCGACCTTCTCCATTCAATCCTACGTGGTGATGGGGCCCACCGGTCACAATATGTCAGAATCACCAAGGGTGGATCTAAGATTGCATGAGGCGTATGGTGGGGGGGGGGGGTGGCATAGAGTTGATGAATTTTTGTTATACATAATTTTTGACAAGCAAAAGACGGTGTCTCAGTTTTAAAGGGAACCTAATCTTGTCCTTTCTCGGGGGAGGGGTGCACAAAAGAATGGCATTTTTAATAATTTATAGGGTATTAATAGGTCTCAACTTTCGAAAATACATTTAGTGACCGATCCCAAGCATCACGTATAACCGTTCGCTATTACGAGACAAAACTAAAACAAAACAAAAGATAACATAAGCCAGTGTGGATACGCTTATAAAGTCTATCTATATAGATACTTCAATTTGTCAACACAACCTTTCAAAGAGCCCCCTTTTCTATGATAAATGCGATGAAATCCCCGCTCAAATTGCCCGAGTGTATAACAAATCCTTTTGTTTACTCCATCCGCGAGCCGTGAAGACTCGGGGTGCCTGCTCTGACGTCGTATCCTCTTTTTTAAATGATAAAGTGGCATTCTGGGTAAATTAGGACATATGGAACTCCGCAAAGACAATCTTGGGCATGCGCAATATGGTTTTATCTTTCCAGCTGAGGCCCTCGAAGCAAAAGTACAACGTCATTACGTTCATGAGAAAGAATGAACTGAAACCTGTTCAAAGATGAATGTATGTCAAGGAGGGGTTACTATGTCAGACTTTGCCTCAGATAAATATGAAACTAATATCTAATAGGGTATAGGCAGTTGGGACTCAGAGGTGTGATTCATGAATATTCAACCAAGAAAAGGGTTATACCATTATGACTTCGATAAGCATAATGTTGCACATCCTTTAAATCTATTTACTTAATATTTTGATAAGGGGGCATATACGAGTAATCCTTACAAAAAATCATATTGGATTGCAATTCAAATCTGGTTCAATTTCGTAACGTCAAAGATGAATAAATGATACTAATTTCTCATAATAATTATATTACCATAAAAAAATTAGGGAAATATTAAAACGAGTGGCATACTTTGAAAGTGAAGTGTTCAACAACTCGAAATGACAACTAGACACATTACAAACTTTGAAACTTGGATAATATGTAACAACATGAACCAGTCGTGATAAGAATTTTTTCCAAAGCCGTGTACAAAAACGTATAAATGACTATAAATTATGATTTTGATTTTCTTTTGCATTTGAAACTTGGATAGTAACAACATGAACCAGTCGTGATTAGAATAATTGTATAAGTATACAGGAAAACTCGATTATTGCTTGCGATTTGGGAGAACTCACCTTCATGTATTTTAGGACAGGGGCCGCGGAAGAGGGGGGGGGGGGGCTTCAGCCCCTCACTTTTTTCCAAAACCGTGTATACAAAAACGCATAAATGACCATATTTATGATTGTGACTTATTTTGCATGGTCTGCCATCAACCCCCCCCCCCCTCTTTGAAAACCGTTCCGCGGCCCATGTAGTTTTCTTCAGGCATCCCATCTATTACCAACAATTCTGTATGAAGAAGTATCGAATTTAATACCGATTATTCCACCTACACCTGTCTACTCTCCCACTTCTACTTCATAACAAGATAAAACCATGCAAGTGAAAGGGAAAAACCTTGTATTTTGTATGAGTGCCCGGGAAAATGGCTTATTGGATTATCTAGCTCCTGAACTCCATTTCCATAATTACATGGAGTTGAAGAAAAGAATGGTGAAAACAAACTTGCAATGTTTTTATTGTCACGCCCAACACATTCGCAAACATGCAGCAAAACCTGAACAATATTTTCGCTCCGTTAAAACCCACCTTAAACCAAATTTACACTGTCTTCACCTTATTGTTCAATTTAGGGGAAAATTGATAAAACTCACTCAAAATTATTGTCATTATCAGTCTTTGAATACAATTTTACCATATTCGCTTTTAAGATACCAATAATTTTTTAAAGAGGCATTTGGTTTTGCAGTTTGGCCATAATTGCAATGAGAAGCTTAAATCTACATGTATAATACATAATGTGAAATATTAATCATCAGAAAGTCTGTATTCGTAAATAGAAGAATAAAGGTGATAGAAAGCTGCTTGCATATAGACGAGTTGTCGACTAACGAAGAAAGATTTTCGACAGGTGATCTAAACTTGATGAATAGGTGTATTCATAGAATAAATAGATCATGGTCATTGCTGATGTAGAATGACAAATTTAAAGAGTCGCAGAGAGTAAAATGTATTATCTTTTTCCCTTAAGAAAATAGTTTTAGACCTTACTCGGATAATACATATTAAAGTGTTATTATTTGAATATTGCACTGAATTTTCAAATATAATATTTTTAACATGAAAATCAAGATAAGCAAACAAAATATTCATAATTATGCAAAGTTCACCATTAACCTTTTTCCAATACACCTACAAGAAAGGCAGATAGGCGCCCCAAAAATAAGAGATTAATTATTCACACCCATTTCATAAAGGATAATGATAAATGCCTATATTATGGAACTATGCCATTGTAAGACTTGGCCTAAACAGCCAGTAGAAATCAAGTTTTCTTTGGTAATTGTCTCAGGCTTTATACGACAAAGTTTGCGGGATTTTGTAAAACATGCATCGAATGTAAACAAAACCCCCAACTAAATTTGCGTTAAAATTTGTTATTCCATTTCATTTAATATTCCTTCGAATCCGAAATGCCATTAAATCATCCATGCACTTAACGTCATCGAATGGTGTTTGTTGCGATAGATATGTGAAGGTACATAGCACCTCGGCCAATGTAATAGAGACATTAAAATCCACTTTATCTGAACGAATGTAATCAGGATCACCTTTATGCATTCAGCTCTCGCCTCTCCTCCTGCACGACCAGCGCGTGCTCTGATGTGTAATGAATTTCAAAGATCAAAATATTCCCGAGTTCATTGAAGCACGAATTGGATTGATATTTCGGTTGGTGGGAAAGGCGGCGCCACAAGGAGGAAGGTGGTGGCAGGGGGCAACTGCCCGTGATTTTTCAAGTCATCAAAAAAAAAATCCTTCAAAACGTGAGGGAGGAAACGAGACGAACGGATAAATACGAGAGAAAAGAGAGTGTGGTTGGTCTTGTATCTTCAAATACTCCTATTTTTTCGTTGAGAAAACTAAAGAAAAGAACTTAAACCGATTGAATTATCCTGATGCCTGATGTTGTCTATAAGAGACCGCTTATGGCGCTCGCTTCCTCGATCAAAGATTGTCCACAAGGAATATCCATCGAGAACTCTTTACACTTCACTTCTCTGCTCAATAATTCGCCTTCTAACCTAGGGTGCATATCATTTATATTTTTCAATGAATTCTTTCCATTAAACATAGAAATCCCTTTATTTTTGTTTAATGTCAGTTTTCTATCTAGAGACGCATACATTTTGTGTTAAAGTCGAAGACACATTACATACAATGATACATAGTTCAATTATTCTTTAAACATAATATTATGAACGATTAATCCGCTTATCAGGCTTTGTAACTTTTTTATTCCTAGATAAATGATGCAATTTTAGAATGCATTGAGATTGAAAAGTCGTTTACATTTTGTGATTTTACATATTTTGAAGAATATATGTCAAAAAGTAGGTAAATAAATAAGATTTGTTTTTCATTCGTTACGAGAATAAAGCAACTTTTATTCTATGGAATAAAGAAAAAGATCCATGAATGAATCGAAGAGTATTATATTGATTGCTTAAGGACGGACGACAAAAAAGAGCTCGGGACCCCACGCTATCAAAGTAATTATCCTTTACTATTTAGTCTCTAATTTCTATTTTATTATATTTTTCATTCATCCACGGTTCTGCGTTTATGATCGGCTCTCTGTGGCCCGCTTTTGAAGTCAGCTGGGTATACAGACGATCATTACGCTTACTCACTAAGATGAACGATGAAAAGGCGCCAAAATTTATGGTAAACAAAATGGCGGCGAAAGTAAGCGGTTGTGTCACCTCGGAGTAAATAGTCCGCGCTGACATGGATATTCTATAAGGAAAGAAAGGAATAAAGATCCAAGGGTCTTGACCATTATGAAATATTTACTTTGGTATAGACAAGTGTGTTCATAAAATGGCCTAGAGTAATGATCCCGTAAATTTATAGTAAACAAATATTATGACGAAAGTAAGCTTTGCGTATACCTCGGCGCAAATAGTCCACGCTGATATGGATATGTGTCAGGCGAGAAGAGAAAATGAGATCTAGAGCCTTGACCATTACGGAATATTTACTTTGATGTCGCCATGCAATCGTGGTCATCTAATGGTCAAGAGTAATTAAACGAGCGCAATTGATTAAGCCATGGTTAATTAGTATGATAAATCCACTGCATATTGACTTTGTAACCTCTTATCAAATTTCCCTTTAATTTCAAAGCTTGTGGATAACTCTGATATATACTTATAATACAGAAATAATACAATATCACCTATGCCTTTCTGTAATATTTAATACTTTTAACATGTTAAGTGTATTTTGAACGTCTTCATTACACAAGCTGATAACTCAAGAGTCATGTGCTTGTGGGTTATCTGGGTTTGGATGTTTATATGTAAGCGTGTTTGCTAGGTGTGGGTCCGTTTGGGGTGTGTGTGTGTATTTGTGTGTTAATGTCGAAGCAGAGTTGATGAAGAGTATGTCTTTATTCAATTCGAGGACCATACGAATATGTGTGAACGCGTTAGAAAAAAATGTGTTTGGGGATATCTCACACGAAACTGTGCTTTTAAACGGTCAATTCAAGACACGCACAAAGTCATGTCGATCAATAAGATTCAAAGAAAATCTGTCCCTCCCGAGAATTCATCTTTTCAACGTGAGCAGGGTCGACACCATCATGTCAAAATGACGTCCATGGTGAAAGAATATATGCCCACCATTTATAGATCCGTATCTCCAAGGTGGATGTAGTTACACCCGGACCGTTCCACGGTTATGTTGCCGTTTTGAAGATGGTTACAAGGATTTTCATTTTTCAATACTATTCGTGTCAATGTATGAGTAGGACATGAATTGTTATTTTAAGATGTGCTTATTTATACCTAAGAGAATACATGTAGCACAAGACCAATCTTATGTAAATTATCTGACATAAAAAAAATGCCTTACTGTTCTCTCTAACAAAAGTAAGTTTTACATGCCATATCGTACGTTGTAATAATGATGGCATAGAAAAAAGGGGGAAAAACATGTAACCACCTTTAAAAAACGGCAACATAGATATCTTTCTAAAGTCAATAACTCCATTTAATTAATATTCAATGAATTTTACAGCTTTTCTCCGCATCTCTCAGCCCGACATTCCTATTCCTATCTTAACATGCTTAAGGCGGGACTCAAAAAGTTTAAAATCACCGATGTACCTGATTGCTAAATGTTAAAGACATGCATTGGATTCATATCCAACCTGCTATTCCATCGCTTCAATCATGGTCGCTGCTGGCAAATATGGAAATCATTTCCCCGTATTGTTTGCTTTCGCGCGTATTTTCATCTGGTTCCCGCCAATAAATTAATGATCATGCTATCACCATGGTGACCAAGATTTCATCTCGATGACTATTGTCAGGGCTATTCTTTATTCAATGCACCCCCATCGCCCAAGGATAGATGGATAAAGATATGAATTGATTGCTTGAATATTTCGAGATTGAAACGTCTTTTCATATTTGTAGCGATTTAAAAAAATCAGCATTCAATTTTCATCCGTCAATTCTTCATCTAAATTCCGAACGTAAATAATTCATAAATTAGATAAAACGTCACCAATGTGAAAATATCTAACTCAACTGATTATTGTGTTTTTATATGGTGTACTGAATTAGGACGTATTTGATAGAAATTTACCACAAAAGTGAAATTTCTATGGCAGGCCCTCAACCGACTTTGAAATGCTCAAATGCAATTGAGTTGAAGGAGTATTGAAAGAGAACCCACGTCAATAAATGAAATATGCATGCGGTAAAATATCATGATGATATTAATCCATACTTCAATAAAGTGAGAAAATAGTGATGGAAGAGGTTGAGAGAGAAAGAAAGAACAGTGAATAGATCGAGATGGAAGTGACGTATAGAGAGGGAATGATAAGGAGAACGGGAGAGGAGGAGAAGGAGGAAATGGTTTGGACAGATTTTTCAAAAAAGGGAGGGAAAATTAATGATTGCGTTGATATCAGATAAAAACGGTTGAGCTAAAGTAGGGAAAATCAGAATGACAGGGGGGGGGGGGGAAGTGCAAAAGATTCTTTGAAAATAGTTATTATTTTATTTTTGATGACGATCGACGAGATTTTACCTCGTCTAATCACGATGAATCCAAGTTTATACTTATCACTGAACCTATTTCCTGCTCCATATTAACTTCCTTTTTACTCTAAAAGAAAGAAGATAAATAAACATGAAAGAACCTAATCACTCTTCTCTCTAAAAAGTATAAAGATAATTGAGGTGAATAAAATTGCAGTTGGCGGAAATGTTTATCATGTTTTTCATTGTGCAAGGACACTTCCATTGTATTTTCAAGGGGGGGGGGGCGAAGATAAACAACAAAATAATGTTGTTTTTTCATCCATTAAAATAGGTATGGGTTTTATTATGATGATAATGTTACGACCCATCATCTTAAAAAAAATGTACTCTTCTACCTCTATTTTGTGTTAGTCTCCATTTTCTTCTCATTGTTTAAAAAATTATTTTGATCATTTGAAAATGCCTTAGCGGGTCGGTCGTGACCGTACTCTGTTGCGCTCTGCCTGCGTATATTTTGTCTAATGTCGCTGCAGGAAAGAACACCGTGTACCACAGTGTGTTCACAGTGTGAAACACATTGTAAAATCACACCCACACTGTTAAATCTGAACATTTTTAAGGTGTGAAACGCAAGTCATGTTTGTGTATATGTGAACGCTCCCACTCTTAAACTTGACCATTTTAGCATTGTGAATCACATATTTACATAGTGAACAGTGTGAACATACTTTAAAAACACATTCGGTGAAAACGCGTTCGATTCGGCAAGGATACACTCTTAAAATCTTGGGCAACATACTGTCCACACGACATTTGGTTAAAAAATTTATCAAACTCTGGGTAGTTTTCAACCAATACTGTGTAGTTTTCACCCAAAGAACACATTATTAGTTTTAAAACCACCCTTGTGTGGACCGTATGTTGCCCAACATTTTTAAGAGTGTAACAGTAATATTTTAGTATGAGGTGATAGCCGTAATCAGTGGCATCGAAGAAGCCTCGTAAAGCAATGATAAAAGCGCCAAAGTAGATCGATAATAATATCATTAAATCTTTGCGTCACGATCTTTGGGTAACGCATGCAACGTCATGCCTTGAAATAGGTCTTCATCGATTTTATGCGGAAGAGTTTATTATACTTCATGAGTAATGCACCGTTAAAAGAGAAATTTGGATTAGAGAATGGATGAAAGTATTAATAAGATGTTAATATATGTTGTTAGGGTAATGGGTTTGGATGACTGAAAGAGCGAGTGTATAGGGAAATGGTGAATACTAGTAAAATTTATGGTGAGGCAACAGAGAGCGAGAAAGAGGAAATGAAGAGAGGGAGTGCAATGTGAACGCGAGAAAACCTTCCAGAAGTGAGGAAGAGAGAGAGAGGGAAGAGAGTGTGTGGGAGTGGGTGCACACGGGCGTGTGTGTGAGAGAGAGAGGAAAAAAGATATAGGCGGAAAGACAGAGGTGTGTTACGATGATAATGCACCCTAAAACAGACATGACTTAAATATATTTTGATGTTGTTACTTCAACCTTATTTTATTCAGTTCTTATAGGAAATAAGAAATTAAGAGAATGGGGCATCGACTCATTCCATTAACTTGGTTACTTTGATGAGGCAATGTTTTTCTGTTTCCATTTCACAAGACCATGTTAGTGTTAAGAGACGAAAAAAATAAACACATTCTCTAAAGAGCACAAGGTGAAAATAAAATAATCTTGATATTAGTAACCGCCCAATGATCTTTCTCAGCTTATGGCTATCCGATTTGTTTTGTCATAATTTGGCAAAAATATTACCCCGTAATCATCACAGCCATGAAAAATGTGAAACTGTAATTTCAAAATGACTACATCCTATAAGATGCTATGAGCATGTTGACTAGTGCACAATTGATCGGCCACTTTCTAAAAGGACATAATGGACAGACTAGTCAAGAAGGTGGAGTCAAATTAGATGGAGCAATTTACCTTCCTACAAGCAGGAAATGAAATTAAGATTAAGGAGCAAAGAGGGTGTATGTCCTGCAAGCGAACCATCTCAAAGCTAGGAGACAAAGATGATGATGATGCACTGGCGAATGACATGCAGGGATGGATCCTTTTAAGAGATGCCGCAGCAAAAGGCACCGGGTGTTCTATATAGACCCTGAGGCGCATAGAAAAAAAAACTTCTTCGGTTCTAAATTCGCGCCCCGCATACCTTGGTCAATCCATGCCGAGTTTAATTAGACGGATAGATAGAAGAGCGCCTTGTTCATCTGATTGATCTTACTTGGTCGTCTTTTAACGGGAGGGGATTTCGTCGAAGTAGATTCAGCAGGTGGATTTCTCTATCGTATACGAAAGAATATGTCATACTGAATCTGATACGAATAACCGTGTCCCAACCCGTATCGAATCACCCTGAGTAAGAGCTCATCAAAACAGATCCAGTTTCGCGTTTTGGATGCATTATACGTTGTATGTGTAGCTGACGTGAGTTATCAAAATAATTGTTCAAATGAGTAAGCTTTTAAACGGAATATAATGAAATGGAACTTGTATGTGTATTTCTAACCCTATGCATTATGATCAGCAACTAACTTTCGATCAAAACTTAACCCAGGTAGTTCAATAATTCCAGTTTGCTTTTATTTGAACACCGTTTATACCTTATAACCTGTTGCTTTAATTCTATAAAAGGCAAATTAACAATTTATTTTTTATTCATTTCACCAACAGAATTGGTTACTTTGATGAATCCTTTTTAAAGGATGTATCTTACTACCAGCCTTGACGAAGAGGACCTTACCCTTTAAAACGATCATTTGATCCGTAGCAGTCATGTCAACTGATTTTACTAAACGATTTATCATTATTTCACTAAAATGCAATTAAAGCACCGATATAATCTACGATTCAAATTAAACCTGAATTTAGAATAACGTCATCAAAATAATAATTCGTCTTTGGTAATCATGAAATCATACTCACGATCGTTCCTTTTTAGAAATTATTATCTAATCCAATAGATTATTTACATCAAATTTTCCATCCATCATGACGGTGTTCTAGAATAGGTTAGTCCAGGTCAAAATAGGCAATTCGATGGATGGATTGTCGTTCTGATTGATGGAAGATAACAACCCAGTGTATTGGAAGACGATAACAAATTTGCATGATTAAAATGAGGGGAGCTGGAGAGGTGTCTGCATCATCCTCTTACCATCTGGGTTCACAAACGGTACGGAACATTAATGCATCATAGTAATACCATGTACAGGTGGGGGGGGGGGGGGGGTCCATGAGTGGAATCACAAGTAATATCAAATTTTGAGAGCTGTTGATTACTGGATAACATAACTGTAAATGATTAAAACAGTGGCTATTTTGAGAAGAGATAATCTTCATTGTATACTTTTTCATGATTATAGTCAAATGCTATCAGGCATACATAGTGGCGTATCGAAAAGCTGTCCCGGGCGCCACTTTGGGGGAAAGTGGATAATGCACTTCATAATTATCGAACTGCCAGTTATTGACAAGATAAATCCTTTATGAAGTCTTAACATTTTGATATAATATTATTGCTTCTTATTTTATTTTACATTTAAGAGGCAAATCTTCAAACAGAGAGTAATGATTTGGGAACTGTTTTACGAAATATTATATATTAATATCAATGGCTGCAATTCTATGACAGAATTGTCGATCAGTCAATAAATTCCACACAGCTAGAAAATTTATCTTAAAAAAAGAGAAGTTCCTGCAGCAGAGTCTCGAGATTCGAGAAAACCTGTAATTATCTTACCAAATTGCATAATCTTACATTTCATCGTGGAAATTACTAAAAATTGGTATTTGTCGTAATGAAACCTTACAAATTTCCTGAAATAAAACACCCGTTTCCTTTTTCTTTTAAACAGACCTATTCTGTTAAATTGTAGAAAATTTCCTGTATTAGGAATTTACAGAATGATTCTGTTAATGCTTTCTTCAAAATCTTTTTTTCCCTGTAAAATCAGGGTTTTTTAACAGTGTTATTGTAGATTACGTGTCATTAATAACACGTTTCATGAAACCGACCCTGCATGGGACGACGAACCGTCTCTTCGGACAAAGTTGATATCACGCTTGAGGCTGTAAATTTTCTCATGTGATGCCGACGATCGGTTAACAAAAGCTGTCACATTCCGAGTGTTAGATAAACATTTGAAATGTGAGGATAAAAACCATACAGACCGTAAGCAATAAACATGATTGCAGTAATGGCAAAAATAAGCGCGAGTTGAAATTCCTGGGCTCTTTGACATTGAAAGTCCATCCCAATAGAAAATTGAATTGGATAAAGAAAAATAAAATAACTCGAGCACTGTAAATGTCGTCAAAAATTGGATGTACAAAGAAGAAAGTGATACTGATTTGAAAACTTAAAACAAATGTTGTATGCACAAAATGGGTGATATGCAAATGACAGAACTGATCTTATGCTTGTACTATTTATTATGTGTCTTGTCATAATTTACGAATTTTCTATCGTTTATTAATGTTGATTATATTTGATTGAACCGATCATTA
This sequence comes from Lytechinus variegatus, assembly GCF_018143015.1. Taxonomy (NCBI): domain Eukaryota; kingdom Metazoa; phylum Echinodermata; class Echinoidea; order Temnopleuroida; family Toxopneustidae; genus Lytechinus; species Lytechinus variegatus. The sequence goes on along the minus strand of NC_054744.1, from coordinate 26,346,731 downwards.
TGTCATTTCGAACAAGCTTTAGTCTGTCTGAGGATGCAGAATAGGGGCGGATCCAGGATTTGATGAGGGAGAGGGGGGGGGGGGAATGAGTATATAGTTTTTTGTCTGGTTTTAATGTTCTCTGCATGAAAACAAACGAATTTGACTTTTCACTACAATTATCAGTTCCAAAAGGAATGCTTCTCTCTTTCCATAACATATACTTAAAAATATTCAATTTCTTTGACAGGGAGTAAAGACACTTACCCTTTTTGCTCCCTCGATCTAGGCCTTTGAATCATGTACTACGCTTCATATCAAACTTCATAATTATGAATAAATAATGAAACAACATAAAAAATAACGTCCATCACAGAATCAAGGAAGAGTTCGTGAAAATGAAACTTCCATTTTGTGCGTATATAACAGACAGATTTTAGATTCTAAGTTAGATTTATCATAATTAACGGGATAGTAGATGGAATCGCCAACACGAATTATTCATTATTGGTCGTTAGATCCCCAGTGATTAGTATTTGAGTTCAAATTTAATCGATGAAGAAAGCTTTCAGAGCCGTATCAGGCAATGATGCACCGTCAATACTTCAAAATATAGAACATTCAATTTGATATTGATTGAAGCAAAATTAGTTCTAATTAGAAGTAGATATGACTGTAATAGGTTATATTGATTCTGCCAAAAGGATGGAGAGTGAACGCCATGGAACAGAAAGTAATTATGTAATACTATTAAAATAATTTTTACTCATTGAAACTTGATGCACGAGATGTAAGTGATTTACTTTGCGTCATCAGTGGAAACGCAATGCATTATAGGCTACATGTAGATCATTCCTTAATTCTTTCCATTGCTTGGCCTTTCACATACCGCCCCCGCCCCAACATTTTAATCACATAATGAGTACCCATTAAAGCTTCACCTTCGAAAAAACTCTTAACTTCATCTATTAATATCTGCACGTAAGTTCAAGTTCAAGTTCAAGTTCATTTATTTCATTCACCATAAAAACATGAATACATACAAAGGAGAAATATTATAAACAAATTAAAGGTAATAAGAACAAAAGAAAATACAATTACATAACAAAAGGTTTTATGGGAATTGAGGACGACAAAAAGAGCTAAAAGCCTTATAAACGCCGACCTCTTATACAAAATTAAAGCAATGCGTTGTATATATACAGAGTAAGAACAGCAAGAAATAAACAACAAACAGATGGATGGGGGGGGGGTAAAAACAAGAATTGTATCTATTAAAAAAAGGAATTACTCAATCAAAGTCATGCAAACTCAAAAGATGGGATTTGAAATGTTTTTTAAAACTCTTTGAAGAAGGGATATTTCTTATATGCATTGGGATATTATTCCAAACTATTGGACCTTTAAAATAAATTGAATTTTTTGCAACATTTGTTCTTATCTTGGGTAAATGAAAATTTGTGGCAATGCGAGTGTTATATTCATGAAAAGTATTATTCAGAGAAAATTTAGAAAGTATATATGGTGGTAATAATTCTTTGGAACACATAAACATAAATGAGGCAATATTGAAAACATTTGTGTCATATACGTTCAACATGTTCAACTGAATAAAAAGAGGTGATGAGTGGGCATTGTAAGGGGCATTACAAATTATACGAATGGCCTTTTTTTGAAGTATAAATAATCTAGAAATAAAATAATCATTCCCACTAGCCCATGCAATATTACAGTAATTTATGTGTGATAGAATCATTGAATAATACAACATAATTAAAATATATCGAGGAAAGTGTTTAAGTCTGTAGAGAACACCCACACATTTTGCAATGCGATTGCACACGACACCAATGTGCTCATGCCAAGTCAGTTTATCGTCAATATACACACCAAGAAATTTAAGTACCATATAAAAACAGACGCGGTCGCTTTGAAACATTATATGTTAAATGTCGAGTGTTGTTCTAAAAGGGTTATTGTCAGAAAAGGCGAGAGTAGCCCGAAAGGCAATTTGCTTTCCTATTATTACGATTATCATTATTCTCCATCTTCATCGCAGAGCAATTCGGAAATTTAAATCTTTTGAATATTGAAAATTGTATCTAAGGTTAGATTGAAATATTATTCAATTCACTTGTTCCCAAAAGGTAATATTTGCACTGCTGCACACACACAGAAACGAGTTCTTGGCACACACACATATGAAATTCCTTGAATGTGCGAACACCCTTTTTTAAATTATTTTTTTAAAAGGATGTTTAATATTCATTGTCACTCTTTCCAATATGAGGACATTTGAAGAGCAAGAATTCTGCAGTGGACTTTCTTCACACCACATTCTTCCCAAATAAAAAATAAAATAACGGAAAATTGTGTTGAAAAGAACTTTCATCATCACAAAAGAACAACTTTCCCTTTAATGTAAGACGAAGGATGGGTTAATTGCAATATAAAGAGCATATTGCTCCCCTTGTCTCTGAGAAAAGGTCAGTCAATCTCTCAATTGCTTTTTGATTCGTGAAACATGAAGGCAGTACTTGTTATGATATAAAATGACATTAAAGTTTGACATAATAAGTATAGAAATACAAGTAAGCTAGAATGGGTTCAAACACTATTTCGGAAGCATAATCTTGTCGCACGTACATACTTTCTTCAATAATATGAATTCTGTCTGCTGATAAATCTAAGAAACGTCTAAGAAACAATTGATTTGAATTTATAAAATATCAGCATCTAATTCCAATGATACGGTCAATATAAAAATGTTATTTCTATAGATATCATCATCTAATTCCAATGATACGGTCAATATAAAAATGTTATTTCTATATTAATTCTTCAGGGAAAACAGATAAAAACAATTGTAAAATAGCCGGAAATTTATATGTGCCTTATCTACTTAAGATATGAATATAGTGTCTCTATTGTAAATCACTTGGGTAAGTATTTGTTTATAGAACTGCTCTTTTTCGTGAAGCGGAATAAAATTTAATGAAATGAAATTCGGATTCAATAAATGAAGGGGGTTGCAATGAAATGGCATGTAATGAAATAAAGAGAATGAGCAGAATGTGATAGTTTGGACTGAAATGAAATCAAACGAATGAAATGAAATAAAAATGGAATGAAATCAATATAAAGAAACAGTAAAGAAGAAAATAAAGAAATAAAAAATTATGCAAACGAAAATAAAAGTAACAGCTGGAAATTAAATGAAAAGCTAACCAATAAGAAAAGAATTGAATGAGATAAAATGTAAAATGAAATGAGATGAATTAAAGAAAAAGATCAAATGAAATGGTAAAGGAATGGAATTAAATGCAGTCCAATATGGATGGGTTGGAATGGAGTGAAATTGAATACAGATGGATTAAATGAAAATGGGGAATGCATGGGATGGTATTTAATATAATGGAACAGCTTGAAATGAAATGGAATTGCAAAGAATGGTATGTGATTCAAATGGAACAGAATGGACTGGAATGAAATGAAACAGAATGAATTGAATAGAACTTAATGTAATAGAATTAAAAATAATGGAATAAAATAACGGGATTGAATAGAACGGAATGGATTTTAATTAAAAAAAGGAAATGAAATGGATTGAAATGAATGGAAATGAAAATGAAATTGATATTTTTTACGAAATCAAAGTAAATGGAATATATCTTTATTTAAGAAAGGGAGTGTGTCTCATCTTGGACTGGAATGAAATGAAACAGAACGAATTGAATAGAATTTAATGTAATAGAATTAAATATAATGGAATAAAACGACGGGATTGAATAGAACGGAATGGATTTTAATTAAAAAAAGGAAGTGAAATGGATTGAAATGAATGGAAATGAAAATGAAATTGATATTTTTTTACGAAATCAGAGTAAATGGAATATATCTTTATTTAAGAAAGGGAGCGTGTCTCATCTACGGTAGATATTAACGTAGTGTCTGTTAAATTTGTATGAGTGACGTCTTATGCTGAGACATTGAAATTACTGAAAGTTTGTATCTACCGAACGTTGTGCTAGATTTTCTCATCTGCCAGACTGAGCTGCTCATGCTTATATATAAAGAATTCAACAGCCTCGTTTACAATTTGCGCAAAATGCTGTATAATGAGTAAAATGAGATGCTGTTACAAACACAACTTTGAATGCGTTCATTGGATGCGTCGAAGTTATCAGTGTTTTGTTTTCGAAATGAGTAGCATGAGCATCCGCTTTGGACAGTCCAATGTAACGATAGCGTGTTACATTACCTCAGGCGAATAAAACATGTTCGCGACATTACGGCAACATGTTGATGATGATGATGATTAGGGAGTGAACAATGGCGTGATGAGTGGGACGGCAAATGGTGATTAGGAGTGAATTCCTTGCACATAATGACCCTTCAAGGTGCCTGGGGAAAGGTATTCATTGTCTAGGTTATTAGGAAACAGGTGCAAAATATAAAGACAGGGTTGGTACTGAGTGAAGAATAGACGGAGAAGGGGTGTAGAGGAGGTGTAGAAGATTTTTTTTCCAAATGGTCTTTATCAGGGTGCTTGATATCTTCAATTATAAACTTATTAAAAAAAGTGTCAATAGATAAAAAAGACATAAAGGTAACTTTATCTTTGGAATGTAAATTACACATTATTGTACCTTTATCATAGCAGTTTGAGTCAGATTTTAATTCATGAGTTTTGTTACTATTTATGAAATGATTTCTCATCTTAAAATAAAATTTGTGTTCATTAAGCAAGAATTTTTTTAGGTTGATGTAGTAAGACAGAGTCCCGCGAAATTTGTCAAATGAAAAAATATTATTATATTCATGTTTAATGCAGATAAATTAACCGAAGCATACACGCAAGTAAAAAAAAACGAAAAGCGCAGGTGGACAATTCACGTCCCTCACAATCCATCAGCTCTCAGATCAATCATTCTGACAACTCATCAGCTCCTGGAAAGACAAACATATCTCAAAGAAATTAGCAAGCATGTAACTAAGATTGATTGATGGAACATTCCTGGTATCCATGGTGATAGATGACGAGTGGAGCAGACACCCCATCCTCTCTGCTCTCGTCATGCACGCGCCTTGAAAATGCATCGCACAAAAATTACCAATCCTAGGAATAACATATCCGTAAGGTGATACTGAAAAGTAGATTGAGTGAAAGGATATAAATGATGTTTATACGATGATGATGCATATTATAATTCAGACAAAGCATCATCATGGATACATCACCATGCCCAATTTTATTCTTTACAGTCCGTGTGGGCTGTGGCAATCTGTACGCATGAAATGTCAGAAATCACCTTCTTTAGTTTGCAGAAGAAAGGGTTGCCGTTCGATGTTCACATAACCTGTTATATTAGAACCTATAAGACGTAAATTTCGTACATTATTCATAATGACTAACAAAATCTCGTTTCATTTTACTTACATGCAATTAGCCCTTTTAATACTTATTCAATTGTGTTTAGCAATTTTCTGTTATAATCTGTGGTATAAAACAATTTGGAATGATACTAGTATTAGAATCCATGATTTGAGCAGAAAATATCAATATTCATATTCTGCATCACGAATTTGGTCATTATATAATTACTACTCCATTACCTCAGGACTGGTGGTAACCAGTGGCGAACATGGGAACCGCGTTAGCACGGTCAGGAGGGGCACAAATTTTCTTACAATCATGACAATTAAAGAGTCAAATGATATCACCATTCCTAGAAGCAGTTTCCCGGCCTCAAACAATTTGGACAAGCCAAAATAGATAAAAATTGAAAAAGACTATAAAAATTATGTTGAGGGGGCACTCTGACCCCTGCCCCTTCATATACGCTAGAGCCCCAGCCATGACTCATTTGTACTTGTACAGATATTTTACAAAGATAGACATACGAATAGAAATGAAACTCAAACAAAGAACTTTGGCATGAAAATTGAATACTATCTTGTTTATTGAAATAATGTTGGATTTTACCCTTGGAGCGGGTTGTGCTTACGGCGCTTCAATATTACATCAGATGGCTGGTTTATCCTTCCAATTCCAGTAATCAGAAAGCAAAGACAATATGGTTTCAGTAGTTTGTTATATAGAAACGAAGATACACGAGCAGGAAAACGTGAGCATGAAAACAAAATCAAATGAGATATAAAGCCCAAAAGCTGCAATAGCAGCAACAACTGGCTATCAAGTTATACAGCTTACATAGAAAGGTTGCTATTCTAGCCACGACCGCAGCTTGAATCCAAATTACCCTTTTTGAATGACTTCGTGGCGCCTCGTATGAGATACAGTCACACCAAAGCAAACCGACAACAACCAGACCGATAGTATGACATTCGAAGAAACGTATTAGCGTTGATCGTTTTGGAGTCGGTTATGCTTGTGTGACTGCGGCACTGGCTTTCATCCCATTCCTGGCGAATTGAGGAGGATAGTAAATTGGGTTAAGATGAAACAGTCCTGCCCCTCCATATTGTGAATGTAAATTAAGTTAATAGGGCCATGCTGCCGTGTTGCCGCTGGTATCTCCACTGTCTACGTAAATATCAAACGACCTTTTCAGGTAGACCCGGGATTGTTCAGCCCGGTACCAAAGAGAGGGTGCTGTAAATTAAGAAATAATGAGAAGACTTAAATGCACGTCGTATTCTGATAAACATTAAACATGTTAAATTGCTGAAAATGGGCACGAGAAAGAAAGTCATTATTAGTTACCTTACTCCCAGTAAAATTTTATGGAGGTTTGTAACATTAGACCAAAGAGCGCACTGTATCCAGTGTATAGAATAGAATAAACGTATAATTTACTAGTATTGATATGTGCGCCATTGTAGGGGTATAAACCTATCTATAGGCTAATTTGATTCTTGTGAATTTTCAAATAGTAAAAAAAAACAAATAGGAAAACATATTCTTCGTACAGAAACAGAAAAAATTCATTACAAAATATTTGTAATAAATACTTGAAAATACTGAAGACTAATTTATTACACCTCGTAACTTATATGGTGATATAGTGTAGTACGTGTGTTGCCAATGTTGCTCGTGAATTCAAAGGAAATGGATGCAAAAGCATACCAATGAGCTTGCTGAGCAGTTTTTAATAGACTTGTTAAAATAGAGGACGAATTTCTTTCATTTGATAATGTCAAGGATATTATGTAGAGCAGCGAACACTGTAGAATGATGATGATAGCAATAATAGTAATACAAACAGAACAGAGACAAAATTCTAGGCAGGTTTGATCTCCTTAATCCTTTATTTCATTGTCAACATATTTTTTTAATTCACAATATGAGTGAACGTTTTTACTTTTCACGAGCTCCATTACCAATTATATCGAAATGTGTACATTCACTACATTTACTTACTTAACACGCTAAGTTATAGGATATACCATGAAATATGCTTTTTTATTTCAAGATTGTACCAGTTTGATTTTGATTATACATTCAAGAATAAAGTCTATTTATGCCTAAATGGCTATTACATTCCTGAAAATTTCATTTGTTTCATTATTTTACAATTCCTTCTAAATGTTTTGCGTCGAGAGGCGGAGGAGGGAATAAGCAGAAATTTTGTCTGATTTGGAAGTACCATATGGTATAGACAAATCCATATACCATCACAGATGCTCCCATTTCTATCAAACTCTGTCAGCGGCCTCAGCTTCTCCTCAAAGCATGCAATATCCTTTCAAATTCAGACGGCCCTAGACAATATAAGATACTTGTTTGCACATAAATTCGTTTTTAAAAGCCACAATCTTAAAATAAACCCGACATTCGTAGGCACCATCTTATTCTCCCCGAGGGGGCCTCACGTGAATATTCTCCGAGCGAGAGGACCTTCTCTCTCTTTTTACCCTCTCAGTTCCACTTGGTTCGTCTCTCTCTCTCTCTCCCTCCCTGTATTCCAACGACTCTCCACCTCTATCTCATTCTATTCCATTTCTCCTTTCCTTTCTTTTCATATCCATTTTTACTTGACATTTCTCTAAGCCTTTTCTTCCGAGCCGATCGATTTCAAAGCAAAGTCGGAAGGAACAAGTACATCTATTCTCAATCCGACCAGGTTCGTCTCTGTCATTGTCTAACCTGCTCTGTCCCTACCCCCTCTCTCTTTATTTCCCTCCTTCTTTCTGTCTCTTTGTCTTTCTTTCTTTTTCCACATCTCTCCTTTACTCTTCTCTCCTTTCCTCTCTGCTCTATTGTCTCTCCTCAAGTTCACTCTCCCTTTTTTTTTACAATTCTCTACGCCTTTTCTGAGCCGATCGATTTCAAAGGAAACTCGAAGAGAACAAATACATCTATTCTCAATCCGATCTCATTGATTTCTCCCTTTCTTTTAGGTCCTTTGTTTCTGGGGTACCGTATTGCATCCGATGTTTTAATGCCCTCTTTAGAGATGGCACATTCTATATTTCTCGCGCATCCTTTTTTTAAATTTCGTTTTTTCAATTTATGTATTTTTATTTTCAACAGAAGAACAAAGTAATGTGATCAAAAATAGTTAAAATGAACTTATACAGATAAAATAAGTACAGGCATATACAGTATATGATATTTATCTATAAGAAGAAGTAAAACAAAACAGAATATTATATATAAGCAAATATCATAACCATTATAAAATCAAATTCTGAGAAAATGGAGGGATCCACTAAAAAGCAGTGCTTGTATTGTGTGGACCCCTCTAAATAATTATTTTAAAATTGCCTACGAAGACAGACAAGGGGTAGTCTATTGGAATCGTGATGATGACGATGATGATAATAAGAAAACAATAATAATTTGATTTGATGTAACGCTTAATACATTGACACGACTTGACGTCTCTTTCTATTTAGCGCATTACATACACATGTAAATGATTGTAACTTAATTTTAATTTAATTTGAGTAAATGAAATAATATTTGACAACCAAAATTTTATTCAATCCGAAGCAGAACATAGTCACATAAATATTATTTACAGTGATACATGTATATTATTTTACACATTCCATGAGGCAAGAAACTATAACAACTTGGATCAGATAAGGTAAATATTAGTAATATTTCTTATGGATCAATACAACGGAAGGGGTGGGATTGATAACATCACTCGTTCGGCCAATGCCTTGTTCATTCAATATGCAGGTCATTATATTGCATTTGTAATCTAACAAGCCAGTTGGGTGTCATCAATGCAGAGTCATTGATCACGATTTAATGGTGTCTTTTGATTAGGAGGGCGTGATGATGTGACTGAGAGATAAGGTGAACTCACGCTACAGTCAGTAGCGGCAAGGGGCAATTCCCCCAGTGAATTTTTAGATAGTGAGTGAGCCCCCCGGAAAAAATATAGAAGGGGAAAATTAAGAAAAGACTAAAGAGAGAAAAAAATAAAGCACTGAAAAGAAATTTCTGGGGTTTAAACTGAATTTTACCGATAATATAACGTCGTATTGATATTGTCTTTATGTTGTCTTGCCTTCCCATACAAACCCGAAGAACTGAAAGTGGGGGAAAAGCAACAAAATTTATTCACGGGAAAGTGTATAGAATTTCTGTGTATGAATTGAGAGAAAAAAGGATGGCACGATGAGGTAGGATTCTGGTATTAAAAGAGTCAGAGAAGAAAAGGTAGAAAAGGAGACAGAGAAAAAGACGAGGAAAGCAAAGACAAAAACTATGAGACGATGAACATGATGAAGGGAGATGAGAAAATGAACCATTTTCGTTTGCTGCCGGGCGAGTGGAAGTGGTGAACATTTTTTTTTTTTGGGGGGGGGAATCGAATCATCATATTATTGAGATGATGTTAATCATACAAACCTGTCGGTATTATGATAATTGCAGAAATCCACGATTCGGTTTCTTCCAGATAACAGAACAAAAACATGAAAATGATCGTATTAAAAAAACATTATTTTAATCTTTCATTCAAGAATTTAAAAAAAAAAACAACGTTGTTGACGCAATAGGCGGTATATTACGAAATGATTGTTGACTCGTTTTATGAATTTTCTTCGTTCACGGACATTAATCTGGCCCAAGTTCGGTGCATGATAAAATCATCCTTGTTTAATTATGACTTAATTCAGTCGAATAAGTCAATTCTAATAACTCGACAGACAATGACAATGGTAGATAACTAAACGATGCTTAATCAGGGAAGATTTCTTTTGAGCCTATAGGTTTGTAACAGAATAGTGCAAGGTTGCGATGAAGAGCGTATAATTACACACTTCTGACGATCATGGAACTTATATATTGAATAATGAAATTTCTGGAGGGGCTTGGTAAAAAACATTGTAAGGTTCTATTGAAAACTTCATGATAATTTCATGAAAAAGAAACATGCTGCCTTTTTCAACTCCATCAACAGTAAAAAAAGGGTGGAATATTATTCATACAAACAAGTAATAGACTGTAGACTCTCTGCTCCACGCAAAATGCAGCCTACTTCCCCATGGCCAATTGTATACGAATCCTTTTTGCTTTGATCTATGTTTTCATATCTGTACGTACTTGCCTGATTGTAGGTAAGTTTGTTTGTATATAGGTTCAAAGAAGAAATTATTGTGTTTTCGAGACGTTCACCTATTTCCTAATGGTACTCGTAAAACGAAAGAGTTTAGAAATGCTATTTAAGTAAATTGATAAATTATTCACGAAAGAATTCAAAGATGTAGTGGGATAGCATGAACGTGAAGAGGATAAATCTTGATAACGACTCCCTCGCATCCTACAGCCTATTCTCCATTCGAGGGCAAACACAGTAAATTGAGACATCAAATTAAGAGATTGTGCTTCCATATGCTATACCTAAACTACCTAAAGATCTTTCCGTTTCCCCCTTCTTTATTATTTTCCTTCTCGAACCCTAAGAGATTCTATTCTAAGAAACATCCGTTAGCATATATTTGACCATGGGGAAGGAGGCACCGGGAGAAGAAATTCAAAAGTATATAAGAAAGATGCGGTCGCCGTGGCAACCGTTCTGAGGGGATGATGCAGACAGCATCTCTGTGCTGACGTCATGGTTACGCAAGTTGGTTGCCGAGAAGAATGAAATTTACGCGGGATTTGAGTCATTCCGCATCACAGCACCCAGCCCTCCGAATCAGGCACATTTTGGAACATGATTACCCTCCATTATCCCTCGCCTACCCTCTTCAATAATACCTAATGTAACATCTCACATCACTTTTTATTTTGTTCCATTCTTTTTATTCCTTTAAAGTGCGGAAAGAAAGGAGACTTAAACTTAACTGCGAAAAGATTCGAAAGAATTAGTGTCCATATGTTTGGAATGACGGCTGTTGTTATGATCGAAGGGTGCACAATAATATTGGTAATGTCTTCCGAATTCACGCCGTGGTCGGGCATCACACACGAAGCGGTGAATTTGTTCATTCGGAATTTGTGCACATTCTCTGCATATCTTTGATTATTGCATGCACTTTGCATCTTCATTGCCATACAGTATCTTCTTATATCTGGGGTGGGGTGTCTAGCACACTTGATAATATGATAGCAATTGTCATCTGCCCTTTAGAAGACTGCCAATGATTAATGAAATAAATTGAGGACTTTCACAGCTCTAACATGTCTAAGATAGTATGACAGTATAGAAGCGGTGAAATGTGTGTGTAGAATGTGACTAATTAATTAAAAGAAAGAGAGATAGAAAAAAGGGGGATGGAGAAAAAGAACAAAGCAAACTGTGTCATGTAATTATGAATATCTTGTTTTTTTTTATATCTGAGAAATATTTCAGTCACCTTGCTATTACTACCATATAGCACTGTCCATGTTAGGCCATTACCAAACCTTTTCAGGATAGGGACAATTATTTTGAGGTATGAAGATCGGGGGAGGGGGTGATTCATAATTCTCAAGCTCATGTTATCACATCATAAATTGGTGCATTAAAGAGGGCCAAATGAACATAAAGAAGACTGAATTGAAAGTTATGATTCATTATATTAAAATATCAACCATACCTGTAGAACTGAATTTAGTATATTTGCTATACTTATTTTCCATAGAAAGACAAGAATATAAAATGTCGAAGAAAATCAAGTACGACATCGCAGTTAACGACATTTAATTTCAATTTCAATTTGAGATAACATGGATAATGGAAGAATGGGGAATGGGTTACAGTGGAAATTGAGTTAATTGCCCCCAAAAAAGGAAAATGGACAAGTGTAAAACATGTGTGTGTGTGTGTGTGTGTGTGTGGAGGGGGGGGGGGGCAAATGATAGATTATAACCTGTAAAATCAAACTAATGACCCAAATAGATTCTGTGGTTCATCGAAAATCCATCTATATCATCCTTTGTTTCATAAAGACAGCTCGGGCGGATCCAGGAATAAAAAAAATGGGTTCATAAAATTCGATCGATTTTATTTAAAAGAATATATGGCAGGCAAAAAGGAAGGACGCTTATAATTATGGACTTAAATCGCGTCATCATGAGGCCACTTCTTAAAACAGGGAAGAATTAATTTGTGATGTTCCCCCCCCCCCCAGGGGGGAACGTCCCTGTGCTCCCTCCCCTTAAGCTGATGAAGATGATGATGAATGACATGATTAGCTTAGCGTTGATACTTAGTATTTCTCATTTGTCAAAGAATGTCTGAGCAGAGTGATCAGTCATACATTAATGAGAATTCCATAGGTACTTGATCTATCTTGATGGAAAACTATAGCGGAATGAAGATGAATTAGATATGTGCAATAACAACCAAATATTATTCACCATGCGTCTGATCACTATGATAAAAAAATCTTCAGTCTTCCTTTTTATTGACGGTTTTCCCGGACATATAGCAGCCATTATGTTGAGTTCGTGTTAAACATTAGTATTATCATGTTTATGATTTTTTATTCAGCCTGTTTCTTCTTTTTATGAAACATTAATCAGTGCAGTGAATCACAATTTCATTTTTTTTCTTCAAATTTGCTCATTTCATATTAAATAAGATGAATCACTTATAGAAGGTCAAGAATATAACACGTAACCCCCTCATATTTGAATTTGCATTTCGAATTAATATGCTCATCATATTTTTCCTCTCATTGCCATTTCTACAGTCTCGAAGTCAGCTATCGTGGGTGTATGTGCGGCCATCATGACCACCCTGGCCATCGTCGTCCTCACAGCGTGTCGGTGTATGCGTAGAAAGCCAGGTCGACCCTCCTTCCTGCTAACTCGAGACGTCGAGAAGGCACAACGTACTTTCTACACCCGTCCTACCGCAAAACCCATCAGTAGTCCCGAGTTATCGTCTCCCGAGACCGGCCCATCCCGGCACCTCCCACCCACCGGGAAGGGTTCGCCTCATCTCACTCCGACCAAGTGGGGATCGTCGGGATTCCCGTCCCCGACCCAGGGGGAGAAACGCCCTCCCATTAGCACATTCTTGGGGTCGACAGGTAAAGTCCATTCATATAATAGTGCCGTTTACTAGAACTTCCTATTTTTAATTGAGATTGGGCATTGTCACATGCCGATTTTGAAAAGTTACAAAATGAAGTTTTTCAGACAGATGGGGTCAGGAAAGTAGTGTAAATTCGTTTGTCTGAAACAGATAAGAATCACTCAATAAGCAAACATCTTTATGGGGAAAAAGAGAAATAAAAAGTAACAGGATAACCATGGTAAGTTCTATAGTACGATCCATGGTATAACACGATAGCAAACCCACGAAATGTACTAGATTTGGGAATTGTTAAATCAACTTTTCTTTAACGTAGAAAGCATGTCGACGCACTTCCTGTCTTTTTCACTTTCCTCTCTTAATTTTTCTTTCTTTCTTTTTTCTTTTCTTTCTTTCTTTCTTTCTTTCTTCTTTCTTTCCCCTTTCCTTCTTTTCCCCTATTACACTTTTCGATATCGATATCGTTTACAAAAAAAGAGTCGGTCATGTTCACAGTCACAAATAAGTGGAGGAAACATTGATCAAATTTATGAAGAACGAAGAAACTCCTACGTAATCCGTCCTCATCTCTCTATCCGAGTTTCCTTAATTCCCTTTCATAAAGCAATTATAATTTCCCTTAAAATGTGATGATATTCTCCCACTTCATTAATACCTCTTGATACTTTAATCCCATCCCACATCTCGTCCTCAGGTAAACTCGACCCACAGACGTTACACAAAGACTCGTACTCGGATGGGAGCGACGAGAAGTGCGAGGCGGTTGATAATAAGACCCTGGAGAGTATGGAAGACCGTCCAAATGTCGGGGTGCTCAACTTCACGGTCGAATATAGAGTGGACAAGGCAGTGTTCATGGTCACTATACACCGAGCCAGCTATCTTCCTGCCAAGGTAGGCATATGCAAGTGACCGTCCCCAATTCATTGTAACGTCACGTCTTGTGCAGTTTTAACTTTCCCTTCTCATCTCATGTCAGTCCCAAACCAAACATACAATATAAATCATAAATGTGATATTTCAAATAGTTATGAGGCAGAAAATTAAAGAGATCACGGGTATTAAATAATAATTCAGCTTGCAATTATCCCGGCTCATTATGGGCTTTGTAACCCCGGCTTGCATCTTTAAAATTCGGCTGCGCAAGCATGGATTCGTTTACAAGTCGTTTGCAATGGCGTCATTTTCTTACCACCCCCAAAATCACTGTTACTTTAAAATCCCCGGAATTTTCATGATCCAACATTAGGCTAAAAATTAGAATGTGAAATGGAAACGAGATTAGAATTTACAGATTCCTGTAAATAGTTTCCACTGCCACAACCCCCCCCCCACACGTGCGCGCATAATGGTTCGTTATGTCAGACATGTCAAGCTATAGCTATCAACGATATAAGTTCACAGCAACATTCGATCATGTATAGCATGCCATCATCTTAGCTACCAATAACCACGAAAACACAAGAGAAACAATGCCTCTACACAAGGCACACTTTGAACCATAGTACAGTCCCGTCCTATAGAACCAACGTTAGGTTTTTTTAAATGTCATAAAGTCAGGTTGTGATAGTGTTCCAGTGGTCGAGTACAGATTTGCATTTTTGTCCAAAACGCCGTCTCCGAAGCTACCGTGAACCGTGAGCTTCTTTCGACTCATTCGAAATTCAGACCGAGATCCCGATTTGCCCCCAATCTCATTTAGAATCTAAAGTGAAATATTTACCAGCTGAACCCTTGCGTCACCTCATTCTAGATGTTAGTTTTGCCTTATTAATGGCTAAGTGGCTTGAGGCTAGTGTTTCAAAGGTCTTTTACGTGACTCCTTTGCGGAAGATGACTCAAACACCTTGAAGTAAAGACAAGTCACTACTGAGGGTAGGGACACACTATAGGCCCCCAACTATATTTTACTATTGTCAGATTGTGCTCCGTTGTTATTGAAATATTGAAAGTATCACTCTCTTTGAACCCTCGTTTTCATTTTTTAAGGTAATTACTTCCATTATCTAATGAGGAAACTTGTAGTGGTGTATGTGTGTTCTGACCCCTTTCATTAATGAAACCCTGGATCCACTGATCGGTGGTATATACCTAAGACTATTAACCCAGTGTCTACAGGGATATTATTCATAGCCGAACGTTCGAAAATTCGCCGAGCTGTACTGTAAGATTTCCTTTACAGCATTTATAAGCATTACATGGTCAAACAAAAATTTCAAATGATTTATTTCTTTTAACTCGTTTCAATGTTTTTTCCTAGGTCTATTTACAGCATTCGTTGTAGTTTACCCGACACACAAATTCAATCATATTTGCACTCCTTTGCTTGTTTGATTGTAATTTGTTGATTTAACTATATTGTGGTTAAACATTCACTGATATTGATTATCCACGCAAGCTGCATTAAGGAAGGTTTCTTTTCAGAACGTCCGAAATCCATTTTATTAAACAATTCAATCAATTCAAGTTAACAATTCAATCCTATTTATTGCGAGAACTTCTCTATATTCAATTATTTTAATACAAGGATCCCACGACAGGAGCATCGGACCCCTATGTCAAGCTGTGCCTGCTCTCCCGAGAAGAAGCACAAGGTAAAGACGAGGGTCCTGAGGAAAACACTCAACCCCATCTACGAAGAAACATTTACCTTCTATGGATTGGCATACAACCAGTTACAGGTAGGTAGGGGCGTAAACATGGGCGTGGCTATGGGCGTGGCATGGAGGTAGGGGCCTTTCTCATCCGAATGAATCAACAGGGACTGTTTTTTTCTGGTAACTCTGCCGTTATGATAAATACCATGAAAACCCTGATTTTGAATGGTTGTTGACACCTGTGATCGTGGTAATTACCAAAATAACATCGTTAAAACTGACATATGCCATTAATGAACTGGGCCACAGGTGTGGGAGGGTGGAATTATGAGAGGTAGCATGAGTCAATACAGAATATAGTCCTTTTTATAGGCATAATCTATTATTTTCACGTTTGCTTTCAAATTAGTTGACACAAGAGATCGCTAGCGGACAAGCATTTATATAACCATGATATTATTTATCGAATGCTTCAGCATGAAAATGAAACAAAACGAATGTCGACAAGCACATTGACTTTGATATCCGCTAGCAACATGAGCTATTCTCGGCTGCACTCTCCTGAATACATAGGGGTTTTAAGAAGTTAATTACGAATACATCCCGAGTTCGAAGTTTAAACTGCCATCACTACCACGTCGGAGGGACAAGGGTCTTTTCACAAAGATTTAAGTGTGGTTAAAAGTCGCATTATAGTTTCTATTTGCGCGCGGAATATCATCGCCAAAGACCTTATAATATATTACTAGACCGAAAGCTGCGCGCGCGTTCAGCACAAAACAAATGAGATTAGACTCCGCCTACCGCGATCATTTGAAGACAAAAATAAGCCCCCATTGACATTCATGAGCGTAAATATATTCATATTCCGGCCTTGTCATTGGCTAAGAGCGTCATTAATACGCGATTTCCCCGATTCTTTGTCATCGATACTAGTGGTATCGTGTTACAGAAGTAATTATTCATTTGACCTCATTACGTCATCTAATTTATTCATTCTGAAACTTTTCTTTCCACACAAAAATGGACCTACGAACACTCCGGTGAGTACGTATAAATTGATATAACCACATGAATTCAGTGGACTATTTACAAATTTCACACTGTATTTTGTGATCTTAGGTTATTTCTCTACCAAATTAGAGAGTTTACTATCATTCTTCTGTTAAAGGAAAGCAGAATTTGGTCTATGAAATTGAAGTTAGATTGTCATCGTCGCCCAGTGCAGCCTGTATGTTGCTTGCAGTGTTGCGGTTATGCCGCTGTGTTAACCACATGTATTTTGTACGGGCTCCTAGCCGATTGGGCATCGAGAGAATTTCGGGCCGGTTTGGTTCACCTCCAATTAACAAGGACCAACCCACGATTGATTAAAGCAAGAAGAATGAAGCTTCTTTTTGTACACTGTAACGTTAGATCTAGAGGGAGATCTGCATCTATCTTCAGTATGATGGGGTGTCCAAACTTCGCGCACTTTTCAAAAATATTCATCAGGCTTAATTTTGTCCACAAATTATTCATAATTTATACAAAACCAATTCAAGAAATAGTAACCACATTGACGGCAAGATCGTAAACTATAAAATCATGGACGAAAATGTAAAGTAGGTCACGGGGTTTCGCCGGTATCGCGATCTCAAAATTCTATTCCGATCGGCGAATGCGGGCTGTGCTGGAAAACCGTTCAGAAAAAGTGTGACCTAACTTCGCGCACCAAAGCTTTTGTGGAGATTTAAACAAAGACTCAAGCTCAAAAAGTGAAATATTTATATCAGATTGATGGCAAAATGCTATGGAATCGGTTAGTACCACATTTAACTCACATTTTTTTATGATTTCTGCTTGTAAAATGGTGATATCGTGATGCTTGTTGCTTTCTTCGAAACGGGCGCTAACGGTGACAAATTTGCCGATCTTTTGCCAATATTTTCATGAATACTGGACTAATCCTAAAGAAACTTTCAGCGAAGGGTAATTTTAGGTCGCTTTTCACATTGATGATGTCAGATTTTAAGGATATTGGCTAGTTTTGGAGATAATGACCGTCGGCGAAGTTTGGACACGCGCGAAGTTTGGACTCACTGCCATAGATCAAAACCCAGTCAGAAATAAACTGTGAAGTGGAGTGTGGGTGAAGATATATTGCCTGTCATTGTGTCAATCCTCACTTTCAGTTTCAGATATCAAATTTATTTTGCATAACTTCAGGCTTCTTCATTTAGCCCCCACCCATTTTAACTTATTGTTATTTATAAATAGGGTCTATATAGTTAGAATCCTAGACCAAAAGCTTCAGTCTCTCTATTTTGGTTGTTCCGCTGAACTGTGTTGGCTCACTCACGAATAGTAAAAAAAATGTCAGAAATTGTTGAATAAATCCCCAGAAACGATGGTTATTCCTGTATAAGAAATAATATGCTGCTCTGCATGCATGTTTGTCTTATTATCAATAGGCTGGATCTAGGACCTAGATCTAGATAGGCCTAACGTTAGAACTAATTTCTAACTTGGTTAACAGAGGATCTAGGCCTAGTGTTACTGTTGCTTCTTCTTATTATTTTAGACTTAGATCTAGGCCTACGGTACTTCACTTTTATTCATCGATGCTTTCTAATTCTAGGCCAACCTAATTCAAATCGAGTCATCTAAATTATACTTTCCCAACCCGCGACACTTACCCCAGGCCCAGGGCTTATGATCTAGGTCTGTAATTTAGGCCTAGATCTAGGTCTGGGCCTAAACGACTCCATTTACATGTACGAGTATGCCTGTCAGTGGACCAAGGACTAGATCTAATCTTGGTCAATAATGGCAATGAAGTTTAAACTTTTAGCCAGGAATAAAAGACATCAAATCCATATAGGCCTAGATCTCAGTTTAGAACCAAAGCTTTACTTTCTAGGTCTAGATAGATCGAGAGTCCATCGTTACTATCTAGATCTAGACCTACGAGTAATTTAGATACGCGAATGCTGTTGCACAGCTCTGAGTCTTGGACTAGATCTATACTTTCTTACAAATAGATCTAGACCTAGTGCATGAGATGAAATTATGTTAACGTCAAATGAAATAAGATTCGGAAATAAAAAGATGCAGATGTTTCTTTTTGGGGGGAGGGCAGACATTTGAAAAAAATTTAGAGAAACCTAAAATTCAGAAAGCGAGGGCCAGAAGTAACCAATATTACCTATGGCCGTTTTGTGCATTTTCTAAAATAAAATTGAAGGATGTCATGCAATTCTTTTTTTGATGAAGGTTTTCACATTTCATCTCTTACCCAAATCCCTCCCCTATACATTCGGCCATGAAAAATATCACTTATTATTGTACTCTCTTTTCTTTCACAAACAGGTTGAGTTTGAAGAAAAAGAAAAACAGGTCGAGTTTGAAGAAAAAGAAAAACAGGTTGAGTTTGAAGGACAAGAAAAACAGTATAGAGGTCTACCTATATGGTTCAAGATGATGATCATAAGTGCATGCATCATTTTGCAGATTCTCATCCAGGTATAAAAGTTAAACTAACCCATTCAAAATTACAGATACATTACATGCATTGAATGTTAACCATGTTTACATTAAATAAAAATAACCTGAGCCACAAAGAGGTAGGATCTGTACGGAACATACACTTCTTAAATATACAGGCTCTCGAGTCTAAAATAGAACCAATGTACTTTGGGCAAATTTATAAAATTAGGACATGTCCTTGATCTACTAGTAATTAAATTGCCTTTTTATTTCCTATTTATAAACAAAGCAATATTTATTTTTCATGAGTTATATTTTATAAAATTCATTTTATTCATTCTTTAGTGTGATATTCATATTTCATATTTGTAGATTTACGATTTTTTTTGGTTTTACATTTTGTCTAATAGGATGATGCAATTTGACAATTTCCATGGAGGTGATTGATGATGATAAATAATTGGTGAAGTAGGCCTAATAGAACAGTGCCTGGACCACAGAGAGAAATACAAACTACAGCAGTTATATGAGTGAGTTAGTGATTATTTTTGATAATGGAGGTTGTTCACATTTTTTGGCAACAAATAGACCTGCCTTTGAAAAACCCATTTCAATTTTGTTTCTAGATTATAGTTAGTGTCGTTTTTAATTACAGATCAAAATATTCTGTGCAACAAAACATATCAACTTTAATTCTGACTATTCATATAATTTACATATGTTAATTTATATATTCATATTTACAAGAAATCTCTGTCATTTTTTCGAAGAGTACATGTAGTTAGAATGGAGAGTGGTATGTAAGCTGCAGAGAACATGTTTAAGTGATATGCTTTATAGAAGTACAACTTTATAATTAGAAGAAAGATTTCCTATGGTATGTGTTGAAACATATATACCTATGCAGTCTCACTTTTCTTAAAACATTTGTTTTATAAATCATGACAATTTAATTGATTTTCTTTCTCCATTTTTTTCAATCTGCAGGACTGGTGTAACAGATGTTTTCATTCAAGAAATCCAACTATTCAACATTGAAGACTTAGGAACCACGTGATGAAGATGGAAAAGGTTTTTTTTTTCAGTCCAATTAAAAAAAAAAATTATCACAACCCAAATTCATGACGTATGAAATTTCTTCTTGATTTTCATTAAAATTGGTTGCAAAAAGAGAAGCTATAAACATACAAATAGGAGCAGCGGATTGAAGTTGCTTGAAAGTGGGGGGGGGGGGCACAGGGAAAATGCTGTTTTATGTGAAATTTTTCAAAAGTTGCGAGCAAGCAAAATTTTGACATTTTAAAAACAAATATCCAATTTTGTGATAGATTTCGACAAAAAATTCAAAATGATATATTTCACCCTTTGCTTTCCTTTTTTCCCCTTGGTCGTGATTTTTTTTTTGGGGGGGGCAAGAGCATTGGCGGCGGAAGGCAAAAAATTTAGGGGGGTCCACCTGAATTTATCCACCTAAATCTTAGAAGGGACCACAAAAATTTCCAGCAAAAAAAAAGTTGTCAACCACAATTTCAGGGGGGGCACAACAGCGCAGTCTGATTTTAAGGGGGGGTCTACCTGAATTTAGGGGGGACGCAGGAAAAAAATTGACGAGCAAAAAAAAAAGATTCTCAACAAAAAATTTAGGAGGGGGGACTGTCCCCCACCTCAAATTTAGGGGGGACAGGTCCCCCTATCCCACCGCCTATGGGCAAGAGTCCTTCAAGCCCCCCCCCCCTCCATCTGTACGAACCTGCTTATATACCCCACTCACTTGAATTATTAAACTTAATGCACACAGGATTTCCTTCAGAAGTATATTATAGAAATGAAAATATTGTTTTCTTGTTTCAAAGGGCACTCGTCATGGTGACCATAAAACAGATCCTTCTCAAGTGAAAGGGGCACAGAACAAATTAGAAGCGCTCTTCTTGGGTAAAAAAGGGGCAGTGATTCAAGAAAGGGCACTTTCAAGAAGGCGAGGGGGCTCTCAGATGGAAGGGCACAGAACACATGGGGGGCATTTTTGGGTGAAAAATTGCATATAAGGAAGAGCACTAATTGGTATTACCTAAAACAGGTTCTCATCAGGTGAAAGGGACACAGTACACGTTCGTGAGGGGGCATTTTCTTGCATAAAAAGGCACTTTTCAGTGCTTCAAAAAGTAGGGGGAATTGTGCCCCCCCCCAGCATACAAAAACATATTTATTTTGGTTCATACTATTAACATACGCTTAAGAAAAAGGTAAAGCTTAATCCTCTCATAATGTGATTTTTTTTCTGGATAATTAATAAAATTCACTAACCAGAAAATTCCTTCATGTCTTTCATTTGTGTTCATATAGTATTTGTATCAAGCTAAAATGAAAGGGATTTGGAATTGGCAAAATTCAAAGTGAGACGGAGATCGAGAGAGGGAAAGAGTGATGAGAAGTGGGTTGAAAAGAGATGAGAAAGAAATGGAGGGGCACATAATTATGAAGAGATAATTTAGAGGGGGTGGTGAGAGAGCTGGTGTTGGAAGTAGGAACAAAAGGGGTGGAAGAGAAATAAGACGAGATTTTTGGAAACCAGGAGACAGATAACAAGTGGGAAAATAAGAAGGAAATATATGAAAAGTTAAGTTGCAAAAGGGGCTAGGGCCACTCCAAGAAAATCATTTTTTTTTATTCTCCCATATTGCAATATTCTTATGCGAAAATGAATTTTCATGATACCCTACCATTAGAAATTCAAAATTGGGTATAAAAGAAATCTACTTATCTTCATATTTTTTTAAGATATTATTTTCCAGAAAAATTATGAATGGACCTAACCCCTTTTGAAAAAAGTGAATTTTCTTTTTTTAGTTCACTTTTTTAATGGGAATTTCAACTTTTCTATGGTATCATCTTATAGAGCTACTAAAAATCAATTAAGACATAAAAATCAAATTTGATTAAAAATGGACCTAATCCCTTTTAAAAGTGAGCTCTTCATATGTAGGAGAAGGGCGGCGCAAAAGAACATGAGTGGGAAAATGATTAAATGGAAAAAAAAACAGTAAGAAATGCTGGAGAATAAAGGGGACGGGAAACATATTGAGCATGATAAACTGGGGCCCGTTTCATCATGAGTTACAAGTATGGTAACTACGAATACCAATCATAATCAAGGTTCCCACGGTTATCACAATAAAAGCGATGTTTAAATAGCTCAGTGTAATTCATTATGAAACGGACGCCAGAAGAAAGCAGGCACGGGGATCATGAAGATTTTTTTTTTTACTTCTCTAAATTAAATTTGTAACAAGAAATGACTCTTTTAGTGGTGAAAGTTATTTTTTTCAGTATTCATACTCAACCAGTGAAAATGAATACCATCATTGTAATAACCATGATTTGCCCCCACCCCACCTCCACCTTTTTACCTAATCGCGACTTGATCTACTCTTTTCATCTTCCCTTTTAGAATTAGCATAGGCCTATAAGACGCAATACAAACATTGTTTTGTTTTTAAGTGATATCGCTTGTGATATCGATACTTTATAAAGCGCAACGTATCGTCTCAGATTTGCGCTTGCTTGATTCGCTGAATCCTTCGCGTCACGAGCGCGTAACAAAATGAATACATTAATAAATTTGCCAAGTTGACCTTTGTCATTGCGCTGGTGTGCGTATTGTCTAATACACGTACAAATCCACAGTTGACGAGGGAGCATCGTACGAAATTAATATTAATGGGGGCTTATTTTAGCTTCTAATGGATTAAACAAAATGGCGGTAGCTTCGGGGGCCTGATCACCGCAGTATAAGCGCGCTAAGTGCGGGTGTCGTCACTAGTCTTAAGCATGAGTTTAAAGCTTGTGTATAGTTTTGGTAAATCCACCAAAATGCACCTATCACTATTCCAATTCGTTGCTAGCTAATATGAATGGATATGCCCTATAACAGTTATGATGTGGAGGATATGAACTGAAAATGTGTTTTACAGGATAAATTTTGCGATTTTACATGGAAATTTAACTTGATCGGGTCACCCGATCAAATTAAAATATCTGTGTGTTTTTGTCTTTCAATTAAATCCTATTCCAAATCATGGAATGGGCTGAAACTTTCAAGATATGTTCTTTGTCTGTAACTTTTGGATATCTAATCACTAAATTTATAAGATAAGTGCTTGAATGCCCATTTTTTTTATTTAAAACAAGCATCGCCGAGAGAGGGCGCTATATATCCAAGATTTGAATATTTGAAATTTTCTCAGAGAAGTGCAGTTGGAAAAATATCTAACGGTCTCTACGCTTCAGTAAGACTGTCATATTAGATGATATTTTATTATCAATCACATTATTGACCCTTTACCAAAGCTATACACAGGCTTTAAGTCGAACTTAATTGTTGATGGAATACCACCGGGTCTTGATGTTTTGCTTACCGCATCTTCACGACGATAACCGTTGTAATAGTTACTACGAAAAAAAACTTATAAGAATGTGCCTCATACAATATATTTGGATGTATACGGTTGCGAGACTTTTCACTAATAAAATCTTGTATTTGATGATTTCTTCATCTTTTTGTTTGTAGGGTGTAACGCTTCACTTTGTCGTGATGAGTTTCGATCGTTTCTCCAGAGATGAGGTAATTGGTGAGGTAGTGATGCCCCTGTCTAACGTTGATCTGAGTACCAGACCTGTCAATCTATGTCGAGATATCAAACCAAGAAATACACGAGTAAGTATACCATTCTGTTCACTCCCTTCTGTTTTTTTTTGGTTTTGTTTTGTTTCGTTTTGAATATAAACTTTGTTTTTCCTCTTCTACGCTGCCGTTGCTCTGCCCCAGATTCTTAAATTCTTTTTCCCATCCGTTCTTTCTTTATTCCCCTTTTTCCTTTTTCTTTTTTACCTTTCTTCTCCTTCATCATGTTCATAGCTTTCTCGTTTCAGCCACGTATAACGGTTTCACCTCTTTTGCTTCTTTTTTAAAATCAATTCTTTTTCCTTTTTCATCTCCATCGGAAATGTTACCATTCATAGGCATCGATCCTGGGGGGGGGGGGCGATCGCCCCACCAATGAAAATATCGGGGGGGGGGGCAAACATATCGTTTTGCCCCCCCCCCCAATAATTCCGGAATGTGCAAAAATAAGATTGTAATGTTCAGCAAGCAAGATTGAGATACACAAATCGTTCTTTATTTCAAATCGTGCTCAAAATGTCCGCTTTCCAGATTCGAATATAAAAAATTTCAGCTCGCGCTCGCATCATTTCTGTAGCAAAATCCCATACCTTTCATGATTAATAGGTGAATAGAATGTCCCGTTTTCAGTTCTAAACCTTAACAGAACTCCCGCTTCGATTCGCAATAATCTTTAGTTGGATATATATATTTTTTCTTCTTTTTTTTATAAAAAAATCCATTAAACTGTCATTTTTTCAGATCGAAATAATTTTTTTTAGCTCGCACTTCGTGCTCGCATCTATTGTTCTATTAGATACCAATCTTAATCATTGGTACCAAAAATGCTTACAATATCACGCCTTCAGGTCAGAATTAAAAAAAAAAATCAGCTCGCTCTTGGCACTCGCATTAATTTTTTGGTGAGATATATACGTGTCTGTATCTCCTGAGTCATATATATATATATACCTATGTGTGTGAGGGTGGGTGTTTTGTACGATCGAGCGTCTTTGGAACGTTGATTCATGATTTTGCCCCCCGCAATCTAAAAAATGGATCGACGCCCTTGTTACCATTTATAGATCATTGGAGATTTATTTCTGTGCGGGATTATAAATCATATCAAGGGTTTTTTTCTCGCACATACACACATCTGTGTGGTAGGTAAGATGTAGATTGAGGATATAGGATATTGATCAAGCATAAAAAGCTGCCGTTACTCGCACCTCTTCCCCCCAAAATCTCTTCAATCATGCATTTACATTTAAAGGTCAAGTCCATCCCAGAAAAATGTTGATTTGAATAAATAGAGAAAAATCAAATTAGCATAACGCTGAAAATTTCATCAAAATCGGATGTAAAGTAAGAAAGTTGTGACATTTTAAAGTTTCGCTTATTTTTCACAAAACAGTGATATGCACAACTGAGTGACATGCAATTGAGACAGCTGATGATGTCCCTCACTCACGATTTCTTTTTTTGATTTATACAATATTTCATTTTTTTTACAGATGTAACAATAAGGACCGACTTGACTGAAACACAATTAAACAATGCTATTTCCACATGTTCAGGGAGGAATTAATCGCTTTTTCACCTAACAATAAATAGAAAATTAGAATATTTCTTATTTCGTATAATAAAATAAAATAAATAATGAGTGCATGACGTCATCAGTTTCCTCATTTGTATACCGACCAGGCTCTGCATAATTATAACCGTTTTGTGAATTTAAGTGAAACTTTAACATGTCATAACTTTTTTCATTTTACATCCGATTTTGATGAAATTTTAAGTGTTATGCTTGTTGGATTTTTCTCTCTTTATTTAAATCGACATTTTGTTGGGGTGGACTTGTCCTTTGACTGCTAGCCTTTTTCTTTTTCTATGCCACAAAAATCACTTTTGCCTTCTCATATTTTCGGTAAGATCCCCAAGTCACAAGGCCGCGGTGAGTTGCTGACGTCATTGTGCTATCAACCGGCAGCTAACCGACTTACTGTGGTGGTCCTAAAGGCAAAGAATCTACCCAAGATGGATGTCACTGGCCTCGCAGGTAAATACATGCATAAAGCAAGGGTGGCACCATAAGGGGGGGGGGGGGGTCGATGGCCCCCTTGGATTTTTAAAGAATGACTTAAGAGGAAACAAGATTTTAAAAGAGGGATGATAAGAATGTACGAAGAGAGAAGGATTATTATGAATCAAGAGGATTAGATGGCATTAAGCTATGTACAGAATATCATATTTTCTCATTGAGGAAAATAGTGAAATTGCATTTAATATGGTCACTCTATGTACCCTATCATGCCTATTATAAGAAGAAGAAAGAAAAGGAGGATGAGAAGGAGGAGAAGAAGAATTTTATATGTCGATAATTGTTTGCATTTAACATGCATAAGGTCTGTTTTAATTTGAGCATTCGATGTTCTTTCATAGTCAATTATTAAATATTAAAAAGCCTTTCTATCTATTCTTTTTTTTATCGTAGACCCATACGTAAAGATTTACGTGATGTACCGCAACCAACGCCTAGCTAAGAAGAAGACCCGCCTCAAGAAACGGACCCTAAATCCCGTCTTCAACGAATCCTTCCTCTTCGACATACCTATGGAAGGATTGGAGTACCTTAAGATTGAATTCCAGGTAAGAGTTTGAACGAAGCAAGTTGGGAGACAAATTGTTTATAACAGAAGTCGACAAAGTTAATCAAAATTTAAACCAGTCTAAGTACTATTGTATCAGTCAATTCAAATAATCATCGCAATTCTACGATAGTTTAATCCTATCGAAGTATTTTTTATTGGGTTTATTGATATGATTGAATTGTACTTACAATTTGTTTGAACGTCTTCAAACTTACAAAGAAATTTATCAAATCGTGAAAATATTGATATACGACTAAATTCAGTTGTATTAAAAAAGAGCAATTTGTTTGTCAGATTCATGCATGAATGAGTTAATCTAAAAAATAAAAGAGGAAGGGTACGAATTTATAACTCAATTAAGAGTATTCAGGGATGAAATGGTATTGAGAGAACGAAACGCTCGAAAAAATGCAATTATCATTTCATTTTTTTTTACCAGGTGCTGGATCACGATCGGGTGACGAAGAACGAAATTATCGGCCGATTAGTGATTGGACGAGATGAGGATGGAGAGGCCGAATCACAGCACTGGAAAGAGATCATGCAGAATCCAAGGAAACAAATCGCAGAATGGCATAAACTCACCGAATAAAATTTCGTCCATACAATCACAATTTCCGATTAAAAAAAAAAACGTTTGATCGAAAGTAAAGGAATAAATTGGTGAAATATATCTACATTATTTTGTTACCATCCCCTTTTTTTATTACTGACAGTTTGGCGACATCTGCCTTTGTCTCAGTATTTACGTCAGACGTTGTTGAATGGCGGGAAATTCAAATTCAAACGTGTCTAGTTTGAAATGGCTATCACCGTTTGTCAACGTCTGACTATAATGTAAACCAATCAATTCATAGTTAATAAAAAAAAAGTCCAGTAAAAGTTTTCGTGACTTCAATGAAGTCTCAATTCTGTTTTAATATTAGCACCGGGATAGGCACTATTTATTATGCAAGATACTTATCAATATACCCCGTTTGTTGCGTCTGAAAAAAGTGATTGATCAATTATTTGATGACTTCAGGATCAGATGAATTAAGTAATCTTTTCAATACAATTCAATTTAGTTCTTTATTCCATTTTCATTTAAACATTTAAAACATAAGACGAAGTAATATAAATCAAATACAATTTTACAGATGAACATTCTTACTTCATAAAAAAAGTATAAAATTAAGTGTAAATGGATATGAGGGGGTCCACTAAAAGCAAAGCTTGTAAAGTGTGGATCCCCCTTGATTGTCAGAGCAATGAATGTAATATTTCAAACAGTATGTCCCATATAGGCCTACCCATTTGAATACAGTATTTCTTATCGTGACATTCATACGGGTGACTCAATTTTCGTTCGGTAAATTTGTCATGTTCAAAATTAATAAACCCTTGGTCAAGCTGTTATCACGCACCTTTCATGTTCCTATATTTTGTGCGATTCTAGCGAAAATTACTACTTTTCTAGTCAAAACTGAAGCAATTCTATTAAAATAAACATACTTTTTTTTAAAGCAGGCCGTTGTTTCAATCGAAATTGCTGCATTTCTAGTTAAACTTGCAACGATGATGACACTAATGAAAATACTGGTCATATTCTCTTCGTACCCTACAAATGATTTGATCAACTATCATAACTTTACAGGCACACATACGGCAGTAGAGGTAAATTTTACGTGAACTACTCCTTAGCATAAAATTTTCTGTCTATAACTGAATTTTAAGTACATGTAGAATTACTTGTATCATATACAAGAAGAATTATACTTACAACGTGATTCGTGAAATATCACATTCTCACCGCATCGCAAGCAATGTCCACTAACAAAAATGAATGATCGACGTGGTTCTATTTTATTCTGAGACACGGGTGTATAATAAGAACTTATTATTTTCATAAATCCACTATTTTTATTATAAGAAAAGCAAATATCATCAGCATTACTTGTAGAAATTTATATGGAACAGAGGTTCGTACATTCACTTTATCTGTTAAATAGCAAAGACGAGTAAAAAAAAAGAGAGCACACTGGCTATGTGGATACAATATATATAGTTTTAGACATTGGTAACAGAAGATTCGTTTATTTTTAATGAAACTCTAAAATAGGAAAAAGTAAACTTCTTCACAAAGTCTGGAAAATAATTGAAATAAATCGTTATCAGAGAACACGCAAGTTCTTGGAATTTTGATATTTTTTGGGATAGGAGTATTTCATTACATCGAATTCGATTATTTTAAAAAATTAATATCAAAATTCATTTTGTACATCGATGTTACATGAAATTCATTGTAAATAATCACATTATATTTATGATAGGACCGTTCTGAGAGTTTTATTAAAACTAAATTATGGAAGTGTATGACACGATTCTACAAAAAAATATATACTTGCAGTACTAATATGAACAGATATATGAAATAAGTGTAAGGATAATTAAAACATATTGACTTATGATACTGTAAATTGTAAAGTGACGATTTCAAAGATACTTAGGCCTGAATGATTTTTAAATTGTGTAAATTGGAAATATTTAAGCTCATAAATATCTTAGATGATGAAAATGTAAAAGTCCGTATTATTTTTAAGCTGTACATTTCACAATTACTTTTTGGATACTACAAATCGTATCTTTATTATCGGTGTCTTTTTTATTCACTCTTTTCCCTTCTCCTCTTTCTTGATTTTTTTTCTCCCCCATCTCATCCTGATATTAATTTCTTCTAATGTATGTCATGTTTCTTCCCCTCTCTCTCGCCTCTTTCCTGATCCTTTATTTAGTTCGTTCTTTCTTTCTCTCTTTATTTCTTTCTTTCTCTCTCTCTTTCTTTCTTTCTCTCTTTCTTCCTTTCTTTCTTTCTTTGCTTCTTCTTCTTCTCCTTCTTTTTAATGTTATCTTATGGTCTAGTGGTAAACTCACTCACTCGTATAAAAACAAGCATGTCTCACTTTCTCACTCTTACAACTATCTCCATCTCTTCATTTCTTTCTTTCTTTTTTTCGTTCGTTCGTTCTTTCTTTCTTTCTTTCTCTTTTGTCATGTAATTGTTATCAATGATCATGTAAAATATAGTATTGTAACGGAAGGCTTAGATTTTGTTTTCATCCGTGTCACAAAATATGATTCCATACCTTACGAGAGGTTGTCGATTTTAAGTAGAAAAATATTCGTACTCGTAAATTTGAAGTTGCAAGAGGAAAAATCAAACTCCATGTGCAACTTTTTCTTTTCATTTTATGAAAACAATATGTGATGTATGATTTGTTTTATTCAAGAAAAGATTATTTTTTTATAGGCATGGGTAGTCATTTTATACAAAGCGAAATTGTAGCTACTTGGCAATTAATTGTTTAATTGGATCAAACGATAGTTATTTTTTCGAATCACCTTTTTTTTAATTTATAGAGAACGGTTTTGTGTAAGTGATTTATATTCAGATTAAAAAGATAAGATTGATTGGTTGCTATGCTTATTAGCGTACGGATGCGTACGATAAAGAATAGTACCTTTTCGATTGATGAAAATGTACATTATATTACAAGTGTTCTCTTGAAGCTTATTCCAATGTTTCACCTGGTGAAGAATGATATTATTTCCTTTTTTCCGAGGATCCTTATTTTTAAGCTTATTTGATTATACCTTTATTGAGATTATATTGATCGACAGTTTTTAAATAAAAAGGTAAACCAAATTATTGTGTTAATAGGTATCAGGGTGTACATATACTTTGTGGATGATATTCATATTGAGCTCAAGAAATAAAAGGTTTATAGTCGCGAGATTCAATGAAATTTGGTCTAATTCCCAGATCGTCTAACACCGCTTTGGCTAACCCTATTTTGTCTATAATCAGTTTGGTCTAATAACCGTTTGTGCCAATCATCATTTGACCAAACATCTTTTTTCTTAATGACCCCATCGCCTCTTGATTTCTCCTATTTCGTCTAATGTCAATGACGTTTATCAAAAGTTCATCTTATTTAGATGTAGACTATAAGAGATATTAGACGAATGGGATTAGACAAAATTGGCACACAGTAGCTGAAAAATGACGAACCATCGATTAGACTAAATTGATATTAGACGAACTTGTTGTAGACGGAATTGTATAAGACCATGCCGGAATGGACAAAACATGTAAAAGACAACCGGGGTTTAGACCAAGTGGCAATCATGAATTCACCATTTTTAATCATACTCGTCTCATATTAGGCCTGTATATAAACCCTGCATTCCTCTGCTTCTCTGTGCTTTGTAAATAGCCAAAAACGTTCAGAATTTATGTGTTACATGCTTGTATATTAAGCTTCTTTAAAGAGACTGTTATCGTGTGAAAGAAGGAGAGAGGTATACAAAGAAAATAAATTATGGAAAAGCGAAAGAAAAATATATGTATATAACGACAAGAGTATGTAATCCTATTTCGTGCTGTTGTGTTGACAAACGACCTGTGTAGTATAGGGCCCACCCGATTTTAACAAAAAGATATAGTACTGTGATAAAATAAAAGATATTTTATGATTATAGTTACATCATGATTTGTGAATGAGTTTTGATTTGTGTCTTTTCGCTTGTATCATATTTTATAGACACACTTCAACAGGATATATGGTATAGGTTCTGTTTTGCAGTGGTACCACAGGAGAGGGGCAGAGGGACATTTTTGCTCCCAAGCCGGTTAGAACAGATCCCCCTCAGAAAATTCACGAAAAAATTGAACAGCAATTTGTAAACAAGTTACATCATATAACAGCTGCCATTAACATCTCAGTTAAGCTGTAGATATAATATTTTTGCCTCTCTTAAAACATGTAAAAACGTGAAATTTTCTGCAGCTCGATTTTGCGGTATAAGTGCGAATTTTCTTGTACATCTTGTCCTCCTATACTTTAGAAATCCTACCGTCACTGCCTATTTGTTGGTGATTTTTTTTCTGCATTTTATTTTCATTTTTGATTGACGATTCCCGTAACCATCATAACTTCAGCAAATACAGCTAGAATGTTTCATACATTGAAAAATAAACACGATAAGTCTGTTAAAATGAAAATACCCAAGAAATTAACTTTCAAAATTTATTTCCTAAAAATGAAAACCAACATGTATGTATTTATATTAAAGTATATAGCAAATTCAAACACACATATGAGAACCCAATTGATTAAGTGTCAAAATTGATATTTCTTACAATAGATTATTACATTATAGTATAGTAATGGTTTATTGGCAATATGCTAGGCAGCAGTGGCTGATATATACATGTTTGCAAAATATGAGAAGATACAAAAATATTTTACAAAGAGTACATAATTAAAAACAAACAATCATTCAATCATTGAATTATGTATGTTTTGGTAAAGTAAATGAACATTAATTTTAAAAGAAAAAACGGAAAAAATTCGAAATGGGGAAGTTTTATGGTGTATTTTTAGGTGGTCTAATGCCAATCCGTATAATTAACAACTCGTCTACTATCATTTGATCTTCCATCAATTCGTCCACTATCCACATGGTCTAATTGCCATTTCGTCTAATTACCAGTTGGTCCAATAGCCATTTAGTCCATATACAATTTGGTATAATTGGGCTAAGTCTTAATTGAGCGAAATACGTGATATTAGACCAACTGGTTACGAGACGAAATGGTCATAGACGAACTGCCGATTAGACAAAATAATAATTGGACCAATTGGACATTGGACCGAATGGTTCTTAGACGAAGAGTTGCCAGATATACTGACCTAATAGAGATATTTTAAGGACAGTGCCATTAAACGGATATGTATCTCACTGATCAAATAATGCGAGTGCGAAGCGTGAGCTGAAAATTTTCGATATTCAGACCTAAAAAGTGACATTATAAGCATTTTTTGTAATCATGATACGTACCTGCCTCGCTAAACAGACAATGCGAGTGCGAGCTGAAATTTATGTATATATTGATCTCAAAAGGACATTTTAAGGACTATATATTAGGAATCCATTAAAAGTAAACATACCTTACTATAGTCATCTAATGCGAGTGTCAAGCGTTGCTGATTTCGTTAAAATTTTAATAATGATTAACATACGAATCTCACTAATCAAATATTGCTAGCGCGAAGCTCGGCTGAAAATTTAGGAAATTCGGACATAAAGAGGGGCATTTAAAGGCTTGTTTCTAGGAATTCACGAAGGCCATACGTATTTCACTAACGAAATGATGCCAGCGCAAAGCGCGAGTTGAAACTTTTGTTTATATTGACCCCAAAGGAATCCATTAAAAGTATACAAATCTCATAGTCATCTACTGCGCGTGCCAAGCGCTTGCTAATTTCTTTTAGAATCACATCTTAACACATGAAGTACTTACAACAAGTAGTACTTTTTTTGTAGTCATTGTAATAATGATTATCATACGCATTTCAATAATTAGATATTGCGAGCGCGAAGCGCGAGCTGAACATTTAGGGAATTCAGACCCGAAAAAGGGCATTCTAAGGCTTGTTTGTAGGAATTCACTAAGATCATTTCACTAACAAAATGATGCGAGCGCGGAGTGCGAGCTTCAAATTTTTACATCAGATCATAAAAAGGGACATTTTGAGGACTGATTTTAGGAATTCATGAAGAGCAGACACATCTCACCAGTCCACCAATGCGAACGTAAGCACGACAGAAAATGTTTTATAATAAGACATTAAAATGGGGCAATCACTTTTAGTAGTCATGAAAAAGAAGAATATGTCCCTACATAAAACAATAATAACTCGAAGTGCGATGAAATATATTTGGTGTATATTGACTTTAAAACGGGATGTTTTAGTACAACATGATTATATATCTCGTTCAACAAACAATGCGGGCACCAGGAACAATGAAGACACAGGGCCTGAGCAAATTATGTTTCATAAAGATATGAAAAAAATGTTTATTATAAAATAATAAGATATAATATAACAATGGACAATAATTTCTTCTTTTCCACTACGTTTCTCTTCTCTTCTCCTTCCTTTTCCCCATTTTTTCCCCAGCCGATGGGGGGGGGGGGGCACATGCCCCCCGTAGTTACGCCACTGTTTGGAGCTGAAAGCAGCGTTATCATCCCATCATTTTATGCAAACAGCAAACAATTAAGTCATTTATTAATATTAAGCAAATACAGCTTAAACATCGACAGCATGAGACGTGAACATTAAAACATCAAACGAATAACGAGACTTGGCTTTGAAGACCAATTGAACTGAATATTGAAAAAGCCCCCGTGCTCTAACAACGCCATCTATAGTTTCGAACGGATTTACACTACTTCAGAATCGATTTGGCAGATATGTGTTATGCTTAATTTTAATATCATGCTTTATTAAAAAAAACATTGATTATTTCATTGAAATTATTGGGATATTAAAAAAAAAACTGTAAAGAAAGGAACATTTCCCTCATTTTCGGCTTATTTTGTTAAATCATAACAATGCTAACTTGTTCTTTTATAATCAATTTGGTTATTCCGATCGAAGAGTAAATTCGTCGTGTGATATTTACTACTGATTTAATTCGGCTCCAACAGATTCTACATTAGGGCCGCTGTGGAAAGTAATTTTGTAATCGAAAGTGCTAGCGTGTGTAAATAAATCTACAAATAAAATTTGGGGGTAACTTTGCCACCGTGACCGATCATGTACACCGGTCAAGTTCATAACATTACATTACCACAGCAATGAGCTCTATTTACACTCCAAAGTGGACCAATTTCATTGAAAATTATTTATTGAGAGTACAGACTGGCCCTGATCACTGGCGTACCTAGGATTTTCCAAAGGGGGGGGGGGCAAATTTTGTGGAGGATATTTCGTCTGCGAAAAAAATTGACAAGCAAAAAAAAAGGTCTTCAATCAAAAACAAAAAAATCAATTAATTGGGCTTCTCAAAAGGAGGGGGGGGGGGGGGCGGCACGTTCTGGATCAGTTTTGAATCGTCAGGGAGGCAGGGATACGTCCCCTGCATTGGTTGTGACCCTGCCCCCCCCCTCGTTAGGTACGCTATTGGCCCTGATAATATCACGAAAAAATATGTAATATCTGGAAGGGGATTGTAAGTGGCTGCTCATTTTGATAACTCAGGGGTGTGTTCCAGCCAGCACGCTTTGCTGAGACGACACTAATCCGTATTTGGCATACCTGAGGTTTGTTGTTACTTTCTAGACTGTGTTTATTCACTGACCCTTCTAAAAGTCACAATTAATTGAATACGTATAGACTTTTATTTACTTCTATTTCATGGTAACGGCGCAGGGATGAACCGTTTGGAGGTTTTGCATAGACCGTTCTTGTCCCATGTAAATTTAATTTGGTTTGTTGGAAGTCGTAAAGCAAGGCCACATTAAACAAATTTAAAAGGAAGTTGATCGGATCACATTCTCTTTCCCCCTTTTCTCCCTCTATTAAAGGACAAGTCCACCCCAACAAAAACTTGATTTGAATAAAAAGAAAAAAAATCAACAAGCATAACACTGAAAATTTCATCAAAGTCGGATGTAAAATAAGAAAGTTGTGACATTTAAAAGTTTCGCTCCATTTCACAAAACAATTATATGCACATCTTGGTCGGTATGCAAATGAGGGAACTGATGACATCACTCACTCACTATTTCTTTTGTATTTTATTATATGAAATATAAAATATTTTGATTTTCTCGTCATTGTCATGTGAAATGAAGTTTCATTCCTCCCTGAACACGTGGAATTCCATTATTTTAACGTTTTGTGCTTCAGGCAAGGAGGTCCTAATCATCAAATTCGTAAAAATTGAAATATTGTATAATTCAAACAATAAAAAAACAAAAGAAATAGTGAGTGAGTGACATCATCGACTCTCTCGTTTGGATGTAACTGGCTCGTTCATATAACTATTTTGTTAAAAATAAACGAAACTTTGAAATATCATAACTTTCTTATTTTACATCCGATTTTGATGAAATTTTCAGCATTGTGCTCGTCTGATTTTTCTCTATTGATCCAAATCAACATTTTTCTGAGGTGGACTTCACCTTGAATTTGCTTCCTAGTCTCTCTCTCTCTCTATATATATATTTCTTATCAGTAAGTCTTCAGGTCATATCCCAATTTTCTGCTTGTCATAGGATAAGATTTATTGTAACCATGGACCTATAATAGGTCCATGTTGTAACAGACCCAAATAATATTAGAAATGAAATGGTATGAAATGAACCAAGTATTCTCTCCTGTCTCTGTCTGTTTATCCATGGACCTATAACGATGGTTTATCTTCCTTGCCCTCATTTCTCCTTCTCCTCCCCTTGCACGCCTCTCTCATAATGTCTCTCTCTCTCCCTCTCTCCCTTCCTTTTCTCCAATTCGTGTATTCTGTTCCTGTCCACCTCCCCTCTTCTCTATCTTTGAAAAATGCAATGAATTCAAAATCTATTTTCCCTACACACTGTGTTCTTTTCTTTACTTTCTCATTTTCTACAGAATTTTATATCTCCATGTTTTCATAAAGGTTCGCTTTCTGTTTTGCGTTCCGCCCGCCATGTTTTCATACAAAAACGAGAAAAACAAAGTATTGATTTCACACAATCCCGAGTCGCGCAGGCTTGTACAATAACATGTTTCTCGTGCATTTCTGGATTGCACAACCCACACGATTGACTTAAAGGACAAGTCCACCCCGGCACATATTTGATTTGAATAAAAGAGAAATATTCAACAAGGATAACACTGAAAATTTCATCAAATTCGGATGTAAAATAAGAAGGAAAGGCGAAATTCACCCCAAAGTTAAGGCGAATTAAACAAGCATAACGCTTTAACGCTATATAATTTTTCAGAATCAATTGGAAAGTAAGAAAAACAGTGATAATGTTTCATAATTATGGGCGGTATGAAAATGAGGAAGCTGATGACATCACACACTGACTATCATCGTATCTTATTACATAAAGTACTATTCTTTCTTCAAATTTTCATCCTAAAGGCGTCATACGAACATGTTCTTATGTTTTTTGAACTTGTGGAATAACCGCTATTTTGCCTTTCAACTCAATCATGAGCTTCTTATTTAAATTCATAAAAACACTATAGATTAAATCTTGTGTGTGATATCATCTGATCATTGGCTCTCCCATGCATTTTTGAATTCCAACATTGTTGTGCATAATTTAGTCTAAGTATACTGTAACTATATTTTGTGGAATAACGCGAAAATTGAAAATTACTTGGATTTTTTTTAATCAAATATCAAGTTTTGATGGAATTTTCAATATTTATCTCTTCGTAAATCTAAATTAACTTGCTGTTGGGATGGACTCTGGCTTTAAAATGATCCTTATTTTTCTGAAGAGAAGTTAGAAATAGAGGTGAGAGGAGAATGAGAGAGAAGAGAAGAGAAGCGAGATTATGACGTCACCCGACAGCTGTCAAGGTTATCATGTGATTGACCTTTGACATCTCGACAATTCATCAAAGTCATTTTGTGGCGGTACAAAGCAATCTCTCTTTTATGAATAAAATCACGAAACGTCTGAAGTAAAAGTCATCATCCACCACTTCTCACCCCCTTGACCTATGATAGGTAAGGGAAACCTGAGACAAGGATTGTGATGCATATAACACTTAATTATATGCTTACGAAGCATTCGATTATTTGAGAGAAATGACAAGATCACTTTTTTTTTAAAGAATACTTATTTCCAAAATTCGCAAGTGAGAAAAAACGATCTAGCAAGATAATACGATTATCTTTAACTGATGATTGAGTTTGCGACCAATGGTCCCACCCTCTCGATTTTTAACATATATTTTTTACGGTACTTATATTATAGCCTATTATAACCCTTCTGTTAAACATAATTATACTCACTTGTTACTTTCGATTCACTTCATATTCTTTCTAATGGTGCTATTGTTTTAAATATGATAATGAAATCTTTTGAGCCATATAAGAGAACATTGGTTTACTTAGACACAGTGCTGAAAGGGACTTTTATTAACACTGTTAACCATGTATATATCTTAGGGTTAATTATCACGGTTTTGAGAAAGAAAGATCGGCTACAAATACAAAGTACTTGGCATCATCAGTAAAATAATAAAATAGTATGCAATTTCAGATACTCGGGTAGAATCGATTGGCGATAACATATTCATATACAGGGGTGGATCCAAGATTTTGAAATAGAGGGGGCGCCAGCGGCGAGGGAGCGAAGCGACCGAGCGGGGGGAGGGTGTGGGAGGGGGATACCCCCCTCCCACGGCAAGGACTTTTTCAAAAAATCATGTCCAAAAGTCGTATTTTGAGAGCACCTTTAGAAGAAAAATGCACACTTAAGTCACTGTAACTTTATGAATAAAAGACACATACTGACTCATTTAGGAGCTGGTTTCCAGTCACACACCGTATAAGCGGTCATTCAAAACATACATTTGGCAAAGGCTCTTCACTTGCTTGCATCGTGTGATTGAAACGTCAAATTTAAATGATACGAAACTGAGACTTGTAATCGATAAGTTCCGAATAATCCATTCTGTTTATTGTCATTTGTGTATTTACATTGTGTGTTTCAAACGAGAATTGTTTAGTCGTATGGCAACATGCATAAAATTTGGTTCTTTTTTCCCCAAAATGCACAGTTTGCTCCGTGATAATTCGTTGGAATGATTGCTTCGGCGAAACTTAGTTGGGGCGCCCTGGATAATATGCCTCTGAATCTACCAGAAAGTGTAAAAGTTAGTTTACATTAAATACAAATATGTCTGACCTATACATTTCAGTGAAAATGTACATGACCAAGGCAGAATGATAATGCTGCGCACGTGGCGCCCGATATAGGGCTTCATCTTTGAGTGAAGAATAATCTCGGGGATAGACATTATCATTCGCATCGTTGACACTTTCTCTCGCGATCTGTTACTTACAATTTACATGTATTTGCCATAAAGACGGACAAACGCATGTTACAAAAAACACAAAATTTCGGGAAAAAATGATATCCAATCCAACATCTTCACACTGGTCACTACACTGCAACTCCCGATTACAAGTGGTGCAACTTTCCAACCAATCGACTTGCACGCCCTGGAATTCCGGAATTTACATATTGCAATACAGTATGACAGAGGTGCATTTGTGCGAACACAAAGGCCATGAGCGTAAGTTAAAATATAGTTTTGACTAGATCTAGCCCTTGAAATTGACTACATTGTACCAATCCAGTAAATATAACCATCAAAAAAAAAAAAAAAAAAATCCGGCGAAAATAGGGGGGGGGGGGGGGCGCGCCCGGGGCGCCCCCCTCTGGATCCGCCACTGATATACTCTTTTATCCTGTTTTCAAATAAATGGAAATGCTATATGCATTATTGGTAAGTTGGTGTGCACTTGTTTACAAAAAATATATATACCTGTGTTTTTCATAAATTTATTTGAATCATATCATTGATTCACAATAAATATTTTGTATGCAATATAAATTCACGATTTCCAGGCAGTTTTGTAATGTAATATAACATACGAAAGACAAAAGATGTACAAAATATAAGTGACATTGTAATAAAACATGTATTATTATACAGAAAATGTAAAAAAAATGTATATGAAATTTAAATCCACGTGAATCATAATTTTTGTAGAGATTCATTTGACTTTATTTTTTTAAAATACATTTTCTTCTCCCATTTCAATACTGGATTTCAATCTTAAATCAAGCAAAACTCGGGTGTTAATTTATATACTTTCTAGCGGTGAAAATAGGTTCTATAAATGGGTTAACAAAAATATCGTTAACACCAAAAATAGATTTAATAATCGATAACATATGTCATGTATGTTAGTTTAGTTTACAAAGTAGAAATAAATAATGAAGAGGCAACAATTTCGAGAATTCAGAAGAAAAAAAAACCGGAATGAAAAAAAACCCACACACTTTAGTCTTTCACAATAGTTCTGGTATATCGTATATCTCATAAACGCGGGTAGACCGAAAATAACCACAGTTCAATGCAAAATACAATTCCCCGATATAGAAAAGGATCGTAAAACTCATATTTCATGGAAATTGGTCACAATATACCGAAGCAATCAACCTGTTAGAAGCCAGTTTTCTAACTTGGTGACGGATAGACAAAACAGTGTTTTCATTTGTTATTTTGTGCTATAGTTATACTCTAGGCTCCAATATTGTTCTTTAAATAATGTATTCTAATTATTCTGATCTGTGTGAGGCAAAAACCCTACATGATTCAGATTGTAGAACGTCCATTTCAGAAGAGTACGGTTACAGAAAACACGATCTTATACCGATTAGTTAATAAAAAGAAAACGACGCCAGTTTTTTTTATAACATCGGTCAAAGGGGAGTGGTTAACAAGTTGGGATAATAGACAAAGCCCTCTCTTTCTCTACACACTTCTTCCTCCCCCTTATTCCCCTCCTGCCGCGTGTGTTACAACTCTAAATAAGGACTAGAGTCAACCAAGGATTTACTTTTAATTCCTTGGTTCAACCAAACTATTTCTAGAGGAATAGCCGTGGTGTAGTGGTTCTGACTCTCGCCTTGTAAACAGAGAGTCGTGTGTTCGAATCTCACCGCGGTCTAGTTTCCTTTGGCAAGGCGTTAATCCACACTTTGCCACTCTCTACCCAGGTGCTGAATGGGTACCTGGGTACCCGGTAGGATGCGAAAGATATTGTACGTTTGAATTTGCCAGCGCCATAATGTGGCTGCGATGAATGCAAGGAATGTTCCTCAGGGAGTGGAAATTGTGAATTTTTCGTGCGGGATTGAAATGAATCCAATGACCGGGGTAATAATATGCTGTAAAGCGCTTTGAGACTAGAAAAAGCGCTATGTAAAAATTGGCTATTATTGCTATAATTTCACATGTACATAGTAAATGAGAAAAACTAGACCTATCTTGAAATAAGAAGCCTTTCTTTCCAACGTTTTAAAAAAAATACTTAATTGGGTCGTATTCTACTACTTGTGAACCAAAGGAAGAAAATGCCTATAACATAACGAAGCCTTAAAATCTTAAAATTTAGAAAAGGGTCGTCAACATTTTCAATTTACTTTTCACAGGTAATGACGTATGTTTTTTTAAGTAACCCCTTCATCACTTCCTTACAAAATCTATTGAGGTTTTTTCACCCACGTACATCTCGATATAAAATGTCTATTGACAGAGTCTAGATTGATATTTTGCTGGCATATAGACAATGTGTGATTATCTTTCCTCTTGCAGATGAAGTTGTGATAATAGTTAGGTGACCAAAGTTCTAAGTGTCAATACTCCATACAGTATTGCTGGAGTTATTTCAGGGTAAATTCCATGCAGGCACAATGTTGCTTCGACCCCGTGGACGTCAGGTGAACATTCGGTAGGCATCGTCAATATATTCATCCAACAATAACAACAACTATTATAGTATTGTCACAAGTAACATGAATTCTGTGTGATTTTAAAAATGTTTTACAAAGCAAGCCCAAATTATACTGCTTAAATCAATGCCTGTGACCTTCACACACATACACACACGCACGCACAAAATCCGATTAACGTAAAACATTTTTTTAGCCTTGAAGTTACTGTGCTCCTGCAGTCATTTACCAAATTGATCTTTGATCTAAAGTCTCGTTTACTTATAAGTCATTTTTCTACCACTCCACAAAAAATAATCACAAGAAGAAGATGAAATAGAAAATGGATTACTCTCCTTGAAAATGGAAAAGTTTGGGACACTGGTATTCTATTCCCATGCATCTTATTCGATAAACTTCACTAAATTTTCAAGTTAGGCTTATTGACTAAATGATGATCGATTAATTTCTTCTTTTCCGAAAAAAAACCCTTCCCCGTAAACCCTTCCTCTCTCTTGCTGTGTTGGATAATGGTAATCTGCTTCCATTGTTAAAAAGATGACGTCATTTGTAACGAGAGAAATTAGAGGAAGCGAGAAATGGTTGGCTATGACCCGAACCAGCCTACGATATGCGCCTTTAATCTTGGTATTCACATAGGCGGGGCGTTACATCTTGCAGAAGAACCGAAAGTTGGACTGTTCAAGCTATTGTTATTCATCGACGATCAAATACAATAGGAGCGCAGTATGACGGTTGACTGTCCCAACACGATGGGTATTCATTCGAAACCGTTTCCTTTTATGCATCCCAAAGACTTCGAAGGTCTAGAAAAAAAAACGTTGATGTAACAACACAACCTGGAAACAAATACAGTTTTCGCAATTCGGGGATGAATATGAATGTTTTAAGTCGAGATTTTTACACATGGAACAGATGATGGATTGAAGTGCATCAGAAAGAAGGATATTGGTTAGCTTTGACTTCTTAACGCCAACGGTAAAAACGCCAATTTTATGGGAGACACTTGTTGTTATTATGCAGAGCATTAGTCATCGGCGAACCACACCTAACTCTACGTAGAAACCAATACCGTCGCATCGCCCTGTGTACACACACTCGCTCGAAATACACACACGAATTCCTTTTCGCTCCTTCATTTCTCACCGTGCCGTCGAGGAGTAAGAACCGTTTTTTGTGGAGGCACGTTTTTAAAAGGAATATCGGTTCTTATATGCATTTATTGACGGCACGATGGAACATCTCAACTATACATCACCTTTGATGAACATCATCGTGGCCTTTCTCTGTCTTGCCTTTTCTGTCAAATCAACCTCCTCATATCCTACAGGAGCACCTACGACGACATGTACATCTCTGACACCGGGACATGGATCCACCCCTCAAACTTCTCCAAGTCCTTTTATCATTACCCCTCAGTTTCGGAATTACGGACCGAGTACGCCGATGCAAGGTGAGTTGTGAAGCACCTGTGCTGCAAATTTATGGCATATTTGACATTGTTGTCTACATCAGTCATGCAAAATGTGGCTTGCCATGTGCATCCCTGTGGATGGTCTATTACACCAGTGCTTATCCACCGTGTTGATATTTGGAAAAAAACAACATAATATAAAAATGGAAAGTGATTTTTTGTTCAGTTCATGCATGCTTACCCATCACATTATCATTGTGGAAATGAATTTACCACTCAGATCAGGTTAATGCATATAATATAGGCCTATACTTGCAGCTAGTTTGGCTGACATTCTGTTCTGTCAAAATGAAAAACCATATGCATGGGTGTATGATTCATTTCTTAGCTCTAAAAATATTTCCCTGTGGTACTTAAAAAGACCATAAAAATGAAAAATGTTATTTCCATTCAGTACAGTAGCTCGAACTTTTCATTCTATAAATCGTCTTCAAGACTTTATGCTTAAGTGCTTCTATTGAAAAGTTAAGAGTTGATCTCCGACATTGTTCAAATTGCATGCCTCTGCTCTCTGCCTTGACAGTTACCTTTGAGAGTAATTCACTTTCACTTTCTTTCACCATGTCCATATTGTTCTATTTTTAATCTTTTTTCTCTCTCTCTATTTCATCATAAGTTTTTCCCCTTCAACTTCTAATTCGCTTCTCATCTTCTTCTGCATCT
Source organism: Lytechinus variegatus (assembly GCF_018143015.1). Taxonomy (NCBI): domain Eukaryota; kingdom Metazoa; phylum Echinodermata; class Echinoidea; order Temnopleuroida; family Toxopneustidae; genus Lytechinus; species Lytechinus variegatus. The sequence goes on along the minus strand of NC_054744.1, from coordinate 26,303,420 downwards.
CCTTCCTCTACCTCTTCTCCCTTGTCTTATGCTACTCACTGTTTCGTCTGCCTCTTTTTCCTCTTCTCCCTTCCCCCCTCCTTCTTTGCTCTTCTGTTATTTTATACACTTTGTTTTCTTGGCAATATTCAATCCTTTAGATATCTCAGAATGTAAAGTGGATTGGTATGATGCGCCTTAATTGTAATGAACCAGTATTACAATCCATATCCATAACTTCAGTACTGGTGATGTCACAGCTAAGACCCGGATGTTAACTTGTAAACAATGATAACGATAAGTATAGGAAGGAAGCGTTTTTTATTTTGTTCTAAATCTAAAAAGAAGAAGAACATAAGTTTCGAAAGAAAATGGGAGAATTTATCACAGCTTTGGACTGACTTTGCCAATTAATAAACACGACAAGAGAACAGGGTTGGTCTAAATATATATGTAGGTCATTACTAAACATGTTCTTTTATCATAAGGGAGATTCATTATTTGTCGTAAAGATAAGGTGAACCATTGGCTAAGTTCATGTTTATTCACTGCCTGAGTCAGTTCATTGATAACGGTTTAACGCGTGTGTAATGTTTACAAAAGAGAGTTCGGTATTGTCTGCTAGGAATTGATATGAAATGGTTGAATTGTATTTTAAAGGAAATTTAAATAGGCGCCCTCCTCAATTCGCAGCACATAATGAAAAAAAAGGTCACAAGTTTAGGTCCATTTTTATTATAATAATGTCCACAATGTACTGTCGGGATCAATAATAGTTACATTGTAATTGCTACCGGGTCAACACTGAATCAAACGATCTAATGAAAATCTAAACATGTAGCCTAGCCATACCATGCTATCCGAGATGATGAATAAAAATAATCTTTGAACAAATTCCTTCGAAAAAAAAAGAAACATTACAAACCCTGGTAAATTTTCATCGTTTTTTTCCTGGGAGGCACTGACATGTAGCAAATACAGGGTCCAAAATAGGTGATTCAGAATCATTCATTCCATCACGTCATCTATCTGGTATATATACAACAACGGGTTCATTCTATTAAACTTGCTAATAATACTGTTTGTCACTTCACCCATGGCTTAAATAACTCATACAAAAGTTTGACTACAAATGACGAACAAAATTGTGGATATATTATGTCTGACAGTGGGTTGATTGTCCTTTATATAGATTTTTATGGTCATGAAAATGACGTATTCTTTTCCCCTTCAAATTTCTTGTTAACATGATTAAGCGGTAATAAGGAAGGCATTATTTCGGCTTTCATGAAATAATGAATGCTCCAATAAAGACAGTGCTGATGTTGTTACATACTCTATACTAGGCCTATATTTCATGTTTGTCAATTAAGACAATCGAACTAAATGACGTGACTATTCTTGGTTGCTCAAATCGAACAAATATGAAAATGAGCGCCGACTGTGTGAGATGTATGGCGTCCTTGTGAAATCAATAACCTTCATTAGTTGGCCGCTCGCAGTATCCCTTTGAAGTGTTAGATTTAATCAGACAAGTCAGATCTGATAACGTTTCAGAATGTAGCTCCTAACCATACACGAACGATTATTCGCACCCCTCCCTGAAGACTGAGATACATACATGCCATACAGGTGTACGTGTCCACCCCTCCCCCTCTATCTATTGACGCTTTTCCGCTGTGTTTAAATTGACACGGTGATTAAAAATGTGGACGAAGGACGAAACCAGTCAAACACTGCCATTTATTGTCTGAAAACGGTATATTCATGGTGGATTTAGGAGTACACAATAGATCTATGTCGTTGGTCAAATCGGGCCTATGCAAATGATTATTTGCCAACATTTGAACACAAACATGACAAAATTAATGTGAGGCCGGAGAAGCGTGATAGGCTTCAGAGGAATTTTACAGTCGCGATTTAAAGTTTGCTTTTTGATGTTCATCATAGATGGTGGGGGGGGGGGTCGCCCCTTGCTCTTTATTTGCCCCTCCCCCCATAAAGGGTTTTCAACATACATGTAGGTCGACTTATAGATTGGTGGGATAATTAAATTCTTACTGTTAAAATGCTACGCAGCATTTGGAGGTCAGATATTACTTTGGCAACATTAAATCGATATAAATGCCAGTTTTTAAATGTCACTTTCTTCAGTTATTACGTTGTGCATAATATATACTGACCACCTGATATTAATATTTGGAATGATTGGAAAGGGTACAACCAATCAAGGGTTCGAATCATATTCACGTGATTTATTTAGGCCAATGTCATTAATCGCACATGGCGCTTCTACTCGAGATGAAGTTACACTTTCATCTTTATGGGGCGATATTGTTACCATGGTAACACGTTTCCATTCCTCGGTATACCATTAGGTCAAAAGCGGCCTGCACATCGGCTAACTTCTGATGCGTACTTAATTCATCAAACGAGATCCGTGATTATGAAATGTGATTAGAATATTCAATTTAAATGCACAGTATTATCAAACCGGGACATGATGTGAACACACTGGGAGACATATAAGTCTCAAATTACATTTAAAAAAATGAACTATTCTGAAGAGTAAATTGAGTTGTCACAGAGAGGGTGGATAGGCTATACGTCCCCGGGACGTACATGTATACATCAGTTAAAGAAAGAGAATAAAAATAATAAAAAACAAAGGGCGAATTATAGTGCAAACAAAAGCGACATGAATTGTTAAGGTAAATTCCATGGAATGATTTATGGTGCAATTTTTTTTCTTTTTGGAGCCGATAAAGTGTAATATGGATAAACAAATCACTTTACGGTTTACGATGACTAATGGAATTTACCCTCCCTAAATATATGTATTCACATTTTCACAACCCTTATAATTTCAAGAAGCAGTGATTTATCATTCCCAAATGATCTACGTCATCAGATAAGAATTCACATTATGGTAGGCGTGTGAATCTGAATTCAATAAAGCTAAGCGTCTATTGTCCAATGCACAAGGGTAAATGGGTATACAGGCAAATGGGTTTGTGCATGCACAAAGGATTGTGATAATATTTACTGAAGCGGAAAAGTAATATGTTCTTTTCTTCACAAAAGTGATCCTTTTCACGAATAAAATGATGTCTGAAAGTGACTCTTACTCATCGTCAATATCTTATTTCTTTAAGTCCCAACCGGAAATGCTCTTCATTTTGTTTCCGGTGTTGAATATACAGTATATTTATTTTTGTGTGTTTTATAATCTATATTCATAAAAAATAATCTTCTTACACTTGAAAATTGACCTGTAAAGATTACACGTATAATGAATAGGTTCGAAAACAACGAAATGCTGTTGGCCTACATGTATGTTATTGCTAAAATATTAGACCGCATGGCACTTAATTCTATTTTTGATTTATAAATTTCGTTTATTTTGTTTACATTCAATACTATTAACTTTTGTTTTATTTTATTGCTATTATTGATTATCATTTTTTTTATTCATTATCACTTTACATGTATGTTAATGTCAGTTTTTTAAAGGGGGGGGGGTGACGACGTGTTGTACCAGGATATTTTGATGACGGGGTGCAAGTTGAAATGAAAAGTAGTTGACCATTTCTTCATCTTAGATCACTTGTAAAAAGTAAGGAGGCGGTCTTGCCCCAGCCTTTCAGGCACTGACCCTATGGTGAAACTGTTAATAATTATTACATTTTCATTATAATTACCACCACGACCATTATAGTCACCTTGATCATTCATTACTATCATTCTGATAAATGGTTGTGTTTTCTGCAATGAATGCTTAAAATACAACCCGTATATTTTAATCATGTTTTACATTTTAATTGGTACAAGTTTATTTTAACACGCATCAGTTACATTTTATTTTTTACTTCCAATTTACGTTGCTACTGGCTTTTTGGCTTTTCATTACGGTACGTTTTATCGCTTCGCCCACGGGACTGTCGGCGGGGCCAAGACCTCCCTTAAATGGCATTGTATAGCTTCACCAGTGGTACACGGGATTACACAACCAAGAAGTAATAGAATATGAAATAAATAAACAAACAAACAAATATAAACGTGACCAGCAGCGTAATGAGCGAAAAACAAACAAACAATGAGGGGGCAAAGCTTGGCTCGTTTGGAATAAAAATCATTGTAAAATGCCCAGAGTGAGCAAAGATATTGACCGTTTTGAAATGAAAATCTAATTTTATGAGAGATTATTGACATGTTAATCAGAAAACACGTCTACATGTGACCCACCTTTTCTTTTCATTTTATTTTCTTGATCGGGGGGATGGCCCCAAAGCCCCTCCCTCCCCACATCTTAACGCCAGTGGTGAGGGAGGGACAGAAACACGTATGACTATCCACGTGATTGCAATTTGCATCTCGAATGTCTTTAAGTCGATGTTCCAATTTCCACGAAAGTTCTCAATAATCAAGTCAATATGAAAAATGAGGTGATGCAGACTGCGTCCTCCAAAATTATTTGAATCTCGTTCATGATTCTCCACTTTTAATACGTGGTTTGCTCAGCTCTTTCACTGAATTTTTTCACCGCTCATGTGAAATTTATGTTCTCTTTTATTCCATTAATGCAAATATGCAATGCAAATATCAAGTGACATATCAACCATTTTTTTGTATAATGGTACCTATTTCTTAAAGTTATAAACTATCAGTGGCGTAATGAGCCAAAAGTTCGGGGGGGGGGCAGATATGGTGTATCGGGTAAAATTTATATTAAAAAAATTGCGAGCGATCAATACTTTTTACATATGTCAAAAAAAATCAAATTTTGTGATATATTTTGACACAATATTAGAAATAATACATTTCACCCTTATCTCTTTCCTTTTATCTCTTCAATCTTGGTCATGACAATATGGGAGGGGAGGGGGCAAGAGCCCCCCCCCCATCTGTATGGCATTGTATAAGCTAGAAGGCCCTACTTAGGTATCAGAGGGTAAATTTACGCTTTTGGCAGCATTCATAATATACAAAAATATAGGCCTAACTAAATTAATGTTTGGTTATTATTCATTTTTATTTTTTGCCTACCTGTAGGTCTACATCATCCGCATTCACGATGGGTAACAAATCCTAATATACTGACTTTTTCTTGCTCAATGAACTGTTTCAGTCCCCCAGAGCAATATACCCCCGAAATGAAATAAACAGATAAAATAAGACACTCATTAATGCAATGAGCCAACATTTCACTACTCATCGCACAGTGGTATTTCAACTGAATATTTACATGTATATGCAGCTCATAATTATTAACGACAACTACCTGCACTTTTTGTTACAAATCCATAATTCATATCTATTGACATTCCAAGATAATAGCTCATCGTACGTCTCGGGTCAAAGCGGTATGTGCGATTAATCCATCTTCGCAGTCAACTTCAAAGAAGTGGACTATTTTATGATGACCACAGGACTTTAACTTGAAGACATGTCCGTTTGTGGTTTACACGTTTATATCATTTTTCCCATATTAGCCTACTATACATGGTCCTGGACGCGGTCATGAATTGACGAAAAATATATATTTGATTTGATTTGCATGAATATTTTCTACTCGTGTTTTCATATGCATAATACATACACCATAAATGATAAATAAAAATAAAAATCATAATTCATAATGATACATACATGATAAGCAAAAGATATTACATGGATTACAATATAAAGTAAAAAAAAAAGGTAGACACCTAAAAAAAGTATTTAAAGTCTACGGCAATTAAGTTGAAAAAGAGGTTTCTGCCTCGTGTGTCTCTCCCGTGCAGTGGCATATATGGAGGGACAAACCCTGGTAGCCATTCTTACATGAAGGGGATGCAAAAAAAAATAATAATGGGGAGGAAAATGATGAAGGAAATGATGGGATGGGGGAGAGAGAAAATTGTGCAAGTTTAATTGAAGGAAGATGGTAGGGCTGACAGTTTCAGCGCTTTTCCCGGCGTCAGATTTTGGAAAGGCGGCAAGTTTTTGCGCTTGCAGCGGGGACTGTTTTTCCTGATACGCCACCGTTCCTACTTTGTGAGTTAGTTTTGTACTAATAGTAACTTTTTTTCTTATAAATATAGATCGTTGTGATCATTGTAATATATTCATTTAATGTCTCCCTTCTTTCACCCAAACAGTAAACCTGACGTCCAGCAATGGGACCCCATTCAAGGGATTCATGGTTCAAGCCCGGGTAGTAGGCACGCATACACCTGTTGGTATATTCAGCGATACATCATCGGTTGGTCAGCGGATCGATTGTTCCAGTACCTTTGCTAACACTCTCACTCATATCGACCGCAACCCAAAGACATTGGTGACCGCAGTCTGGACGGGACCCTCAAACGCCGACGGCGAGAACATTGAATTTGTGTAAGACATTTCTAGATTAATGAGCATGTAGTATGAAAGGGTTTGTTTTCACGAAAGTATGATTAAGCCATGACTTTGTGGACATCTATAAAATTTGACATAATTAACAATGGGATTTCCAAGAAGCTTGACTTTACGACCAATTTCAAGAAAGGGAACAATAATTGTAAAACTATATCAACATGATCAACACAATCGGTCTATAGTAAAACTTTTCATGTTAAATGCTTTTTTTCCTAACCAGCATTTGGTCAGTTCATACATATCTTTCCTACATGTACTTTATGTATTTTTGGGTTTGACTAAAAAAAAATCTGAAAGTGTATAAAATACAGAAGAAGAGTATGCATGAGGAAATAACAGCGTATGCGTTGGGGGAGGGAGCATTCGCACCCCAAAATAAAATATTTCGATAGGGCAAAATGGGTTCCCCCCATGTGCCCCTTAAAAGATAATCAACTATTGATTTTAAACACGAAATTAGATAATAAAGGTACATTCCTTGTCCAAAAAATAGTTTTATAACTGATAATTAGAAATTCTCACTCTTAATGGGGTCCTCACGCTGATAAGGTTATTTAGTATACAGATGGTACTCTTGACTCTCTCGTCCTTCGACGAGTATGCCCAATGCCCCGTGAAACATACCGGTAAACCCCTTTGATTTTCCTTCTAAGTTTTCTAGCAAAGTAAAACCGCATAATTATTATACATGTAAGTCAATGTTTCTGAAAGGATTAAGGAATGGAAAATACGACTATCTGCAGGGTATTTAGCATTGATAGTTTTCAAAAGTAATATGAAGTTTAGACTTCGACAACACCGACATGAAATGGCAGCAAGGGAAAAGTGCTAAAAGGCCAAAAAGAAAGAGAGTAAACCTACAAGTATGCCAAAACTGGGGGCGGCAATCGGAAGAGGGGGGGGGGGGCACACTGCCTCAACTTTGGAAGCATTAAAGTACCCCTTTTTACCCGAGAAAAAATGATGCCTTTAATACAGACATGTTTAGTACGTGTCCCTTCCATCTTAGAAGGAATCTTTTATGTGTTCGCGAGTGCCACTTTGCCTTGTTATAAGTGCCCATTCTCGTATCAGATGAGTTGCCCTTCTTCAAACAGCTCTATATTCATTTCCGATCAGTGTCCGCTTTCATTATTTACCTTTTCTGTAACCTGTTGCAAAAGCATCTTTTGATTAAATAATCTTTTTCAAAATTCGTAAGTGTATTTACCTATACTTGGATTATCAGTATTATAACTGCAACAGACATGATTATACAGAGAGTCATTGTCACCTTGATGGAATAATATCTTCTCAATGCTGTTTTCATTTTTTGTGACTTTCCAGAGGGACATTCGTTCAGGATCTGAATACTTATTGGACATTCGTAAGGTCAAGCGTATTGACAGGTCAGTATCACTTTTTAAACGATAAAGTATACATGCAATATTGCATCCTCCCTGGAAAAGAGGATTACAAAAAATCTGTCCGTCATACACACAAAAACTTAGAAATATAAACAAAAAAAAATCTTCATAAACACGCTTACCTTCAAGATCACGGAAGTGTGTTGCCGTGTATTCGTGTACTCATGCATGCGTGTTGGAGCGTGCTATACTGAGAGGGTCATGTCTGCTCCTGTCCAATGGCTCCTTGGAGATAAAGAAGCAAAATAAATACATTAGACTCAAATGAATGCAGTAATAAGTAAACAAGCAAAAATACAAATGAATGAAAACACAAACAGACAAATATTCTGTTTATCTTTTTACAGATGCTTGTTTGCCATCACCGTGCCAGAATGGGGGTACATGCTACCGATCAGGTACAGAGGGTTACCTTTGCAGCTGTCCGGCAGGTTTCACTGGTAAAAACTGCACAGGTAAGCAAAGCACCATGTTCTTTTCTCTGTCTTACGGGTGAAACACAGATTAATGAACCACGAATTGAGGAGGAATAACAATTTAAAATCTATTTCCAATCAACATCAGATATTGTTGTAAGCGCCTTTTTGATGGGTTTTCTAAACTGTTTAAGAATCCGAATCCGTATAATTATGGAGTGCTAAGGTATTCAACTTTTACTCATCACTTATAATTCGAAATATTCGGTATAGAGGTATTTAGTAGATTCGTAAGATCTCATTTAAGGTTCATTATACTACAGTAGGCCTATGCTATTTTTTTATAGTGCGTACGATATTTTATGTTGATCTTTTTACTTATTTCAGGGACCCCGAAGCAAAAGAGATAAAGTAGATTAATATGAAACGGTTCTTTGCGAGTATTCCTTTGGGGGTAAAATATATTTAATTTTAGTTATGTTTCCTTGTGCATATATTGCTCAACTGGTATTTTGAATAATCATGAGTAGTTACCAACCAAACAACGAATCAAGGCCCACTTAATGCTTCAAATCATTGATAATGTGAATGATTTTGAGATGAAACAATTTTAAAGATTCCTTTATTGTTTTTCCTCCGAAAAGAATTGTCACCATGCGTAGACAAGGTCGCAACCTGCGGAACGCAACACAAGCACTGCTATGTCAGTAATACGGGGAATGGAAATAATTTCGTTTGTGTGTGTTTGGACAATACATTTTCATACGATGCACCATGTGACGAAATGACCACAATGCCTCCTACCACGGCCATTCCGACATTACCAACAACTACAGAAATTGGTAAGTAAAAGCTAATGATTGCGGAAAGGTTACCCTTTCCACTTCCAAGTGTCAAAGACAATTTAAATCATTTACGTATTGCAAAATAACAATATTGCAATAACAATGATAGTATATTAAAATATATAAATATATTTTTTTTACTCTTGCTGGTAAACTGCAAACCTTCTTTTAAGTTCGGAGTGATTCGATACTCAAAGATGGAAATGGAATATTTTACTTTTTTGTTGAATTTAAACGTGAATTACATTCGCGTTCATTTATAGTTAAGGTTGCTGTGGGGTCATTATGATAAGGATCGATTTCATCTTGGTAATAGGGTATTTATCAGTCACAATTTAAACTTTATTATTAAGAACTTTGGTTTCCAAGTTTTACATGTTTGAATGCTCATGATTGCTTTTTATAATCCCCCTTTTCAGGGGCGGCGCCACGGGGAGAGGGCACGCCCCTTTGATATTTCAAGAAGTGAACAAATTAAAGAAAACGAAAGAAAAGAGGAAGAAAAGGGAAGAAGAGTATTAAAAATATGACGGCATATCTAAGTATTCTTTTCCCACTGACCACTTAATCATAAAAACATAAAAAGGGTTTCAACTCCTTAAATAAGATTATCGAAGTATATTGGTTTGAACCAATATTCATTATTATACGCAGGTGGTCCTTTTTCAGGTAAACAATTTTTTCGAGATTTTTTTTATAATTGTGATTTTCATTAAACCCCTTTTCAGTGATATTCACTAATGGGCTATTCCACATCCGATCCCTTATAATGTTGGACATTCGTAAATCTACTTGTCTCTGTTTTAATTTCATAGGGAAAGTACTAATGTTTATAATGTTCTTGTGTAATTCAAAGTAAACTTTAGAAAATGAGGGTCGATCGGCACTAAAAATGTTGATTATTTTATTTCATTTCAAAAGTTCTCTATTATTAGAAGCTCCACATTCTCGCGTATTTGTGAGCGAAAATCACCAACAGTACTCTAACATATTTGTATTTATATGTTATCAAATGCAGGAGTGTATTATTATATTTACTGTACGTTGAAGACTAACATACACATGATACATGTGCATATTACTCGGTGCAGTAATGGTAATTGTTCTACTTAATTATCCACTTTCTTTATGATTTACTTTATATTCATGTACTTTTCTCCATTGCACCTGTTATACCCGTGTTCATTAACCACATTCTCCTTCCACTATCTTTCCATACCACTCTGCACCCCACCTATACCCATTTTCACCCCTTTATTAAACCCATCCTAAACAGTTCACCCATGTTACTCTAGCCCATGTCAAAATGGCGGGATATGTCATCTTAACTCTGCTGACGATGTTCAGTGTTTCTGCTCGGGTGGATATACTGGTACTAGGTGTGAAATAGAGCCAGGTAAATAAAGATACAGGGTCAGAGTAGGAATCCCTGGGGAACACTTCTCTCGAAATTCCTTTGAGTATTTGAAAATCAATTGGTTCTTAACCAAAACGAATAGATCGAAATCATAAATACCAGTGAATTTTCGACAATATCCAATTTTTTTTACATCCGATTTAGCATGGCCTAAATTTTCTTTATGGCGGTAAGGCTATGTAACTTGAAACATTTTCAAATTTTAGGAAATGCTTGTCTTAATGTATTCTAATAAGTTCATTATCACACTATTCTTTTCATTTGATTTATAACTCATGAATACTAAATGGTACTCTTTTCTGCTTGTATGGCACAATTTTCGCAGATCAAATAGTTCTGCTTGGGCCCAGATAATAATTGATTTAAAAGTTAATTGAATAACTAATGATCACCTTTCACATTGTTTTACATGTATACACAGTTTTCTGCTTTACGTTGGGGAAAAACAAACAAATGTAAACTAATTTTCACAAATGATTTGAAACATTTTATTGAAAATGAGGTGCTTTGCTTTATTTGTAAGTGAATGTAAAAATCCTTAAGATATTCAAATATGTATATGTTTTTTAAAAAATTGTTTTCTTTATCAGATCCGTGTCGATCACAACCTTGCGAAAATGGTGGCGTTTGTACCAAAACTGGACCATTTTCATACCAATGTGAATGTCAGACCATATACACCGGACCACAGTGCCAGTATGAAGGTAATGGAAGATAGAGATATACAGCTACCGCATGGACTTTGTCAAAGTAAAAAAAAAGGGTGATTTTAGCAGAAAAATTGGCAATTATATTCTTCTGTGAATCCCTTACAGGGGGAATCGTGTAAATTCTAAACAATAACAACCAACGCAGTTTTTCATATCAGTTATCAAACCAACAGGAATTTCCAGGTAATTAAAACCAAAGGATTCACACAAATTGTCATTTAATAACAACTTGAAACAATTACATGTAGTTGTTTTTAAGTAATTGATATTTAGAATTATGTAAAACATATAAATGGGGCATGTTTCTTGTTGACTTTTGTATTATTTTTTTTAAACATGCAAATAAAATTTGATAGGTTCAATATTATGAGCTCAATTATGCTGGAAATGTTTAAGAAAATGGAATAACAACATTCCAAATTCAGGATGATTGTTATCACTTTCCTCCAGGGGATTCACTTCATTAATGATAGAGTAACTTGGAGAACGTTTAACTTTGTACCATTTTTCCAAAATAATAACATATCATAAACTGATAACCATGGTGAAGATATTTACCAAAGCCAAGATCAGATTAAAAAAAATGTTATATACATGTACCTCATACTAACCCTATCCTCTTTGTTTTATTTATTATCTTCAGTTGGCTGTGCCTCCTTTCCATGTCAAAACAATGGTCAGTGTACCAGTTCAGGGATCTATGGCCAGGATTACCAGTGCTCGTGTCCTCCCATGTACTCTGGTACCAACTGCGAAACAGGTGAGCTATCAATCCATACCCCCCCCCCTTCAATTTTGCTCAACTATATTCCCCTTTTCTTTATCTTCCCCTTCTCCCTACAAATTTTAAAACTCATTCATTAGTAACTGAATCTTAATAACATAAATTTCTTTCCTTGAATCTTCTTGTTTTGTTTATCTCGTACTATTAGATGCTTTTGTTTATCAACTCAATAGAAATAAAGACAGACCAGGTCGTTGAAAGAAGAGTTGAATCAAATTGACATGTACTTTATTTTGCTAAAAATCTCATTTGCTTTTCTGGAAAAAATTGAGATAATAAAGTTTTGCAGATCTAAATATGACACTTTCAATGTTTCTGTTTCATTCAAACAATCTCAAAACAATTATTGACTTGTAGTGCAAATTGTAGTCCAGCCTTACTAACAATTAATGTGGATTTTTCGTGATTGCCATGATAGAAATCTTCCCTTCCAAATTTTGTTATGTATTTTGACTGTTCAAACTATTATGCCACCACCATCAATATCTGTTTTAGAAATAGACCCATGCCAATCTGCTCCTTGTATGAATGGAGGATCTTGTAACAGACGTGGTGACATCATGGGTTTCAGATGCAACTGTTATAATGGATACACAGGCCTCACGTGCGAGATTCCGCCTCCACCTACAACTCAGCCACCACCTACAACACCACCACAGTCTACTACAACCCCACAACCAGTGGACTCCACTACACAAAGTGAGAATAAATTCTCATCTTTCATTCCATCAGGGTTTTTCCAATATTTTTTTAATTTCTGTTCTCATCTGGTGTTTCTCTCTTTTGTTCATTTGTCTCTTTCTTTTCCTATACATTTCTCTTCCTCGATTATTTATGTAATGAGGTACATGTAGCACTGAAATTTTACTTATAGCATAGAAATAATCTATCCTTTTATTTCTGTCTCTTTCTTTTGTTCTCTCCCTCCTCACTTCATTTTGGGAATAAATTTCTTAGTTATACTACATCCAATGTTTTATCAATGAGTTGCTTTGTTTTTAATTTGTTTTACCCATTTATAGTGAAAGAATTATAAGTGATGGTGTGACTACATAGTTGCAATGTCCTCACTACCATATATTGTAAAATGTAATTTAGTATTCTTATGAAAATAAGTTTCAATCTCATTTCTACAGCTTCTGAAGAATGTCTTCCAAGCTGTTTGAATGGAGGACGCTGCATTTCTGGTACCTGTGAATGTATGCCTGGATTCAGTGGACCTCGTTGTGAACAAGGTAGGACTGGACACATAGATTCTTGATTCTAAAGTTAGATCCCTCAGAGACACACAAGCTATATATTACCTCCCTTATTATCACGTTATGATTTATCGATTCAGGGCCTCTTTTGGGTGGTTGTGGGTTCGCAGTAGACATGATAAAGTAAAGGTGACATATAATGGAAAATATCTTTGCACAACTAGATTAAATATTTCAGTCTCTCCTCTTCAATGTTGCCTCCCATTAGATGGACGACCATTCTTCATCAACTGCCCGGAAGGCGAGACATTGACCTATGACTTGGATGAAGGAACCAACGTAGCAACACTTGATATGGATCCCATTACTGCCACAAACTTCAACCAGGATGACCTGGAAGTGGTCTTCATCATTGGACCGGACCTGAACACCATCACCAGCTTGGAGTTCTCTGAAGAGTATGCCGAAGGACAGGTGGTGGTGGCCCAGGCTGTGGATGATCAGAATGGCAACAGGAACTGCAGCTTTGTGATCAGGCTACAAGGTAAAAAGCTTTGCGACATTGGGGCTTCTTCTTTGCATAATTCTCCACATTGTTCAAGATATGAAGTTGATTATGTAATGCAAGGCAACGCCATAAGGTTTGTTTCTGGTTGGTTGTTGTAAATGTTGTTAATCGATTATGCTTGTTATCGATATTCCTGTTTGAATAGCAATCTGTCTCTTGGCCGCTAGCATTTTATTAACACACATCTATTTCCTAATTTTCAACTGGTATTACCTGGCTTTTGTTAAACTTTGACGTGGTGGCAGCTCGTGGTTCGAACCGAGGGCCTAAGATTGTTTTCTTACCACCCTGGCTACAGGTAATCAATGCTCATAATGGATATACATGAGTCAAACATAACACACTCAATCATTCCGCGTGACAACTTGCACGTCCTGTGTACCAGAATGTGATGGCCCGTTCCGCGTGACGATATGCGCTTGCTCGTTTCATGTGATAATCTACAGATCGATAATCTCGGCAGTGCAAACGCTACCACACAGCAACAACTACCACACAGTGATACACACAACCTCAGACATCAGTCAATCACAGGCTACCCCTTCACTTACCACTAGTCAAACAGAGCCCAATAGCTACCCAGGGCTTGAGCACCAATACCCTACAACTCAGTCCAACTTGCATGCCGACATAGCAGGTAGTCACACATCTGTCCATCATCAACAAGCTACCATCAATGTTTGTGACAATGACATAACCACTCACCGACCAATTCCAACAGATGTAGATGCCCATACCAACTACCTAGATGTCCCACCTCCCACAGATGTTGATTCCCTTTGCTTCCAACCACCAGCAGATGTAGATGCCCAAACTAATTACTTAGATTATTTGTCTTATTCAGTTGGTGATGCTTCACCGGACCACCAGCGGCCTATCGATGTTGGCGTCCCATCCAACAAGTTGCCATCTACTTTAGATGTCCCCATCCCTTTGACGATGATGAGAGCCCCTGATATCCATGACCCTTTTTGCCCGGATGTAGTGTCCCCCATATCCAATGCTACTCTTTGCAGGTCCCATCTTACATGTAGGTATCATGTGATAGTTTCCAGGTGACGTCCTTCTTTTCCAGCCTCTGGGCCTCTGTGGTGCAGCAACCTATCCAACTACCCTTTGTCCCAACTTATTTGTATATGATTGAGTTTTTTCCATGTTGATTTTATTACACATTACAGGATTTTGACTACATTGCTGGAGAGTTCATGATGTTTTTATTACATGTATTATAGAGTGCTATTTTGAAGGGTTATGACAGCTATTTGTGTATTGGTCATACATCCTTATGTATTGGCATTTGTACTTGGTTGGTCGCTTATAATGCTTTGTTTTGACACACAGTTACTCTCATGTTTGTTTTCAATATGTGATGTGTGTGATTGGCTTTGAAATTGTACCTGCCCCCCTTTGCTTGGTTTGAATGGATGTGGTTGTTTGAATGCAGTGTGTTGAGAAGTACAGTGTGCTCCCAATTGGTTTGCAGGCATGGTGGTTATCTTTTCATTTTATTATTCTAACTTTTATTTCCTTTTACCTGTTACACAGATCAGAGAGATGTAGGAATTATTGCTTTGCGCTACTGGAGACAAGTTTGTAGTGCATTTTGAGATGACATCTTAACTTTGGTTGATATTTTTTCATGTGTTTTTCCTACTTATGATAATTAAGGTAAACAGTTTTGCTGATATGTCCTTTTATGTGTATTTTCAGTTTCATTTTTCATACTTCCATATTTTGTTACAATGCCTTCTTATTGTGTATCAAAGAGTAACACCGTATCTTCGATTTGGCGGCAAGACCAATATCGTATTGCAAGACTACATAGTTTTGTTTTAGTCGTAAATTGTGTTGCCATTAATGTAAGGAGTTAACCGTGACTTGGATTCTTTGCCGTCGTATTGGTAGTAATTGTGACAGAGTGTACGAATGCTTTCATTTTATTTGTTTATATAATTTATCATTAACAGTTTGTTTTTGTTTATCTCGAAGGAGAAAGAAACAATGCTGATATAAGTGTATGTATAACTATAATAACAGAACTTTATTATGAAGTTGTTTAATTGTACATTATGTCAAAAAGGGCAAGAATTTTTACTTAATTTACTTTTTTTTCACGTACATATTTAATGATGTATTTAGCAGTTATGTGTTTGTTCATTTTCCTAATTGATCGTGTGGCCTGCAACCACCAAGCAGCGCCAGATCAACATTCCTCCATGTTTAAGTCTAAGAAAGTAAAATACTTACCACTACTCTGCGATAATTGGCCAATAGATCCTTTCTATGATGGACTAATTTCCATTGTATCTGAACCTTATTTAAGAGTAAGACAATGGATAGTCACAGGTCGTATAAACATATTAAGAAAATACAATTATCTTCTATTTCAGACAATCAGAAACCAGTGATCACCTGCCCGCAGGACATCATAGAGATCAGTACATCCTCAAGTCGACAGATCACTTGGCCAGATGCTGAGGTAGATGACAACGCTGACCCTTCACCTGAAGTGACTTATCTACCTCCTCGAGGGTCACTCTTTGATGCTACAGGAGAAACAGTGTCTGTTATTGCAAGGGCAACAGACTCCTCATCCAACTACAAGGAGTGCTTGTTTAGAGTTACAGTATACCAGAGAGGTAGGAAACTAATATCAAAACAAAAAGTATTAAACAGAATAGTCAAACCAAAGTATTTCTTGTGCATCTCAACACAAATTCAAGTAATGAATGTGTTCATTTTGCTTGACAAGTTCCACACCTGATTTGCAAATTATACACCTTTAACCCTAAATAGACGCCTAAGATATACACTTCTTGTCATCATATCATATCCTCATTATCTTTCAATGTCTTCTTAATTCCAGACTTTGACTGTGACCCATTCCCAGCCATAGAGAATGCCATAGTATCCTGTGATAATGATGCCAGTGGACGAGAATGCCAGATCGAGTGCAATCCAGGGTTCCTGAAGACAGTATCTAATGATGTCAGGTATAATTGTATAGCTGACAGCAGGGGTGCTTTCTGGGACCCTTCACCTTCAAGTACTTGTGCAAGTAAGTCATTTTATATTTTGTCTTACTTCCGTTTTTGACCCACCTCATGAGCTCTCAGTTTTTGTCTCGAGGTATTTGTGCTGCTTTTCCTATATACAGGCTTTGTTCTTCCCCTTCTTGGACCTACACCATTCTTGAGATTCCACCCAGAAAGGTGCAAGATACATTGTCCAGTATCTATTATGATCTCTTCTCTGCTTCCTTATAGAAGTCATCTCTCCCATTAAATGAATAATAGCTCCTTACTTTCATGTATGGTGGTAAATCAATCAGTAAAATCCGATCCTAATAAGCCAGTTCGTAGTTCCTTTCTGCGCATGATCAGAAGAAGAACATTTGTAAAAAAGTGACTTGGTGGTTTAAAATCTAATGAGATAAGCACCATTTTTGATGTCTTGATTATTCATGTATTCTTTTGAATAGTGGTTTTCATCTACATCCACAAAAGACAACAATGCGTCCACGAACGACTGGTATTTCACAGTTTACCAAGTACATTGTGCAACATGCTATGATATGCATTCAAAGTAGGAATGCAACAAATACCTTCATAAAGTGTTCATTGGTGTGCTATTCCAGTCACCTGGTCTATTCAATTTCTTCATCCTGCTACATGTATGTAAGGCAAGCTTACGTAATATCTTGCTTTGAAATCTGCCTATCATAATGAAAGAAATGAAAGGTCATTTGACCAAAATTGTCCATAAAGTAACTACGAACTGGTCTATTGTTATTTACCAAATGAATACATGCATCTATCATCATCCTGCTTCTGGCTCTTTACCTCATAACATGCCTAGATCAAGGAAATGTACTTTTATTATTTTTTTTTATTATTGATAGCTTGCTCTTTTGAGGACTAAGTAATTCAATTAATAAATGATGAAATCAGTTCTGATTTAATCATCTCTAATCTCTGGTCAAACCCTCTCTGGTTTATCACATGCAGCTGTAAAATTAGATTTATTAACAAGCACTTTGTATTTGATTTATCATCTCCAGGAGCCGAAACTGGGAATGGACTCACCAAGACAACCAGTATATCCTTCCCCCTCCAGTCAGTCATCTGTCCCCAACAAACCCCAAACTTCAAATCCTCAATTGCAACCAATATCACCAACACACTTAACACGTACAACCTCTGCAACCTTGGGTCAGCATCGGCTTGCAGGGAAGGCAGTGTCGACACAGGATGTACTACAAATACAGCAAGGCGCAGGAGACGCGATATCATCCTTTCAAGGTTCAGAAGAGACAATAGCGTCCTGATGGTAGATATTGATGTACATTCCCCGGTAAATAGCAACTCAGATCAGGGGGCAATAGAGGAAGATATCGACCAGTTGGTGGATGGTGTTGTGGATGTCGCAAATAACGAAGGATTTGAGCTGACGGTTGGTGGTGATGTTGTCAACAATGTTCAGTCAGGAACAAGAGTTCCACAGGCATTCCAGTGGTCGTGTGGCAGTGGTATGGTGTCTTCAAGTTCAGGATGTGGTGAGTGTTTACATAATTCATGTAAAAACAAACTATTTGTGCTCTTTTTGTATCAGATTTAGAACCATATGCATTTTTTAAACAATTAGGTATACCATAAAGTAATGTAAAACTAATTGGAAAAACTACACATTCATTTTTAATCATGTTTTACAAAACAGGCTCTGCTATGCTTGCTTAATAGTAGCTTGACTTACTTTATACTTTGTACAGATTGTTTTCAAACAACTTTTCAACAGATAACTTAAGATTGATTATCATAAGACAATGTTTGAGAAAACCAACCACTCAATTGGTAATTATTGAAAATAAACCTTATGATACAATATTATTATGTTACAAGGCTTTGAAAATATTTTTTGTGAATGAAAACAATCTTCAAGGGACATATAGTTCAATTTCCATTCAATATCAGAAAAAATCCAAAACTAAAAATCCATATTATATTGTTCGAAATGAAATCTGAAAATAGAAATACTCTGAAAATTCTGATAGGACTATAAGATGATTTGACAGCTTATTTGACTATAATTTCCCCAAAACAACTCTTTTGGGATAATTGATGTCTGTAAGCTACTTATAAGACAAAGTGGTTTCAAAAACTTTTATCTTTGACTCTCTTCCACAGTACCATGTCAACCAGGAACCTACTACGATGAGAGGGACAATGTCTGCATCTTTTGTTCCAGTGGAACCTATCAGGATCAAACTAGACAGATCTCCTGTAACACCTGTCCTGGAGATTCTATTACAGATGCTACAGGATCTGTGTTAGCTGACTGTAAGTATCCACCTTTAACCATTAGTTAATCTGTATTACATTAATCCCACTTCTGCATAGAGGAGAGGGACAAGAGGGGGGGGATGCCTGTAGTCCAGGGACAAGTTTTTGCAAGTTGTAATGCCTTCTATTCATAAGAACTACTGGTAGCTGCAGGGAATTTCATATACCCAAAAATCTTTTGGTCAAAGTATTGTAGGGACCAGATCATGAGGCCTGTCATTTATGATGTAATTCATAATTCTGCTATTCATAGTGTGAGCTGATAGAGCTCACTAATTGTAATGTATGGTGATTGACAAATTAAAATGTTGCTATACCTCTGCACATTCAATATCAATTAGTACTTGCACTCTTTAAAAACTATTGTTTCATGTACTGCCCTTTGCTCTATTGAGACTTATATGTTCTCGTTCCTTACAGGTTACGATCCTTCAGGTTTCGAATTGACATCAACACAATGGATCCTTGTCTACATCGGGTGTGGTCTAGCCGGGGCATTCATCCTTCTCCTACTCATCACGATCATCATCTGTTGTTGCCGTAGCAACAGTGAGACACCAAGAAAGGGCAAAGATGCTACGGATCACCTCACCTACCTCAACAGAGCGTTTGAAGACGAGCATCCCAATGAGATGCATTACACCAATACACTGTCGCGAAACGGGTCGACCCTACCTATGAATGGCCATCGGAACAATGGTAACATCCCCAATGATAATAGATTGATCGAGATTCCAAGCGATCCAGCCGTCCTGTATGCAGAAGTACCTGTAACATCATTCAATGCTAAAGGATACAATGACTTCAACAGCAGGTCATCAATGAATGGGCACGCTAATGGACATATTGATACCGTGTCAGCAAGTGTTGATATGGATACCATTCCCCGACCTCCATCGCTAGGTGCCCCTCCTCCACCCCCTCCACCTCCTCCAATGGAAGAGAAACCTACACGTATCCCAACAGAAGATGAACTTCCGCCCCCGCCACCAAACAAGCATCAGTTCAGTGGTATCTCTGGGGATTCGTTTCCTGCAGCTCCCCCTCCCCAACCCCCACAGGTGCCCGGTGGCCCTCCACCGCCAAAGGTTCCTGGTAACCATGCTCCATCCCCCAAACTTTCTGGAGGCCGCTCTCCACCACCTAAACTTCCGGGCAACTCTACGCTACCACCCAAGGTCCCAGGTGGAGTTCCTGCTCCCCCTCCTCCACCCCCCATTCCGGGAGCTCCACCCCCTCCCCCTCTCCCGGGGATGAATAGCAACAACAACTCACACACCACCTCACCATCTGGTAGCATGACAAGTTTACAGAGCGATAGGAGGGGCAGGTTCTTGCTCTGAGTTGGTATGGCCCGAGGAAAATAAAAAAGAAATGACTTTGAAATGCAGTGCATGATGAATTACTCCAAGCTTTCATTTGTTCAGTCTTGCAAGGAAAGATAACCAAAGTTACAAAGTGATTCATCCGAATTGAATACTTTATCCTATTCTGCTGTATTTTCAGGGAGAAACAGCAGTAGCTAGTATTATTAGAGATTAAAACCGCTGTCCTGAATGTTCAAATGAATACCTCATAGTGTGCTCTTATGTTTTTTTTTAAGTTTATTTTTTTAATGCTAGCAATTGTGAAATACACAAAGATGGAAGAAATGCCTGAATGCCATTATGTTATTAAGTGCTATTACACACATTCTTGTCTTTTGTACATCCTATCTAAGTTTATGTGTTACTCCCCCCCCCTTTTTTACAGGATCTATGGCCTTTCAGTTTGTAGCCTATTTACACACAATGTTTGTGCTCAGCTCTAGGTATGTTTACATTTTGTAGGTGCTAAAACATAATTTGTACTCCTATTTATATGCTTTTGTATTAGGTGATGGGATTTCAGTCATTTGCATATGTATTTGAATTTATATCCTCTATGTTATATACAACCTGGGGCCTGTTTCATAAAGGAGTTTGTCATTAAGGCAGCTACCATGGAAACCTTGATTATGATTGGCTGCTGAGCCCTGTTACCATGGTAGTTGCCATTACGGTAAATTTACAACAGTTGCAAGTCCTTTATGAAAGGGGCCCAAGATCCGTAAATCATGTAAATTATATATCAGATATTAACTCAAATTAATGTAATAAGACAAAGCAGATGAAGAAGTGATATCTTTTTTCATCTTAAAAGAAAAGCATTTAATGAAATTACAGTATGCATTCTATTTCTGATGATTATAAGGGCATCATTTATATGCAATATAACTTATATTATTTGTAAGGGTCAGTAAAGATTATGATAGAGGGAGAATATTTTTTATTCTTTTGAAATTCATCCATAGAAGCTTTGGATAATTTCTTTTGTTCGGTAAATTTTTTATTCCATTCATTTTAAAACCTTTTTTCCCCTGATAAGATTTGGTAATTAAAGGGGAAGTCTAGCTGCCCTGAAGTAGGTTGGTTTTAATGAAAGCAAAATAAATAGAGACCCATATTCATGAAGGTTTGATTATCCATCAAAGAATAAGAGATTTATGATTTGTCAAAGTTTAATTTAAGAAATCCCCAAAGTCATGTAAGTTGCTCTCAAACTAGCCAGTTAACTGATGTCACCTTTTCCAAGTTTTACAACGCTAATGTTGTAATAGACGGGTTAAAACATTATTTTTATTCATTGTTTTTTTATTTACATTTGGCATCATTATACTTTCTTGTCTAAGTTCTGTTCAACCTTCTCAGACAGTCTTTCAAATCCTTAGTTAATATGCATCTTCTCATAGATTTTCAAATTATCTTATATTATCTTACATTACCACTATTAGCTTGAGAATATAATATTTTGAATTTGTATGGTAATTTCTGTAAATTTCTTGAGTTTTTTTAAATTGTAAAACATCGGTCAATTCAGCTTTTAAGCTGCGATCACATGTCTTTGATAAATCTTGAATCATATTTCCATTTTTTCAAAAACTAGAAAGTGATATTTTTTTGAATTGATATATCATCAGACAAATCATATCAAATCCCTTCTATGAGAAAAAAAAATGGAAGTCATCATATTCCATCAATAAAATTGAATTTATAGAATTTATGTATGGGGAAGCTGCTCGCATTGGAAAATCACAAATATAAAAAAGGAAAATGGGTTATAACTCTAATTCTTTGATGAATTATCCTCAAAACTTCACCAATATTTTTCTTTGTTTCTGTTTTTATTAAAACCAACTCATCTTCAGGATGAACACCCCCCTTTAATGAATTAAGACAAAAAACATCAATTTTACAATTGTGTGCTTTTTTGACAGTTTCAATAATGTATTCAGTTTTAGATTTTAAATCTAAAATTTAGATTTTAGCAAATACAAAGAATTCACATTTTAATTTCTTCTGGCAATTGGTAGGAAACCAAATCTTTTGTTGTTATAAGATGGATCTAGGTATCTAGTTTTGAGCTGGGCTCGGAAATATATCATGTAATCATGTATATGTAATAGTTACTACTCCATTAAATTTTTGGAATTAAAATCAATTACAGTTATATGCATTACATTTAGGTTTGCATAATAGATGCCAAAAATTGTTTTCCCAATTACCAAACTCTATGTGACTGCTGGTTAGTTTTCGTAAATATATGAATGAAGTATTAGCCATGTAAATATATAACGAATATATTCACATTATGGTGCAAGTATTGTGTTTTCTGTACAAATATATGGTACTAGGTAGCAACACCTTGTTTTTCACTACTGCAAACATGCTGATGCATGGGAAATGTACATATTTCTTTTGTCTAGAGTTTGTATATTTTGGAAAATGTATCTAATCATCACTCTTTCACATCCTGTACACGTCTTTCATGAATTAGAATATGCCTCACTGTTTTTTTTTTTTTGTAAAATAATGTAATAGAATTGAACTAGTCTTGGACAGAAGTTATGACATAACAATTTTTAATAATCATTAAATGATTATTTAGGACTGAAAACCTCGTATTAAAATGTTTCATTGTGAAAAATAATGCACGTTCACGGATTTAATGTCTTTGTATGTACAGTTATAATGAGTAATGTCATTAACAGATATGATTCATACATTTGATACATACATTGTATTTGCCTTTATCTATGGGCTGAATAAGGAAACTTATTTTTTGAAGAATAAGATGTGTTTTGCTATTCTTTACACAGTAAAGGGATATTAATTTTGAAAAAAAAAGGAAGTCAGTTTTTATTTGCAGTGAAATTAATAATGAACTGCAGAAACTGACAAACCCAAATTTGGCATTATCAAAAAACTTATTGTACAGAACTTTTCTTGAGATATGTCTCAACAGAATCATATTCATAAAGAAAATATGGACATATACAATATCATTACTTTCTCTTGTTTATTATAGACTTATGCATCTTAAACTATGTCAATATTTTTTGTTTCATATTTGATGTATTCAGTTTTACAATTTTGTATTCATCTTTTGATTTATTTTTGTTGCACTTGTATTTTGTAGCAATTTTGATACAAATTCTATGTATTTTGCTATTGCTAGTAAGCCTAGTATGTATGGCACAGATAAAAGAAACGATGGAATGGCCAACAGTTCTTTGTGGATTACAGAATACAACTGTTTGATAATAATGATGTCAAACAAAATATTGTTTATATTGATATTTATTAATAAAAGGTAGACACCAAAGTAAGAACTGTGTGAAATACGTCTTTATTTTTTTTAGCTTCAGTCAAATAGCGCTATATCAAAACTGAATTCAGCCCAGGGGTCTTTAAGTGATATATCAATGAAAATCACACTTTAATTCACAGCTGTGTGTGATGTATGAAAAATTAAAGCATTGGTCAGACAATGCTCTGAGTATGCATGATAGCTCCATATAGGTTTTCATCATTGAGACTACACATGAAGTATAATATGCATCAATTGTTATTGGCTCTTTAGCATGATTTTAAGTTTTACTTAACTTTTCATAAAATGGCCTCCTGATCATGCCAATATTTGTTATTGAACAAATATTTTAAACTTAGGCAGAGTAATCTGTACTCTGAATAACATACAGTCTTGATTAGGGATGCCAGTCGGATTTGATCAGAGGGCCTGAAAATCACCTAGAAAACAATATTTTGTACACGAAAGTACTAAATCTATGGCCTGAAAACAAATGGCCAGAGCCTGAATTTAGGCTTTTGCCTGAAAACTGGCATCCCTGCTTGATATTACAGATTGATCTCTATGTCCTATGGAAGTGCATAGGGATGTTACATCATAATGTGATATAGGCGATATAGAACTGCATTATTTTTATTATTAGTGCAGAAGTCATTTAATAGTCCCTATCTTCACCCAATAAAAGGAAAAAGAGAATAGGGGAGAAAACAATCCAAAGTCATTCTTGTAAGATATTCTTTTATGATAGTTGTGTTTCATTTACCCTTGGCTGCCTCGTAATTCTCAACTAGACCAGCCTCTCTTCTGGAGCTAGCTTTCCTTTTTCATATGTCTAGTCTTGTCGTGCTTTGTTTCAATCCTTCATCCATCTTCAGTTCTGGGCCATGGATGATTCATTCTTTTTCAGCTGTTCCAGTTGAGCTTCTAGCTGCTCTGATTCTTGGCCCCATTGCCAGTTCCTCAGCTGTGCTTCTTTAAGTTGGCATTTCAGACGTGTCAACTGCGCCTTGTTGCGCTTCTGAAAAAAAAGAAAAGGATGAGTTGAACATCATTAATCCAATACACACGTTTAAGATTCAAAGAAATGAGAAATTTAATGACATTTGATTGATCTGATAATATATTACTGAGATCTGTACAAACTATATTAATCAAAATTCTGAATAGCACCTTAGATAGGGATTCAGGAGGTAGCCAACTACTTTTGAAATCTTATAACATGACATAATGTTGAATGCCTTACCCTACTATATCATTGTAAAAATGTATATGATTATCATATCCTTATAACCCACCTCACGGGTGATATTGATTGACTGAAATTAGAATTTAAAGAGATAAGATTTCACGAGATCTGACTTGTCTTCAGGCAACTTCTAAATATAATTTCAATGGTAAGCTACAGTACAGTAGTGCATCACCCCTGATTTGTCTGGAGCCACGAACTGAAAAGCTTGATCTCACTTTGTTCCAATGGAACATATCTGTGATGGTGTAGTTTATGAGGGAGAAACTTGTCCTCCAATCTTTGAATGAGCCTTTTGACAGTTAATCTCAATGACAGTTGCTATATAAGTTTGAAACTTAAAATCCTGGCATCTGACTGGCTAAGGACAAATCAAGCAGTGTAGATCACTGACAAACAAGATATTCAATTATACTCTGTGGAAGTCCTGCATTCTATTGTGCAAACTTAATGTATATATCGAAAGAGAAACTCACAACGTGGCTCTTTAGTCTTTGCTTGATATGGCAGATCAGTTTTTTAGAAAAGAAAATATGGTTTAAAAAGCAACCAGACTTTGGACAAGAAAATGTGGTTTAAAACATGTTGATTACCTGCAATACATCAATATCTTGTTGAATTCCAGCTTGCTTGGAATTTTCCTTGGTAATCTATCAAATACAAAAAATAAAAGTATCCTATAAGTGATATGTTATTTTTTAAGATACAGTTACAATATTTGCTGTTGTTTGTTGTCCTACAGTTTGCCACACTCATACTTATGGCCCAGAATGAATGAGTTTCATTTTCAGTCTAAGATTGCTCATCCTCTCAGCTAGCCTTCCTACTAATAACTCTTAATTGATCATCAAATATGCATTATTTCAAAATAATAAATAAAACTGACTTTATAAGCACAACATAACATTTCAAATCCCATATGCAAATAATGTCTTCAAGCATTTCTATAGAATTTGAGTCACTGTTATTCCTACGACGATATCATAAATCTGCTAAACATCATGATTATAATTTTCCAAGTAAGTCTCCAATCCTCACTGCTTACCCATCACTGATCTTATTCTAGTGTAATATTAAGTTCTGAGTAGGTTAACAAATGCATTCTGAGATGGACTGAAATATCATTAATGTTTTTTAAACTAAAAACAAAATCTTAACAGTCATGCTCTTGTTATCTTTTTAAAAGTTGAGAAATACCTCTTCATAATCATTTTCTGTGCAGTACTTTAAGAATGTCATCAAGTGAAACATGTATCGAGATATTAGCAATCTCAAATAAAAGTTCATGTATCTTCATTCATAAATTGAAAACAGATCAATAATCATTCTCTATGTCATTCTTTCTTCTGTCATCCTTGGTTAATCATTCATCATACAGCGTAATGATGATACTAACTTACCTCCTGTTTGAGTTGATTAAGCTTCTGTTGTCGATCAGCTTTGGTAATTTGTAGTTGATGTAATTCATCCTCCAGTCTACGTTTGGCTAACAGCTCCCCACTCTCTTCATCCATTTCCACCTCAGCTTTTAATTCTGCTCCTGCAAAATTGGTGAAATTTTTGCAATCAATATTGGCTCATCCAGTGCATCACTGCATGAATATAAGATGAATTTATTGACTTGATGTGGGCCATGATTGTCCATTTATAAATGGGTGGAGGTTTGGTTTACAATTTTAAAAATGATCAAAAAGAAAAATTGCTATTAAGATCCCCCAGCTCCCATGTGACTGTCATAAGTGAAAGTTTGTGAACTGTGCTTCTTAAATAAAACATCAAAAGTTATTTCCATTGATATAAAAAATGTGTGTTACAGACATAAATTGATTGAGTAGGGTATTTAGGGTCTTCTGAGTAAAGGTATGTAGTGTAAAATGGGCATTCAACATTCAATCATGTTAGATTATCATGGTCAATATGTGTGTAAATGGAATTTTCATTTTTGGTTATCAGAGGTGTACTGTCTGCAACTCAATTTTAGAAAAGAAGACATTGTTGCACTGCCCTCTTTTAGTTATATGCAGCCAACATGATCTCTCTCTTCTCATCAAGAAGCAATCACTCCTCCAGTGGAGATCAAGGAATATAAAACTTTATCAAATTTCGCCATATGGTCTTCCAGACCTACTGATTAGTCGTAATATCATCCAATGATCTCCTCACTACACCAAGGACTCTTTATTTCATTTAAAAGGGGGACTGTACTCCAATTGAGGTTAGATGCACAGTAGGAGTGGGGGGGGGGATTCTCAAATAGATTATTGTATGAACAGCAGATTAATCTCTGGATGAAATATTAGACATGAAATATGAATTTTCATATGAATTAAGGATTTGATGTTTATGAAAAAACCCTAAGAATATGGTATTTATAATTGTTATTCAATCGGTTACAAGACTACATTGATGGAAATGCATTGTGGGTAAGGAAACAGGAATTGTTTGAGCATTTCAGGAACTTGAGATGATGCTATTTAATGTGGTATATATGTCTTTACCTTATCCTGCTCTAACCAGTGCAATGTACTCTGTGTTTATATGAATGTTGAGAGGCTAATCGTACAGTGAGGGCAATATAAAGTCATATAAAAGAGGGATAAACAAAGTTTGAAGAAATATTTGGAATATGTTTGTTTCTATATATTTTGTTTTTATTTATGAATACATCCTAATATGAGTCCTCAAGGTTGTCTCTTTTTTTTAATTTTTTTTTCTATTGATAAATATAGTCCACTTTGGAAATACCATATTGAGAATTCAAGTTTGTGTTCTGTGTATCCATAATTGCATTGAACTTCTGACCATTATTTTTCCCTATTAGATTTTAGATTTCCCTTGTTTCTTATTGGTAAACAAGCATCATCATCTAGGTTATCAGGGCTATTGTCATGGGGGGAGCAATGTGTAAATCTAAAAAAAAAAAGAACAATAGTATGAAGAAAAAATAAAAAAGTAGTTCAACTGCGTAAGGTCACGGGTAACTTACACAGATTTTAAGAAACACACAATGGTTATGAAAAAAAGCACTCAAATGAGTTTGGATACCGGGTACATCAGTCATCTAGACTTTGGAGGGATGCCTAGCCACCTTGTTACATATAACTTAGGCACTATGACAGTTGACTATATTTTTCTGTTGGAATAAATTATAAATGAAACCATCTTTGAATAAAAAATAATGAGCTATCAAAATTATTGAAATCATTACATTTTCTTAAATTCATGACATTTTCAATTTTTGCATGTTTAATTAAATTTCACCCGAGATGGCCGTTTATCACTAGCTGTATGATGTTTAGGGGAAGACAAAATTTGCAAATCAAATACTAATGATAATGATTTTTGACTAAACTTGTTGTTTTGGGGGAATTTATATGTATCTGGGGTACATAAAAAGTTAAACCTAACCACAAGAAAAATTCAATGACTAAATTGGATTGGTCTGTAACTTGCTTTTCTTCTCCATGTCTTCACAGATCTTTTTCTGTTCGGCAAGCTCCCGGTGATCAGGAGAGTTGGCTTCCATCTCTAAAACCGCTTGTTTATACTTGTCCATCTTTTCACCATACTCCTTGTACATTCTATAGGATTATAGCAAGCAAAGTGGCAAACAAAGGAATTCAACCCACTTTCTCAAATATTTGACATTTTATGATCATTATCATTATCATGTACATGATCAGTCAAGTGACACTGCGGCTTTCTCTCTATCTCCCTCCAGCCCAATGAAACCTCAATATTTAGTGCTCTGTGTCCTCAAAGCTACAGTATGATGAGTTGGAGACAATTCAATTTTCTTACAGCAGTTATAAATTCCCTTAAGTTTGCCCTAGTGCAAGCTTTCTTGAACAAATCATATAGAAGAAAGATCACCACTACCTCCCCAAAGAAGGAAAACACATACACAGCCAGATATATCATCCATGTTTTTATACTTTGACACTTAATGGTAACAATGAAATCTCTGAAAGACCAAATACTAGTCATCAGAATCTATATAGGTTACACAGAAACTGTTGTTTGAATCTACATTCATACTCTTTAACAACTTTTATTCTTTGAATTTCATTGATTAAAAAAAAACTTCATTAAAATGATTCTCCCAAATGCTCTGATTTCATTAAAATCAACTTGGAGCAGGGATGGAATGTTCATGTGCAAACAGGAGTTTAAAAATAATTTTAAAAAGTATTTCCCTTAAAATCCCTGTATCTAACGTATGTATGCACTTTTCTGTGTCCTCTCAATAAGTTGGATCCTGGATCTGTTCCAATATGTGACAGCATGGTATGTGGATCAAGGATTTCTCAAAATGGGGCAGTTTTTGTTCAGAAAAAAATTGACAAGCAAAAAAAAAAAAAAAAAAAAAAGGTCTTCACTTGCGTATGCATAACATTTTCACACAATTTGTTTTCATTGCTCTCAAAAATCGGGGCACAGGATAGATGTGCTCATACATGGATCTGCCGCTGTGTGAGTATTCTGATTTACTGACCTTTCTTCTCTTATCCTATCTGCTTCTGTCCTTTTTATCATCTGCTTTAGACTGACATTCTCAAGAACTGTAGCGTCAATAGCTGGCAAGATGATGTCCACATAGGATTTAAAAAAAAAACATTATTAGGTGTAAATTTACTTTACCAAAGTAATGAAGTCAAATCAGAAATTTGTTAAAAAGAATTACAAAAAATCACATTCTATATAATGTAGCAAACAAAAGAAAAAGTCACAGAAAATGATTACATAACCATCTTCACCTTTACCTGACAAAGGGCAGATCAAATCTTCAATTTAATTTACTTGGCATTTTGGGTTGTACCACTGGACCAAACATTGGCTTAAAAATCAGCCAGGGAATTATTTCTGAAACTTGGAAAGATATGTTTAGGGCTGTGCCTAAGGAATCTACATCCCTTGATAAAATATTAATTTACCTTTATACCACTACACAAAGGTGGTGTAAATTTAAAACTGGCAAGAATTCAATATCCTAAACTGCTAAAGCATCATTTATTGTCAGTGTCTATTTTTTTTTTTCTTCATTTGAATGAATTAAGATGAACAGCTTTAATTTTACAGACAGCCAGCTCTTCATGATTATGTGAAAACAAAGGAATATAATTTGAATTCAATAATTTTTGAAAATTAGAAGAAAAAAAAATCCTCACCTTCCTGTAATTCTTGAGTGTGTGCCTTCCCTTTACAGTGGTTTTCCTGGGCAAGGCAAATCTTCCTTAAACACTCCCTCAGCTCTTCTTTTAGGGAAACTAAATGCTTTTGTGCTGAAAAAACAAGCAAGGATATTTGCATGCTTATCAAACAAGCTACATTCATAGCTGATGGTGTGATAAAAGGAAAAGGAAATAAAAACTTTCATAACACATGTCAAATCTTTAATCTCAGTATGAATAACGCCTGAAATAAAATTAATGCTACATTTCACTTCAAAAAGAACAATTACACTTTAATTTGCCTTTCTATTCATAACCTCTACACTTTCCTTTTAAATTCTAAGGTTTTTGCTTAATTCCTCATACATTACAAGAAAATCCGAACATAACAGAACATAATTAACTTTTTATGCTCCCAAAGTAAAAACTCATTGGCATATTTCGAATGGATGAGCCCAGCTTGAAATATCAGACTTTCCTTTGATTATAACAAATTGCAGGATTCTTCAAAAACCTGGCAGTACATGTATGCCATGAATAAAACAGAAGTGACTGACTACATGATCCCAACATAATTCTATCTTGAGGCAAACCAATGCTGCTTGAATTTTGTTTTAATTATTATATGGCATTCACCTCATTGTAGTGAGCAGCCATATTATTTTTTGGTACATATAAAGCTAGGCAGTACAATAGTGAAGAGCAAAAAAGAAAGTTACTGACAAAGGCAAAATTTTGTTTTTAAAGAACAAATGTGTAAGCCATAACCATTGACAAGAAGTAAAGAAAAATCTCTAAAG
This sequence comes from Lytechinus variegatus, assembly GCF_018143015.1. Lineage (NCBI taxonomy): Eukaryota > Metazoa > Echinodermata > Echinoidea > Temnopleuroida > Toxopneustidae > Lytechinus > Lytechinus variegatus. Next base: position 26,272,473 of record NC_054744.1, on the reverse strand, counting down.
GTATATGGTTTTATTTTTTTGCAGTTCTGTTTCAAATTTGGAAGAAAGATTATAGTGCATTTCATTATGAAAGTTATGAAATTGTCAATAACTCAAAATGAAGTTTACACATGTATCTATGACCATGTGATTTGCTTCCTTTTGCCACTGTTGTGAACTATAGGATACTGTCTTTAAACTCACCCTGAAGCAACTCCTCCTACACAACCAGGTGGAATACATGTGGAGAGAGCGGGAGAGAGGGGGAAGAGAGAGGGAGATTATGAGAGAAAGAAAGAGGAAATGTGAGATAGGGAAGAGAAAGGGGTAGTGTGGATTAAAGAGGGTAATTGAGAGAGATTGTTTGGGATAAATAGGCACAGAGGATGAGAAACAGAAAGAGGGTGTATGAGAACCACTGATAAGATAAATTTAGTAAAAGAGAGGAGTACTGAAAGGGATTGTGAGAAAAAAGTTAAATCTTGAAGTTAAATCTTGAATGGCAATATCAAAGCTGAATTCAGATGTGTATTTTCAATACGAAAACATAATATTAATTACAAAACAAATTGCAAACATAGTTATTACTTGATTCACTTTTTAAAATGATGGAAACAAAATGACATTTTACAATAGATTTGAACTCAGTCTTTTCACTTACATGTAATTGTGCTCAAAGTGGACTAAATTTGTTCAGGAAGGATCTACATGCATTATTCTTAGTGCTATTCCACTTTAAGGGTAATATACAACATTTTGCTCACAGAACAGGATGATCATGGTACAAAACCTATGGGAGATACAGAATTCACTAAAGTTGAGACAAATAACATTCAAAGAAATCTAAAATCGATCTGTCATTGTACATATCCAAGGAATTCCCCTTTTGAGGCAAAAGACGAGTTTGTCAAAAAGGACAAATTCATGAATTTTACATAACTGGTGCTAGGTATAATTCTCATCCCAAATCACTGATCCACCTTTATTTTGAGGATGTTGGAAGGTTGTACGTATGAAGGAAATTTTTTATCAATATTATAAGTCAACAAAAAAACACAATATGCATGTATAAAGTGTTTGAGCATTTCGTTGTCATGGTTGTGATCATGCATGACAAACCCTTATCTAATATTTAAAAGAGTCATTATGAATTTGGTTCGCAGTAAAAATTCCTGTAATGTTTTCAGATAACAGAATACCTAGTCTCTCATCCAGTCGACAAACTTCGAAAATATTTGACCCTGTCGAGAGCAAAATTCCTTCTTTACTGTTTTTAAATACATTGCACTTGCCAGGATTCCTGATTTGTTGGGACTTGCAAGCAAAGAATGTTGCAAAGTATCAACACCTTTTATGCATGTGTGTATTTTTGAATTATTAATTGGGCAATTCTCTCAGAAAATTAATTAAGGTTGTACTGCATTTTACAAAAGTCTCCAACATTCCTAAAAGAGATGAATTACTTGAGCCACTGGTAACACTAATAAAGTTATGAGCCCTATTCACTGCACCCATGGCTTTGTCATATTCGATGAAACTTGTGTTTAACCATAAAACAAGAATTACTAGGAATAATAATAGTTGAGCAGGGCTCAAAATAGGCTTGAATTAACCCAAGACCTTGAACTCTGGTTCCCTCAGAAAGGTCTGGATGCCCCTCCCAATATTTATAGACTTAAGGCCCAAATAAGTACAATCAAATTATGCCCGAAATCTTGGTGCCCATTGTAATCCAGCGTAATTTGAGCCCTGATTTAGAATGAATTTTCCAAACAAAAAATAATTAAAAAAAAATTGTATTCACTGAAACAGTACCTGTAGGGTGGCCAAGAGTTGTTGGTGTTGCTGGATCTCACTTGCTTGCTGCTTCTGGGCCTTGGACACGCTCTCTACAGCCTCTGGTAAGCTGTCTGGTTGGTAACAGTCAGAGTCATCAATTGCAATACCAGCATTAGATTGATAAACACTGTCCATCATGTCCAAGTCTATGAATGTGCTAAGTGCAGAAGGATTGAAATTCTGGGATTAAGTTTTGAAATTTTATTCAGCAGGTTCAGTATCAAAGTAAAAAATCTAAGAGGGAATAATTAAACTTTGAATGCAACGTTTCTGGACAGGAAACCATATGTTCAGGCAATTATTTTGTGATGTTCCTCATCTAAACAAACATGAATAAATATATCTTGTACTAGCAAGCTTTTAACACTGAAATGAACTAATAACTAAACATCTAACTCAGATCATGATTATCAATACAGAATAAAAATGCAGCAAACGTCATACATAGACCAAAAGCTATAGTCACTATAGGCTATTTGTAATTCATTGAAACTGTCTGGCTCCGAATGTGACTGTGTATGGATAAACATGAAAAACGTAAAATGATTTTTTTTTTACTTCTCAAAACAGACAAATTTTTTTGTCTACCACTGCCATACTAGTTAGAGTGATGTCTTACTCAGAGACAGGAATTGAAATAAACGTTTTTATTAAATAATTTAGATTTCTGACAAGAAGTGTAGCCAATCACGCAATGTATGTAGTTCAGTGGGACAACCGGATAGCACAGAATCAAGCTTTTGGTCTAACAAAAAAAAGTTACTTATACCATACCACTTTCATCAGTACCTGCTGGCAGAATTGACGACAAGCATATTGCTGGTACCAGATTGTTTAAAGTAATCATTACCAGGAACCAGTGCGGGTTAAGATGAACTTAAGAGTTAATTAGACCCCTAACGTTAGGCTAGAGTACATTATTTTCCCTATATCTAAGCAAGTTAAGACATTAATACTGTCATGAAGCATATCAATGTTCTCATTAATATATCCTCTTCTGTTTTTTATGCTGATATTTTGCATTAGTTGTTGATATTGATGACAAAACAGAAAGATATCAATGCACATGAAAAATTTTGCCCCATACATGGAAATTTTTTTGGCATATAAATTCTCATTTAAAAAAAATATTAACCGGACTGTCCAGAAAACGATTGCAATTAATTTCTACTAGGGGCCTACCCCTAGGCCTATCTAAAATCATTGTGAAATGCGTATTTATTTAACATTTTTCCATTGATTGTCCAGAAATATGAAAATAATTGATTTTCATGACAAATCCAAGATAGCCGACAAAAATGGGTCCTCTGGGCCTTTCGTATACAGGATATGACCCGGCAGCAACACATTTTCTTGACCACTGATACCATGCCAACATGTTGGGACCATAAAGCCCCAGCCCCCAGACCCAGTCTACTCAATTTCAGCTCTAACGCCGGTACCGGGCAACGTTTTAATTAACGTCGTTGGATCTACGTTACCTCGACTCCCTCGAGCGAAGTTCGTGCAGGTCCACTTCACTACCGCTACACTTCGCTCCACTACCCGAACTTCGGGACCGTGAGCTCGTTCGAACACTCCTACTCCTAGAGGCAAAGGTGGGATAAAAAAGTTATTTATTGTAAAAATTATAGGAAAAAATAAAACGAGAAATAAAAATAGCTTAATTTCTTACTCAACACCCGTATTTCACTCCGTGTACATCCTCCAGTTATCCTCAAAATTGGTGATTTTGGGCCAGTATCTGACAAACGTATCGACTATCGGCCGATTTCAAAACATCGCATGCGCGCGATATATATCGCGGTCGATCGTCACTACTATTGGATGGCTCAGAAAATACCAGAAATATTCTAAGAGTTCGGGAAAATATTCCAAGAATCAGTGAAATATTTTTCCAAACTCTCAGAATATTTCTTGTGTTTTCAAAGCCTTCCAATATAATATAAATATCTATGCTGTTTTACCTGCGACCGATCGCATGCGATGTTTTGAAATCGGCCGTTATTAATAATACGTGTGAGGAATTAGATACTGGCCCAAAATCACCAATTTTGAGGATAACCGGAGGATGGACAGAGTGAAATACGGGTGTAGAGTAAGAAATTAAGCTTTTTTCTTTCTCGTTATATTGTTTCTATAATTATTTACAGTAAATAACCTTTTTCTTATCCCACCTTTGCCTCTCGACTAGGAGTATCCGAAAGAGTTCCCGGTCCCGAAGTTCGGGTAGTGGAGCGAAATGTAGCGGTAGTGAAGTGGAGTGGAGCCTGTACGAACTTCGTCTTCGCTCGAGGTAGATCTACGTTAGATATGTAACTACTCTATCAAAACAATGGTAAGTGTATTGTAATATAGATTATTAATTTAGGTTACCTTTTCCAAAATCGATGCGATACTTTTAAATGAGTCGGTGTGACTATCAGAAATGTGATTTCTTACTTAACTTACCTGGGGCCTGTTGCAGAAAGAGTTGCAATCGATTGCAACTCTAAAAATCATGCGCAACTTGATTTTCAACCAATCAACAGCGCGCATTTGGGACTTGCGTTTGATTTTTTGACTTGCGTTTAAACGCAACTCTTTCTGCAACAGGCCCCTGGGGCGGTATTCTGAACATTGTCTTTTCTGCATATTTTATCTTATCTCAGAGATATGACAAAATCGGTATTCTGGTGGATGTCATAACTTTTGTCACAAAAATTGTCATAAATTTTGTCTCTTCTCTTTAGCGCGCACCAAAAATACGCGGCTTTAAATGCGCGTAATCCTTTTATACAAGTAAAAGATATGACAAAAGTTATGACAGGGGGGTAGCAGTCATAAATTTTGTCATATCTTTTAGTACCAAATATCCCGATACCCTGCCGACTGAATGTCAAGCAAATAATTATATAATTTAGATTAGCTTGTGGTATTAGTTTCACTCATCTTCCATGACAATTTTCAAAATTATTTTTTCATGCTACAATTAGTAAGGTCCTACATATTTATTCCTCTTCTTTTTCTCTGTTTTCCTTACTTTTCTACTTCTCCTTTAAAATTCTTCACAGCTCCCTGTCTCTCTTTGTAATTAAGCGCATCAATATACGCGTAGTTGCGCGATGCCAGCAACTGTTTTGGGGATACGCCCTACTTGCCACGTGGCTTTCCTATTGGCTAGAAGGGCTCCAACTAGGAACTAACGATGATTTTGATTGGTTTGCTTCCGAAAAGATGGGTGGGAACTTTGAGAGATATGACAGGGAACAGACAATGTTCAGAATACCGATTTGTGACAATCATAGCGGTGTCACATCTCGGAGAGAAATGACAAAATTTATGACAAAAGTTATGACAGAGTTACAGAATACCACCCCTGGGGTGGTATTCTGAAAACGTTCTTATCTTTGTTCTTATCTTTTATCTTATCTCACTGAGATAAGAAGACGCTAAAATCATTGCAAATCGGTATTCTGAAAATCTTCTTAACGCGTTCTTATCTTTGTAAGGACTGCCTTCTTCTTATCTTCAACACGCCCATTTATAGGATATTACCAATCAAAATGCGCGTTATATTGGCAGTTTAACCAATAGAAGCGTACCTTATGTGAAGAGAATATCATGGGCGCTGCGCGTACACTGTTTCTGGCGCATTGCGCGAAATAGGCATTTTATACGCAATGACTGATTTTATTATTTCGAGACGTCCACGTGCACAAAATAAAGAAAAAAGTAAATAAAGCAGGTACGAATAAAGAAAAAATGAAGAAAGAAAGTAAGTAGGTATTAAAGTAAGAAGACAGAAAAGGGTCAGAATGAAGCAGAAAAAAGATGAAAGGAACAAAGCAGAAAATAATGAAAAATAAAGAGTAAACGAAAGAAAGCAAGCAAAAAGGACTTAAAAATAAAAAAGAACGAAAAATAGAATAAATAAAAGAAGGAAAAGGATGAAAGAAATAAAACAATTATCAATGATAAAGTGAAGGAACAAAAAGAAAAAGAAAAGAAAGAAACTAAAAGGAACACACACACACAAAAGAAAAAGGTCAAACTAAAAAGATTAAAAAAAGTAACATGGAACCGAAAAAGAAAATAGTCTAAAAACGAATAAAAGAAAGTTAGAAAGAAAAAAAGGAGAAAAAGGGAATAAAATGTAAAAAGTGAAGGAAGAGAAAAAAGGGAAATGAAACAAAGAAATAAAATTGAGAGAGAAAAAATGAAAGGAAAATTAACGCAAACATGAAGACTACAAAAAGATAAAGGAAAGAAAGAAAGAGAAAAAAACGAAAAGGGAAAATAAAGAGTTAAGAGAAGAAAGACAGAGAGAAGAAACAAAGTAAAGAAAAAGGGTAAATAAAGAATGAACGAAAAAAGAATGAGCGACGAAATAAAGAAAAAAAAAGAAAGTAAAAAAGACACAAAAATTTCAGAAAGCAGAAATAAAATAAATTTAGAAAGAAAAATTAAGAATTATTAAAGGGAAGGAAGCAAAAGGGGGAAAATAAAATGAATGATTAAAAAAAGGAAAAGCATATATAAAAACGAAAGAATTGAAGAAAAAATAAGGAAGAAAAATAAAAAGATTACAAAAAAGTGAAGGAAGAAAGAAACAAAAAGGAAAAGCATATATAAAAACGAAAGAATGGACGAAAAAATAAGGAAGAAAAATAGAAAGATGACAAAAAAAGTGAAGGAAGAAAGAAAGAAAAGGAAGAGAAAAGGGGGAAAATAAGAAATAAATACTCAGTAGCTATAAAGAAATAAGAAAGGGATAAAACGAAAAGGGAAAATAAAAATGGAAGAAAGATGAAGTATAAATGAAACAAAGCAAAAGAAAAAAAATTAAAAGATTTAAACAGAACAAAAGAAAAGATATAAATGAAGAATGAAATAAAAGAAGAAAGACATGTAGATAGAAAGGAAGAAAGACAGACAAATAGAAAGGAAGAAAAAAGAAAAAGGGATAGAAAAAATAGACGGGCAAAATAAAGGGTGAATGAAAGAAATGGTGGGAGTAATACTTGTGGGTACTTATTACTACTAGTGGCCATCGATTTTGAGCAAGAAAAAAAACGCAGACATCGTGAGATGTGATAACCCTCTAGCTATCTTAAATATTATCTTAAATACCGTGAAAGATAAGAAAGAAAAAAGATAAGAACGTTTTCAGAATACCACTTATCTTGATTTTGTTCTTATCTTTTAGCGCACTTTTGTATTATATGCGCGAGTGGTAAATTTACGCGCTCAGCATTGGGGGTGGAGAGCAAGATAAGAACAAAGATAAGAACAAAATATAAGAAAAAGATAAGAACGTTTTCAGAATACCAATTTAAGAAAGTGACGTAGATAAGAACAAAATTAAGATAAGAACGTTTTCAGAATACCGCCCCTGGATTCTGGAATTTCTAGTCTAGTGGAAACGTGAATGAAGGGATTCACTCATTCAGAAGTGGATACATCAATAATGTCACGTGACTGATCACCTGATAGACCATAGATTTATTACAACATATAAGTAAAGGCGTTGTAAATTGTATCGATGTTTGACATGTTGATGAGAAATATTAGTAAAGAAACAAATAAAAAAAACTTCGGTCAGCCAAAAGGCCTAGCCGTGGTAGGGCTGACCATGAAAAAAAAGTCACAATCGGGGGGGGGGGGCGTTTCATGAAATGACTTGTCGGACGTTTTATCCGACAAGTCCCATTTTATCCGACGGTTACCATACTAGGAACAGTGCCTCTCAGCCAATCAGAATCAAGGAAAGATGTCAGATCTGACAACTTGTCGGATGAAAATATTGATGAAACGCTCCCCAGGTGGTCATTGTGCGTTTTCTGCATGTTGGGGGGGGGGTGCCCCCAGCTCCTCATAATAAACACCCGATATTATATATTACAAGGATAAAGACAATATAGAAAATGTAATAAATCAGATAAATAATTCAATGCTCTGTCAAAGAATTATTCAATTCAATTCAATTCAAGGTTTATTAAAAACATGAGTCGCAGCCAAATGGCTGAATTGGTCATGTATACAAAGTAAAAACAATTAAAAGATTCATTACATATTTCAAACATTAAAAGCAGTAACCTTTGTAAAAAAAAAAAACTGACATGAGAAATATGTGTATAGGCAAGAATACTTAGGCAGTGAAAATTTATATACATGTACATGAGATACATGTAATGCGGAAAAGGTAAATTAAGAATAACAAAAAAAAAATAAGTAAGCTGTAAAAGATCAATATAAATATATGGATATTAAATAAAAGAGTTGATTTCCTCCTTCATGAAAAACTTAATATTGCAAGTAGGCTGGTATTGTTATCAAATGAGCAATGGGTTTATTGATTTGGCATGTCTTTATTCAGATCTATGAAATATGGTATGGGGCTATTGCAAAATCGATTTGTCTTACATTTGTATTGCTAATATCTAGGAGTATGTCGGAGATTGATGGTTAAGTTTTTTGGAGGAGGTAACCAGGTAGTGAATGTCAGATGTTTGGTTAAAGACATTGCGAAATCCAGACTGAGTTTCTCCCTTCTGTATTCCAGAGTAGGAATTTTACATGAAAGCCCTAAATAAATACATATCAATAGAAACAGAAATCCCCAAGAAACATCTAGTAACAGAATAAATCATGTTTTTAAAGTTTTTTTTCTCTTCTTTTGTTACCCTTTTTTACAACCGGGCCATGAGGAGACCTACATTATTATTTTTTTTTGTCTAGTATACCAGCATGCTTTTTATCTCACTGTAATTGCTCTTTCTCCTTCCTTTTACCGCCATGATCCTTTTGATTCATATTCCAGTCGCAAAAGATGAAGGGGATTGAGCCAGTGAAAAATGATAATGAAAATATTCCTCTTTTAGTGTAGGGACGGGTCAATTAAAATTAAGTTCAATAACCCTATATTTCCATGAAAATCTGTTTCATTGTCTACTGGAATAGCCATTAGAGAGTCATTGGCCCCTACTGGGAATCAAAATCATTCTTTTTATTTTCATCTTCCGTATTCATCTTCCCAGTCTAATTTTCTCTCTTCCTTTCTGCTAAGATATTGCATGTTAGTTAGCGAAATGGAAACCCGGCGCTACGGGATCGTGACTGAAGGGCTTATCCTTAGACGTTCTCCTCAAAGATGCCGCCCATTTTGAGTAGATCCTGTTATAAGGATTTAATCATTTCATGCTCCTGACCCTTCTCATTCTCTTCATTACCTTGTATTTTGCATTTAGAGACAAATTTATCCTTTTTATAACGTTTCATGTACCATAGCTGTAGTCGAACTAATTTTATTCTCCTTTAACGTTTTCTCGTTTCATACACGATCCCGCTTCCAGTCAAGCCCCCCTTTCACTTTCTCTCTAACTAGTTGCGATGGCTTGGGGTCATGCGGTTCATGTTCTACAAAAAAGTTCCACGACGAATTAAAAAGGATGAAAAAAAATGTAAAAGGAAACTGAAAAAAATGCAATTTTTTTCTGAATATTATATAATAATCTTTATCACAAAAATTACATTTTCATTTTAAAGCGTAATATTATGTGCTCAGTCGCTCAGACGCTTTGTTATGCCTCCTTCATTTTCTTTTTACTCATTTTGCCTCTGTCTCCTCTCCTAGCTCATTCTTTCTTTTTTCTCTCCTAACTTCATCGCGTTCATTTCAGAATCCCACCTTTCATACCTTTGGCCCTTTGGTTTATCAACGTGCACACATTTTAAAAACTTTTAAAACTAACATGAAACATTAGTATAATTATTACAACTTAATAGCATGTGGTGATCCCGGATGTGGGGGAGATCTCTTAAATCTAAAATTTCTACAACGGTCTACACTTCAAAAACTCCGGTGTTTAACACCAGCCCGGAATCTATATATTTCCACACCAGAGAAGTATTGAAACAAAACTGGTTAGGAATCAAACCGATTAGGAATTAAACCGGTTAGGAATCAAACCGATCATGGCGTATGTATATATTTGGTGGGTGTATCGTAAAACTGTTCGTAAGTTAAGAGCGACTTAAAGAACGACTGGTAATCCTTTCTTACGCGCTTAATAATCATCAATGACAATGAACTTGGAGGAGAATCCCATGTATTGCCCTATAAAGAAATAAATCCCGGAATACACCACTGAAGTTCTGTGCTATCATCCAGGCTATTAATATCAACCATGAACTATTGTTTCAGAAAATTTATTAATATGTTAACAAATAAAGGCTTAATAAAAAAAATCTTTCCCCAAAAATATATATCACGGAATGTGTCTCTTAGAGTATTGTCCGTTCTCCTGTTAATCCCCTCTCCCCTCCTCCCTCCTTATAATCCTCGCGATTATCATAATTTCTATCCCTCTTGTTTCCCGACCTTTCCCCTCATGGTCTCCCTCCTATAAAACATGAACCTATAATTTGCTGTATCCACCCCCCCCCCCCCCATTCTTTCCACACGTTAAGGAATGAATGACGTGAGCGAAAGTTTATTGAATTCAGCAACAAATTCAGGCTTTTTATATAACTTAAAAGCCGATACGTGTTATGATGAAAAAAATACCATATTTTCATAGAAATACAGTTCAACAACAGTGCAGCAACCGAACATTTTCTTCTCTTAAGCTGTCAGGATATGAATTTCTCCAACGCTGTCGGGGATAAATAATCAATATAGATTCGTACATGACCATGAAAAAAGTAGGTAAGGTTCATCGATTCCTGTTCCATTCTGAATAATCCTGGAGGTACATGCGACACCGTATTATGATAACATGAGCAATGATTCCTCCTTCGATTGAACAGATTTGGTCAAATTTCAAAGCATAGTATACCAAGCTAGACACTTGCTATACTATTCAGAGTTTTCAAAAGGAAAGTGATTTGAGATTGCCAGAAGATATCTTTTCTGAATAATCGTGTTTTTAGAGTTTTCATTAATTTCTGCAAGAAACAAAATATCACTGCGCCATGCCGGATATGAAATTTTGATTTAAAGTCAGTCTATGAATCCATGAATATATACAAATTCATTTGTTCAACATACTTTTTTCTCTCAACGTTCGACCTTTGAAAAGGTAAAAGTTTAAAAGTGCGCTCCCTTTAAAGTCAAGATAGGCGCACCAGTTACCCCCATATCCCAATTCATATCCATGGACCAGTAGGTCCATGTTTTAACCAAGAATTGGTAGGTACATGGTTCATTATCCAATGGCGCAATGAGCCTATTTATCTTCTTTTTTTTTGGGGGGGGAGGGCGGCTCAACATGGCGTATGTGTCAAATTTTCTAAAAAGTCATAAGAGAAAAGCGAGCGAGCAAAAAAATTAACTCATGAGTTTACATTTCGCTCCTTTTCCTTTTTTTTTCTTGGACCTGGAACATTTTTGGGACGAAATCCCTAAGATGGTCCCATCTACACGCCAGTGACGTTAATCATTTTAACATAACTAACTTTTTCTGAAAACATGACTTATAGGTCTAGATAAGAAAAATGTAAAGACGAAAGCAAAGAAACGGAAAATGAGAGAGGGGGAGACAGAGGATATTTACTTGGAAAAGATTTGTATCTCATGAAAACGCGTTATATAAATGAAATGTATCATTATTTTAATATTTTACAGATAAGTATTATTAAATGTTTAGATGTTTAGAAAGATAGAAAGATAGGGACTCAGGGCGGAGATGTGCGAGCTAGTTCATGTTACACTTGGTGGTTGCGTTCGAAAAAAAAAAAACGATCTGATATTTTGGATAAAACTTAAAGAGACATGGGCACCGTAACTCATTGATTAACGATCAATCGCTAAATGTACTGACCAATCAAGATAATTGTTACACGCACATTTAGTTCAAAATACATTTAACAAAATGTAAAAGTCTTACATTCATTGGAAAATCTCTTTTTTAGTTCACGTTCTTCCCACTCAAATCTAAAATTTTATGTAAGTTCGAGTAGTGTCCGGGAGGAGTGCCTTTAAGAATACCTGGCCATGCCCATTTCATTGTCTGGACCCCTTTAGCACTACCACTGCTTGTCTCCAATTATAAAATGTGAAAAAGAGTCACCATATAAGCATCCGGCCAAACCTCGTAAGATTCAAAGTCGCCTCACGTAATCGAATAGAATAAGAAAACAGATCGCCTCCCTGAGACGGCATCGATCGGTAGGCGTGACATTCTCGTAGAAAACCTCGTTTGCGATGACTCTTATGACGATACACGATAGATAAACGATTCCTCCAAAATGTGTCATTCTTCAGCCACGCCTGAGGCGAAAATCTGTCGTTTTTTTTTTGTTAAGTATTCTCAGACGAGGTTTTGGGGGAGAATGTCAATCAGATATTTTGGAGATAATGCACTTAAAATCAAATATTAGGAATACATGCAGGCAAAGAATGATGCATATTCGTCAATACGTTTTCTCGGGGATGGAGGAGGAGGAATTCTAGCTTCCGAAGAATAACTTGCGTTATCATTTTTCATATGATGTATATAAAAAATGTGCTTCAGATCTTGCCAAAAAGAATTTTAGAACTATTATGGTGCCTATCTGGTGGTTTCTGCTATTGACAATGGGATGATGGGGCAGTTCCGTACTATAATGCCATAATGTGTGCATATACTACATACGATACTCGATATTCAATACACATATCTATTTTTTTTCTTGGTGACTCTGTGATTATTTTTACATAAGTCTAGACATTTTTGTTTATATAAAAGTGAAGGGGGGAACAGGAGCCAGTGCCGGGAAATACTTGAGTTTAGAACTGTAATACTCTACTATACTTTTTTTTTAAAGCAAGTGATGCAGTGATTGGGAGTGTTTTATGATGACTGAGGTATCTTCAACTCATGAATGACAAAGTGGCTACGTTTTGTGGTTTGACGTGAGAACATTGATATGCAGGGCTCCGAAATTACACAAAAAGCATCAAGAAGGGGGGGGGGGGAGTAAAACGGAATTATCACTGAAATCCTTGATAATCCGTAAATTAGCATTGCGATATCAACCTATACCAATCACTGTTTCCACAAGCTACTTCACAAAATCATAGCTTATGAAGACATTTTCTATTTTTCTTGTTCAATGCAAAGATGTATATTAAGAAGCATATCGGTGACAGTATGAAAGAGAATCCAAATAATTTCTTCTTTTAATTATGTTTTTATTGTTTACATCCAAATAATTTGTTTGTTTAAAGGTCAAGTCCACCTCAGAAAAATGTTGATTTGAATCAATAGAGAAAAATCAGACAAGCACAATGCTGAAAATTTCATCAAAATCGGATGTAAAATAAGAAAGTTATGATATTTCAAAGTTTCGCTAATTTTCAACAAAATAGTTGTACGAACGAGCCACCTACACCCAAATGAGAGAGTCGATGATGTCACTCACTCACTATTTCTTTTGTTTTTTATTGTTTGAATTATACAATATTTCAATTTTTACGAATTTGACGATTAGGACCTCCTTGCCTGAAGCACAAAATGTTAAAATAATGGAATTCCACATGTTCAGGGAGGAATGAAACATCATTTCATATGACAAAGACGAGAAAATAAAATATTTCATATTTCATATAATAAAACACAAAAGAAATAGTGAGTGAGTTATGTCATCAACTCTCTCATTTGGATGTAACTGGCTCGTTCATATAACTATTTTGTTGAAAATAAGCGAAACTTTAAAATGCTATAACTGTCTTATTTTACATCCGATTTTGATGAAATTTTCAGCATTGTGCTTGTCTGATTTTTTCTATTGATTCAAATCAACATTTTTCTGAGGTGGACTTGACCTTTGAAATTTTCAGTGTTATGCTTTTGAATTTTTCTCTTTTTATTTGAATCAAGCTTTTGTTGGGGTGGACTTGTCCTTTAAATGAGTAAAGATAAAGTGATATGATATTGCTTTCGGGCCTTTAAAAAATAATATAGACTGCAATATTGTTGATATTATTTTTTTCTATTCATTTTATTATTTATTTTTGGATTTATTTGGTAAATTTATATTTCTTTTTACTTCATTTTTTTTTGGGGGGGGGTACAATACAAAGTTGGGAGCGATTCATGGAAATTTAAGCAATCCTAGCTGAGTAATGCTATATTTAACACAAATTCGCTCTTTCATCAAGCGAATTCTCAAATGTATAGCATGTACAGACACTATTTCTCAGTCACTTCTGTCAATTTGAAGAATAAAAGGGGATTAAAATAATTCTATGTTTCCATGGAGTTAAGATCAACTGACAAGGTAATGCTCGTTACTTAGAAAGCTATCTTATGTAGATATGAATAGAGTATAGCGTAACTATTATCATGAATATTATAAATATTGTTATTACTATTATTTTTCTTTAATTATTATTATCATTACTGTAATTATTATTATCATAATTATCATTGTTATTATTATTATTATTATGATCATTATTATTATTTGAATGATTAATATTATTGCTTATTATTGTTATTGTCATCATTGTTTTTTTTATTCATTCATTCATTTTTTTGGGGGGGTGGACTCAGACTTTAATAGGAATTCATGGAAACTTAGGAAACCTTATAGTCAGCAATGCAATCGCTTTTTGTCAATCTCTACTCTTCTTATAAATTAAACAATAATATTAAAATCTACTAATATTACTTATTCAAGAGTAAAAGCTGAATAAACAGGAATCCAAATTATTCCTTTAGACAATAGAGTTGAGATTATGCGACTTGATGATTATTTTGGACTAAAAATTTTTTTTTTAACATATCTACAGTAAAATTAATGAAGGGCAGTGTGACCATTCGGATGAGGCAAAGACGATTCACGGACATTTATCGTGCTATCTGGTGAAATTGTTTCGCCTTTTGTGCGCTAAATTAAATCCGGAAATCGATTTACCCGAGAGATGGTGCCCATCGTCTGTCAAATGCCTCGTGAGCATGTTTAGTGCTGAGCTTTTTTTAAATAAAAATCAATGAAATCGAGGCGCATTCCAAAATGATGGAGGAGACTAAAATAGAAAATCTAGAGCTGTCATCAAAATAATACTAACACCCTTAAACCTGACCGAGGTGAGATACAATGAAGACGAGATTATACTGTGTACCAAACTGAAGAGACAAGATACGACTTCTTACGCTTTCTTTTCAGTTTTCAAAGGATCTCAATCAGTAACAAAACAAGCACGACCAGGGAAACAGACCCCGTTAACACAGGAAAACCAGGAACTTTCTTTTCAAACACCTCGGTGTTTTTTTTATCAAACTCACAATCATTTCGAGAAGTCCCGGCGACAAGGCAGGTTTTCATTGTTTTTTTTTTAAACTATATGCGACTTTGAGAGATAACATGGATTGATAAAGACTATACACACTAAACTTATGATGTTCTCTTCTAATCCCCACAATGACCTTTGAAAGCAGTATTGGTTAAAACCCCTGATAAAATTAACAGCAGCTTTTATTTTGTCTGCAACATCTTTAAATTTATTCATAAAACCTTACCATGCTAACCACAAGAGATGGGATTAAATGAACAGGGAATGGCGTTTTCATAGCTAATATATCACAAATGAGGCATTTTCTTTTTGTATTTAGTCGCATGAATAGTATGGAGATCTGATTGCGGTGGGGATTTCTTACACACTGGGGAGAGCTGTGGACAGACAAGGGATGCATATAAGGTGCAATCGAAGATATTGGGGTTACCTTGGGTCACTGACTATCGATACACTATGACGTTATTCCAACGATACATGGGATTTCGCTTTATCAAAATGCAATGCAAAGAATGAAAGCATAAGATCTCCTGGAGTGATGATTAGGATAAAACCGCCAAGGGATTGTTACGCATGCAGAGAACTGGAAAGTTTATGTTTCCTTCAATTTTATGATATGCAAGGCGATGATAGCGGTGATAGCGGTGATGATGGTGGTAGTGGTTGTGATGATGGCAATGATAGTAGAGTTGTCGATGATGATGATGACGCTGGTGATGATAAATATGATGATGATGGGAGTGAATTATGAAGTTGACAATGACGGTGATGGTGGTGCTTCTGGTGAATATCGTAACGATACGATGTTGATGATGGTGATTATGATTATGATGACAATGATGATGGTGATTATGATAATGGAGATGATGATGATGATAAGGATGATGGTGGTGATTATAATGATAATGAAGATGGTGATGATGACGACGAGGAGGGTGATGGTGCTGTAGATGATTATGTTGATGATGATGAAGATAATTATGATGGTGATTATGGTAAGGATGAAGATGGTGATGTGGATGATGACGAGGATGAGAATGGTAATGATGGGTCTAGAAGTAGGGTAAAGGTAATATGTTGATGGTAATAATGGTGATTGTGATGACGTTTTGTGGTACGATGTGAAGATGATGGTGTTGACGATAATGATGATATTGATGATTACAGAAACACCACACCACTAAATGTAGTAGGACTATATTAATCTTAAGAATAACCTATCGTCACCACCAACATCATCATCACCATCATCTTTATCCTTTTCCTTCTCATCACTAGCACCATCATCACTACTATCAACATCACTATCCTCATGATCATTCATCACCAGTTTACACTAAGACCGACAACCTGTGTATGAAGGGAGAGAGCGTTACTCAATTTGCTTTCATGCCAGCTCCCGGATAATTTCTTTTCGTACTTTTTTCTGTGCATCTGTTCGCTTAGTAGATCGCTTCCTTCTTTCAATGCATCATCCTGATGGCCACACGTTCTCTTTCATTCATTCCGTATTGAAAGTGACAACTTTCCACCAGCTTTTCATTTGAGTCGTTGTATCCATCGCCAACAAGATCATAATTGCACTTTGAATTGATTTTCGGCAGCTCACATTGGATTCGAATAGCGACAAAGTAATAATTGATTTAAAAGAAAAGTTGACTGCTCTCTTGAAATTTACGTGTCTCTAGGTTGCTGGGTTCAAAACTGTCTATTACACTTTTGAACCTGAGCAAAACACCTTTACATCGCTCCCTCAGCATTTGTGACTTACGTATTTTATTGAGTGATTTGATTAAGAGCAGTTTGTGTAGACAGGTGTAATTGCCGGGGGGGGGGGTGTTCACTAATCTCTTAGAATTGAGGGGTGGCATGAACATTGGGGAATTCATCTTCCTCACTACTCGGCACATTCCATCCTCAATGTATGGAGTGCAGTAGCCTTCGAGCATGCGCAGAATGACTTTTCGACTGGTTTGGTTTGACTTTTCATTGTTTTCAGGTACTGGGCCTACTGCAGGAAGAGTTTCGTTTTGAAAAAGAACAAAATCATGAGCAATACCTAACTGTGTGCTTCTCTCTAAATGCAAAATAACTAATCTAGTCCCTTGTCACACTCCTCTTGGAGTGATACTACGAACTAGTCTCCTTGGAGTTAAATGTACATCCTTTCAGAATGCATTATGACTCCTCGTAATGAAAGAACATGTGCCTCTTCTGGCATTTCACTCCATGAGGAATCACAGTGCACTCTCAAAGGTGTACAGTTCACTCCAAAGGGATTGGCCCGTAGTATCTCTCCAAGAGTAGTGTGATTAGGGGCTGCATTTAGAGAGTTCTGATTTATTGAAAATCTAACTAGAATTTGAAATTTGGGAATTGCATATGATTGCAAAGATTTGGCAAAGGACACCTTTTATGAAGAACCTTTCGTGCCATTTACCTAATAATGACGACGCATCCACTTGTTTACATCTGACTAACATCATGAAGGAACCACTAGATGTCGGTAGGGAATGATTTCTCTTCATACTCGGCTTATCCTTCGATTCGCAAGCCTTATTTTCCTTCACTCTTCTTCGGATTAATGAAGTTGAAACAATCATTGTTTCTAAAGAACTAGGTTGATTGATACGATTGTAATGTAGAGCCCTCCTCCCTATTAACCCCATTTCAGCTTCTCATCTTTCAAACTCATCGCCCTCTTCCAGCCGGTGGTCCTCCGGCACGTAACATCATGTTACCGCAGCATTCAGCGGTTGACAATTAATGCTGAATCCGGCGGCCATCAACCATCATGAATGAAGGAGAGGATCAGATGTGGTCTTTTACGTCTGGTCATCGATTGGCCTGTCTGAAGCCCCAGTCACACCAGCGAAACGGACTCCAAACCGACCGATGGTAAGCCATTGGTAATAATGTAATGGCTGTAATCGGTCTGGAGTCGGCTACGCCGACTGACTGCGGCATTTGATAGTGACGAGCGAAGAGGGTAATAAGGGGGGGGGGGGTAAGGAAAGAGGGCTCTTAAGTGACGTAATGACATGCTAAGATGAAAAACAACTATAAATGTGTTGGATGTCGATGATTAATACGCAGACATCTGTTTCTATTTCTATTGTGGTCACACAATGCCAACCCTGGCATTCAATATACCGTTAATATGAATCAAACGTAATCCGTGGATGTATAGGCCTTTAAGACGATAACGTTATAAAAAGGTACATGGGAATCTGCTTTTTGTGCCTACTCAAATTATTATTTGACTAAAGTAGGCCGACATCCATCGAAACCATTACGTGCGCATTCATCATTCCTTGCCCGATTCCCACCAAATTATGGTTCTGGACACGATTTAGATTTGCATCATGCTCCATCGAGATATGATACCCACAATGCTTACACCCTAAAAAAATGTATTTAAAAAAAATCAATTATCACTACAGGGCTAACGGGGCCGAATTCGATATGAGAAGGTACATGAATCTCGTCATATTGTTCTACGTCAAGTCCGCCCCTCCTATGCGGAACATTCCAGAAATGATTAGTTTAATTTTACAGTATATTCTCACAGATGTAAAAGATGAACTTTCCTTTTTTCAAGCCAAGGGGTGGATTCAATAAAGTGATAGATTGCATTTTTAAAACGTGTCTTGAAAATTCATATCGATGAATCACCACGGGGGAAGCATGAAAAGGCTTTTAAACAAATGCTACAAACAATCATGGGGCAGGTAGGCTCAATTATTTCATGGAATGTGGAATCTCCTTATGTCCCTAGACGTTGATGTATCCATATATGTAATTTTCCGTCATGTACCGAGATATTATCCGCCTTTCCAAAATATACTATTCCGTTATTTCCTCTCTTCCGATATGATGCGGTTCACACTGCCGTGATTTTGTTCAATTCTGAATTCATCATGGTCTCAACATCAATAAGTGTACTATCCAGTTGGTCTTTATTTGTGTTGCCTCATTCCAAAATGGCTAACTTTTATTTGGTCTGACTACATTGCGAGTCAGAAAAAACGTTGCACTTTTTAAATTAAGTATTTTTAAATAAAATGTGGAATTCAGAGAGAAATTCTAGCACGTATTGATACAGTAAATATTCCTTTGTCACTTGGTAAAATTTGTTTCAGTGTTTTTGTTATGGATGAACAGAGGCGTCGATCCTGGGGGGGCAGGGGGGGCGATCGCCCCACCAATTAAAATATTGGGGGGGCAAACATATCATTTTGCCCCCCCAATAATTCCGGATATGGCAAAAAAAAACAAGATTGTAATGTTCAGCAAGCGAGAATGAGATAAACAACTCGTTCTTTATTTAATCGTGCTCAAAATTCCCGCTTTTCTGATTGAAATATAAAAATTTTCAGCTCGCGCTTCGCGCTCGCATCATTTATGTAACAAAAACCTATACTTTTCATGATAAAATAGGTGAATGCAAATGTACTATTTTCACTTTAAAGCCTCAAAAGACCTCCTGCTTCGATTTTCAATCATCTTTTCTTGGATATATTTCTTGTTCTTTATCAAAAACGTCCAGTAAACTGTCATTTTTTTTCAGATCGAAAAATAAAAATTTTCAGCTCGCGCTGCGCGCTCGCATCTATTCTTCTTTTAGATACCAATTTTAATCATTGGTACCAAAAATGCTTAGAATATCAAGCTTTCAGGTCAGAATATAATTTTTTTTTAGCTCACTCTCGGCACTCGTACTATCTGTGTAGTGATGTATCCTCATCATGAGTTACTACAAACAGTTCTAAACAGGCACGCTTTTCCTGCCAGTATAGTAAAAAAAATCAGCTCGCGCTTCGCGCTCGCATTAATTTATTGGTGAGGTACGTGACTGTGTCTCATAAGTCATATATATATATATATATGTGTGTGTGTGTGTGTGTGTGTGGGTGTATGTGTGTGGGTGTGCGTGTGTGTACATATATATTATACACACATATATATATGTGTGTGTGTGTGTGTGCGTGTGTATGTGTGAGTGTCTTGTACGATCCAGCGCCTGTGGAACGTTAATGATTTTGCCCCCCCAATCTGAAAAATGGATCGACGCCCCTGTGGTTGAGTGCACAACAGCCGTTGTTTGAAAAAGTGTCAAAACCCATTTGCGCCATGTCAGGTTATTACCTGCTAAAGACAAAAGCATTCACACAAACATTTTGTTTATTACCCAAGAAAAATAAACAAGAGAACCAGTAAATAAAAAATACCCTTTATTGTCATTTTGGCCACAACTTGGACAAAGCTTCCGACCTTAAATCTTCCACATGTTGCTCTGATGATGCGCTGCTGCAAATCATCCAGATTTGCAGGTAGGGTGCACCTTTGGTATCCCCAGACGAAGACACTTCGCAGGGCAATGACAGCAATGCTCCATCGAGCTCAGGGGAGCGTTTCATTAATATTTTCATCCGACAAGTTGTCAGATCTGACATCTTTCCATGATTTTGATTGGCTGAGAGGCACTGTTCCTATGGTAACTGTCGGATAAAATGGGACTTGTCGGATAAAACGTCCGACAAGTCCTTTCATGAAACGCTCCCCAGAAGTGCATCGAGAGAAATTGGCAACAGGTGGAAGATTGAAGGCGGAAAGCTTTCTCCAAGTTGTGGCAAAATTGATAATGAAAAGAAAAAATGTAGATAATTTATTGACTTACTGGTTCTCTTGCTTATTTTTCTTGATTAATAAACATACGCATAAAATTTATGCTCTCGTTGTGTGAATGCTTTTGTCTCTGTTTCATCAGGTAATTCACCTGACTCGGCGCAAATGGGTATTGACACTTTTTCAAACAATGGTTGTTGTGCACTGAACCATAACAAAAACACTGAAAGAAATTTTACCAAGTGACAAAGGAATACTGTATTTAATCTATCTATAGGCCTATACATTCTAGACATTTTCTCTGAATCTCACATTTTCTTTAAATAATAATTCATGTAAAAAGCGTAACATTTTTTTTCTGGCTCGCACTGTATAACCCAATTAGGTATTTGTGTTGCTAAATTTCGAGCTCGAATTCTGAGTTTCAAGATGCGAGTATCGATTTTAATTGCTAGTCGTAGATAAAGCTTTGCATTCAATTTCCCAGCCAATCAAACATTTTACTACTTCTACTATCAGTTCAAAACTGTATAGAAGACATTTTTAAACTCTATTTTTCCTTTTTATTCGAGTCTCGTATTTTTCATTAGTAATTTCCAAAGTAGTTCCCACTACACCTCTCTTATTTTCTTATTATTACTATTGTACTATCAAAATGATGCACAAGCAAACCGATAACTAAATCAGACAAACTGAACCTATTAAGCATATCAACATTTCCAAAACTATATCCTGTCATTTGGATTCATGTCCCAATAAAAAACATGATTTCACCCGAGGTTTAAGGATACATTTGTTTTGACAGATGACATTGGAATGAAGTTTGATGTGTTACCTTTGGGTGGGTGATAAATATAACTGGAGTTAGTGTCAACACATTTTCAGGTGCGCTGAAATCATGTTAGGCCATCGAGGCTAGCATTAGATATACTTTACACATCTCTTGAGCGAGGCGAGTCTGACTTAACAGAAAGCCTGCCAAAATAATAATAATAAAGAAATGTGACGTAAATGTACAGGTCCTACTTTTCACGCTCTGACAGACTGAAAATAACGTGTAAAGGTATTATTCTTTAAATCAAATTTTAAATCACGTTGACAGCTCTACTGCAAGCCATGGGAGGATGGGGGTAGGTGGATTTGGGAATCGGTCCTATTGTTGAACGCCCAAGACAAACAGTTGATTAAGAATTCCACTCACTCTCTTCGCTAACTAGCTACTTTTTCAAAATCTTGCACCATAAACCTTATTCTGCCCCCGACATTTTTTATGCTCTATTCATTATGTCAGTGCAAACAAGCATTCCCATCTCCATTCCAAACAAATCAGCAGCAACAGAATTTTCAGTTGTAGGTTAATTCAGAGAGATTTGTCTTCTCAGCTACTGTCATAACTTTTTATGCTGATGCATGGCCATATACGCAGAATACAATACAAATTTATAAGGTGAGATAAACCAGGAAGCAATATGACCAAGCTAACGTAACGACCGAGCTGATTCCGAATTTATTTTAGGGAAGATGCATTCGAGATCGAAATTGATGGATAAATATATACTTTCATGAGGAATTTGTTGAAAGTTTCAATATAAAAGTAGGTATTCCCCTCGCCCTTTCCAGCTGCACAAGGTGTGAAACATGCACATTGTGGGGGTGTATGAATCTAAATGAATAATCTCGTTCTCCTATGAGCCTCCGGTTGTAATGATTGCTAGATATAGGTTAGTTTCGAGTGAAAGGTGGCACTGTCCTGATGACTATGCATTTTTAAAGGCAATCTACAGATTCGTGGTTGATGTTGTGACAGTTAGATGCATGATTGCCCATTATGCCCGTGGGGCTATCCCACGTAAAAAAAAGAAGAAAAGAAGTCAATGTAGGATACGGTTTCAATTTACATTTTATGATTCTTCTATAAAGCTTATCGTTATCAGCCACTGAGCGCCATGAACGCGGTGCTCATCTCATGGTGGAATATTGATTTTAAGAATGGAACACCACGCTTCTTGACCCCCTTCCTCTTTCGTCACAACCATGAACTATGTACAGATATTGTTGCGTGAGCATGCGCATGTCAAATTAAGCTGCAGGTGAGAGTGACCCGCGGGAGTGACGCACCGATTATAGGGGCCCGGGTTCGAGCCCTTATTTTAGAATCGTCTTTTCTGAAAGTGTTGATCATAATGATAAGTGTCGGTTCCATACCATAATGATAGTGCGTTATTGCAAATGTGTAGCATGCGCACGTCCCCTCATCACATCCTTGCCTTCATCCTACCTCTCCCGAAAACTTATTTCTGTTTGGTCGGTTGTTCCGCTGGATTACTTCTTGCTTCAACGTACCTCATCCAAAGACTGAGGTATTAAAATAGTACAATTTTCCATCGAATTATATGTCTATGACTGAATTAAGTTTTGAAAATAAACAGTCCAATCAACAACAAAAGTTATAACAACTTAAGAAATCTTTAAACACCAGTGTTCCGTTTCATAAAAAGTTACGACTGTTGTAACTTTGCAATTATGGCAACTACCGTGGCAACAGGGCTCAGCAGCCAACGAAAATCAAGGTTACCATGGTAGTTGCCATAATGGCAAAGTTACAACAGTTGTAACTCTTTATGAAACAGGCCCCTGAACCCGCGGGTTTCTAGGTGAACAGTTAGCCTGTGGGATGCAGGTCCGTCACATTGTGTTCGAGATAGCTAGCCGTCCGTGGAGGAGGAGAAACCCCAAAAGTGAAAAAAAAAATAAAAACTCCTCGAGACAGACGGACTTCAGCTGTCTACATCCCACTTAGTCTCGATTTGTCTCTTCTATCCGTTTCTCTACAACCCCCCCCCCCCTCTCCTCCATATCCCAGCCTTGCCCTTAAAAAATGCTCGGTAACCACCTTCAGATCACCTACCGTCACTCAGTGTTAGATCAATTTATCGCAGTTTCTCCAGGGAACAATCACAGTAAGTAGTCCGATGTTTCAGAGCACACAAGGTGACCGAGTACAAGTGTCTTTTTTTTCCATCATTTAGTAGGCGTACATTGCCAGGGGCTGTAGGATATGCATTCGTGCTAAAACGGCGCCATTCTCACTGTTATGTCATCGTCACAAAAATGGGACAGGCTATTAACGTAATAATTTTGATCTGGCTGGAGTTGGTATCAGTGGTGCGACGTGATCTCACGGACTCAGGCGCGGATCCAGGATTTTCCAAAAGGGGGAGGGGGGGGCACATTTTTCCGAGAAAAAAATTGACAAGCAAAAAAAGGGCAAAAATGAAGGACATTTCGTCTACGAAGAAAATTTGACAAGAATTACAAAAAGGTCTTCATTTTCATGGGGGTGCACGCTTCTGTTTTAACGGCAATTTTACATTACAAATTTTAATTTTGCCTCTCAAAGGCACGATCAAATGGATTTTGACGCGATATCAAAAATAACAATATGTTTCACCCTTCTCTCTTTCCTTTTTTCTTTTTTTTTCTTGGTCATGAATTTGTTATTCTTTTTATTCTATTCATTTTTTTTAGGGGGGGCAGGAGCCCCTAAGCCCGCCCCACTATCTTTACGCGACTGTTGTTGACTTTTCATTTCCCCTCATCGTATGTTGATTATCATCTGTGGGTGTAAAGGTCCACTTTTCTAAAAATGGTACATTTTTCCAGATGGACATGCCATTAGCCCAGGGGCAAGTTATCAAGAAAACATATCTATGAAGGAGGATGGAGAAATTTACTTCACACTTATTTTCTTATAATTTTAAAATCTATGATGGTCGCCTTGAGGGGGTTGAGTATTTTTTCAGAGGCATGTACTTCGTCTATTTCAGTTTCGACCATATTGAAAGACATAGGTTAACATTGATTTGACTTGTAACAAATCTGAGCTACAATATTCCATTCGTCACCCGCAGTGGCGTAATGAGACAGAATTTATGAGGGGGTGAGATATGGCGTATCCATAGGGGCGTATCAGACAAAATTTGTAAAAAGTTGCGAGTGAGTAAAGTGAGCGAACAAAGATTTAGACTTAGCCCTACCAATTTCCCGGGGTTAAACTTAGCCCACTTCGTTTTCACAATACATTTTAGCAAAGTGGGTTAGCACGGTAAATAGTACGGTATTATCTGGCCCTGTAAAAAAAAAAACAGGGTTAGCCGGTTTATTGTGGTGCTAGCACCACAATCGCGGTGCTAAGGGATGCAATGTGAAACGAAACAGGACTAAGGAAAAGTGGCACTAAGCATTAGCCAATCGCAGAAGTCGAAATTACACATTAATTGCGTTCTGTCTGGTAAAATCATCAATATTCATGACCTGTGTGATAGTCTGGGGTTAACCCGTTAACCCCGGCTAGGAAAATAGTATGGGGTTAAGAAAGACAGTGTGAATCGAAAAAAAATAGTATGGGGTTAAAGCAATGCAGTGTGAAAAGCATATAAGGGTGCAATTAGTTATATAATATTTAGCACCCTTTAGTGTGCAGAATTAACCATGTAATCAAACAATTGTTGTTAGTGTGTATAATATAGGGATCAACAATTTCTTAGTGTGTGTATCTCTTCTACCTAACGATTTTCACCAAAGAGCCGACAACTTCAATTTTTGATGGAAATAATCATGATTTCGGAGCTCGAATTATGAAGTATCAAAACATTAAAATCTTGATCACAAGTCCACTCTCCGCTCTTTTAAGAATACATAGTTCACTTATTTGATTAAAAAATTTGTTGGTTATAATCATAACCAATCCTTGTTCATGCTTAAAGCAAGAATTTATTTAATCAGACGAGACCTCTCTTTCTGCAGGCGAGGGCTTTCCTGTTTATTTCAAAGATGATAAGCAGATTGGTAGAAGAAGCCATTGGCAACAATGTTGATTAAAATGACGCTTTACGTCATAAGCAGACATGTAAGCTCATAATGTCCTTGCCAATTCCCATAATGCTATTATCATTATTTTGCAATCATGGCAATAACCATCGTGATAACTTTTTTTTTACAATGGGACCCAGATCTGACAAAAATGAAAATTATTTATTTTGCTATAGAGTAAATGAGCAATTATGTATTAAATAGAATAAAATGATAACGATTCTTCATGATGAATTTTGCGGTGCAAAGTTTTTTTTTCTCTCGAAAAAGCGTTGTTCTCTTTTTCTGTTGAATTGCAACAATGTCACCTTTTATCCGAATATATCCGTTGTGTCTATAGATTTTCCGTCGTGTTGTCGTAAGCAAGATCAAATGATGTTAGAGATGGACTCTGGACCGGTCAAGGCAAAGGCCGACAAAATAATAATAATAATATGCAATTTTTTATATAGCGCTTAATACAAATGTTTCTAAGCGCTGTATACTATTACCCCGGCTTTAGCACGGCTACCCTGATCGGGCGCATCAAGATTTCAAGGAACTCCTTCCTACCGGGTACCCAAACACCTGGGTCGAGAGTGGCAAATGTAGATAAACGCCTTGCCAAAGGACGCTTTTGCTGTGATGGGATTTGAACCCCGGACCTTGTGGTTCACAGTCCGGAGAATTATCCACTGAGCCACAGCACCTCTACAAAATGCGGTATCAAACCGGTCTCGACGCAATTTTTCATGCTACCTTTACGCCCGGCCTTTACGGAGTGATATATTCAAATTGTGTCTGGAATACAAAAAAATAGGAAAATGGCGGTTCGTGTAATAACAGAGCGATGCAATGTTTCGTTTCGAATCATTGCCAATAATGTTATCTTAGACGATGGCTCGCTAGATGACAGGCCTCATGGGGAATTAAAAGTGATATCAATATTTTTTCTTGATTAAAGGCCATTTTTTGTTGAAGGGGGAGCCCTGGGGGGGGGGGGGTTACAGACACTGGTGTTGTGTCAGCTGCTTAATAGACCCTGAGGACGAGTGATTTCATTAAGAAAACCGATGAAGGAAATTCGTATTTTTCTTAGCATAGCCGTTTTCAATCCGAAAGGTTTAGTCTCTAAATAGATGTCTAGTTATTTGCGCTGGGACCGTCTTGCTCCACCGATCGCTTCTTGAAATGTAAATAGTAAAGAACAGGCGGCAATTTCAGTTTAAGCCATTTTTAAGAACTTAAATTTAAGAAAGAAAAAAACGATCCTGAAGAAAACCTCTCAGTAGACCAACGGGACTCGAAGATGACATTTTGTTAATGGTATTACAGTATTTATTTCTAACAATGAAACGTTACAGTATCAAAACAACTTGATTTTGGCTATGCTCATATTACGCATGTCCTGTCAGTGGACACGTGTGACTGGTAATTTTATCTTATAATGACTAAATACTATGTTCTTTCTTATATGATATTTTGCACGGGGTCTTAACCAGAATAAAAAAGCGTTATGAACGTTTCAAACAAACCATTTTCGTTGCGCTTTAAGAAAGCCAATGTAAATTATAACATAAATTGATCTGTTTTTTTTTACTCTGCGTGAAAATCATTAACCGAAATCAACAGTGGATTAGAAATAGACATAAGATCTAGTTTACCCCCTGGTGTAGCTTGGTATATATCTCATTTCTCTGACGAAGACTATAGTTCAAATTTTATCCGTTGTATGACATTAAAATACTTTGTTTACAAGGATTCTGATAAATTTAGAATATTTTCATGATGTCTCAGAATAATTTCGCCTTGGGCCAAAAGTTTTTAAAACTAGTATTCAAGAATTCTAGTTGGTCTTCCATCTTACGCAAATCCAATCGTAAAAGTCCTACATGATCATTTACCTAAAATCCATGGTATTTGCTTACCCCACATTCTGACCACTTTCTACTTGGCATGTCGTATTTTCATGCCTCCTTTTCTCCTCCTTGCGCCGATTAAAGCATTGCCATTTTTCATCGAACCCTCTGTTGCTTTTGCGAATGTTTTGTTTTCTTTCGAAATGTTCTGTTGATTGTAATACGCACTCAGTGTTTTTCTCCACCATTGCTTATTAGGCTTTAAACATCCATATCCCGAAGTGCTTCTGATATTTCCTGCTCTTGTCCCCACAAAAATACCCCGGCTCCGCCTCTCTGAGGTCGCCACATGCAGAATTGAGGCCGAGGTGTTTTTGTAGGGGAGGGGGCAAGGTGGGTTAGAGGACGTCGGGAGCTTCGTGGTCTGGTGGTTATGACTCCCGCCGCTTAATTTGAGGGACGCAGGCTCGATTCCAAGCCACGTCGTGTTTTACTTCAGCAAGAAATGTATCCACATTGTGCTGCACTCAACCCAGGTGAGGTGAATATATTTCTTGAAACACAAAGCGTGTAGTAGCTACCAGGGTAATTATGCTGTGTTGTAGAGCGCTTAGAGTACATGTAAGTGTTAGGTGCTATATTATAAGCAAGTATAATTTTTTTTTAAGACGAAACCATTTTTGTGGTAATAGAAACTAAAAATTTTGTTTCGTTCTACGACTAATCCCATCCCCTCTGTTAAGTCCTATATCATCTTCTTTCTTCCATCCCGCACATGGTTTTTGTCTCACCTGCGAAGCAAAGTGAGACTATAGGCGCCGCTTTTCCGACGGCGGCGGCGACGGCGGCGGCGTCAACATCAAATCTTAACCTGAGGTTAAGTTTTTGAAATGACATCATAACTTAGAAAGTATATGGACCTAGTTCATGAAACTTGGCCATAAGGTTAATCAAGTATTACTGAACATCCTATTAGAGTTTCATGTCACATGACCAAGGTCAAAGGTCATTTAGGGTCAATGAACTTAGACCATGTTGGAGGAATCAACATCGAAATCTTAACCTGTGGTTAAGTTTTTGAAATGTCATCATAACTTAGAAAATATATGGACCTAGTTCATGAAACTTGGACATAAGGTTAATCAAGTATCACTGAACATCCTGCATGAGTTTCACGTCACATGACCAAGGTCAAAGGTCATTTAGGGTCAATGAACTTTGGCCGAATTGGGGATATCTGTTGAATTCCCATCATAACTTTGAAAGTTTATGGATCTGAATCATGAAACTTGGACATAATAGTAATCAAGCATCACTGAAAATTTTGTGCAAGTTTCAGGTCTCATGATTAAGGTCAAAGGTCATTAGGGTCAATGAACTTTGGCCGAATCGGGGGTATCTGTGGAATTACCATCATAACTTTGGAAGTTTATTGGGCTAGTTCATTAAACTTGGACATTAGAGTAATCAAGTATCACTGAACATCCTGTGCACGTTTCAGGTCACATGACCAAGGTCAAAGGTCAATGAACTTTGGCCGAATTGGGTGTATCTGTTGAATTACCATCATAACTTTGAAAGTTTATGGATCTGATTCATGAAACTTGTACATAAGAGTAATCAAGTATCACTGAATATCCTGTTTGAGTTTCAGGTCACATGATCATGGTCAAAGGTCATGTAAGGTCAATGAACTTTGGCCATGTTGGGGTTTTTTGTTGAATAACCATCATATCTCTGTAAGTTTATTGGTCTAGTTCATAAAAAGTGGACATAAGAGTAACCATGTATCACTGAACATCTTGTGCGAGTTAGAGTAGTATTCAAAGTCAGCACTGCTGCTATATTGAACCGCGTGATGCAGGTGAGACGGCCAGAGGCATTCCACTTGTTTTTTATTGAAATCAAAAGATGTCCGGCGTCGTCATAGAATGATTTTTCAACTATTACATATTGAAATAATTGCATCTGACATTGTCTGATTGAATTGGAACAAATATATCGATGAAAAATCACACCCTTAAAATAGTTGAGCAAAAAATGCATAACATTTAACCAACCCTGGGCATCATACTGCCCATATTGGGTAATAAAAACTAATAATTGGGTAATAATTTTTTTTTTACCAACATACATTACCGAACACACAGTATGTTGCCCAATATCTTTAAGTGTGCACCGACAAGACGATTTGTGAAAAGCGTCCCACTACAATCAGGCAGGTGAGCTTCTGTTGCTGGCAGTCATGTTTTCCGCCGTATGTTTTAAAGGGATGGTCCGGACTGAAAGTATTTGTATCTTAACAATAGAGTAGAATTCACTCAGCAAAATGCCGAAAATTTCATCAAAATCGGAAAACAAATAATAAAGTTATTTAAGTTTAAAGTTTAGCAATATTTTGTGAAAACAGTCGTCATTAATATTCTGCTCGGTGTAAAAATGACAGAGGCAAAAATGGTATAATATTATTTACAGAAAGGTTCTGTCTTTCCTTGTTGAGTAGTATGTCATGATCCTTACCTCAAGTCATTTTTAACTCTTGCCATTTTTACCGTCTGCCATTTTTACCTCTGCCATTTTTACCTCTGCCATTTTTGCCTCTGCCATTTTACCTCTGTCATTTTTACCTCTGCCATTTTTCCCTCTGCCATTTTTACCTCTGCCACTTTTGCTTCTGCCATTTTTACCTCTGCCTTTTTTCCTTCTGCCATTTTTACTTCTGCCATTTTTACTTCTGCCATTTTTACCTCTGCCATTTTTACCTGGCACCGAATATTCATTAGATGGGCTGATGATCTCACATCCCTACTTTCCGTTTTCTTATGTTATTACATAAAATCGTATTTTTTCATCATTTCATACTTGTGTGAATAATATGTTTCCCTTTGATGAAATAGTTGCAGCAATAAATATCTAATGCACGAAATCAGTTGTCAATCCATTTTGTCTAGTTCTTGAAGGAAAAAATTTGAATTAACCTAATTTCATGGAAGAGAATACAAAAGAACAAGTGGAGATGTGACATCATTAGCCCATCTGATGAATATTAACAACGACTGTTTTCACAAAATATTGCTAAATTTTAAAATTCAATAACTTTGGTATTTGTATTTCGATTTTGATGAAATTTTCGGCATCTTGCTCAGTGAATTCTACTCTATTTATTCAGCTATAAATACTTTCAGCCCGGACCATCCCTTTAACATGTTTAAAGTCAAAACATTCACCCATGTTCGTTTTCGTATCAGGTAAACGAAGATAAATTTTGAATGTTATCATCCATCAGTGGACCAATGACTAGATCAGGTGCATCCGACACTGTGTTTATCTTTAGAATTGAAAGTAAACTGGAAGTCTTTAATTGAAGGAAAGCTGGAAGAAGTAACATGGAATAATAACGGTTGAAAAAATAACGGAATTGAGGACCAGTGTGCAACAATTTGCTCCTTGAAAATAATCAGAGCGTTTACGTTTAGTTTCGTAAATGCAATAAATGTCTCATTCGATAACGTACTATGTGAAGCATAAATTTTGAAATGAAAATCGAATCCCAATCTTGGGGTCAGTGATGATGCTGAGTGCTCGACGGCATTAACAATGGTGGAATTAGGAGCAAGAGGCTTGCAGGGTGTCTTTGTACATTGTTATACCTGAGATCGCAAAACATCGCGTGCTTAAACTTAAATATTATTCAATAAATCTTTTAAACATTTTTTCCAATCAATCTGCGTATTGCCTTTTATTCGCTTTTATCAACGTATTCGTCTATTCATTTATTTATTCATTTCTACTGTCATTCGTATTGTGGTATATTTTTCTTTCCGTTTTGTTGGTTTGTGTTTTTGTTTATTTATTTGTTTGTTTTTATGCTTTATTTCGGGTGGGGGTGCGAGTTTCAGTCCTAGATCTTCGTGACACAAAAATTCCGGATTATCCTCCTTAACTTGCACGTACAGAAAGAAAGATCCTGTCATTGTCAAAGGTCATCAAGGGTGGGGCCTGGTTTTAATTTAATTTAACAGGAAAATTAGAATAGTTCCATTTCCTTCTGACATTTACAGTGATAAGGTTTATCGTATTGAATGGCTTCTTCGCACAACAATCTGTATACTGTTACATGGCGTATAGGGAAATCTCGAATTCATGATGAATAAATAAAACTGCACCAGTCATTCAAGAGGCGACCATTCAAGACCCTACTGTCTTTGACATGCTTGATGCCTTTATTTTGATGGATTGTTTGTCCGCATTCTACCTTATCTGTTTATTTTTTTCTAATTTCAGAGTAAACTGCAGTAAATAATGACAAACGATCACTCTTCTTAAGCATTGAAAATTAGGGAAAGATTGTTCATTTGGAAATTATTTTGCGGGACTGATAAAGTATTTTCAATCTTGTAATCAGCCAAATGAACGTGGGTTATTTTTATCACAGAAGTATGATAGTCATAAAACACTTTTACTTTGAGTCTTTTGCAAGACTAAGATCAAATCGTTTTCAATGGTTTAACAAACACACGTTGATATAATCATTTGTCATGGGGATCTTGACCGGGGAAAGAGGGAAGGGGGACGAAATAGAAGCAGAAGAATAATAATAAGAAGATTCAGAAGAAGGGGGGAAAGTCGGAGGAGTAGAGAAACATAATCTCAATTTCTCCGATAAATCATGTAATAAAGCAATAAGATGCCCCCAGTTGAAGAAAAATGATAATAAATCTATGATCAAATTTCAGGAACTAAATGATATACCAATGTCCTTTTGCAGGAAGATCTAAAACATATCGAAATATGGAATTGAATGTAAATTATAAGTTCATGTTTAAGGACTCTCTAGATGGATAGGACGTATCTGATCTTGCACAGCAAGTTCATAACTTCTACATTTTTCTTATATTTTTCTTTATATTAATTCACATTCATCATTAAAATTGTATTATTTTGTGTACATATCCTATTTTAATCATTTCATCATGCATATTCTGTTTATATAATAAGTATTTTAATCCTGAAAGAAACCAATTCCAACCAAAACAAACCAGACCATCATAGTTATCACGGAAACAAGTTCTAGTAATTCTAAGCAAGTAAGCAAATGGGTCGTGAGGTCCAATGGTTAGAGCATAGCATTGACTCATAATCGCAA
Organism: Lytechinus variegatus; assembly: GCF_018143015.1. NCBI lineage: Eukaryota > Metazoa > Echinodermata > Echinoidea > Temnopleuroida > Toxopneustidae > Lytechinus > Lytechinus variegatus. Next base: position 26,239,910 of record NC_054744.1, on the reverse strand, counting down.
TGTTGCGAGTTCGAATCCCAACTCTGTCATTGCCTCCACTTTGATAAAAAAAGGGGCCCGAGAGTGATATCTGTCGTCTATAACGTCAGCCACTATGACTGATTAACCTATAGAAGTAAACGGTTTCCTAGGTAATTGGTTATATACCAGATTGGCGTTTACCAGCGCTACGCTGTCCTGCCGAGTTCCTACGGGAGTTACCGTAAATAGAAACAGAAATCGCGGGCTCCAATGAAGACGTTCATAAGAAGTAGATCATGTAAAATGTATCATGAATACAGACAATTTCCGGCTTTTCGTCAGCCTTGGTATAATTAGGCCTAAACGTCTTAGATTATGTCTTAAAGTCAATTAATGTTCTCATGATCGACAGAATAATGGGGCCGGATGGGGTCTACTACTGATTGTGCATGCACCATGCGAGGTGTCCGACCTTCATAGTTGTGTTTCGTCTTTTGAGACAGAAAAGGCATCTCTTATACGAAAGACCCCCTACCCCCTATTCGAGTAGAACCCTCTTCATCAGTTGCACTGTCTTAACCTGTATTTTCTTGAATGTCCGTGTACGTACGAAAGATAATTAATAGCCCGTATTCGGTTTTGAAGTGCAAAATAGTGGACAGCCAAACAGAGCATTTACAATTTGTGTTTCATATGCGTAACATTTCACTTGCTTCGTCATAGGATAAAGTGATAAGTACCACCAACCCCTGATCAGGACTTTTGACTTCCGCCCGTTCGGATGTTCTTATCAGTTCCACAACCACTGGACAACTACCACCACACCATAACCACCACCTCAGACACCAACATCAAACCCGATTAGCATTATTAGGGCATAGAGCTACATGTATTAGGGTTTTGAGCAGGGGTGTGGAACTATATCTGACCATCAGAGTTCTGATTGGGGTTCCATATATCTGTGCTGCAAATATTTCTATTGCAAGTGCAGTACTTAAATCTGTTCATTAATTTTAAGAGGGTTTGTCCGTTATCACAATTAATAATCATTAACCTTAAGGCCCGGAACAACGGATAAAATATGCCTTGACAATATTGTCCAAGCCACGTCTATCTGCGGGAATCCCACACAGCGTTCGGTCCTGGTTAAACTAGCCATTTTTTTTCATTAACAAATCAACATGATCAACGGGGAATGCAAGGAAAATCGTTATAAAAAAGGCTAATCGTGATTCATGGCTTCCTGCTAAAAGAAGCGACCTATAAAAGGCCCCTGCAGTGTCTTGGGGTATGTTGTTTCCCTCCGCCTGTCATAGGCCAGTCCCGAGCCCTTGCTACAGAATTCAGGAGGATCTCGAAAGAGCACGAGTCCCTGGGAACCAGGGAAATTCAGGTACGAAATTTATCTGCCCAATCCGATGAGAAAAAAATTGATCCGTTATACAAGGCTAAACTAGCGATAAGACCTATCACATTAATGTAGATAACTACGTGTCCTTGACCATCCCTTCGCACCCGTCTAATCGATAAATGGGACATCCGTGCTCCCTCAATCTCCCGAGATCGTGATAAACATTGAAACGCATTCCTCAGATCGATTGAAATCGAAGCATTAGGATCTGATTCACATTTTAAAGAGAGGCCATTTTACACGAGCTAAAGACTGTGGCATTTAGGTTTACAAGATTTGAACACAAATGCCAAAAGCCCGATTGTATATTCTTTCAGACCTATGTGGAATTGAAGTGATGACAGAACTCTCCTCTAGATTGTGTCCGTGAGCGACTTAAATGTGACGTCACAGTTGATTTCTCCACACTCTCACAAAGTTTCCTATGATCTCGATCGACAATTGATAATTCAACAGGGTTCATAAATGCACTTATAAAAGCCAGTGAAACCACAGGGAGGTATGATGAAATTATTTTTCGATACTTCCTCATGAATAAATATGTGACCAATACAAGTAACTTATATTTAAACCGGCTTTCTTTACGCGTACCACGTTCGATGAATACAATTCATGGACAATTCAAATACCGAGTGAAATCACCTGGGACTTTATAAAATAAAACAAATGAAGTGCTAATTTAGCACTTACAGTGCTTGTATATTGACTGCACTACGAGTACTGATGTTCTACTTCAAATTTAAACAAGAAAAGCAGCACTCGTAGTGCAGTCACTATACAAGCACTGTACGTAAGTGCTAAATTAGCACTTCATTTTTATAAAGTATCAGTCAACGCAATGTACGTTGCACCTTATGAAGAGTTAGGCAACCAAAATAGCATCAGGAACCGAAACGAGACTTAACCGGAGTATGAGACAACTTACAATGTGCCGCACACAAAACAGACAAGGTAGAGTTTAATCATTTCGTGGTGTGGTGACGCCTTTCGGTCACGTGACCTAATTAGCAAGAATCATTAAAGGGATGGTCCGGGCTGAAAATATTTATATCTTGATACATAGAGTAGAATTCACTGAGCAAAATGCCGAAAATTTCATCAAAATCAATCGGATAATAAATATTAAAGTTATTGAAGTTTAAAGCTTAGCAATATTTTGTGAAAATAGTCGTCATGAATATTCATTAGGCGGGCTGATGATGTCATATCTCCACTTTCCGTTTTCTTATGTTGTTACAAAAAAGTCATATTTTTTTCATTATTTCTTACTTGTGTGAATGATGTGTCTCCCTTATAATGAAACAAGTTGCAGCAATAAATATCTAATGCGCTAAATCAGTTGTCAATCCAAATTTTCTAGTTCTTAGAGGAAAAATTTGAATAAACCTAATTTCATGTAATAAAATACAAAAGAACAAGTGGAGGTGTAACAACATCATCCCACCTAATGAATATTCATGACGACTGTTTTCACAAAATATTGCTAAACTTTAAAATTTTTGATAACTTTGTTATTTGTTTTGCTCAGTGAAGTATACTCTATTCATTAAGCTATACATACTTTCAGCCCGGACAATTCCTTTAATAAACCTACCTATGAAAAAACAACCCTTCGTTAAATTCTAATCTGGGATCTAATTTTTCATGCAACTTTTCACGTTCAGAAATATTTTACACCATCATAGACATAGTGGGTTCACTTAGCTACATTTTGTACCCCTTAGGACATTGGGTACAACGTTTATTGTATATTTTATTGAAATAAATCAACATAATTATGTATTATTAAGAAGATTGAAATGATTCAAGATTAGGTACAGAGTTTCGCCTAACCCTATCGACGCAAGCAAGTGCCAAAATATAGAATTGTGCAAATTGTCGCCATTTTCATGTGGGATGCACAACAGCACCTGAACATGTGCCAGTTTTGTGTAACTTTGCTTTGTTGGGTGTAGATGTATCTATTTTCATACTGTCAAGAGTACACCTCAAAAAAGAAGAAAATAGATCATTAAATGTGAATTTATTTATACCGGAACTTTTCAGCTTAAATATACGATTCTTCTTTACTGAGAATAACAATGTTACGACTCATCTGTTGGCTATTTCCCCCATTGACGTAATGAACCAAAAAATCGAGAGGGCTAGATATGGCGTATCGCGTAAAATTTATAAAAAGTTGTGAGCGAGCGAAGCAAGCGAGCAAAAATTGGGACATTTTTATGACAAAAAGCCAGTTTTGTTATAGATTTTTTGACATGATAATCAGAAAATAATATCGGTTCTATGACATTTGCTCCCCTGTAAAGTCCACACACTACTAGTAATTGAATGACCACTTCAACCCTGGATTTAACGCTCCCCTAATCCTTAACGTTAACTTAACATAAAACCCTATTGCAACCCTAAACTTATAACCCTATATCTTAGACAAAATAAACCCGGAGCAAATGTCATGTTATATTTCACCCTTCTTTCTTTCCTTTTCTCTTTTTTTCGCGGTCGTGATTATTTTATTTTTTTAAATTTTCTTTATTTATTTGTTTACTTATTTATTTATTTTCATTTTATTTATATATACATTTTTTTGGGGGGGCAAGAGACTCAAAACCCCATCTGTTCGCCACTGATTGCCCTCTTCCGACCATCATCCCCAATTAGGCCCGAATTCTCAAGGGTCGGCTAACTTAGCACACGGGTTAAAACGCGTCATTTGACGTCATTGGCCCACATGTCCAATCTCCCATTGGCGCAGAATATTGTTTTGATGCATCACCCTTTAAAACACTCCATGCTCCTGTTGGAATCATTCATTCCAATTTCAGGTGTCGGTGAACAGGTGTCGTGTACAGGATGATTTTTTTAGGATCTATATCCGAGAAAATGTTTTTTATATTTGTTTTTGTTTTTTGTAACGCCATGAGCGACTATAAGACAGATTTGAATTTGACCGCTTGGGGCGTGTTGCTGATCATCGTGGGAAAGCGTTCAACTTTTTTTTTTATATAGTTTTATTTCATGATAAAGCCCAATGACGGGAGTAGAATAAGTTATTATCTTGAAATAAGTTAGTTTTGCTGTCATTTAAGTCAGGTGGCATGATGAAATATGATGTTTTAGCAACAAAAATAAGTTACAGTTATGGCAGAAATGATTTGTTCACAATATTGTATACCTGAGCACGTGAACGTTACGTAAAGAAAGTGCACAGTAGTTATACGTAGGTGCATTAAGGGTCTTTTCACACGTAAATTTTGAATCATCATTGAAATGATGATTGCAATTCCTCTTTAGAATCATCGGACCATTCACACGGAAAATTAGTACCGGAATTTTGAGTGAAAGTCAACTGGACTTCACCTCCGGCATGTCCGGATTAGGATTCGAATTCGTGATTGTGATTATAGCATTTGTGATTTTAGTTTGGTTTCATGCGTTCTAAAATTCGTCATTAGCGGGGGCGTCGATTCATTTTCAGATGGGGGGGGGGCAAAATAATCAAAATAATAAATCAACGTTCCCATTCCAAAGGCGCTCGATCACACAAAACACCCCCACACCCCCCCCCCTCATAGGCCTATATATGTATATATATCATGAGAAAGAGACATATCTCACCAAGGAATTAATGCGAGCGCGAAGCGCGAGCTGAAATTTTTTAGTACACTGACCTGAAAACCGAATGAGGCATGAGGAGGATACATATCTCACTACACGGATAATGCAAGTGCCGAAAGCGAGCTGGAGCTTCTTTATATTCTGACCTGATAGCTTGATATTCTAAGCATTTTTGGTACCAATGATTAAGATGGGTATCTAAAACAATACATGCGAGCGCGAGCTGAAAATTTTGACATTTCGATCTGAAAAAATTGACTGTTTAATGGACGTTTTTAATAAAGAACAAGGTATAGTCCTCTTGCAAATCAAAGCGGGAGTTCTTTTGAGGTTTAGAGCTAAAAAAACGGGACATTCTATTCACAATTTAATCATGAAAAGTATGGGTTTTTGCTACAGAAATGATGCAAGCACGAAGCGCGAGCTGAAATTTTTATATTACAATCTAAAAAAGCGGACATTTTTAAGCATGATTTTAAATAAAAAATGATTTGTGTATCTCAATCTCGCTTGCTGATTTCTGTGTAACATTGTAATCTTATTTTATTTTTGCACATGCGGAATTATGGGGGGGGGGCAAAACGATATGTTTGCCCCCCCCTTTAATGTTTGTCCCCCTAATATTTTCAGATGTAGGGCGATCGCCTTCCTGCCCCCCCCCCACGGATCGACACCTCTGGTCATTAGCCTTATTTTTTTCACTGGAATCATCATTCAAATTACGATGGATTTTTTAACCGTGTGAAAGGGCGGGTAGTTGCTTAAGGGAACATGGATGGAGCATTCGAGTACAGCATTAATGCATTGTAATAAACATAAGAAACAAAAATGAGAGGTCGTTGTTATTGAACTTGAATAATCTTGCACAGCTGGGGAGAAATTCATAAGTTATATCTCACTAAATCTTAACATGACAGTTGCCATCAGGGGCGGATCCATGATGTTCCAAGGGGGGGGGGGCGGGGGGCTCACTGGATCCGCCATTGGTTGCCATAGTAGCAATTGGACACTGATGCCTCTCAGCCAATCATAATCGAAGGAAAGTTGTCAATTCTGACAACTTTCGGAAGAGGGAAACACTCCCTAGGTAGGAGTTTACTCTAGTCGCTATTCGTGCGCTTCTCTTTCGACCTCTTAAAGGAATGGTCCAAGCTGGAAATATGACTACCTCAATATATAGAGTAAAATTCACAGAGCAAAATATAATTTTCAGCCCGGACCATACCAAACAATGCCAATTCCACATGTTCAGGGAAGAATTAGTCATTGTTTCACTTGACAATGAGGAGAAAATGAGAGTATTTCATATTTTATATAATAAAACACATAAGAAATAGTGATTGGATGACGTCATCAGTCTCCTCATTTGCATACCCACAAGGATATGCATGTTACTGTTTTTAGAAATGAAATAAAAACTTTAAAGCGTCATTGATTTATCGTTTTGTATCCGATTTTGATGAAATTTTCAGTGTTACGCTTGTTGGATTTTCTCTTTTTATTCAAATAAACTTTTTGTTGGGGTGGACTTGTCCTATAAGGAAGAAATAAAAATCTAAAGGAAAACGAACGCTTCAAAATAAGTGCAGTCATTTACGAAACTTCATTTTGTCTCGCACTGCAATCTATCAATACTGTTTTCATACTGAAGGCGAAGTGGAGTTACTCCGGTGTAACTCTGGATTAAGTTGATACGCTCGTACTGCGGACCGACATTTAATTGCACCCCTATTCAAACTGGAGAGCTCCACAGCGGTGTAAACGCAGTCGTTTCCGTGGTTTCCATAGAGTTTATGGTTCGCACCATGTGGCGCGCGGAATCTTCCCCATGCGGAAAAGAATGAAGTTACGCCACGGAAATTTCCGTGAGTTACGCGCGAGATAGACGATACCGCACTTCTGGTGCGGACTAACTCCGTAACCCTCTCTGTCCTCCGCTTTGAATCCGGATCGAAATAATCCTAGAATTTTCATACTGCCTTCCAAAGTGGAGTAACTCCTTCTGGACTCGATCCGGAGGAACTTCACTTCGGCTGTCAGTATGAAAGTGGTACAAGTCAAACTTATTTTTTTTCGGGCGCAAGTATGTCGTCACTGTTTGTGGAACAGAGGATGGCTCAGTTTTCTGGTCTTCAAGCTTCCAAAAGGCAATAACTGACGAGGTAAATCTTATGTTGTAATAAAATACAGTGCTTATGAATTCCTTTTTTTATGGCTCCTCCAAAGTAAAACACAAATATCTTTCAGAAATGTCAATTTTGTTTATGAAAATCATTGTTCATAATCAGGTATTCTGCTTTGTAATAATACAAAGTTGTCTGGTAAAGCATGAAAACGCTCTCTGAACATCAGGGTGGTATAGAGATTGTAAAGGTAAAAATAAAGAAATTATCTTTTCTTCTTTGGTATGCAAACAAGCCACTATAACATTACCATGGCGTCTGCTAGGCATTAATCAATACTTATATGTCCGTCTATTGATATGGGAGGATCGGACAAGTAGGACAAGAGATAACGTATAGCTCTTTGCATCGATCGGTACAGAAAAATGAGAATTAGGCGAAAGCTTGACGTATCTAATTATACAAAATGGTTTCCGCCGAGGCCCCGGCTGAGGCGAATTTCGTCAATATTTTGTTACTTGACGTTCAGTGATTAGACTTATTGTTTTGAGTTGACGAGGCCTAGTTTTAAGATGAGGTCCCCTCAATTTTGGTTGATTGAATGCCAAATTTGAAGGTATGCTTTGATTTCTTTTTCGGTCACTCTGATTGAGTTAAGTAGTGAAGTTGATAAAGCGGCTTATCTGGGTCAAAAGGAAATACAGTGTTTATTGGATGATAACAGAATTCAAAGACAGATTATCAATTTATAACACTTAAGATATGAACTCTCCGACAAGAAGAATTTTGAACTCTCTGAACTCTTCTTGCTTGTATAGTTTTACATTATAATGCAAATGATTTCTGTGTTGCATCTAATCTCTTGCAAAGAAGATTTAAGATATAAAAACATGGGGGCAATACATTAAAAGAGATAAATAAATAAATTAGTGATATGACTAAATAGAAGGACCTAAGTCAAGTTAGTAAAAGTTATTTAACGAATTCCACAAGTTGGGGAGGGGTAATAAAGTGTCTTTTCGTCACGTTCTTTCCGTTTGGCATTATTTTATGAAAGCGGGGGAAGCGCTCGTGTATTTTAATGGGGAAGGGGGCAACCGACTCATACGTGATGTGCATTCTCAATTGAATAACTAGGGCAATAAAGAGTTACACAACCCTATTTTTTCATATCATTATTTTTCCTTTCATTTGCTTCGTCTTTTTCTTTTCAAAATTTTACATCTTATAGAGCCCCCATGCCTTCTGTAGAATCGTCCCTGCATGAAACAAGTCTATACCAAGAAGTGGATCGAATTAGTCCGTTGGTGTCATGCTTCTTTTAATTATATATATATATATATATATAATGATCAAAATAAATGAAGAATAGTCAAAGAATGCTCAAATATTTCACTTTAACTAGTTTCGTCTTTAATTCTTCAGAAAGTGAAATATTGATTATATATATATATATATATATATATATATATAGTGTAAAGAAATGGATGAAGAGAACAATGGCATATATATATATATGTATGTATTTTTTTTATCAAAACATTACTTATTGAGGTGTGAAATACGGTCCCTACATGCTTGGAACTAGAACAAATCGTATATGATTCTTATTGACGCAAAATACCATGAGGTTACTGACCGAAATCGATAAATCGAGGTTTTGTATTTCAATATACTCCGGGAACTTCAAAATTGTCGGCAAATCAGAAAGCTTCGACATTAAGGTTTAATTGTCGGCGAATCGTAAATACTCAATTGTACCTTTGCTGGAAATTATTACCAATTGTTTCGACGACGCCTTCCTGAATAGTCTAGCATTTTTTTCGTGTGAACTACAGTGAATTCAGAGAGAATAACTATGATTATAAAGAGTTGATGAGAACAAATATATTCGGATATCGCAGAAACGTGCAGATAGTATTGCAAATTCGCAAGGATATTGCTGAGCGCGAGTAGAGCAAATTAATTGAAGAAAACTCTTCTTTCTTTTACAATTTTTGAAACAGACAGACCGACCGCAAGGGCACATCGGTGGATGACCTTTAGAATTTGTATTAGTTTTAAGCGAAATTCTTTTTAGACGCCACTGTAATCTTCATGAAGACAATTCGACACCTCTTGTAAATGAACTATTGCGATTAATATTTCAATTTTTCGTGGCTGTAAAGAATTACCACTATCAACCTTAGGGGCGGATCCAGGATTTTATCTGTGGGAGGGGAAATTTTGTTCAGAAAGCTATTGACAAGCAAAATATAGAAAAAAAGTTCTGAACTCGCTTATGCACTACATACTATTATGTCTATGGCTCTCAAAGGGGTACAAGGGAAGGTGACTCCTCCTGGATCCGCCAATGATCAACCTCATGCTTCATTCCTACCACCAAATATACAAAATATGCTATTCATTCTACACTCATTGTCAATGGCGTATCCAGAAGGGAAAAGCGCCTCCAGGACACCATAATGATCGCAGATCGCTTCCCTTGTATTTTTTTCTGACGATGGATTCGTCCCCGGTGCATCCCCCTACCCCTTGCCCCTCCTTCGTTCCCGATTTCATTACAACAGGATGAAAGGGAATCGTTGTATGAAGTAAAGAAGAAAAGGTTTGTGGCAGTCGAGTTGCGTGGCAGTGATCGATCGATCTCTAGTAATCATGGTATAATAATTTAAAAAAAATATATATTTTAGGGCACTAAAAATGCAAAGTAAGATTGAAATTACAGGAGATGCACCCGTTTTTCAGGCTAGGTCATTAGAATAAAGTGTTGACTATTGACAATAGTGAAGATTGATTGCCTCCCACCCACGTTCTGTTTTTATTGTACGTGTTGTGAGGTAATGCAATGCTTGCTTTCATTTTATTGTTTTATTGTGACTAAAATATTTAAAAGCTTGCCGGCCATACCACCCCCCCCCCCATCTCCCCCAGTTACACGAACAAAGAAGAGAAACGAGGAAAATGTAAAAACGGAAAAGGAAAAGAGAGAAATAAGATTTTTGTATTAAAAGTGTGAGATTTTTGGCTCGTTTGCACACTGTTAAAAATACTAGCAATTTTATAAAGAAAAGTCGTTAATTTACAGGATGTTTACCTTTTAAAACAGACGTCACAATTATTTAACGAAACAAACGTATTTATGCAGTGACATGTAACGTAGAATTACAAGTTAAATGTAAAACAAAGTGAAATATAATAGCCTTTGTAAGAATACCAATGAACTATTGCCATGATTACAGTGCAGTGCATACAACGTATAAATAGTGTTCGCATTGTAAATTAACGGCGATCTTCAGGTACAATGAATGTTATTTTTTTTATACAGATATTCAGTATTTTTGCACTTTTACAGCCCATCGTAATTAAACAGTTCATAGTGTTTGTCATAGTTTGTGTATCCTAGCTGCCGGCGAGTGTTAATAACTGTTTTTTCTATAATTTTATTTTGAACAGTGCAGCTTTTACTAACATATTTTATTGTCCCATAAGCCATATCTGACGCTCTCATTATTAGGGCTTATTACGCCACCGTATAGAGGGGCAGCGACATACACCCTTGATTTATCATAATCACTAGCGTATCCAACATAAATTATAACAAAGAAATTGTATAGGCCCATGTACAAGCAAAAATAGAGTCACTATATTGTCCCCTGACAAATGGACCATGAAATGCTATGTAGAATCTGATGCTGGTCACGCGCCTGATGATTATAATTATGCATTTTATCTCATATGACGGAAGATACGAATATCATAAAGAAGGAGAATAAGAAAAAGAGGGGTATATAATGAAAATAATCATAACACCACTAACAACAACAGCAACAACAATAATAATGGATATTATAATATATGAAAAGAAGAAGACGGAGAAAAATAAAAAGGAGAAGACGGAGAAGAAAAAGACTAATAGAAGAAGATGATGAAGAACAAAAAGGAGGAGAAAAGGAAAAAGAGAGATACGAAAAAAACAAAAGAAGTGGAAAATATGAAGAAAACAAAAAAAAGAAGGCAGGGTGACGAAGGAAAAGCAAAATAGTACATGTTTATATTTATATGATTTCTTCCTGTTTTGTTCGATTATATGTTCGATAACTTGAACATATCAGAGAAATTCTAAAATGTATTGTTGCACCCGTTGCATGCTTGAGAAATGATTTATGCCAAAAATAAGTTACATTTAACACGTGGATTGCTGAAATTGTCAATATCATATCATCAGCACCACGTACACCTCTGAATAATATATCTTTCCTATCTGCATATTGTTAAGTTTCATAAAAAAGACTATACAACCACCGTTGAAGTGATATTTGGTTAAAGATATTGGGCTAAATGGAGCAAAAAACATTTCAATGAGCCTAAAATGAGGTGCCTTTTCCTGAATGTCTTTAATCAACACCTGAGAATTGACCTTTCAAATTGAATGTTACTCCCACAAAAGTGAAATAAGATGAAAAAAATGAATGAAAATAAGAAATAGACCATTTCCGACAAACACGACACTTTGCAGATCACGACCTATGCATGAAATAAACTCATCTTTTTTAGAACTTATAATTAAAGCTAAATTTAGATTTGCAATCTTAAAAAAAGGATAAATTACGGAGTGAACTCTCATCTCCTTTCTACACCGTACAAAAAAGGTATTATATCCCCCACCCCCAAACCAATTTCAAAACGTGACATAGGCGAACAATCTAATCAAAATCGATTCAGAGATAAAAAAAGGTTTTGAGAACTTTTTTTCTTAAGAAAAAAATATTGACCTATAGATCATCGAAATCGAGGATCATTGAGACAGTTGGCCATGAAATTGTATGTGGTTTTACAAGTACAGGAGTGGATCCTGGGCGAAAAGTGAGCCGTGCCCAGCAACATTGGACCCCCCAAAAAATGTTAATGATAATAAAATAATAAATAGATAAATGAAAAAAAATAAAAAAGAAGAACCACCCAAAATGCATTCATTTGGGAGTGATTATCTTTTTTTTAGCTTGCCATTTTTTTCTGGGAGTGATGACCTTATTGGGGATTTTGCTTCTCATCTTTGGAGCACGAAAATCACCTCCTTCAAATAAAAAGCAAACAAAACAAACACAACCCTGGATCCGGGACTGGTGTACATTCATTTCAGCAGACATTGTTTTGTTAACATCAACAATTCGGACAACTAATGCAATTTCGACGAAAATACAGTGTATTTAAATCATTACGGATTTGTCGATTCTTTATTAATATATTACTTAATAAAGGTACGGGGTGATATTCGATCTCATTTTGCTTCTTTTACGGAAACCAACTTGACATGAGGATAATTTTCTCCATATCTACTGGTGATATTTTAAATAAGAAAATGCAAGACTTCCCCTTGGTCTCTTTAAATGGTTGTTCTCTGAAACTAGATTGTCGTTGTAAAAAGCGTATATGAAAAAATTTAATACTTTACTGGTTGAAATGTAAACGGTATGAGCGGTTCGATTTGAAGAACGGGTTGTTCTTGGTACATAGATCTTCAAAAAAATTTGAAAATTAAACCAGGGAAAAACAATACATCCTGCAGAATCATCTGGATAATATTGTCTCTTTTCCTGATTAGATCAAGTCCCCCAGGTGATGTAATCATAGTATATTCATCTCGTGAAAGCTGGTGTGGCAATTGTCAGCTTTTTAAAGTCCAAGCCACCAGTCATTAAGCACCTGTTTGAATCAATCGTATGCAGACGGTCATGAAGGCGCCACAGCTAGCCTTGATTTCAGACTGGTGTCATTTATCCCTTCCTTGGAGTTTTAGGATTGATCATCTGTTTAGGACCGAATAACCCGTTGAAATTGAACAATGTATTAGATCATTATTATTTTGTTGAGGAAAAGGGAGATCTTCTCAAAAACAACCCACGCGATCATGGCGATAGCCTCGAATATGAATAAGAAATGTGCATTATTTGAAACGGACGGCCTGTATTCAAAGATTGATCAGAGATCAATAATGTCCGAATACTAGTTGATGGCAAGGTTTGAAATGGACCCCGAATATAATTAAGATATATTTCAATCAACAGGCCACATCATGAATCATTTTATTGGTAATGGCTTTATGCAACTATTATTGTTATATGATGTGTTGGTATAATCATCGTCTCTATATTTCTGACCATGATTACCCCTTTAATGTATTCTTTTGACCCTCTTCCTTATGAATTATATACACCAGTGCACATCCTTTGGGCATTGTTTCTATTTTGTTCGAGCGCATGACCATTACAGGAAAAGGGGGCACAGATGAGGGGGGGGGGGGACAGAACGCGTCAAAGTCTGATTGTTTGTATTGGTATTGCATCAGCCACCTGCTACCTTGTTTTTTTTCCTCGTACCTCGTTTACTTGCCCAATAGAACCCTATGAATAAATAAAACAGCATCGTAAAATATAATGAAGAGGAAAGCAATGGATGTACCCAATTTCTCTTTGGGGATATGATGATTGCGAAATTATCACTTCTGATAAAGCGTTCAATGGTTTATTCGTCGATTATGAAATATGAATAGCAATGGTATCAACACGGACCCAAACCTTGTTTATCTCTTAACAATGACAGCAGCGGACAAGGAGATGTCTCCCGAGAAATCCTTTCATGTGAGATTTATGTAAAAATAGATTCCTGATCGGTTGCACATAAAAAGATGACGCAGGTTTATCTTAAGTTCCCAAGTTACACGTATTGTTAAGAATGGATTTAAAAAAAAAAAAGCTTGATGGTGACATTTATTTTTAGTAGGTAAACGTCTAAGTCAATGGCGTTATTTTCTTCCTTTTCTTGTTAAAAAAAGTAACGTAAAATAAAATATATATATATCCTCTTCTCTTTCTTGATTCTTTCCTTTGTCGAATCTGCTGACAGGTAACATGTAAGTGGGTGATTTTTGTAGAAAATGCATTTGTTCCTATATCTCTTCGACAAGCTATGACTTGGTTTGGGGATCTCCAGGAAGTGTTTCATGAAAAAGAGTGGTATAAATTTAGATTTAAATCCCTCTCCGTGGATTTCAAGTCAATTGCCACGAGAAAGATTGTAAACCCTTATGCATTAATTATCATACCATATAGCAGTATCACGCATATGACTCTATCCTCTGTTAAATGGGGAAAAGGGCAAACAAAAAGAAAAAAAAAACTTCGCGAAAAGCAATTAAGAAAATCAGAAGAAAAGCACAATAATGTAATAACGTGTCAGTAGATGTTCATGATTGGAGGGATAACTGACTGACTCACTGACTATTTTCTGTAAAGGATTTTTGTTTTATCATATTACTTTAGCGGGTAGTGGCGCAACTCGTATGAAATTTTGAGGCGGCCAGACATAAAGCGACCGAGCATATCTATTTTTTACATCTAGTTTTTGACATGAGATTTTAAAAACTATCATAATAACATCCTTTGTTTTCATTTCCCTATTATACACTCTTAAATTTAATTTCCATTTCTTTCGTATGTTCTCCACTTATTTTGCATCTTAAACTAGAACAAAGAATACGAACATAAATGAAGTGACATTCAAAATGGTGGTAAAAATAAACACGGGGCACACATAACGTTTAATAATGTTATGTATAAAAACGTAAACATTTACGTGTTTTTCTATTTCATCGTGGAATATTTCATTTCTCCATCTATTTATTTCTAACAATTTTGAAAAAAAAAATGTTTCAGTCAATGCCCATGAAAATTCAGTTAAAAAATGGTCATCATGCATTCATACGACAATCAATACTACCATTATAATCATCTCTTGTCCTTACCATCTTGATCATACTTACATAATTCATCATAACTATTATGATGTTCGACCGTATAGCACAGGCCATCCCCCATCATAGGGGATACATGTTTACCCCCACCCCGATCGACACTCAACATTTGCCTCTTCCTTGAAACAGTTTCAAAATATGTGTCTGCAAGTCTAGATATCTTTTTTTCTTTTAGGTATGTTAAATGACTCAAGCCGATAGTCGGTATTCAATATCCTGAAACTATGCAACATACAATAAAATAGGAGAAAACGATATGCGAGTAGATCTCTAGGCATGATAGTCAAATACAGTCATGATGGTGGTAAGGATGTTACTAGTAGTATGAAAGGTGGCTTGCCCGATAGGCGGGTAATCGATTCAAACTATCCATTAAATGACATATGTACCTATGCACCTATATAAGCTTTTAGCTCAAATGGGGGGGGGGGGTAACGCGAGAGACTGAAATATTCTGGTCACGATTATAGAGGCGGTATCCATTTAAGATAAAGCGAAGGAAGTATCAAGTGCCGTCAGTGACTTGATTATAGGACGGAAAGATATATCTGGTGAATAGCTAAAAATGAGACATGTCTTGTATGATGATTGGCAGATTTTCGAGCTAAGTCTGTTCTGGGCAAGGGATGTAAAGAGTTTAATTATAATTATATTTCTTTGATAACTGGGATTTTTACAGCATTAGAAGTATTAAATACATTTATTTTATAAAAAATCATGAACAATGCAAATTTTCACTTTTTTCTTGATCATGCAAACGAGGTGTCCCACAGGGATCCATGTACGCACCTTAATGATTTTAGGTTTTGAATTTTAGTGAGTGTTAAATTGGTGCAGCCTTCATGAAACGAACGAAGATGAACTTACATGAAAGGCTGCTCCCCATATACCCTTTCTTCTCAATTTGCGAAGCTGAACGCAAACGGGTGGTCAAACCACCTCAATCAATCTCACTGAAATGTGTTTGATTCTTCTAGATTAGCCCGCAAACCGTTTTACATGACATGTCCTAGAGATGATCAATGTTATCAGACCACTAATGGTTGGGACACAACCACTGATATTATACGAATCACGTAGAGATGCCGCTTTGAATGCCGGAACAAACAACTGAATGAGACACGTGCTGAACCTGAGCTCAGAAACTGTCAGTCCGAGTATTGTCTTATGAAGATGTAAACGAAATGGTCCAGCCCCTGCAATCTCCTTTTAGCACCCATATCTCACGGGGACGGGGTGTAGTACAATGCCTTGACTTCTCTACATTATCCTCGAACATGGGCATGCTCGAAATGAGTTAATTTTCAGTTAGAGCAACTATAGAGTACCGAAGCGATGACGTCAGTTACCATGGTGTCATGGCGGCCTGGTTCTAAACAAATGAACCCGCCGAAAGAAAACGTGTGTTTCTCATGGGAGAAAATGGCTGGTATCGGAATTTGATCGCTTGCAACCTATTTTTTTTTCAGACGAGCCAAAGTCGTATATGTGTACAGACGATCATCAGCTGCGACTCGTTTAGAACAGCCCGCCAAGACACCACGGCAACTGGAGTCACACTTCAGTATTCTATAATTGTGCGCCTTAAGACTTAATCTGGAAAGCAGTAGCAGATCTAAGAAGCGACACAATCCCCCCTTGAAAGCCATGAAATATACATTATATTTTTAGTGGAAAATGTGCATACGCAAGGGAAGACCCTTTTTTCTTGCTTGTCAAAATTTTCCTGACATAAAACACCATAGATCGGGATCGAAGACCCTTTTCTTGGTTGCTGAGTAAAAATACCCCCTTTTGGAAAATCACGGATACGCCCATGCTGGAAAGGATCAAGAAAGATACTACCATAAACTTGAATAGAAAATATGCTTCCTTTTTATGAATAATTATTTGCCAAATCTGTACTGGCGATTGCTCAATTTTCCTGCTTTGAAAAAAAAATGATATTCGGGTGAACTTTCCATCAAAGGACAAGTCTGCCCCAACAAAAAGTTGATTTACATAAAAGCAGAACACACCGACAAGCATTACACTGACAATTTTATCAAAATCGGATGTAAGATAATGAAAGTTCTGACATTTTAAAGTTTTGCTTAATTTCACAAAACAGTTAATACATATCCTTGTCAGTATGACAATGAGGGAACTGATGACGTCACCCACTCACCATTTCTTTAGTATTTCATTATATGACATATTTCCCCCCATTGTCATGCGAAACAAAGATTTATTTCTCCCTGAACATGTGGCATTACCATCGTTTTAGAATTTTGTGGTTCAATCAAGTTGGTAATTATTGTCAAATCTGTATAATATGAAATATTGTATAATTCAAACAGTAAAAATAGTGAATGAGGGACTCAATCGATTTTCTCATTTGCATATTGCTGACTTATCAAGTAATCAGAAGTAAAGATTAAAGCAGTGCTGACAATTTTCAGAGAGATGCCGGCGTATACGTGTAAGTATTCCATTTATATACTGCATACGACATCATTATTTTTTATATACATCACTGTAAATGAAGGGATGGTACGTAATGACAAAAAGAGAAAATTAAGTATTTTCATATATTTCAAAATGTTTTTACAAAGCAGATGGCTAGAAAAATAAAAATTGACATCAACACTCGTGATTAGGTTGCACGACTTTACAATTTTTATAACATTTTCATCGCGCACGTCTGTTTCGATATTGACCTGTACTGTTTGACGTCTTCGATCAAAATTTAAAAAACAGCTTCAAATTTTAGATTTAGAAGTACTGCAGTATTTCTGACGTATTTGAAAGGTCGCAATCTTCTCGATATACGTCGAAAATGACGTTATATAGTTGGCATGCTGGGAGGAGATATAAGGGGAAAGGGGAAAAAGAAACACAGCTCTTTTGAATGGGTTCCAAGCATTGGATCGCGCCACGCAATAATCTATGGAACTAGGTCAACATGTGTTGAAAAGGCGGAGTGGTGGAGCTTATTAAAAACATGTACCAAATGAAAATTATTTAACAATGCACAAGCGTCTGGTGAAAGTAGGAGGGAACGAAGTGAATTAAAAACAAGATACGCAGACAGTAAATAGGGCTAGAAAAAGAAACTGGCGTTTTAAGCACATCAGCGCGAGGGGGGGGGGGGATTTGTGAGGGGGTGTGCGCATGTAAGGGAGGGTGGGTGTGTTTGTGTGAGTGGATGGGTGGAGGTAGAGGAAAAACACGAGCGAGATTGAGAGTTAGAGAAAGAAAGAGAGGAGGAGAGAGGGTAAATATGAAGAGAGATAAATAGATAGAGAGAGAAAGAGAGAGAGAGAGAAAAAAAAAGAATGAGAGGAAGCGATTGGAGGATGAAGACGAAGTGTTGTTTTATGTATTATCACAGAGAAAATTTATCAAAGGAATGAGCATCTATCCCTCTGAAATATATCGACATGTAGATTGGAGATCATAATACAAATCTACAAATTCTACTTCCAGATATATATGGAGCAGACGGAAGAAAGAGGGTTTACATGTAAAGTAAGAAGAAATAGTGAGCATTCAATTTTAAAAAGTATTCAATGAAGATAAAAGTGTGTAGATAGGAAAAGGAGATTAAAAGGCAAAGTGTATTGCGTTCATCAAAGTGTTCTTGCTTTTTCAGTTCGAATCTTGACCTTTGATATGAAGCTAATGATTTTCTTAAAGCTTATCGGTTTGCAATGTGATATGGTCTAACAAGATACGTATCTTAAAAGCAAGATCATCCCGGATTTAAACCAAATTCCGCTACAATGTCGAAAACTAAGTTGGAAACAAGATGGACGTCTTATACGGACCAGAGGACAAAGTGCCATTAAACTCACCTGATGTGTGAGAAAACCTCTTTTCTCTCATCCTTAATTCTTTCTCCTATATATATTTCTTTCTCACCCCCCTCTCTTTTCTTAAGTTTTCCCCCTTCTTGTCTTTAAATGACATGATGCCTAGATGTGTATGAAATTTTCGTTGACTTCCATAATTTCCTGTAATTCACACTTTTCACAGACCCTTTTGTCTTTTCATAATTACAATTATCATTGTGAGTATGATCATTATTATGAACATCAATGTTTTTAATAATGCTGATATTTATTTATTTAATCCTTTTGTTTTTTACAACTAGAATAAAGGGAAACTTACAATCCCAGGATACATATTGTTTCAAATACAGCGAAAACATAATCAAAACATAATTTAAGCATAAAATTGAGTCGAGTATATCAAGTGAGTCGAAGTACTATTGTATTGATGTAATATAAGTGACGTAACTATTATAATAATATGTAAAGCGTTGTGGCCCAATGGATTAGTCTTCGGACTTTGAAACAGAGGGTCGTGGGTTCGAATCCTAGCCGTGTAATTTCTTTCGGCAAGAAATTTATCCACATTGTGCTGCACTCGACCCAGGTGAAGTGAATGTGTACCGGTAGGATTTACTCCTTGAATGCTTTAGCGCCTCTATGGCCGCTCAGCTACAGCCGGTGAAATGATAATGTACCAAGTTTATTTCAGCGCCTTGAGCACATAATCAATGCAGATTTGGCGCTTTAGAAATACTCTATATGATTATCATTCTCATTGTTGACAAACATATATTTTTTTTAATTATCTTGATATCATCATCGTTACCATTATCATCATTCTAAATTATCATCGTCATTTTTATCGTTATTCTTATCCTGATTTTATGTATTTGATCATTACCATTATTTCTATTGTTTCTTTCATCAGAATTATCTTTGTTATCAAGACTATCATAATAATTAGAAGTACTATGACCATGATGACTATCTGTATAAGTATTCATATCAATAGTTTTTGCCTTCAGATTGCACTCGATTCGTCAGAGACACAGTACCCTAATGATAATATCCCATTCCCTTTAGATGCTTAACAAAGAAGTTATATGGATCATATAATTATGTTGTAATCACTTTCCCCATATTCCCTCATCTTTATTTATCTTGCCTCTTGTTTTTCGCATTTACAGAAAGGAAAATATTCGTAGAATTAGATTTAATGTTTCTTCTTGACATGTGTTATAAACTATAACGTAGAAAAAAGTAGAAACGATATTCTCCAATTTAGCCTCTTCAATGTTAAATCGATTTCCACAGTAGTATCAAATCAATACAAATCGAAAGTAGAATGACTTTTACAATTTATTTGTTTCCATGATGGGTTATAATTTCTTATATTAACCTTATAGACAACTGGGCAGACGACCCCGATCCTTTTAGCTAGAAATTTATTGATTGTAAGCGACCCTTTTAGGGGAGAGATTGATAAATTGCCAGAAATTGAATTGCACTTTTCTCTGAGGTCAGAAGTTATAATGACATCGTTTATCAGGCATGGGACTAAGTCACCCTTTCTATCATCACTGTCCTTGTCTATAACCCGTGTTTCAGTATAATGTTATCCTTTTTTGCCGGAGGTAGAGTTTTCAAAAGTACTTGAATACCGCATGAGTTGATTTTGTTCTCAAGACAATTAAATCTTTAATTGTTATTATAAAGTAAAGAAAATAAATATTATAGAGAGAGGAGAAAGCTTCAACTGTGAAATTGTCAAATGTCTGAATTATTAAAATTAAATGGAAAACGTACTAGTTAATGAGGGGACAAAAAAACAAAAGTAGCTTAACATCGACCGCATCACCTCGAGCTTGGTTTTTTTTCCGACTCATCGCTCAATAATTTTTCATCGATTGAACACAAGACTATGATGGCCCCAAAGGATAAAACTTGTAACGAAAAACTACAGCTTGAAAATCTCAGCTTCGTACCATATTTTCAATATTTTATTAATGTAATCCCTTTAGGGATGAAATCAATCTCAATATGAGCATTCAAAGCTCCTAACATTTTGTCTATGTGTTTCATCTTCGTCTAATGGGAATCGGTCGTCTCTATCTGACCACAGCCGACCAACAAACCAACCATGCTTTTATCCAATGCCATGAGCATCTTAAGTTTGCCACAACAAAATTATATACCATAATGACTATGGAACGATAATCGAACTGATTTTCTGAGGATTTTTTTCCCGACATATCTGGGACTTGGGGAATTGAAATATTATTATGGTACTTCTATGTATCCTCAAATGAGACATTTCTTGAACGTCCCATGATATATGAAATCTACCAATTTATACCATTCGGTGGTATAGTTCTAGACTAGAGACATTATCATTACTTATTGATATCAGGGCTTTAGAACTTTAACGGAATAAGATTCAAGCTATATTCCAGTAATAGACCTACTTAATAATTCGTTCGACTTTCAGAGAAAGAGGTGAACGAATACAAATGATCATAGAACATTGGGACTTGTACAGTAAAAGATGGTGAAGACAAATCTCCACGTATATTATGGGACTTTCCAGTCATGCCAGCAGAATTAGAGATGCGAATAAAAGCAACCTCACGCATTTGTGTGCGAAATTATGTGGGTTGGTGTGTGTGGGTGGGTGTGTGTGTGTGTGTGGCGTATGGGTGCTTGTGTGTTTTGACGGATCTGGGGACGTTGCTGAAGGAGTTGCAATCAAACTCCATATAGATCAAACACAACTTGATTGTCAACGAATGAAATATACGCGCATTAGGGACCTGCGCTTGATTAGTTGTGTTTAAACACAACTCTCTGTGCATTGGGTCCCATTACCAATGAGATATAATTGACAACTGAGACTTGTCTTTAACGTCATCATCTTCCGACAGACCGGAAAGAGCAAGGCAGAAAATGCATCGCTCACATGCATGTAAGTGCCCTTGTAGACTCTCCGGCTTTCATGTTTCTCGTCAGGGGCCTTAGACCACTCGGACACAGCTCTCCCAGGGTACATCGGGTCAACAGTTAGTAGTAGCAGAAATGTTACAATACTTTTTTTCAACAGTATATTAGCTATGTCCAGTAGATACTCTTGAAATATCCCCTTCGCATCTTTATCATTTCAGCCATGTTAAAAATATGACTGAAATATTTTTTTTTCGATTCCAGATGTAGGCTTATACAACATTACCCTTAAACCAAAATGCATGGTTATAGACGTTAAAATGACAGCTTGTGACATTTTCATTGAAAAAATGTGTGTGAGGAATGCTCATAACTTGCATAAAAAATGAGCTTACACAATATATACACCCATGCAAAACCTCACACGATAATGCAACAAAGTGTGTGGTATCAAGCCTCCTGGGCTATCAAATGTATAATTATTATGAAATAGTTTAGTCATCATTTTTAAGGTCCATACAGTAAGTAAGAATTCGAATTTTTGACACTGGTAATAAAACAATAGAAGATTTTTTTTTACAGTAAATACAGTAAAAAAAAAAAAAAGAAGATAACTTCTCAGGACTGTTAATGATCATATCTCTGATGTATTATTGAGTACCTTTCTCTTCATCCGTTGATTAATAATCAGTAAAATGAAAAAAAATTACGAAATCTCAAAGTTTCTACAGTTCCTTTTTCGAAAAGACCCCCTTTTTTATGATTTGGTCTGCAAGCCTAATCGAAAGTTATGCAAACCGCTCTTAGATTACAAATGGAAAATCCATTTAAGAATTCCTTAAAATGACTTTTAAAAGAGAATGAATATCAAATACACATTTTGATAAGGATTAAAATCAGTCATCCATAATACACACGTTTCCGAATCAAAAGGAATGATCAGCGTTTGATGTCTATTTTGATCTATTTCTCAGGTATGGTAGTATGATATTACTTCAAAACACACCACTAAAAGCTTGCAATGGTGTTAAAACACCCAGTTATATCCCTTAAAAAAGCACTTAAGATGGGTGACTACCCAGTAAAATGCTGTTGCCATGGTAATACGCTTTCATTTGAAATCGAAGCATGATGTCCTTTTCAAAAAGTGATGGATGGCCCAAAGAAGGAGATATTAATCGGGTACAGAGGCACCTTAAAAACAACTTAAATACTTGAGGATGAAATAAAAGGGATGCGAATGCTGGTTGCCTTTAACACTATTTAATCATTTTCGTAAGCCGATGAAGACATGAATTGTTGGTAATTGGAAAAATGATTTAGCATGTAAACATTATTATTATTGGGTTTTTTTCCTTTCATTTCATGGTGATCAGTGATGGGTATATATTTCATATTTTTGTATGCGATGGTGGTGAGGGGTTCTTAAGTTCACTTATATCAGTAGAAAGTGCAGTTGAAGAGCATCGTGAAAGGTTGTGCTGGAAGTGATGAGGTTCTTTTACTTGTATGGAGGAGGAGGAGTTGGTCTTGCAGTTTATTTTTGGTAATTAGGAAAAGTCCAATTAAAAAACAAAACAGCTTGATGTCCAATCCTTTGTACCGATTATGACGATACTTTGCGATGATATATAGTTCAACGAGAATCAGCGTAGACATGGTAGAGCAGAATGGTAGAAGTAGAGGGATAGGGAGAGAGAGAGAAGGGAGAAAGAGAAGAGAGAGGGAGGGGGGAACAGAGAGAGAGAGGGAAAATTGTGAATTTGTACCGCTTTTGCCATGAGCAAATCGGCCAGATGTACTGGTCAAGAAAAAAAAACATCGAGATAGCCCAAAGGAAGCCTTCGTTTCCGATTTATAATACAACGACCTTTCACTAAAATCCAAGATCCATATTGGACTTCTTTAATTCCTATTCGAAAACACCTAATTTAGAGGGCAAGGCGGGCTTGTAGATATATTTATATGAAACCAGCAAAAAAGTATACGCTTGTTCGCAAAATGTGGATGAAAATCTGCAACGTAAATTCTGCGACATTGACAGTGGTCACTTTCTGTATCTCTGTGTATTCTGTATCAGAGTATTAACACCTGGGTCCGTGTGATTGAAACAAAAAAAACTTTCAAAATCTCCAATTACTGAAAAAAAATCATGAACGCATAATATATATGGACTAAAAGAGTATCTTCTCCAAAATAATTTGATACCATGTTTATGTGGTATGTGTTAAGTTTCAATAATCAGGAAGTATTTTACTGTGATGTAAAGTTCGACGTATACATTCGTAATTCCGAAGGTTCGGATATTCAGAAGGTTCGTTCATCCGAAAGCGAAATAAGGTTCGTTGTTCCGAAGGTTCGACAATCCGAAAACGAAATGGGGTTCGTTGTTCCGAATGTTTGTTAATCCCAAAACGAAATAAGGTTCGTTTATCCGAAAACTAAATGAGGTTCGTTGTTCATTTCGTTTTCGGACTAACGAACCTTCGGAATTACGAACCTCATTTCGTTTTCGGACTAACGAACCTTCGGAATTACGGCTCTCATTTCCTTTTCGGATTAACGAACCTTCGGAATTACGCCGCAAATGTTCGGATTAACGAACCCTTTTTCGTTTTAGGATTAAGGAACATCGAGATATATGCAATTTACGTGTTTCGGAATTGCAAACCTTCGGAATTGCGAACCTTCGGAATTACGAAGTATAACCAAGTTTGATTTTTGCCAAAGTAAGGCATGGCTGCAATTAATGAATCCAGGTACCAATGATGTCAAAATATATTTGCAAACCACTTTTCAATTAGATTTACTTGAGAATTGATACTAAAGAGTATATCAAACGGTTCTAATGTTAACTATTAAAAAGGTGGTTTTTCCAATGGATTTAATGCAACCTATGTGGAATTATGACATCATTGACCTTTGGATTCATTAATTGCAGTCATTTTTGGCGCAGGTTAAAATTCACATTTCTGCAAAGAATACCTAATCATCCAAGCAAGAAGACATACCACATAAATGTGATATGGAAATCATTTGAGAGAATATATTCTTTCCGATCATAAATTATATAATGATTATGATTGTGTACATGTCACATTTCTTTTCTTAAATTTAGGATTTGTGAGGTGTCGAGGTTTTTTTTTTTACTCACACGTTATTTACAGTATATACATAATTCAGAACTGATGATCATGAAAGAAGAAATGTCGAAAGAATGAATGGGGGAAAAGAGAAGAAGGCCTAAAGAAAAGCAAGTAACTTATCGAAGCCATTGCAATACAGCATCATTTGAAAACTACATAGTTCTTTTATTTCTTTGATAAGTAATTCAAACACATTGTAGCAGATCAAATGAAATAACTGTTGTGTTCTCTCTTAAGCAGAAATTGAAATGTAAACGAAGGAGTAGTATTACATACAGCTTGAACTAAAATAATCCATGTTGGCTTGTAAACAAAATTCTTTAATATAGGATGACACCATATCACTGTTGAATTCTATCGGATAAAGAAGGGATATTCAATAGAAAAGTAATATCAAAGATCTCTACATTCTTGTTGAGAGCGTGGAGTGATTAATTTGATAAATCTTTCGCTGGAGTTGAGATAGGAAACTTGAGATACAAGGCGGTACACAACGATGGCGTGAAGCGAGTAGCCGATGTTTCCCTTTTCTGCGATACCCACCTGAGTTGTCTGTATTCTTGCTCTCTTAACAAAATTTACCGTTATTGCGAGAAAATCTCTTCTGGTACAATTTAATTTCATTTAATTAGATGATGTTACCCTTCATGATATTCTCGAACTAGAATAAAGGAAACGACCATGGCCTAGAATACAATGTCATATATCTGTGGATATTGCAGACATTGTCAAATGAAGTTTTCGAATTTATATTCCGGAAATAACACCGACTGGCAATGCCCTTGAGAAAGCTTCTCATTCCATAAAAGACATTTAAAATACCAATTGAGTGAGAGAAGCAGAAAGAGACAATTAAAGGAAGAGAGACAGACAGAGAGAGACAGAGTCACAGAGATATAGGGAGAGGGGAAAGAACTAATTTGACAAAGTAAAAGGAATAGATAAGAATAGAGGGGGAAAAAGAAAGAAAGGATGAACAATTAAATGAAAGGGAAAAACAGAATGAAGACCGGTTGAGATTTACGGAGGAAATCTATCAAAAAAAAACCTTTAAAAGAGGCTCCACATGAATCGCGTTTGAATGGTAGATGACTAACCCGAGAGAACAACCAAAAACGTAAAACGGTCGTGACTGAATTGTCGAAGGCACCAAGAAAAAAAAACACAACTTACTTAACGAACAACAACTTACTAACTTTAAGAATCGTGTAAATGAATATTCATGAAGTGTTGTCTTACGGAATCAACTCTATTCCGACGCCTGAAAGAAAATGCGGTTAGAAAAATGATAATTTCATGAATTTAGCGACCCGGTGCTTCTGTTCGTGCAATCCGCCAGTAAGTCTCGAGTTCTAAACCCTAACACAGCACTTATGACCTTAAAGAGGTCATCTTATTTTCATCACACGTCTTTGAGATCTGGCATGTCATGACAGGAATTATCTTGATGTTTTGTCCGACAAAGTTTATTTCATCTGACAGTTATCTTAAGAAATTTGCTTCTCAGCAAAGCAAAATCAAGGGAGTTGTCAGATATGACAAAATGTCGGATGGTAAATGTTGGTAAAACACTCTCCTGACTCTATCTAGCAGGAACACACATACTTTACAATGATTCACCCACGATTTTATTTTCTTCTTCAACTGATGTGAATATTCTGGTCCAATGTTGCTTCGAGTATACTTCGACACACTCATGCCACCTGTCCAGGGGTTTCCTGCTAAGACCAACTGTTGCATGTTGGACTATTTTCCATGCAAGAGCAGATTAATACCAAACACCCTTGTGATGATACTAGACCCTATTGTTATACAGCAAAAGGGGGCCAAAGTTTCCCTCATTTTTTTGCCTCTTCATTGACTATTGCTTGACTTTAAGCCAAATGTTCCCCCCCCCTTTTTTTTTACAGTGTTCATGTTGTCTGTTGGTACGCTCATTCGTCGCACTTTTAAGAAAAATCATTGCGAAAAGGAATCCTTGTGCAGATGGAAGTTCAAAATGAATATTCATATTGATGATGATAATAACATAATATTTCCAGAGGCATTATTTCCATGTTTTTAATCGATTCCTAGACACGGCACCTTCGTATTGTGTACTTAAGAATGTATTTATTACAAATTACTTTTATAATTTTCCATTGCAAATGACACTGTTGTAGATATTATTGAACAACAACAACAAAGAGAGATAGAGAGAGAGAGAGAGAGAGGGGTATAGAGAGAGGGGGGAGAGAGAGGGGTATTTGATAGGCCAGAAAACCGAACAACAAGAAGAAAATGAGGAAAAAAACTTTGATATTTGTATTTAGAAAAGAAAAACAAATATTTGCATCGAGTTGAAGCTCTCTTTTATTATACGAGGTGTAGATGCTGATTTCTAGAAACATTAGTTTTGATATCCTGGCTAATTGAAGAAAAAAATAAAAACTGAGATTAGTTGACTGATAAGTTGAAGATATTGATAGAAGGGTAATCTCATTTCAATCTTTCCTTGAATCTTGTGAAATATCAGCCCAGATTCCTATATCTTAGCTAAATTTCCACGCTTCAGTTTTAGCTATCGCTAACGTTCGATTGGGACACATGCAAGAGGTAGAACATGTCCTCGAAGATGAATCTAAAAAAAAAATCCGGGGTGGGTTAGAATTGATAGGAAAAGAAGTATGAGAAGGGGGTAGTAGATTAGAACAAGTGGACATGGTAATTTATTGTAATGTATCATTTACTTGATTTGAGAGCGAGTATCAACAACCCCATTCCAAAAAGGGCGTCACTAGTAATGTGACGACGATCGCCCCCTATGATCATGTAAATACTTAAATTAATCAAAGGAGGCGAAAAGGAATTTAAAAAGAATGAATAAGATTACGAAGAAGAAGGAACTCGGAAAGAAAAATGATATTGAAAAAAGTGTTAATAGAAGTATAACAATATTTGTTATTTTATTGAGAAAAAGAGAAATAGAGTGATCTTTAAATCACCTTGCCCTTTCCTACTTACATATACATGCCCTACCGCCACCTCTGCCCTTTTCCATTGAAAACGATGGAGGCAAATATAAATTACTTCACAACATATATGACACATCTGAAGAGTAATAACAAAACAACTTTAAGAAATATATCCAAGATATTGGCTTTTTGAGTGTTTTTAAGGTGATGGTGAACCACTGGACCGAGATAAGCCTCCATCAAGGCATTGATGTGGTACTCAACAAAGAAGCGCGTTGCCAAATCTGTGCTGAGCTGAAGTCTGAGGACTCCTTAGTGGTACGGGAAACCTAAGAAATTAAGATATTTATCTATGATTTGCTTTTGGACAGAGGAAAGCGAGGGAGTTTGCATAGGCGTGGAGCGTGTCGTAATAAGGTGTTGTCTTTTCTGGATGCTTATTTGTATCGCATTGGTAAGTTTTTGTGCCAGTGTTCGAAAACTGATATCGCGCTCATCTTTCCTTACACAGGAGAAGGAGAGAGGAGATTAGCAATACTGAAAGTTAAGATCATTAAACATCGTCATACTCTCCCGACCTTGTTTTAAGTCGACCGCACACCTTACGATTGGTCTGCGACCCGATTTCAGGATGAAATTTAGTAGAATTTGATGCTAATATTGAGACTTGGAATATCTTACAGTGTAATTTTCTAAATCATCGTACGAATACCTATGTTCAAATCTGTGACTATGCTATCATCCTTCTTAGAATAAAAGCGAATTTAATATCTAGTTGTAATGACGTCATAGCAGTCGTACGATTGGCTACAATTTGAAACTAATTTGGCCTTTACTCCAAAATAAAAGTTTGCCATCTTTCAAAAATGGTTACATTAGTATTCTTTTAACCTCAAATAAAATGACATGTTCCATTCACATATTCAGAAAATGAGCAAAATGCGATTTCTTCCGAAATAGGATCGCGAACAGTCGTAAGGTGTGCGGTGGCCTTTACATGCTATCAAAATTACCCAGAACTCTAAATCCTGGAATATGCAAATCCTTTAACTTCGATGTTGCATTTTCAATCAATGATGATGATATTATGAATGTTTTTTTTTCTTAATTTGACTCCGTTTTTAAAAGTCAAGATCACCTTATGTCTTTCAGAATGAAGAAACCTAAGATAATCGAAGTTGCCTGGAATTTAACGTAAATCATGTGGCATACTTCCAGCAACATGCTGCGCTACATTCAGCAGTAACTTCTGTGGTCATCGTAAACATTTGGAGCGAAGATTGGTCTTTCAAAAATTCTAATTATTTTCACCACAAAATTGGGCACAGAAATTACGGTTTCACTATTTCACCGTAAATATCCGGTAATATTTTTCAATGTGACTAAGGCTGGGACCCTATAATTTCAGGAAATGATTTGTCACAATGCTACATCATGGTTGGTAAACTAGTCTAATATGACTTAAATAATATCAAAAGGTAATGAGTAACTAGATTGTTTATGCCATGGACCCTACTGAGAAATATGTATACTGTTTTTTAATTTCGCCCGAGGTCAATATGTTTATATGAAATATCTCTTTCTGCGATCGAACAGCGAAAACATGAATACCCGTCATGTAGATTAGTTTTGTTTTCAATAATCAAAGACAACAAAAACTTTGTGGGGACATTGTACTTTGCCCATATCTTTATACGAAACATTACAATTATCATTCGGAAAACCGGTAAGATCGAGATATTAATAGGATGTTTTTGTTATTTATATTGTATGCAATATATTTTCATGGGAGACATTAGTTCCTCGACAAACAAGATTAAGTGAACGATATGAAGGGAAATGAAATAAAGAAATAAAAGATGAACAATAATGCGCTTATACGTAAAACTAGTATACTCTCTCACATTTCATGTCGATTGAAAACACACACTAAAAATCATCACGGATCCTTCATAAAATGTTTATAACAGCTAAGACAAGCATTTATCACATCATGTTTATATTGAGACTAGATGTAATGATGGTTGAAAAATAATGCTCTCATGCTTTTGTAACCTCGTCAATGGCAGTCCAAATCCTGATTATTCTCCTTAACATCTCGGGATATTTAAATAGTTCAAACATGTGAGGAATAGGGAAGAGATAATCAGAAGATGTGCCGACAATGAAATCTAATCAATTTATTTTAATCACATTAAGACAACAGTCATTACGATAATGTATTATGCACTGAAGCCGATTACATGTGAGAGAGATTATTTAAGTCAATTTACAAATTTAATCTGTGACTTGCGGTCGTATGGCCTGGTTTTATTAAACTTATTCATCATTTCTATAATAAAGAAATAGAAGCTTTTTCGCATTATCTCATTATTTTGTTTTAAAACAATAATTCGATTTATTCATATTATTTTCCCATGATTGATTAACACTTTTTCAATTATATATGAAATCGTATCTGCAATAATTTGTGACTGTACGACTCCAAATATAGTATTAACCTCTGGAATGAGTCTTTCGATTATTGCAAACGAAGTCTGCATTTAAATTTCCCTAAAAAACAGAAACAAATGTTTATTCAAGCAGAGTTCCCATTCTGCTTGCATGCAAAGAGTGAATAAAACGAAAGGTCCAGTGATTCACCTGGGTCGAGTGCAGCACAACACGGATTGCTATCATTACATTTTTGCTGACGAAAATCAGCCGCTTCATGGAGGTGATTCGACCTTAAAACATTCTGTATTGGAACGGAATTGTAGAACTCAAAACCAACGTCAATAAAGTCCTGAACTATGAAACAAGTGACTAAACTTAAAAATATTATCAAATATTTAAAAAAAACGTAGAATACTTTAAAAGAACGCCTAAAAAATCGCATCAGTTTTCATATCAAATTCTGTTCACTTTTCCTTCTCTGACTGATTTTCATCGTAACGATAGGAACATTATCCCTTCCTTCCATTATTCTATCCCAAAGATTCAAGGCAATGCACATTTTACATCGGTTCGTCTCTATTATCTTGTCGGTGTTACGATGCACGATGCCTACATTCCCCCGATTTGAATTGTGATACATCATCTCAAAGATTCGATGCACAAACAGGTTTTTTTTCAATATCAAGTGTATTAATTTCAAACTGTATAATACGTCCCAGAATAAACGAAACCGAGATTTAGCGATCATTTATCATAACTTAATCATAAATATAATAGACAAATGACCTACCAATCTAAAGCTTAGAATCTCCTCTTTCATCTGATATTACTTAGGTTATTTCTTATTCACGCATGAGTGAGCAAAAACAATTTGAAGAAAGGATACCAAAACCTCATTTGGCGGGGAGTATCTGGGTTTCAAAAAGAAAACCACATTTCCGAAAAGTCCAATATCTCTGCTCTTTAATTTGGTACCTAAATTACAGAAAATGGTCAAGAAATAAAAAAGTTCTGGTCATTTGAAATAAGGCTTGTATTTCCATAATTTCATGAGATAAACGTGTTTTCACCGGTTTCCCACAGAAGTTTTCGCATGGTGAACAAAAGATTTAATGCATGGCTGATCGTCAACAAAACGGAGTGTCAAGTGAGTTTGAACGCTAGCCTGGAGAACCTCTTCATTTTATGAAATTATTGAAATTCAAGCCTTATTTCAAAGGACCAGAACTTTGTTATTTCTTGACCATTTTCTGTCATTTAGGTATCAAATTAAAGAGGAGATATTGAATTTTTCAGAAATGTGGTTTTCTTTTTGAAACCCAGATACCCCCCGCCAAATGAGTTTTTGATATCCTTTCTTCAAATTGTATTTGCTCACTCATGCGTGAATGAGAAATAATCTAAGTAATATCAGATGAAAGAGGAGATTCTAAGCTTTAAATTGGTTGGTCATTTGTCTATTTTCTTTATGATTAAGTAATGATGAATGATCGCTAAATCTCGGTTTCGTTTTTTCTGGGACCCGTATTAATTTCAAACTGTATATACTCCTCGTCCTCTGTTCTTACAACATTTACATGTATTGTTTATGTGATGTAATGAAACCCTCCTTTGTAGCAATATGTGGAAATAGTCTACATAATAAGAACAAACTATCAGGGGTTCTTAAGATTTGAAAATTCTGATCAGAAACAAAAAAGAAAAAATTAAAAAATTTTAACAAAATTATCCGTATAGTGACGAATTTGTCAAATTTAAGCGCCATAATAATTTTCTTAAATAAGAGACAGTTTTGACAGTTTTATACATATATTTTTTTATCATTCTTGAGGAATATGAGCAATTATTTACACTATTCAAGGGATATCTTTTCAAAGGGTATTTGCCAGGATGGTGGCATTAAAACAGCGCTCAGGTGTATTTCCATTTTGCTCGAAGTTATCGTTTATATTCTACCGGCGTAAATCGTAAAGGTCAGTCGGTCAAGAAGAGGAGGAAATTGTCCTGGGGAACCACATACCCAAGTAATACACAGACGAAACTTTGAAATGACGGCGCTTTACGGCTAACGACTGTAACTTAGTTGATGGTACATGGAGAAGTGTGTTAATCCACTCAAACAATTCTTCTACGCATGTTGGAACGCCACAAAAACGCACTTTTTCTTTTTTTTTAATATTTCATTTACCATATACAGAAAAATAAACTCCTGGCCAGGGTACATGAAGAAATATGTAAATTTGTTCATGGGGGGGGAGCTTACCCCTCCTCTTATTTTTCATGACCAAGAAAAAACAAAGTAAAGGAAAGAGGAAAGAGTGAAATATATTATTTTCTAAAAATTATGTCCAAATCTTCCACAAATTGGATTTTTTTATGTCGAAAATTCTTGTTGCTCGTTTCGCTCACTCGCAACGTTTTATAAATTTTGTCTGATACACCATATCTGTAGCAAAACCAAGAGTACCTTGTCTGCTCAAAAATTTTCCTCTGGTATGTGGTATGGTTCCTCCGAATTACCGTTATCATTCCTGTGGGCCTATACCATCTCGGTCAATAGATCAATACTATACAGCCTCTAGGGATGTTTTCCGGTAAAGATCCCTTTCCGTGTCACAAAAACGGTAAAAAAAAACACTTTTTTTATTGGTCAGTAACCCCGTTGTGACTGATTGTTGCTGTTGGATCTCATTTTGTTTGCAACTGTCTATCAGTGTCTAATCATGGACCTATTATTGTAATAGGTCCACGGTCTTATTGAGGTAGCGCGATATTTTCAACCAAGCATAATATTTAGTCTCAAAAGTGTGCTTAACGCCTTACTAAGGAAACATGATCGAATATTTAAATGGGTGTTAAGTTTTCCGTTGGTTCCTATCCAATGCCAATAAATGTCATTATTTTTTTTTTAGTTTTGGTTATGCTTACGATCAAAGTTTATTTGAACATGTCGACTTTAGAAAAAAAAGTCGGTATCAAAACTTGTTCTCTTAAAGAAATTGGTAAAATTAAATTCTGAGACACTGCTCTCTAATTCAAATGCTGTGTTCTTCTAATAGATAAATAAAAAGGCCATGTCCTCTCGAAGAGCAATGTTTTCGAAAATGTGAATTACCCCGCAGCTCTTTCACCCCTAATCGAAGTACTTATTATGTATACGCCTTTGATTTGCATTAAGAAGCTCCAAAACCTCTTCTGTTATCTCCGTTTACTTCTGAAATAATAGGATACATACATCTTCTGCGACATTCGTGTGCCATGAATTATT
Source organism: Lytechinus variegatus (assembly GCF_018143015.1). Classification (NCBI taxonomy): domain Eukaryota; kingdom Metazoa; phylum Echinodermata; class Echinoidea; order Temnopleuroida; family Toxopneustidae; genus Lytechinus; species Lytechinus variegatus. The sequence continues at coordinate 26,206,428 of NC_054744.1, read as the reverse complement.
TTCTTACTGTTACATGGAATGATTATTATGCCCGAAGTGAATTTTTAAAATTTCTCGACTTGCTCGAGGAGATGGGAATTCCCAAGTCTCCCATTCACATGCACGCTATTTACATCGACCCTGCAAATGAGTGCGATAAGAGCGTCGATGTCACCGGCTTGAAGAGACGACATTGAAGCCATGTCATTGCCACGTGGCCACGTGAATCCATGTTTTAAGATCACAAATATCCTCTCACAAGGGTTTTAGGAACCGCCAACGGATGTTTATGAGCACTGAGGGGAACATCAAAGAATTTTGAAATGACTCTACAGAAACTAAAATAAGAAAGAAAAGAATTTAAAAAAAATGTTGTTTGATTCAAGATGGTGTTCCTTGGAAAAGACGATGTGATGGTGTCAGCCATCTGAAAAGGCCCAACTTTAGAATCGTAAATTATTACAGCTGTTCATGTAGATAAACATGATTAGGAAATGTGATTATTAATTATTTTACATGACATATTTGACTTAAGAGTATAAGAAAATGCCTGTTTTTATTATTCTGATCCACCTAAGGAAATGGGGAAATTCAATTCGGAGGTTATGCTCATTATTCAATACGAGAATTATATCAAGGAAAATTCCAAGAATTTTTCTCGAGTAGGCCTATACATTCCAAAGCCTTAATAGTCTATGTTCAATGCTTATAGTTAAAATTTGAATAGAAAACAAAAGAAGTTAAAGCAATTTAGAATACCTTCAATAGAAAGAATGAGTCACATTTTCAGCATATAATTTCCCTCGCCCCATTCCCGAAAAAATCTTGAAGATCTTTCACACGAAAAAGTCGCAACTCAGCTTTTCATAGCGAATCATTTAAGAGCATGCTTTGGTGTTTCAGTGAGAAGATTTGCTACACTTAATAACGAAGGGGAAATGGAGTGAACCCCAGAAAGATTAATGTGGTGTGTGGTGTGCCTCAAGGAGAGCTACTCTCCCTGCTATTTTTTCGTTAATTAAAATCGAAAAGTACGTTCCTCGTCAAGAATAGAGAGAATATCAAGTGACGTTGATTCATAGCACGCTTAAACTCATGAATACAGAATGCGCTTCTCTTTGAAGATGATAAATAAACCAAGAAAAAAAATCCTGATAAGTAGGCGAGGAAACTACAACTTCGGACATTCTTATTTCTCTAAGGTAGATATTTTACTTGATGAGAGCTATAAACCCTCTGTTTGCTGATCTGACAAGAATATTCTTTTTCACCATTACTATGTTTGTTTTATTGATTTCAAGAGCAGAAAAATCCCAGATATTTTGTCTTTTATCATAGTTTTTTGATGGGTCTATAGCTTTTGTTATTTCAAACTTGTACAACATCGTATAGCTTTTAAGTTACTTTTGTTTTTTTAATTCGCTTAATAAGCAGGCACATTTATATTTGCGTGATTGTTTGACCCTATACAGCAATTGTAAAAAGATTTGTTTTCAGTAAAAAATGTAGGAAATCTGGTGTGGGATTATAAATTGAATGCACAAATGAAATCACTTTCAATATTCTGGAAAAAAGCTACTTTATGGAATTTGCATTTCACTGCGTAATAGGCTCGATAGGCGAACTTTGTAATTCTTTGATCGATTTTTCTCTAAATCTTTGTTTATAATTTTCGCCATTTTCCGATATTGTCATAATCCATTACGTCACTCTCCATCAGGATGTACTTCTTCAAGTATTTGTCTCTTTATCCTCTTTCATTTTTTTTCTATCCCATTCTTCTCTTTCCATCTCTCTCCCACTCTTCCGCCCCCACTTAACTTTCCCTCTCTCTGTTTCTCACTAAAATAAGATTTTCATCTCTCTCCCCTTCCTTTCCAGTTTGCATTTCGATTCATTTACCAATAAACGCTGCTTGGTTCTGCTTCCAATAAGTGATCGCAAAATGAACGGGAGAAACTTAAATAAACCCAAGGAATGTGGTCAATGTTGCGAATGTTCAACTGGGGTGACTTGGTGTGCACTTTTCGATCCAAAATGCATGGATCGATCAACCTGGGTCCATTACAGAACAGACAGATAAAACCCCTAAAGTCACCCCCTTTTAAAAGCTCGACAATTTCGTGAAATCAGACATCGGGAATCATTCAATACATACTACGGGCATGAAAGGGTAATCTACGGAATACATTTCTGTTTATCAAAATAAAAAGTACTGGTATTCGAGTGACAAATCATTCAGTCCTGAGAACATCCGTGCAAACACTACAAAATGCTAATTATTGTGTGCGTGACGAGACACTTTCGTTAAGTGGAAATGGCAAAATGAACATCCACACCTATAGCCCTGGGGTATATACACGGAGAAGAGTTCATGTGCCTCCTCCTGCGTGCGCCGATCCGGGAAGGGGAACAGGAAGCATGCCTAACTTTTTTTTTATGTTATACACCCCCCCCCCCAAAAAAAAAGGATCGACATACCATTGGCCTGTGATCCCCCCACTTGCAAAAGTGGGTGGCGACCCTCCTTTGAAATGAAATGTAAAAAAAAAAATGTGTGCCCCTCCTATTCTGAAATTCAGGATCCGGTCTGCCTACCCGCATTGAATGATGCATTACAAGAGAAGACAGGTTGAAAGATGAGTATGGGATAATAACAAACTAATTAGGACCATGTTAACGTGAGCTTAACTCCTTCAGTGTGAAAAAAAGCACAATGGCCCGTATTCTGAAGTCGGGTTTAACTTAGACCACGGTCTAACTCTGTGCTAAAATTATTGGGAGCCAAAAAAAAAAAATCTGTTTATATTTTATCTTTCTTATGTTTACTATTTTGTTTCATTTTGCTTTCATATTAAGGAAAATGCTTCAAAATACTTCAGTTATTATTCCCAGACAATTACGAACAATTTGGGTGTCATATGAGTTAATAAATTGGATGTGTCCTGTTAGGGATTTGTGCCCCAATCGGCTCTAAGTTAAACCACAACTTTAAACCAGGGTTTAATTTAAACTCGAGTTTAGAATACGAGCCAATGAAAACAAACATATCCCTCCCTGCCATCACACCACACCAGTTACCCATTCAAACTCGATACACATTTAGGCGACGCTACTAGCTGGTCTCTCATGTCACAATTTTTCACTCCTCATCGGGTGTTGAATGATGAGGAGGCAAGAAAGTTGTTATGAGGAAAATTATGATGAGCCATCGGGCCCCCAAGATAGAGAAGGGGGCATCAATCTTAGCTGGAAAGGACTTAACGGAAAACAAAGTGCGCAAAACAACATTTTTATTGGCAGGCGGAGATGTAACAGGAATAGGTATTATGACAATACATTTAGTCGGATTGATGGACCTCCTTCTAAATTGGATTGGAAAGGAGGAAATTCCACTTTCAGTTCTCAAATGAGGTTCGTGGGCTAATAGAAAATCACGCAGGGAAGTCATTAGATGGTATGCCAAACGGATGCCAATTTCGTTGCGTTTATGGCCGAAGAGGTGTTATCCATCACAAAGTGCTACAATTTGGCATACTATTCCGAATGGCAATTAATTTAGAGGAACGATTGATGGGAGAAGAACTGCATATTTCAAATGCTTTCGGCATACCTCAGTATTTATATTAAAAGAGATACATTCCACGATAAATCAAAGACGTTTAAACACCGTCGTTGTTGTTGTATGTATGTATCGCACCTGTTCAGACGCGAAGGTATTCAATTCCTAGATTACACTTGACAAATAATTTAGTGTAACGACGTTGAATTATTTGAATTTTGGTAAAAAAATGATTTGAATAGGAGTAAGAAGGATTTACAGGTACATCTTATTGACGGATCAAGCCGTAAAATTTAGAATATTGAATATTGAATTTATCTTAGAACAAGCGTTTCAACAAATATGGATTTATTCATTTGCGATCGAGGTTTTAAGATTATTTGAATATTATAAGAGCCTGTAAACTATATGTACTTGGAATCACTTTCTTAAGTCTATCATATTTCCATGGATATTCTTCATCAAGACTTATGGATGGCAATGTGGTTTTTATTTATTTGTGTGTGTTATTACAACATATCATAACTTTGAACTTAAATTTGTCACCTTCTCTGACGACATTACGCCATTAATCAGCAATGACTCTGAAACTCGATTTCTTCCAAGCGTATGAATTGTCTTTTTACAGCTTTCGATGAGCAGTTTTTATAGAAAACGTGTTATTTTCTTCGAATTGGATTCAGTGCGCTAAAAAACTTATTCATAATACATGGCGTATTACAATTCAAGAATTTAACTTTCTATCCCAAATATTCCTTCTTTGTCATGAATTTGATACCGGAGAGACTTTGTGCGAAAATCAGAGTTTAGAAAAAGGACCTTTTTCAAAATTGGATACTACTACATTTTAATATTCGTAATATTTGGTGTCATAACGTCGCGTAAGTATACTCATAAAACTATATACGTATACCATTTTCAATCTCTCCCTCATACCTTTGTAGTTCAAATATGTATAATCAATTATTTTTTGTATTGAGCTTTTAAGCTATTTCCTCCACATGCTTTTCTATGACAAATAGATAATGTTATTACTTATGCTCTTCCCGTGTAAAATCTTCATTTCAGTTTATCCGTGAATCGCATAAACACTATAAATTATGGTGTTTAAAACAACGACAGTCAGTGTTGTGAGAGCACCACAACAAAAGGTGTTACAAATACATAATAGATTTCAAACATAACCCCGTATAATCAAGATAGCAGCAATTGGTGCCTAACAGGTATAAACTTCTTCGTATAGTGTTCTCATATCACCGACTGGTGTAGTCGTATATATATGTTTTACGGTGTACCATCAATTCATCTGTCTCTACTCTACCCTCCCCCCTCCCCTCATGTTCATCATCTCTCTCAGCCAATGTTTTTTTTTTCTACTCGACGCACACGGCGCACTCCACGCATGCATCGGTGCGAAGCTGGTTATCGTTTTGTCATATATTGTGAGCGGTGGCATTCGTGGCGCCTCATAATATAGCTACCAGTCACTCAGAGTCAATCTCTTTGGAACACTCCCTGGTTACTCCTGAATCGAACCTAGTCCTTAAGGCGGATCTTAGTATCAAGACTTGGATGAATTAATCGGACAGGACAGGGGAAAGGACACGTTTTCTAACTGAACTGGTACCGTCCATCTTCTAGGTCATACTTGGTTATCAAAACCTTTCATGATTTTTATTGGTGTTTGACTTGGTTGGAGTTTATGGTTGAAGTTTACAAGTAGCTGTAGAAACACTCGATATTTTTCACGAGGTGAGTAGTACTCTTTCCTTCTATTATATTTTTGGTACTCATCCCCTCCCCCCCCAAAAAAAAAATCACAAGACAAAACAAATCAAAGCAGAGCTTTACTCTCTTTGATGGCGTGTAAGAACTTTAGTTATTGAGTACAGATTCCATAACCAAGGGATTTTTGCAAATAGAATATCAACAAAAATACCTTATTTTCAATATTTTGATTGATGTGAATATAGTCACATACATAATTTTGTCATATCAAGAGTGTCAATTAGGTTTAAGTAAAAGTTTACATGTATTAATTCGTCTTTACAATTTTGATCAATGGGAATATTAGAAAAAAAATATAAAAATTGAATTAGTAATAGCCCATTGTTTTCAAAAGAAACTATAACAGAAAGATTATATCCATTATTTGGTTCGAAATTATATTTCATTTCTGCATTTAAAGACCAAATTCAATTGAAAAAAATATTAAAGAAAGTATTCAGGCAATGTTATCATTTATCAAAGCACAGCGGTTGCTTTTTGTTTTTCTATACAAATATGCATTTTCGGAGAAATTCACTGACCAATCAACAATTATATTAACGATTAGTTTTCTCATGACCTTCTTTTATACACAAATCTAATAATACCATCCCTTCATAAATCCTACAACCGTTACCCGGATATATCTGCTTTATTATATATATGATAAACATTTTTTCTGAGTATATTTTGTTTTTATTCTTCTGAAATCATACTAATAACGATAACTCTTACCCAGAGTAGCCACTTCAGAGATAGGCTGATCTTTCAGCGGACTCTGCATAAATTGTACGTTATTATTACCCTCCTGTAACGTTCAGTCTTTGGTATGATTCGACCGGGGATCGAACCCACGGCCTATATCGTGATTAGTCGGTCGCTCTACTACTGAGCCACCATGCCCGGTTGACGACAATGACACAAACGGCATATTTCCGTTATTCAATGCGAATGGACTTGCGACCGGGTTTTAACCAAACATCACTAAAAATAAAACATATTTTGATTTTCATCTAATCATCTGTTTGGAGTTGCATGTGACTGACTTATTCTAGTAAAAATAAACACAACTTTTAATCAAAATTACAAGACTTAAGTGCCATAATATATTCTAGATTCAAATGAATTTGTTTTTAGTCTTATTTCCATATCTAGTGAAAAAAAGTTTTAAAATGTCATGAAGGAAATTTCTTACTTATAAAATGTGGATGATATTGATTAATTGTCGCCGGCATTCATTCGTCTTGAGAGACTATGTTGTATATAGCGCTAGGTATTGATTAATTATTAACCCATTTTGGGGGCGCAACTTGATATTGATATTGAAGTTTATATTCTATAATCTATACACGTTACCCATTCACATCATTATATTGTATATTGTATAAAGATAATGATACACAAGCGAAATAACACCACTCACTAGCGTACCCACGGGGCAGGGGGCAGTCTGCCCCTCCTGACGAGTCATAACCCAGGGCGTATCCTTTTTTTTCGCTTGTCAATTTTTTTTTCTGGTACGAAATCCTATATTTGTGGTTGAAGACCTTTTTTTTTGTGTTGTTGTCAAATTTTTAGGCGGACGAATTTGCCCCCTGTTAAAAATCCTAGGTACGCCACTGACACCACTAATCATTTCTCCTTTAGGGGAAAATAGCTGAGAATGTGACTTTAGACCCTATACATGCGGGGAAATACTTCGTAAATGTGTGATTGATTTTCGAAGATTTTTTTTCATGCCTATTATTGAATAACCATATTTCGTTTGAGCGACTTGCAAAATAATAAGCTTCACGCCCTCTTCCCTTTGGGTGCTTTCAAATTTTAAAGGTTTCTTTTTACAAAGCTTTCTTAAATATAACCAACTAAAATGAGAACCAATGAGAAAATAAATGTCATGATGTTATCGACTGCATTAGTTTATGCTAAGTTCTGTTGATAAGAATATCTAGTTTGTCATGGGGTACCCTAGCTAAACCGGCATTATTTTTAATCTCTCAAACTTGGACTAATTTGTTTACTTATACATGTACGTAATCACATGGATGAATCGAAATTTAAAGACACGAATAATTAGTTCATGAGGGCTCCGAGACTCTTAGGAAAGACAGTGGATTGATTTAATATAAATTCTGGTCATCGTTATTACATGTCAAAATCCCTAAAAGGAAGAGATAAAAACATTGAAAACATAGTTCTGGGAGGGGGAATATTTGTATCCCTATCATTTCATTAGCAAAAATAACGTTCTTTTATCTCGTCGTCTTGCCCCTATATACCCCCTCTCCCGTCTTCTTCCATGCTACTACCATATCTTGTATATGCTTTACTGTTTTTTTTTCAATGAACAGTTCGAACGTTTCTACAGAATTTCGATTTCATCTGTTCATAGATTAAAAAGGGTGTGCCTGTTTTAAAGAAAGTAAAACGAAGAGACCGAAACTGGAGAGCATTATGCCCGTACCCCTGTAACACCGTCTTGTCGGCAAGTTTTATTGGATACCTTGCTCTCGGCGAATTAGAATTAAGGATTTAAGTATCTTTTAACAACTTTCTGTAAGAATCACTATCAAGTAATTCCTCATGAAACGTTTCCCTGGATTTCATACGTCTCCGAGTGATGTTTTCTTTTTAATTCTTGTGGGTGTTTCATAAAGCTGTTTGTAAGTTAGGAGCGACCTTAAGAACGACTGGTGATCCTTTCTTGTGGTAATTATATATTCATTGCCGATGGTAAGCGCCTAAGAAAGGTTCACCAGTCGTTCTTATAAATCGCTCTTAACTTACGAACAGCTTTATGAAACGGCCCCCTGGCCTCTTTTTATTCTTACATTCGATTTCAATGGAAAAAGTCAGCGTTTCAAATTGAAACCACAATATCTTAAACAATGATAACGGTATCAAAATCTTAAACAAAAACCCTTGATTCAATTTATATCAATAACTTTTCATGCAAATCCATTATGGATGCTATAAAGGAGCGGAGTGCTCTAGTCAACCAAAGGAAACAAATGTATCACATACAAATTTCTTGTATTCGAAATTCAATTTGATTCATTTGCATTCAACCGCTCTGTCATTGATATTAAAATGAATTTGGCTACGGAAATTGTTTCGATGTTTATTTGTTCTACTCTTGAAAATAATTTTCAAACGAAGCTTTAATTTCGCTGTTGGCCATGGCCAACGTGAGAATAACATCCAATTTGCCCTTAAGCAGAATGAGACATTCTTATCAATTCCTATAAAATCGTCAGGTCGGAATTGGTTCGCCGCTTTTTAACTCATTCTATATTTCCTAACCCACGAGGCTATAAAATCGGCACAACAAATACAAAAGCGCCAGTATTTATCGTCCATGAAGTCTGAAGTAATAGTAGTAAAAGATAAATGATTTATCAGTTAATTAATGATGAAGATACTTAATGTTAGGCAGTTGAATAAATGAGTTAAAGATACAATGAGAAAAATGTATCCAATCTTAATAAATATAAGATTTTCTGATTTCAAATGATCCTAATACAATCGGTAGGACCAGTAAGCTAATACTCGGCATATGTAGGAAAGAAGTCGCGAGTCAACGAAAATCTGAGTCTTTTCAACTTCTTCATGTTTACATGATATTGGAAATATATTTCTTTTTCCCTTCCTCTTTCTTTTTTATCTTAATTTTCTTAGAAGTTGATTTTTTAGGGAGTGGGCAAGCCCCCCCCCCCCCATCACTACGCAAGTGGGTTAGAAATAAAATAATAAGATATGCAAACAAAAGGCTATAAATGAAAATATGCCCTGAAAAGGGACCAAAGGCATTTCAAAAAAAAGAAAGAGAATACTTGGCCTGAAATGAAAACTTTGATTTGATTAGAACTTGGGATTACCGAATATATGTATGTCAAATCACGGAGCTATTACACTGTATTAACAGCTCTATGGTCAAATCGACACTTGATGACACTTTACCGATTTAACATGTTTAAGTTAAACTTCTGTTTAAACATGTTAAATGAACTTATAATGCATTTGGAATACAATTTCTGTGCAGATGACACATGCCTCTCTCTCTGTCTTGACAAAACTGCATATCGACTTGGCAAAATGAAAGAAAGTAATACCAAAAATAGTAGCTTATTCCTAAGTCTTGTGATTCAAGGAAGGATGTTCTGCATGTCGTAGCTGTAATTACGAAGGTGAGAAGCGTCTCCCATTGGGCTAATCATGTCCTATTCACTAGGGCATCCTTACTAGGAGGTAAATTCTTAGTCAGTTGATATTACCATAGTTTCTCAGGTTTATATTGCCTCAAAACACGTTCTTAATTGCTACGTCAATCGAATACGCCATTTAGGGATAAAAGGTTACGCAGTTTGTTTGTCGATCGGGTTTTTGGTCTTTTCTCTTCTCTATATTTTCTTTCTTTCACCTCCATTCTTTTAGCATGCCTTTTTGAAAGGAAATACTACAATATTCACCTTTCCCCTACTTTGATATTTTGACTACTCTTGCGATTTCTCTCTTTCACCCACTCTCCCCTCCATCTCTTGCTTTTTGTTTTATTCTCTCTTTCGGTCGCAATTCGTCCTTTTCTATAATTTGTATTTATTTCACCTGATTGTCCTCCATTTTTGTCTCACCTGCATAGCAGAGTGAGACTATAGGCGCCGCTTTTCCGACGGCGGCGGCGACGGCGGCGTCAACATCAAATCTTAACCTGAGGTTAAGTTTTGAAATGACATCATAACTTAGAAAGTATATGGACCTAGTTCATGAAACTTTACCATAAGATTAATCAAGTATTACTAAACATCCTGTTAGAGTTTCATGTCACATGACCATGGCCAAAGGTCATTTAGGGTCAATGAACTTAGACCATGTTGGAGGAATCAACATCAAAATCTTAACCTGAGGTTAAGTTTTTGAAATGTCATCATAACTTTGAAAATATATGGACCTAGTTCATGAAACTTGGACATAAGGTTAATCAAGTATCACTAAACATCCTGCATGAGTTTCACGTCACATGACCAAGGTCAAAGGTCATTTAGGGTCAATGAACTTTGGCCGAATTGGGGGTATCTGTTGAATTCCCATCATAACTTTGAAAGTTTATGGATCTGATTCATGAAACTTGGACATAATAGTAATCAAGCATCACTGAACATTTTGTGCAACTTTCAGGTCTCATGATTAAGGTCAAAGGTCATTTAGGGTCAATGAACTTTGGCCGAATTGGGGGTATCTGTTGAATTACCATCATAACTTTGAAAGTTTATGGATCTGATTCATGAAACTTGGACATAAGAGTAACCATGTACCACTGAACATCGTGTGCGAGTTAGAGTAGTTTTCAAAGTCAGCACTGCTGCTATATTGAATCGCGTGATGCAGGTGAGACGGCCAGAGGCATTCCACTTGTTTAAAATATGTATCAAATAATTTGTATCATTATTTTTGTCATGTAATGTAATTTCTGTTAGAAATAAAATCTGAATCGAATCTGAATCTCTTATCTTTGATTACATCTCCCCGTTTTCTCTCTCGCTTTCTCTTCCTCCACTCTCTCCCTCTCTCTTTCCTTCTATCTATCTGTTTTCACCTCCTAATGCCTTTCTTTGTTCTCCATCACTATCTCTTGTTTCTACTTTTTATTTTTTGTAAAATATCGCAATGACTTACACCTATGTCCTGTAACGCAAAGGTTAGCAATCAATCGTACGCTTGGTTTTCACGATTGATTGTACATTGTAGTCTATGCAATCAATCGTAGAAAATTCTATGATCAGGGGGCCCGTTGCAGAGAGAGTTGCAATCAATCGCAACTCTAAAAAATCATGCGCGATTTTCAACCAATCAACAGTGCGCATTTGGAATTTTCAATTGATTTTTTGACTTGCGTTTAAACGAAACTCTTTCTGCAACGGGCCCTATGTTGTGTTACGGGCCCCTGGATGGATTTCTTATTGACCTTACATGCTCCTGTTTGAAGGAATTCTTCCAATCTGTCCATTTCTAATGAGGTCCTTTCTTCCTTTATATTTTTTTTTATATATTGAGCGATTTCACGGTCAGTCGCATTTCACTTTTACGTATATTTTCTAATACTTGGTGCTGTCAGTTTCACCATATGTCCATGGTTTTGCAAGGGTGAGACTCTTTGTTTATACTGTCAATTTATCTTGACAACCGAGGCTTTATAAAACAATACATAGAGAAAGGTGAATGCTGTAAATTGTGGACGCCATGACATCCCAGTAATCGACCAATCGCATTACACAAAAAGAACATGGAAAATGGACAATTTTTTTATAGTTCTTTCAAATCAAAATACTTTTACAAATTTCAATACCTGCAAAATATTACTTTTAAAGAAAAGTCTGAAATGAGACATTTTAATTCGGGAAGCAACGTCAATATTTTTGTGGATACCGGTGTGTTGGCTCAGTTGGTAGAGCGTCCGCTCAGTTGGTAGAGCGTCCGTTTCTCAACCGGGAGGTTGGGAGTTCAAGCCCGGGCGGCGTCAGACCAAAAGACGTTTAAAGATGGGAGTTGAGGCTACTCTGTGTACATGTGGCGTTCAACATGTCAAGGGATCGAACATCGTCGATTTGGCGCTGCATAGTGGCTGCCAGGCCCACGATCATTTCGGCAAAAAGAATTTCTGGAATATTTTTATTTCGAAAAGTAAAATATGTATGGATTTTCATTTTCAAAAACTCCAATCAACTGCATTACATGTTATCCGGCACCACAAACTTGGTGTATTTTAGACCTTCCCACTCAGATTTCTATTTCGAACAATAAAATAAATGTGGATTTTCATTTAAAAAGAAATCTCCGTCCAGTCGCATTACACTGTATCTGGCATCAATTTTTTTTTGTGCTTATTATGATTACCCTTGGTATTCATAAACTTCCATATGAGTTTTAAAGAAAATTTTGATCCAGATTTGAAATAGAGCGAATATGAATTTTAGAAAATGTCCGCTTTCGCGTGGAATCGCCAGTAATTATGTAAAGGAATTACTGTATTTCTATCATACAATCATGTCTGATCTGTTGATTCCTGAATTGTGCAATTCCCAATACATTTCGTACAGGGATGATTCGGTTGATCGGCTCCAATAGACAGCGGTTTCAGTCAAGTCTTTATACGCGGGTGTTATTTTACCGGGAAACGTCTACTTTCCAAATTGAAGTTGAGAAAATTCTTCTTTCCATATTGAAGTTTCGCTTTTCTAATTCTCGAAAAACACTTTCGAGGTAGCTTTTTTCCTCTCTCCCTCAGGTTTTACAATGAAAATTATTTTGCCATGTTCAAAAGTAGTGGTTTAGCTTTTGTCTTATTCCCCAGTCAACATTATTGTTCCATGTTCAATTAGTGGTTAGTGGTGAAGGGGCTATGCATAGGATTGTGAAAGATTCGGAAAGAAAATCTAAAGTATCGAAGTGCTAATGGGATACCGACAGGAAAACTTCTGATGATTTGGAAAAATGGAAACCATGAAATGTGAAGAAGAGATTTGATTCCGCCCGATAGATTTCCCCTTACAACATGTTGAAAAATGTAATAAAAAGTGAAGGTAAGAGTGAACATTTTGTGTTGTATTATCTTCTTACATTCCTAGTTTCAATTTCTTATTCCCTGAACCCAATCCCCAAAGACAAAGAAAAAATAATTACTTGATGTCATTTTTTTAAAAAAATGCATCGGTTAGACCCACAAGGTGGCAGATCGACTACTTCAAGGCTTTTAAAGAAAAGCCCCCCCCCCCGATGTAGTGGTGTATTAAACCCTTGGCGTTGGTAAAGGAAGGTTAAAATAGTAAACGAATCATCTCATTTATATTGATCTGTATAATTACGGTCAAATCAATGAGACGAATTAATTTGGGGCAAATTTGGAATCTTGTAATTTGTCCCAAATCGTATTGGAATGTGGATAATACGATTCGGTACAAATTATAGTATTCGTAGACCTATATGTAATATGAAAAAATACTTTTCATAGATTGGATGCATGAAATTCAACGCCTACTCTATTAGTTATCAACAAAATATAAGATATTAGTCCAACATGGATTGATTGGGGATACAAAACTACTCAAGTTTATACATGATTTATTGGTTTATTTCATTTCACTTCATTTCATTGATCAGTTGGAAAGGTAGAAATACAAATTAATAAGAAAAACAAATCACTTACAGGTGTAAATAGGTAATATCACTGCAAACGAAACACATCAATACATACAGTATGATTACCCAATAAATATATTAACATAATTTAACGACAGCAATTTTCTACCGCTATTTATGCTCCTTTTGCATGTATTTTGTTTTAACTAGCTCGTATATTTTTTATAGTGAAAAAAATCCACGAAGAGAACCAAGGGCCACTGCAAGTAGGTCATGATCTAGCACACAACTCTCAGCTGTGAGAATGATCGATTAGGAAGTGTTCAGACAAATGAGGTGACTATCATTATGGTCATGTTGTGCTGCATACGTGTGAATGTGAAGGTCGTTTCGCTTTAACCTCACAAACTAGAGTGTTTTGTAATTTTTTGGTATTAAAACTGGCACCACTCTGAAACACCATTTCAGTTTAAACGTAACACCAAACGGTGTTGACAATAAATGTGTGTGATATCACCGTCGGTGTTGAAATAACACTGCGAATTTAACTCAAGTGTAAAATTATTGGTGTAGATTTGTATCCTAATCGGTTGACACCACATTTTTATGTGTGATACGTTAGGACTTACGACACCGTCTTAATCCATTTTACATTATTTTGTTGTAACAGACAACCATTCATTCCTATAAAAATGTTTTATTTTGAAATATAGCTGTTACAGGCTGATCAAGTTATAGCGTTTACAAGTGATAAGATGATATTGTATAAGCAAAGTAGAACAAACCTTCCAATAATGTCATCAGGCAGTGGTGCCATGAAACCATTCTGTCGAGAGAAAGCAAACCAAAGAACAACAAAAAAATAAATGAAACTAAAATAACTTCGACGACATGCACTAGTGAAATTTGATATAACGGAATTCAATCCAACGATGAGACCCCTTTTGCCATCAGCCAAAATAGGTCATTCTGGAAAGCTAAAAACCCTCGAATTACCAACGCCACTCCCTCGATTGAGGAAGGCATTTTTTCGAAGGATTCAAAAAAGAATAAACCATAAAATTGAGAGAGCCCGGACGTTAGAAAAGCTTCAAGGGACAATGTATATCATTTTCAAAAAAACATTTCTGCAGACGACGCAAAGTGACCACATTTTTCCTTTGCATCGATATTTGATCGTGTAGCTGGCGGAGACAGCCGTGAGGAATTTGTCAAAGTGGCTGTAATGGAATCACTTTTGAATTTACACATACTATGCTATTCCTGAACATGTACTGGTCTAATGGCTTTAAAAGCTGTTTCAGATCAGTGGCGTAGCTACGGGGGCCTGGGGGGCACGTGCCCCCCCCAGAAAAAAATTGGCAGAGCAAAAAAAAGGGAGAAAGAAGAAAAGAAAACAGGAAAAGAAGAAGAAAAAAAGAAGAGAAAAATAAGAGGAGGAAGACGAGTGAATAAAATAATGTGAGGGGAAGACTTGCAAAAAAAAAATCTTTCATGTTACTATATAAAATTTTTGCTTGCGCTTCGCGCCAGAATTGCTTGTTCGATGAGATTCATATCTTGCTCAATAGGCTGATATGGAGCAAGTTTTGTAGTCAATACACAAAACATACTTAAGCTCGGATATCGAGCATTCATTTTTTTTTTCATTTACAAATTTAATTGCTCTGTAAAATGTCCGTTTTATGGTACCCAATTAACTATATCCTATTAATGATTTACAAAATATGAATAGAGTGTCCTGCTTTTAGGTCTAAAATCTCAATTTTCTTCCTCTCTCGCTTCGCGCTCGCATCAATTGTTTAGTTACATTCCCATCCGATTTATTAATACAAATAGCGCTTAGAATGCCCATTTTTTACAGTCGGAATGTCAAAAAATTATGCTCGAGCTTCGCGCTCGCATTATTGAAATATATACCGTCTTCATGGGTAACTGTAAGCAGTCCTTAACAGCTCCCTTTTAGATAATGCTGGAACAGTTAATACGAATTTCTGCTCGTGCTTTTTAATAAGGCTTATGAGATTATTTAATGTTTATGTTCTTTATAAGAATAAAACTTAGAAGTGACTGATAGGGGTAAATATAGGTGAAGATAATTTCGGGGCCCCGTCCCCTATTGTCGAAAGTCGGATCCGCCCTTGTGACACATACACCGGAAAAAATGGCCGGTGCGCCCCCCCCCCCCACCCGAAAAAGCAAGGACCACCCCCCCGGGAAAAAAATCCCAGCTACGCCACTGTGTCAGATTCTATCAATCGAATATCATGTTACGTGATTTGTTCTAAATGGGCAATGTTTGAATATACTACCAATTGTTTTATATTGGAAAGTGCGTCTTTTAGCAAGGCAAAAAGGGGCATTCACGCCCAAAATGCATTACAAGACATGGAAGATGCTATATGTAGACGTAGATGACTGATTTATTTTTTGTTATTGAAACTCACGATTGATTGCAGGCCTTTTTTTCGCGGATAGAACATTGGACTCATGATTGAAAGGGTGTGAGTTCAAATCCCATGCAGCAATGCCATTCTCTCCACTTTAACCAAAAAAATGCCCGAGAGTAATTTTTGTCGTCTATAATTGTCAGCAACTATGACTGATTAACCTCGACGTAAAATATTTCATATGTAATTGGTTATATACCAGCTTGGTGTTGATGTAGTGCAAAGCTGCTTTGTCGAGTTTCTATGGGAGTTACCTCAACAGAAACACAAACAGATTAAAAACATTCATAATTCTTTTGAAAGATTTCTGCATCCTTCTACGGAAGCTCCCCTCTCTCATACTACTTTGTTTCTATCTATCCTCCTCTCTCTCTCTTTCTCTCTATGCTCACTTTTTTCTTCTCCCTTCCTTTACATCTCTTTTTACCACTCCCTCCCCTCTATATCGATCTCTTCTAATCTCTTTCTTTACATCTGTCTTCCCTCTCCCCACTCTTTCAAATATTCACCGCTCCAATTTTTTCTCTCTCTCCACCTGTTCTGTATCCGAGCATCCACTCCCCTCTCCTTTTAGTTCTCGTGTTCGCTTGCTCTCTCTTTTACCCTTTTTCTAGTGTCCATCCATCTATCTATCTATCCATCTATCTTTTATCTGTTTATATATCTCTTTATGTTTTACCATACCTTTTTCTTTGTCTCTTTATCTCTCTCTATCATTGTTATCGTTTCACTCTCCCTCTCTCCTCTTGTTTGTACCTCGATTACCCCCCCCCCACCCCTCCTCTCTCTCATTTCCATTGAGAGAGTTCTTATGCATATCTACATCGACTTGAGACGTCTTGTCAGACGTGGTTTGGGTGATCGACATGACAGAATCGGGGCTTGATTTCCACCCCAATTGTCATTCATTATCTATCAAACTTTTCCCCTGGTGACGTTTGCCATTCCTTCCTTAGATTCTTGTATTTGTTTTTTTAAAAGATGAAATCAACCTCCTTCATCCCTGGGAGATATCTTTTTTTTAAGAGAACTTTTCGATTGCCTAAGATAGTGTTTCCTCTCCACACAGTTAGTCTAAGTTGGGCCTCCTTATTTATTTTTTTTTTCAATTCAATATTTCTGATTCATTACGAGCCATGTACATGCAAATAAAAATTAGAATTTCAATATCAATTAACATATCAATAAAACACCAAGAGAGACATACAGAATTAAAATGACAATATAGTTCACAAATATAGTAATTCATAACAAGTTTAACAAGAAATGAATGGCACGAAAGAGCCGTAGGGGTCTTACGCACCTCACCCAAAATAAATTATATCGAATAATTCTGATTTATAGATGTGGCAAGTGCGAAATAGAAAAAGACCAAAACAACGACAAGGTTTTTAAAACGCAGTTTAAATTTGTTTGGGTTTAGTATTATTATGTATTGTGGTTGTGTATTTTTTGGTCATATATTATTCCATAATTTTATATTTTTTATTGTATGTTACATATATTTCATTTTGTGTATACCTACAGTCAGAATATGATTTTTATGTCAGATTTTATTTCATTTGAGCATGACAATAAATTGTATCTGAATATATCTGAATACTAAAGCAAACGTAATGAAACATTTTAGCATTTAAAAAGGACCTAAATATGTCATGTATGTACATTATCAAAGACAAACATTGCATTATCTCATAGCGTATCAGTAACAAACACAAATCTGTTAAATCATACCATATTATATTGTGGCGTGAATGAGTACTTGGCATGCAATTCAGCAATTGACTGTGATGGGCTGCTGTAGATATGGGCGGATCCTACCATGTCCAATAGGGGGGGAGGGGACTACAGTCTCATCCAACTTTCCTTTTCGGCTGCTCTGAGAGCAAATTAAGATATTTTATTTAAGGGGAGGGGTTGCTAGTCCGAGAGACCCACAGTTAAGCATATTTTTAGCTCTATATTCACAAACAGTATTTGGTGACTCATAAAGGCCTAATGATACTAGCCCAAGATACATGTCTGCATATTGACTACAAAATGGGAAATTATAAGGGTTTTCTATAATGGCCTATATAACAGTTTTATATTTTACAATTCACTTATTTCATTCACATTTCTTCCTCTTATTTTTTTTTCTTTTTACTCCTCTCCTTCCTTTCTGTTCGTCTTCAATATGTCCCTTTTCTCCTGCTGTTTCCCCTCTTTTATTGCGTTGCCAATAGGGAGGGCGTAGGGGGGGGGGGTGTGGCCATTTCAACCTTTTGGATCTCTCTCTGCTTCTGAGTACTGTTGTCATGCTAGTTGCGATAATGACAAAGTAGTTGTAGAATCCTTTATGAAACGGGCCTATGAATATCTGGCATTGATTGCAATTGTGAGATACAATAGATGGTTCCCTACAGTTTGATGTAACCAGAAATCAGACAAGAGTTGATAAAGGGAAAGACAAACTATTAATTGTTTTACATTCGTGAATTAGTACAATGAAGCAAAATTTTCAAAGCGGCTGAGTTTTTAATACAATGTGCTACTTTCAGGTGAAAGAGCGAAGCTAAAGATAAAGAAAGCACATCGATAGCACTTTAAAAGTTAATTGATTTTTATTATCAAAGGGATACGAAGTTATGGATCTGAAATAATATATTTTCAATCATCAATAAAATGTATTATTATTTGGGATGAAATTTTGGAGGTCACTAGCTCTCGTCCCCTCTTACTCCACCAGTGTGCCAGTGCAATCAGGGAACCATTTATGAACTAAATAAATGATTATGGGTCATAATCATTTAAGGCGGGTTCCACATGCCGAAAGCAATCCACCATCCATCATGTCCATCTTGGACATATTTTCCTGAATCGATCATCATGATTTTAGTTTTTCCTTTATCCTCAAATTGCTCGATCTATCATCGTGATCACTTTCGGCTGAATAAAGAGAACATTTTTCCACCCATTATTCACTGTCAAAAAGATCCCCTCTTATAAATATAATATATCAACTGTTTTCAGGATAATTTGGGATGTTACACTGTAAAAACGCTGTTTAAAATTTCAAGCACGTTGTTTAAGCCCGTCACTCTAAAAACTTTTTTAAACAACTGTTTAAACTTTTTAAACAACTTGTTATTAAAGTGACAGGCTTTTTAATAAACAGGGTGTAATATTTTTTACTGTGGATATCACGAGGAATTTGATAAGAGTACAAATTCAGAATCCAAATAATTGATAAAAGTTTATACCATAAGGAGTAAGGATTTAGTTGATTTAATTCATCTTATAATTAGTACGATGATGATTGTATACTTTTAAACAGAAAAAAAATGAAAATCGAGGAAATTTCAGTAGCGAACACAAACACAATTAAACATATTCAATAATGACTGTTCCAATTTTATGTCTGCTAGACCAAAAGAGAAAAAATGATAGAATATCATCAATATCTCGATGTTTTATTTCACTTTGTCTCGATTTCATGGGGGGGGAATGACAATGAATTACAAACCATTTTATTGGAGTATGTTTGTCTGAAATGGATTCCACTTGAATAGGCATGTGCGCGTTAATAAAGTTTGATTAAACTGAAAACCATTGATATTGCTTATAGGATCGGAATCGGAGCAGGTGTATGTGGGTTACTATCTAATGACCCTGATAAAGAAACAGGAAAGGGAACCGTGGAGGCAGAATGTGCCTCTCTCCACACTGCTATACAATGCACAAAAGTGATATCCGCAGGGAGGTCTTAGACAAAGACCCCTAAACCGGGTCATGATCAGCAGCCGAACCCTGACAAGGGTACCCGAAGGCTATAATCATTCGCAAACAAAATGTTTTAGTCTACTTTTGTTTAATTACTGTTAAATCGTGAATGACTTACGTATTCAATATCCTCTCGGTTTCTTTCCGATGATAAGAATGCATGTGCTTGAATTGAAGTAAAATATACATTTTTCAGCAGGTGCCCGTAGAATTGTAAATAGAAGCGCAAATAAACAGTCTCATTTAATTTATTTTTTAAAATTAATTATTGATTTTTCTCATTTTGCTATTGCTAAGGCCACCTTTGCGTCCTTATGAAAAAGTTTGGGTGTCCATCAGCGGAAGCCTGTCATCCTTGACATCAAAGTAATCAAGATATGAAGTTTGTAAATTGATCGTGAAAGCAAGGCTGGTGATGACATTTTCATGAAGCGTCTAAAGTCACTAAATTCCACTGGCAATGTACTCTTAGCCAATCACATTCAAGTTTCTCATAAGCTTATAAGTTTCCGGTTAAATCAATGACAGCTGTAACATGAGCCGCTCCCACAGCACTTTTCTTATTTAAATACTCCTTGAAAATCATTCTTAAAGGTTATTGGAGTGTCAAGTAATTTTACACCCGCAATATGAAAACGCATCTAGAGCATTATTTTTTTTCCATGTCAAAACTTTTCGTGTTTTCTCGTCGCTATTTTCACGGGTCTTTTCCCCCCTTTTTTCCTCTAATGTTGAAAGTATTTTTCCCAGAATTTACCATTGTTATACCTTCATAGCGGAAAGGGAGTTTGGTTTTCAGTCGTTAAGAGTAACCTTTTCTTATATTTTCAATATAAGAAAAGGTTATGGTGATATTTTGTCCGAATCTGACGCCTTTCTTAATAAAAAAAAATGATTTGCGTCAATTAAAAACAAGTATCTCATATTTTTTATGATACTTCTAGAATGATCAGTTTCTAGGAAATGTTCAATACCATATCATTACATCCCATCGCCAAAAAGCTCGCACATGCCTGAGGAATATATCGACGAGCCTTTAAACCCAATATAAACGATCGTTCCAAGATGAGAAAAATTGATAGACTCTAGGCCTTGAGTTCCAAATAACAAAATGTCTTAAAGGAAATAACGGCTTCCAATTTTCATCGAAATCCCAGGCAAAAATCATTGCTTGATATTGCCTTCATAGAAACACATGCATAAACCTTCAGGCACCAAATTGACGTAATGACTTTTTTCAATTAATAGTAGGATCTGAAATGCTCGTTTGTTGTTGAAAGTCTCTCAAAACCGTTTGCCCGTTTATGATATATTATTTCCCTAGAAAAAAATACGAAAAATAACATGGCCTCATTCCTCGACATGTAAGTGGATATATCGAATTATCAAACCTACCCAGTACTCCCCAAAATTTGATTTTCATGATCATTCGAATATTTCAAACTAATTATATCCATCCCATTTTACATTGACGGTGAGATTAGATGTGGTCATTCTGTCCCAGGAGAACCGGCTGCTTTATGTGTATATCTTGTCTTAACGCGTTAGGCAATTAAGTTTTACTATTGAGGGTTTTATTTTCCACGACGACTGTATCACAAAACGCCAACCAACATCCAATCCCAACGCTTTGTTGATATCTTCTTTAGATGTACACCATGTAGTTCTCACGACGGGTAATACAGTGCACCTTCAAACACTCCTTTGTCTGGCAAAATAGCTTCCTAGTGTCACCGTCACATCCGCGACACATCGACCAAAATACCTTACGTTACTTCCAAATTACATACCATCGGTCGGTTTGGTGTCGGTTTCGTTGATGTGACTGTAGTATTACCCCCTTTCGTATTCCAAACACTGATTGGGGTGCTAACAAGCAATCCAATACCAGAATACAGATTACTCATTCTCCGGTGAAGGAAACAAAATTGCGGAGGTGAAGCGATTCGTGTTCTTCAACTCCACCGGAAGTTGATCTGTTTGATGGTGTACAGTATGACCGAAGAGCAGATCTGATGCATTCACTTAGCATGCTTAGTGTACTTAAAATTGGTTGAAAATGCGATACTGGAGCTCTGAAAACTAGCTATTTGTTGACAAGTCTTGACATGGAAAACTACTTTTCGTCGGAAGGGTAACACCATCGAAATCGAATCTTGTCTTGTTGCTCTTTTTTTCACTTCACCTCGACGCCAAGCTAGATCATCTCCTTACGAGATTTTGTCGCGCATTTGATAGTGGGCAGAGACAGAGACTAGGAGAAAAGATTATCCTGCTGTATGAACCCAGATGACCAATTTAGTAATATGAAATGGAGTGAATAGATATTTCATGGATTTATCAGAACAGGTTTGCCCTTACATAACTTTTTCCAATAATCTCCAATAACCTGGGTCAAAAGAGAGTCAAACGTCTTCCTCAAGTCTGTTGCGTTATCGAGCCTATCAAAGCACGAACGAGTGAGGATGGGGGTTTGCGGTAAAGATTGTACAACTGCTTCTCTTTAAATATACCGAAATTCGTGTGAAAGGGGACAAACGTTAAATTTGTTTGTAGCCAGTCGCTGCACATGCTGCCATTTTTTTGTTAAAATTAAAGCCGTTCTCTTCCCCTCTACTTCTACTACCACCACTAGGCAGCACCTCTTGTTTTTATTTTGCACTCAACACACACACACACACCCACACCCTCTCTCTCTCTCACACTCACACACCCACACACACATTCAGTTATAATCTCTATATTAAGTCTCGAATTTTAACAAATTGCTTCTTCCCCCTTTTCCTTACTACGTAAGAGTTGATTGTCTCCAATTTCAGAGGGAAATGGAATTAGTTTTTTAGAGGGTTTACTCCACTTCCTTCGAGTGTTTTCGATTTGTGTCCAGAGTGGTCGCAAAAATCTCTGTCAATGTAACAAAAGCCTTTCTTTCCGATATGCATGGTAGTATATGAAAATAAATAGCATTAATAATATTGCAATCATGACAACAGAAACATATCATGAAAAGGGAAATGCTATGATTTTTAATAAAAAAACACAACTACAATCAGTGCGTCTTATGTAGACTACATTACATTCCTTGAAAGACGTCATCATGCACATGAATTGTTTTGATGGCATAAATCTTGATCATGATACAATTCATAACATATGCAACAGGGCACTGATCTGGTTTTTTTTTAGATAACTCTAAAATATAAGAGGCATAATCTCTAGGTTTCAACGATTAGCAAACAAGTGAATATAGATATATATGTTTGGTTTAATGAAATAAGCATCGTGTTTTGAATGAAAATGAAGACAGAGTGTTTTTTGTGCCAATTACATTCTTCGTATTATCATTTGAGGTTCGTATATGGCCTCGCTTGAAATTTCAATGATTTGGACAAACATTATTTTCGGAAAAAAGAATTCTTGAATAAATTCTTCTTTCCCTAGGTTGATATGTATTGAGATGTTATATCTCCAGATTGAGAATATGTAGGAATTCACTTTCATCATGATATAGTTTCTGTTTAATATGGTTGATGTTTTTCAGTTACATGCTAACAGTTGTTTCATCTCCTCGTATAGAGTCTATATTTTTAAAATTGTGAAAGACGATAAAAAGGATATACTTATTTTTGTCCCTATTTCAACAACGTTTATCAATATTCCATTCCTTTGTTTTCCGAGGATGCATCTTTATGCCTTGAAGTCAACACACATATTCTCCTTTCTTTCTCTCAATCTCTATTATCTCCACTCTTTGCTGTATCCTTCTATATTCATTCCCCCTCTCCCTCTTCGTTGCCCCTCTCTCCACCTTCCTCTCTCTCTCACACACAAACACACGCACACACCAATACACCCTTTTGTATTTTTCTCTTTCCTTCCTCGTCTTTCTCTTTCATGTATCCCTCTTCAGTATAACTACTCTCTATTCCTTATTCCTCCTTAAATCCTTTACTATTCTCGTACACATTCACCCATTTTGCCACTGGCTTACTAGAATTGTATTGCATTATTTTCTTCAGTCCTTCAAACATCCACTCCCTTCATGTATTCTTTACATCCCTACATTCTGTTCCCTTCTTCCTATTTTCTTTTCCTATTCCTCTCTTATCTCCTATATAATCACCAATTCACTACCTTTTGGAAGAATAGAATTGCATTATTTGCCAACGTGAAGTAAAAGCTCCAGAAACATAAATGTTTATCCAACCATCAGAATGAATATTTATCATCGCCTCGGGTCATTTTCTCAATTTCGACTTCATTGTAATTTAAGCAAAGGAGTTTAGATAACCATTTATTTTGCAGCCATTTGGTATATTGGGGGCATCCATGGTACACCAAGCCCTGTGTCGTTGAACTTAACGCCTCCCCTCGTTTTCAAGAATATATTTTTTTCAAGAAGGTAAATAGTATTTTTTTACAATCGGTTTTTAGCAAATAAATCTCTTTGTATTTTGTAATTCTTCAAAATAAAGAAATGAATATGGAATTGATTGAATCATTTAGTATGTATTCATCGATAAAAAAGATGATCTGTTGCATAGAACATTAAAAATGTGTATTCATCTGTTCTTCAACAAACATATTTGAAATAGAAAATCTCGTAAATTTCTGAGAGCAATACAAGAATGAAAATAGTGAGAACAAGATGCGAATATACCTGAATAATCTTGAGCAGAATGACTTTGTTTATAGCTAGCCTGATTAAATGCATTTGACGAAAAAAAGGCATGAACGCAGAATGAATGATTGCCAGTAATAATGTTCTAACTGATTATGACATAACACAATTAAGATTGAGCTCAAACTCTGTAATTATTAATCTGCGATAATTACATTTTCTGCGATATTTCATTTTGCTCACCGGAACCTAATTAAGAAAACAAAAATTCCTGTTCTTTTTTCTCCCTGAACAATATCAATCTCCTGCAGCTAACGTTATTACATTCTACTTACTCAATGATTACGATCAATATGATTTCGCTTTGATATCAAATAGCAGACACACTACGCAGTGTAGTCGATGTTTGTGACATAAATCCAATTGTATATCTTTTGATTGATTCATTCCAAAATAGCATGCGTTTGCATTGCCCTTGGCTTGTTAACCATTCGCAGATGTTGGAATTAGAAATTTGATACATTTATGAACTGAACCAGAAATACTGTCTTTTGGAAGGTGAGAGTTATGAGGTTAAGGGGTCTTTTTATTTCACGTTCAGTCTATCGATATTCGCTGTACTGCATTCCTCTCAGCTGTGCTCCCCCACCCCTTCCCTTTAATAGATGACCACTTATTTTGCAACCATTTGATATGTTGTTGGATTTCTTTCCCTTTTCTTATTCTGTCCCTCTCTTATCTCTCTGGTTCCTTTTCAAGTTTTTTTTCTGCATGTTCTATCTCTTTCTCTTTCTTTATCTGTGATATTTTATCTTCTATCCCCTGCTTTAAATCCACTATTATTATTTTTTGTAGGGTATCAAAACATCAAGATAATTATACTTAATTGTAGATAATTTCAATTGTATTTTTTAAATTTCAAGGTAGAGGCGTATCTGGGAAACCTCGTCAGGAGGAGAAAGTATTTACTCAGGTCAAAGGCAACACCAATTTCGGAACCCACGATGAGCACTGAGCAAACTTTGACGTTTTACAAAGGGGTAGCGGATTGATTAATAAAAAATCATATAATTTAGCCAAAAGAGCGAGTAAACCTCCAATATCGTCCATGAAATAAATATTATATTACCATCGTAATTAGGTTTGGATTTTATCACCATCCCCGCCATACAATGCATAATGAACGCATTATTTGTTGTCCAAAAAGTACATGTTTCCTCCGAGATGTTATTTGCATCTTTGTATTAGCTTCTTCACAACTGTTCTTTAATAACGAGATATAAATTTGTTTCGGAGGTTTGACATTCTTACGGGATTCTCACCGCACCATAGCCTACTGATCCTCAGCTAGTTGCATTTGTTGTTATAGCATGAATTACTTAAAAGAACTATAGAGACATTGTGCATTTTAATTTCATCCCGCAATAATTGTGTTTACATGAAACGATATGCCGCCAATTGCAATCGAAATCCATGCAAAAACTTAATTTCAAATGATGCCTTTTGATGATAGATAAATCAGAATATCTTTTGTAATACGAACGAACAAAATAATTTGAAATTTTGTTAAATGACATTTTTCAAATCACTTTTAGAGCGTCATCGAGTTCGTGGTGCAGTTTAATCTAGCTAAAATTGAACTTCGCCTCCTGATAAATCAATTTTGCCGAAATCGTGTTCTTCAACAAAGTTGTGTTGTTATTGTTTTTATTGCTAATAAAAGAGCATGACGGGATTTAATATGTTTGTCCAAAATACTTGAAATAAAGTGTTTTCAGAGATTAGAAACATTGATCAATTGCTACTTTTGCTTTGTTTGTGCTGTCAATAAATTCGTCTTATTTTAACAACAGTAAAGATGATAATATATAACAGTAGCTAATCAAATAGACTGTGTCCCATACATTCCTCATGCAACGTTATAAGCTCTTTATTTACATAAAACAAATTATCGATAAGCTTAAACGCAGTATATTGCAGGAAAAATACTGAATTCTTCCCCTGGCAATATCTCAGTGACGTGATTGTTTCACCGTTCTTCTCCATGAGTTCCCATTATTTTGTTGATCAAACATCATTCAAAAGCTGGCATACCAGCACTCCATGGTACATATGGTTTGCATAGAAAACAGCCTCCAGAGACGATGTTCGTTTTGCCAATTATTATTGGTATATCATAGCATCTAATGCATTTCTCGTTCATTATAAATCCTGGCCTGAAACCAATCATGTGTTTAAGAATGATTTGATCTGTCCGATGCTTTCGAGGCATGTAACATATGGGATGAGGCCGGAAGAGAGACTTTGTGGCGTCTTGGACACGGGCTTGGACACCATGGTTTGCGAACCAACCCCGCCGCGTTCAAATTGTACTTCATACTGTAATTAGAACCTAAAATAATATATTAAAAAACATATTACTGCTACATCAGAGAAATGTGTAATGGTATAACTGAATATAAGAGCCAGTGGTGTAATGAGCCAAAAATGTTGAGGGGGCTAGATATGATGTATCGCGTAGAATTAATATAAAAAGAGGTGCGAGCGAGCGAGAAGAAAAAAGAAACGACATTATTATTGCAAAAATCAAATTTTGTGATAAATTTTGACAAAATGTTTAGGAAAAACCCTTCTCTCTATTTTTTTCCGGGGGGGGGGGGGCAAGATCCCCCAGCCCACTTTTTACGACAGTGATGAGAGCGCTTACAGGCGGGGCAGATCAAGGCTACTGGATGCAATTTATTTTGTGTATCAAGATATATTGAAACGTGTAGTAGTAAAAGTATAATAGACTAAGGGGAAAAAAAAGGAAGCCAAAGAAAGTGAAATTAAGGGTAATAATAAAGAAAATAATGTATAGGTCGTGTGGGTCTTTATTACCTCTTCTATAATATTAAAGAAAAATGTATGAACAGTAGGTCAACCAATCCCGTTAAATAACACTGGTACTCTGATGTTGTTTTTTTCCTTTTCATGTATGAGGTTTTTATGATTTTTCTCTACTTCTGTAGAGTCACACTTTCTCCTCCTAGATCACCAACAGTTAGCTTTCTTGTTATTACTTGAAACATCGTTATAATAAATTTGCCGAATAGTATATAACCCTACTGTTGCCAAACTGACATCGAGTGAAAAACGTTACACTATAATTCATGTATGTTATTCGTCAAATCACACGTTATCAGTCTTTTGTTTAATGATAATTATGAGGAACCACAGTTTTCTTTTTTATGATCTTACTGGTGTTTCCTTTAGACTGTGCTTTTGTCATGATCGTAGTCAATAAAGTTACTCAAAAGTGTGCATACATTATGGAGAATATAGCCCCTTGCCCCATTTCGAGAAGAAATTGCGATAGTGATTGCACGAACAGACTTTATAGAGCTATTAAGTTTAAAGTTGTTATACCAATAGTGCTTCTAAGTCGACAAAGATATATACATGTATAAGTTCCCATAGTAGTTACCATATACCAAGCCAGATATTCGTGCAATGTTTATTAAACCTGTCCTAATCTAAATGTTTATTCCAAAGAGCAAATTGGTACCAATGAGTTGGTATCCCCGACGATGAAAATCTAAGAGAATAATAACTGTGACTAATTTGTAGGACTAATTCACTAATTCAAAGTGACCCTATGCGCTGCCAAGATGCCGGATTTCATTTAACACCAGCCTGGTACATGTGTCTATATTGGTTAACACCATGGAATTGGTGAATTAACACCGGTTTGGCGTCAGGCTAACACCAAATAGGCATTAAAGCAACACCAATAGTGTTATAACAATGTCGGTTTGATTCTAAACTGGTGTTGTTTCAACACCTCTGTGGTGTCTTACGATACCGGGCTGGTGTTTAATTTACACCTGCGTTTTTGCAGTGTGTAATTCACATGTCAGGTCAAATCAATTGATGCACTCATTTTCAGACGTCAACGTTAAATATAATGTCCTCTAAATGCTCATGACTAAGACAGCCCTTTTCATAATGATGATCTTTCAAAAAATGAGTCTTTCATCCTGGTCAGTCATATTCCTTTGAGAACAATTATATTTTCACATTTGTCAGTTGTAGAGTAATGGCAAGGTTGATACTGTAAAAGTTTATACGTCAGAACGTGGATGTATTGTTTTAATAATAATAATAATAATAATATAGGATATTTATATTGCGCACATTTCCACCTTGTTAGGTGCTCAAGGCGCTCCTATATTACCCGGCTAAGCTAGGCGTTCATAGCGCACACAGCTTCTTAAGGAATTACTTCCTACCGGTACCCATTTACCTCGCCTGGGTCGAGTGCAGCACATCGTGGATCAGTTGAAGGAAATTACGCCATGGCTGGGATTCGAACCCACGACCCTCTGTTTCAAAATCCGAAGACTAATCCACTGGGCCACAACGCTCCACGTTTTCATGATAACTCGCATCCCTTTGTTTAATCATCAACTTTACAATAACGTGCAAGTACCTCCTCAGTTTATCTCTATCATGACTATGCGTCGTCATGAATTTAATGTATTTCAGTATCTTTATCATCATGTGGTTTTCAGAATACATTGCAGGGACATATAAAATATGGTTATATTATCACACCTGTCACCAGACATTGACATTGTAATGGGTTTAACATTTGTGCAACCTTTCTTATTGGCTGGCTAAGTAAGATATCAAACAGTGTGCTGAATACCCATTACCAAGTCGTCGTTGACCGTTAAACCATTTTCTTGTATGAGGTGTTCGGGATGTCACAGACATAATAGTCATGTTATAGCTTATATTAGTATTTTTCGAAGGAGATACATTGAACCATTGTCTTGGCTTACATATATACTCCCTCACGTAGATTTAGCCCTATGTATGACACTTGCGGATCGGGGGGGGGGAGCCGGCCCATGCCCCCTCCCCCTTGAGAGGTTCAATTATTTTTTTTATTTAAAACTGCCATTCAAACAGAAGTGTGCCCCTCCCCCTCTTTGAAAGTAAAGACTTTTTTTGTGGGGAGGGGGGTTGTTAATTTTTTTCGTGGATGAAATCCCCTTTAATTTTGGGTTAAAACCTTTTTCTTTGTTTGTCAAATTTTTCTTGGGAAAAATGTGCCTCCTCCCCTTATGAAAAAAAACCCTGTATATGAGCATGAATAATCATGTTCCAAAGAGCATAATGTATCATTCATACATAACCACGCTTGGTCGCTACATGTAAGCGTATATGTCTACACTCTACAGTTGATATCTACCTTACATACCCTAATTATGTCTATACATAATAATCGATAGATACCTTTTTTACGTCAACATAAGATATGAATCTACCATATACTGTATACCCCAAGTTAGACTACATAACATATGAACCTACCGGAGATACCCAGGTAACGTCTACATTAGATATGAATCTTCCATAGATACCTCTATTTACGTCTACATAAGATATGAACCTACTAGAGATAACCTAGTTATGTCTGCATAAGATATGAAAACAAAATTATACCTATATTTACGTCTACACAAGATATGAATCTACCCTAGATACCTCTATTTACGTCTACATAGGATATGAATCTAGAATAGATACATCTATTTTCGTCTACATAAGATATGAATCTACCATAGATACACTAGTTATGTCTATATAAGATATGAATCTACCCTAGATACATCTATTTTCGTCTACATAAGATATGAATCTACCACAGATACACTAGTTATGTCTATATAAGATATGAACCTACAATAGATACCTCTATTTTCGTCTACATAAGATATGAATCTACCACAGATACACTAGTTATGTCTATATAAGATATGAATCTACCCTAGATACATCTATTTTCGTCTACATAAGATATGAATCTACCACAGATACACTAGTTATGTCTATATAAGATATGAATCTACCCTAGATACATCTATTTTCGTCTACATAAGATATGAATCTACCACAGATACACTAGTTATGTCTATATAAGATATGAACCTACAATAGATACCTCTATTTTCGTCTACATAAGATTTGAATCTACAATAGATACACTAGTTATGTCTACATAAGATATGAATCTACCATAGATACCTCTATTTACGTCTATGAATCTAGAATAGATACACTAGTTATGTCTACATAAGATATGAATCTACCCTAGACACATCTATTTTCGTCTACATAAGATATGAATCTACCACAGATACACTAGTTATATCTATATAAGATATGAACCTACAATAGATACCTCTATTTTCGTCTACATAAGATTTGAATCTACAATAGATACACTAGTGATGTCTACATAAGATATGAATCTACCATAATTATATACCCAAAATTACGTCTATGTAAAGAGCTTTCGACTTATCAAATAGCAACAAATTTTCAGTAAGGGATATAAATATGTGTATTTATAACTACATATAATACGAATCTGCCGTTGATACCCTGGTAACGTTTTCATAAGATATGAATCTACCCATAGATACCTTTATGTACGTTTACATAGGATATGAATCTAGAATAGATACACTAGTTATGTCTACATTCAATATTGATCTACCATACACTAGTTATGTCTACATAAGATATGAACCTACCATAGATACACTAGTTATGTCTACATTAGATATCAATCTACCATATATACCCTAGTTATGTTGACATAATATATAAATCTACAGTAAGTATACACTAGTTATGCCTACATAAGTTTGAAATCTACAAAACCACAAGTTACGTCTACATAAGATATGAACTTACCAGAGATATCCTAGTTGTCCACAAGAGAAATGGATCTTCCATAGATACCTCTATTTACGTCTACATAAGATATGAACCTACCAAAGATACCCTATAGTTCTGTAGGCATAGGATATGAATTAACCGTATAAACATTTAGTTATTCTGAATACGACTGACTCTTCCATAAACAATCCTAGTCATGTCTACATAAGCTTCGACAATCTCTTTTTACAGTAAGAATTAAAAAATAGAGTGGAAAAATCAAGGACTGTATTTTTGTTCATTATGTGTAATATGAACTCCCCATTTCTTCTAACAGCTGCTGAGGGATCTTACTTTTTACAATATTCTAGAAAAAAGTAATGTAACCTGTAATATTGACCACTACACACAAAGTCCAGTTTTACAAAGGCTTGTCAAATTATTTCTTTTCAACGCGTCAGTCAAATCGATGTTAAAGCCTTTCGGTTGAATGCAATTTGACTCCAGTCTTTTCTGTTCCGTAAATCTCAATTCTTGTCAAACGCCAACAGGATACATGAAGAGTTAACCTGCAGCTGTGGCCCGTACCACCGAAAAATCAATTTTTCCAGTTAATATTTACTTGGAATTAATACCTCTTTAACGATTACTCTTAAATCTAATATTGAGGGTAAATATTATCTGAAACCAATGAACGAAAAAAGTGTGGTAATAGGTAAATTTGAGCGAGGGTCTACGAAGGGAACTTCAATAGTGAACGCAATTGTCCTAAATGTTGCCTCTTTGTGTAGCAGAGTCGCATGGGATCCAATTTGAGGTTCAAGGATCGAATCTAAGTACGTGATTACCTGAACATTTTTTGACAAAACATTAGTAAGTATTTATACTGACTAAATAGTGAGTGTAGAAAATCGGGTGGCAAGCCATAATCTTATAATCGGGGTAATGATATATTGTCACAGGGCTAAAACATGTCCTACCTATGTTTTACACGTCACATAATCATCATTGTCATCATCATCGTCATCATTGTCATCGTCGTAACAATAGTAATGTTGATAATTATAATCACCATCGTCTAACTGAGTCATGATGATATTATAGGTCTTTTGAGTGGTTTCAGTCATGCTCATTTTTTTATGTTTTAAGCTGCATGATTTGATAAATTGTGGGCGTACTATGTGACGGGTTTGCAAAGGGATCCACAGATGATATCAACATTTATTGATACAGCAAATCTGAAGCATTTGGAACGTCAGAGCATGTCGGGCTCTGGTAATTGGGTACTAACGTATACGTGCCGCCTCACGGTTCCCGGAGCTTGTCGATAGGGTCAACTACATTGTGTTGTTTTCACATCCTAAACAACAGACTTTAAAGCGAATAATACTTTCTTCTGAATGGCAAACCCTTGGTAGCTGTGAAGCAATTTTGTTTTATGTAACTAAGACATTACACAGGAATTCAGAGATTCGGCAAAGTATGGCCTCCAATAGACCCTTTTAAAGATCAGTCTAACCCGAAAGAGTTATCAACGATTGCGAATGCCATGATAGTCTAACCTTATTTTGAGTATGTAACAAAGATGTCTTAATATGACGAAGATGTCTTGCCCAACATTATTTTTGTCCCACATACACCTTAAAAACTGAAATGTTTAATCAGCCATTAAACATGGTTGGAGGAGTGACATCCTTTTCTAAAATGTTTTATTTACAACTTTTAATGGTTTGAAGCAACAATCAATAACATCTGCAAAAGATGGTCACTCAACCAACATTTCCATTGCTGTCTTAACATAAAATTCTCTTCTTAGTGTGTTAACAAAATGAAGTCACATTCAGGATCCAAAATCCTGAGTAAAAGTCAATCGATCTCTTCAGACTTTCAATAGAGACTTACAGGGGGTCATCACAAAAATGGGACACCTAAACATAATACCATTTTTCAGCAAGTGGTAGTCAGTTGCAGGTCCCTCCACCCCTCAATCAGTGTTTGGTTATATTTGTATTTCTCCAAGAAAATTTTGGATGATATTGTTATACAGTTCTTGTAAATGAAAAAAAGTTTGAATTCTAAACTATGTTAACACAAGGGTATAGGATCTGAGTGACATTTATGTTATTAGCAAACACTAAAGTATAAATATACACTTAGTCATGCTTGTTGGCAAATTAGAATGAGCATGATATTTGATAACTACAGGGGACACGGAACGGGGCCCCCACTTTTCTCCAAAACTGTACAAAAACGTAAAAAATGACCATCTGATTGTGAATTTTTGCATGAACAGCCCCCAACAG
Organism: Lytechinus variegatus; assembly: GCF_018143015.1. Lineage (NCBI taxonomy): Eukaryota > Metazoa > Echinodermata > Echinoidea > Temnopleuroida > Toxopneustidae > Lytechinus > Lytechinus variegatus. The sequence goes on along the minus strand of NC_054744.1, from coordinate 26,173,137 downwards.
TATAAAGACCTTTCTGCGCTCCCTGAACAGCATATCTACGGTATTGTTGGAGGGGATGAATACAATAAATTGCTTCGGAACAACTCCTGTGGATACCATTAGGGGGGGATAGAATATGTGAAAATGTAAAGACTTTGTAAAGAATTGAAATTCTACCAATTAATGTTATGATATGCCCTTGTCCTTCCACATGACACACAGAGAGACATGAATTTACACCATTAGAGCGCCACTTTTATTGATTCCAGTGCCGCAGCCGTAAAATGTTTGCATGGTAAACATTATTATCCTTGTCAACTTTCCATCAAGAAACCGATCACTTGGATCCTCTGAATAATTCTAACTTGGCACGCTCCCTATCATATCCGCACCTGTACATAATGCTAGTCACCTGCGACATATTACCATGGCAACAAAGTCATGTTTTTATCGAAATGTTGCATGATAATGGCTGGAGACAAACAGGCGCCAAGGGTCGAGCTTGAAGAGTCTCACCGAAGCTTCATCGGGGGATGTTTTTCTATATATTGTATCAACATTCGTTGAGGAAGTTTACTTTACGAATATCCGAGGTGATATCTGTCGAAGGCCACTCGACTTCATATTATTTTACACCATTCAACTACAGGATATCCGTTGAGAATGTGATACACTCATTTTGAATCCCCCTTCAAAACCTTCAAAACGAGATTAACTTTGCCCTCGGATGAAATTTCTCCATGTTTCCGTGCAATTAATTTCGACTCTCTCAAGGGGTTAATGCGAATCGTTATATTTGGGCCACTTTCACCAGTTTTCCAATCTAGTTTCTGGAAAATAAAGCTGGTAATGTGAGACTCACACCTTTTATAGAGCAAGCGAAATGGGTATGACCTAATTAGTCATACTATCGAATAAATTCCCGTAAAGGTCAAATCATTTTGCTTCTAAAGCATATTCTAACCTCCAAACATTGAATGCTTCAGATATCACCAGAAATTTATATTTTTGTTTTCCCTCTGCTGTTCTGGTTTAAAGTTCGTATTTCTGAAGGCTGTGATAATCAAAGGATTTGGCAGCCCCGAGGATTAATATGTTAAGGCTGGTTAATCCGAAAACGAAATGAGATTGCGCTATTCCGAAGCTTCTTTAATCCGAAAATATTAAGCTAGGCTTGAATAATGCAACAGCTATATTATTTCTTGCGAAATATCTTCGATTTTTGTACTATCGAATCTTCCTGTATTGTGAATGAATCAAATTTCGAAATAGTGCCGCAAATGTTCGCATGGCTGTATGTGGATTTTTTTTCCGGGGGGCAAGAAGCTTTTATATAAATCGAAGAAACTCAAAAAGCGAGTGAGCGAAGTACCGAACATGACATGGGGTCACTGTTGCATTTTCAAAATGATTTCGTGCACATTTTTAGTGAATCTTGTGAAAGTTTTCAGTAAAAAAGGTAAGTTTTCAAAATTTCCGGAAGACAAGTGCCATCCTGCCCCCCCCCCCTGCTGCTTACGACACCATGAATGGTCGAATTAATGAACTCCCTTACATTTTTTAGTGCTTTTCGAGTAATGAACATATTGATATGTGCAATGAATACTGGATCAAATCTATTATAGAAATAGCTTCAACATCAGAGGGTGGTTATAGATTCAAACACCTGAAACCTACCCACGATTTTTTTTCTATTCCTCAGATGCAGATGTCTCCGAATATGATTTATACGCAAAAGTTTCAACCCCGACTATAAGATAAGTTTGGATATCTAATTTGCAAAGACTCATCAGGGGGGCGTTTCATGAAAGGACTTGTCGGACGTTTTATCCGACAAGTCCCATTTTATCCGACAGTTACCATAGGAACAGTGCCTGTCAGCCAATCAAAATCATGGAAAGATGTCAGATCTGACAACTTGTCATATGAAAATATTGATGAAACGCTCCCCAGCACAGGCACTTGAAGGTGACGTTCATTCTTGTATCACATCTCCTTCACTGCATGTCTGTGTTTTACATTATTATAAAACGTTTTGGGAACGAGCCTGTTATACGTTCTTGTTTTGCGTCAGGCGGGGAATGGGGGTTTCTTGTTCTGGACGTGATACATTTTCAATAAAGCAAATCATTCGGGATAACAACGTAAACAGGTTGAAGAAAGGAAAGTAAAAGCCAGGACTTTGATTGCGTGGCGGAACCCTTTTAACCGGAACACAAGAAGCTTTACCCGCCGGGGAATTCTAAAACAGGGGTGCACATCTCACGTTCTTTTATTCTCTTACTTCAGCAACAAGTAGCCTTGTTTTAGATCAGTCCGTATAATCAGGACTCCTCTTCTAATCTAAGTACCTCCCAGAGGAGTATTCTTCTGCAAAGACGAAACAGGGAGAGTATTTTAGAAGTCTACCCTCTGTTTAAAACTAAACTTACTAAATAGATTTACTTGATAGTCTGTTGTCCTAATTCGGCGTTACGCTTCTTATTCCATCATCAGTAATGTCCACCCACCCTCTTAAAGGGCTTGTTGTTACGCTCTTTACACTATACGCATGTAGGAGTTAGACCCCAATAACGTCATTATCTCTGAGAGATTGTTTTACATAGCGACATGCTGCATTTAATTCCGCTAAAGGACACCTCTATTGACTTAACCTGATTAGGAGTTCGACTAAAGCAAACGCTTATTCTCATCGGTTTGCGATGGTGAACGTTTCTTTATTTTCACAAATTTATTCCAAAATCAAAACAGCTTCAGGCATATTTGCAAGTAACGTCGGGTTCCTACAAAATTTGGAGACACTTCCTGAATGTGATAGTATCTATCTAGGTCTGTCGTCTAATCAAGAATTCGTCGCCTTGAACTGAAATTCTAATCGCAAAGATTATTGTAGCTAAGGCCCGCTATTCTTAGGCTTCCATTTGTTACCTTGAACATGCATCATTGGTACAGGCGAGATATTAAAAGACGGAATACATGCATGTGTTGAATTCTTGCCACAATCGTGTTAAATCAAGCAATGAAATAAATTGAATTAGATAAAATAATGAAACGGTATTATTCTTTCCTGTAACAGAAGAATGGAAGTTTTTTTTTATTTTAATGAATAGAAAAAGATATTTCGAATACCTAGTCGGATTCTGGTACGTCGAATGGATATACTCTTATAACTGACATGAGACGAAATGATTTTTAAGTCGTTAAAGATTTTAAACATTCTGGACAACTAGTCCAACTCGAATATCCATTTGCAAATTACATGAATCTCCACTTTATCTCATATTGGCTAAAATCATTCATGGGTGTGAATTGAAAGCATAAATTGAGAATACGCACTTAACCTTCGGGTTTTAGATTGTGAACTCTACGTACATATACTTGGTTCCTTAATTCATAAATCAACACCATACAATCGTTGAAGACTTCACCCTCCCCCCTCCCGAAAGGGGGCGGTGATAGCAGGCCTAGTGATACCTTAGATGTTGTCTCGAAGAACCTTGCCATAATATTGATCTTGATTATGGTATAAAACATGGGTCCTGTCTTACAAAGATTTGCAATTGATCCAACCACAACTTTTGAAAGCCAACGTCAACATCTAAAATGCACGTTTGTTAAAAAATATTTTCGAGGAATTATGATGGATTTGTATATTCATGCATTGATCGTTTTCTTGAAAACTCAGCGTAATTCTCCTTGTTTACAAAGGATATAAATTGTGAATTTCATAAAGGCCACTATGACATAGATCTATTTATCATAGTTGGGGTTGATCAGATCGAAAGTAACCCTTTTTAAGACGGGGGCCCTGTGGTGGTTATAAAAAAAATAAACGTTATTTTCAAAGTAATAAACGTGACTTTGAAAAGTAGACGGAATTCTGGGAATCAAAGTTTGGTTTCTCAAGCACTTTTGCTAAGGTTGAAATAAAACGATACTGTTTAGCATTCGTGATGTCCAGGCCTATTCGGTGCAATTATGGCCTACATGCCATGGTTTGAATTAAGTGTATAATTTTCATATATATATATTCAAACTTCATATGATTCCATTCATTTCTTAAATCATGGAGGTATGATTTGAAAGTCACACCTTCAGTTGATCACTTTATATTACCCCCGGCCGTCCCCCCTTCTGCTGAAAATGCGGTTATCATGGGATTACGCACACAGTCTCCTAGTATAATAGGATGACAGAAAATCTGCACCAAGAAAAGCGATTGATGAAACTTGTTTGTGAAATATCAAATACCCAAGTGGCTCAACAAAATGAAGTTATTGATATGTAAATCTCTGATTATTCATGGGTTTTCAAATGAGTTTGAATGCATCTGTAGAGTTTTCCAACATTTCAAACTACTTAGCCCCTTTTTTATAACAGGAAATGTCCTCAACAAAGACACAAAGTCCTCTGATCAAGGAATTACATCTATACTTTTATTTTATTCATTCGTGATTTTTCGACCCCGTTTTCTCGGAGGTAATATATCACCAGGGTATTAGGAACATGCTATTTTCGTTTCAACAAATTAGCAATGCTTGGCCAGGAGACCTGCTGCTTTCTGCGTGGAATGAGTGAAAAAAAAATTCCAGCTTATTATTAGTTGACGGTATATCAGTAGATTGTATAAAGACTTGTAACCTGTTCTGGGCACGAAATCTGATTAGAAAAAATTTCTTGTTCATTGAACACAGTTTAATTCCAGTCTTTGCAATCTTGTTTGTTAATGAATTATGTATTAAGAACATTCTGTGTTAATATGTTATGAAAGGAAAGCTTTTTTATGAGGGGGGGGGTGGGCTGTCCAGGATAACAGATCACCAATCTGACTTCTTAACATTTCTCTTTCTCCATCTCTTTCTTAAATCCCGTTTTCCCTTTCTTTCTTTTTCTCTCTCTCTCTTCACTGATCCCTCTCCTCAGCATCCCTCTCGATATCACTATCTCTTAGCCCCCCCCCTCAATCCGCCCTTTCTACTCCTCTTTCTATATATTTCACATTCATATAGGCTGAGACACCCGCAAACACACCCTCACGCACACACGACGTGAGCTCGTGCGCCCCCTCTCTCTCTCTGTCTCTTTGCTCTTAATAACTCTTACTCATCCAATCAGTTTAAAATGATACCAATGAAGATAAATCAAGTTTCTCAGAAATATGCCTATTGATTACAGAAGAATACCCGATGCCCCCAAAATGCCCTCTTCCAAAAGTAATGGATTGCGACTACATTCAATGGCCATGCAGGAAATGCTATCAGAAAGGGTTTTCCTGTCAAAAACCCGTTTCCACCGGAGCAATCACCCCCTGTTGCTTTCCCAAGCTCACTCAACAAGTATTAAAAAGGGGGTTGCGTACAAGGCCCTGGGGACGATATTTCTTTTTACTTGGGGTGCTGATGTAAATTCGGAAGAAAAAAAATGGTTTACTACAAAATGAAGATCAAGTCGGTCCCGAGAAATGTGGAAAGCAACAACAAAAAAGGAAGTTTCACTACGAAATGAAGGTCATTTTGGTTGCATTTTTTACAACTTGCAGAATACCAAAGGGTGCTGACTATGGAAAATAATACGCGCAGCCCCCCCCCCCCGCCCCCCAAAAAAATAATTTTGGGGGGATGCTTCATCCACAGCACCCCCGCTTCCGCAGGCCATGGTTGTGCACAGCATAATGTTCATCCTGATCAATAATGATGTTTTGGGTGCTGTCGGAGCGTGCCGTAGTTACGTGAAGCGAACTGTATTCCCAGCTTGGGAAGTAAAAAAAAATGTACTCTTTTTCTAAGTTCATGCGACTGATTAGAGAATGATTGGTCTAATCAATGAAATGGAACATCAAAACACGAACCTGGGCACGCGCCAGCTCCAAAAACTTGCCGTCTAAATGCCAACGGAAATTTCTTTTGATCTTAATGCCATGATTTTTCCAGAAGAAGTGCGATGATCCCGAATCGGTTTATCTCTTTAAATGCAACCTTAGAAGTTCTCATTCTCTAAAGGAGATAAAAGGGATAACGTATTTTTCAGGGGTTTTTTTTGGGGGGGGGGAGGGGGACGGATCAACCGCCTTTTGTCCATATGAGACTAATTACCCACTGGTTCCTTTAATGTACGGACCACTCTTCTCAGAAAATGCTAATTCAGGGAGGTATCGTGTCAGGAACTCTCCCTTCTGTATACCTGATCCATTTAGATATAAATTTGATTGGCGATATAATTGGGTATTTATTTTAACACATAAGGGGATCATAAGGCAAGCTGAAGCCTCCACAATCTTGAAAAATGGAGAAAACAAATCTTTTTGAAGAATAAATAAAATGATTTGATTTATTCAGGGTAATGATGGGATTGTTTAGAAGAATGATTCTTCCAGCACTGATAAATAAACAAGACTAGAATCGAATCACAAATTGAGGAAGGACGTAAGAGGTAACATTGTATATGGACCTGTTGTTTTCCTGCGATATCCACCCAAATTGAGTGGTGCACTTTGACGGATAACAACAATCATCCCCATCATCCCCGTCTTCTTGCAAATGCATGTACTTAACAACAGCAGGCCAGCCCCTCACTTACCCTTGATACGATACAAAGGAACTGCCGAGCCTGCATTAAAGCATAATATATTTAAAATACCCATTTTGATTTAGCCCCATTAAACCCCTTTATCCTCAATTTCACGTTCAATATTGCTACGGTTCCCCCTGTTTATCATGTTTATTTTGCAGTTTAGCAGGGCGCAGGCAGGCTATGAAGCAGGATTGGTTTGGGGTAAAGTTCACTGCTTTCTTAATAATTTGATAAATATTCGCTGCATTGTTTGTCCTTTCTACTCCCTTTTCATTGCCGCCTATGGAAATAGAAATCATCAAGAAACTGTTGATATTATTTGAACACTTTCTTGATTATGTATATATTCTTTTTTATTTGTAGTAACAATAATTACGTGTCCCCCTTGTATCGCCGAATCTCCTTGTGTTTTGTTTACCTCTACTCCCCTTGCATCATCTTGTCTCTTTTTTTTGGTCTCTACTCTATTTTTGTCTCGCCCACCAGAGGTGAAGGCGAGACTTAGTGATCCAAATGTCGTCCGTCGTCCGTCCGTCACAAACCTGTAATCCCGACCTTTCGTTTGAGGACGCGCACGCTTATTTAGAACGGTAGTTCATTTTGGAAGAGACTTTTGGGCCCGTCGTCATGGTCGTAAAACTCCGTCCTGTAATGCAAATTGTGTGACATGAGATTTTGTTTTCGTTTCGCATCTGGAACGGAAACATTCAGTTTGCGTTTCGTGTGCAAAATTCTAGTTGCTAATATGGTAACAGCGATATATCTGATTTAGGACGACTTTCCAAATCAAAATTTGGTTCCTCCCAGAGCTCGAGAGGCCGCCCGGGGGACCCACTTCCATTGAATGGTGGATACCAAGAGCGACCACACGTAAAAAGGGGAAGAGTGGGTAAGTACGTTACGTATAGGCCTATGTAGCGTTATGAGGGTGTGAGAAACAATGATTAAAATACTGAAAAGGGATATATTTCCACTACTTGTAGGGTGTCACAACCCAAATACTTGTTGAGAGATGCATTTTCATAACTGGAAAAGACCTTCCGTTGTTTAGGGTGCTTTTCGAAACCCCATGGTCGCGCCAGGTATCCACTCATCAATGGAAGTGTACCCCCCCCACCCGGCAACCCCCCCCCCCCATTTCTGCGGAAAAGTAAAACATACTGCCCATTACATTGTGTGCTAGAGGCATATCGTTTATGTAGAAGGGGCAGGCAAACGAAAAAACTCAGCAAATTTAGACGGTTTATGGTCTGTTGCATGCTGTGTACATGTCAACGCATGGGAAATGATTCGGCTTGAGAGGTGATCTGACCCATGGAATCAATTGCCAGTGATCCACAAATAATGCACATTAAATGCAATATCGATTCGATGGACTGTAATGATCTATATCTAAGCCTTAATTCGGTAAGTTTTTCCTTACTCAATATGTACTCGATTTTTTTGAAAAACCACTTTCTTATCCATGTCATAATCTACATTTCGCATGTCTCCAGCCAGCTGGAGTCATAGCCATGATACAGGTACAGTCCCGCCGCGAGCTTAGGCAGGCAAATGGCATGGCATGGCATGCTGGTATCGTATGAAAGAGCTTTGCACACGAAAAGCAAGATCTATAGGGCCTGTAACACAAAGCTTGGCAATGATTGTAAAACAGTTTTCTACGTTTGATTGTATTGACTGTAATGTATAATCAATCTAGAAATTCGATTCTATGATTAATCGTTAACTTTTGAGTTACCCGACTCTAATCTCGCGTTGTAGAGATTTGCGAAAGGTGCCTAATGACACATAACTCCACAACCGTAAGTCGCTTTTCAACCAAACTTGGATGGTAGATTGTCTTGGGGGACCTGCATATTATGATGCAGTCTGATGTCACATGGTAAGGTCTAAGGTCATTTTCAGGTCAACGTTAACGTTTACGTGCAAGGCTCTTATGACAAGTGTTATTCCATCCCATTCATTTCACAATGAAGTTTCGATATAATTCTCTTGCGTGCCCTCGCAAATCACGATATTTCTGGTTATTTTCATAAGTGGGCGAGACACAAAATTGCTTTTGCCTTATTTTAATATCTATATACATGCATACATTCTGTTAACCTATGCTAACATTTCCTTTTGTCAATCCAGCCATTCATTATTAATCTATATTCTATAGCATGCATATGATTTCTTTCGATCCTTTTTTCATCTTAACTTCAACGTTTCTCTTGATAAAAAGTAGCAATCGCTTTTAGTAATCTTAAACCTGTTGAATACATTATAACTTTCTTCGTATTTACTTTGAAACATGACACTAATCGTTTCTTTAGCGTAAAAATAATAAATTGCTTATTCCTATGATACTGATACTTGAAACTTGGTATGTAGACAATCTTCAAGGTGAGTTTCCCTTTTTTCTGAAGAATATCCGCCGACTGTTACTGTTTGGTAGGACGATTCTGTATCACCTTTATTATTTTATTTGAGCACAATTGATATTGGCTGTTCATCGTCCCTTCGATGTCGGATATAAAACACTCAGTTAACTGAGTAAATTCCTCCCGCCACCCACAAACTCACTTTGGCCCACTAAGTGAAAATAATAATTGATAGCAAATAAAAGCTCTTGATCTCTATTATCAAACAAACAAATTATTTGTGTCTCTGACCAGAGTATCTGGTCATCCGTCATAAAGCATTTAATAAATGAATTTTATCAATTTTGTCCTCAACTTAATATTGCTGTGGAGGAAAGGTGGTTATACGTGACAATCATTTTGATTTTTTTTTCAAATGAGATTCCAGTCACGGTTATATCACATGATGCAAAAATGGCTCTTTCTCATGTCAAGGACCATCTCATTACACCCCCCCCCCCATTCCTCCTATTCAAAGAGACACGCACAGATTGCGATTCCATAAAAAATACATTATACAATGTCATAAGGCCTACATGAGAGAACGTTATGTGCATATTGATGTGTAGCTATCGTAAAAATTTAATTCCTGATAAAATAGAACGTGTACTAGCACTATACTTGTAAAACTCTCATGAAAATTTCATGGCTTTCCTCTTCGTCGTTTTGATTTTAAAAAAGAATGTATAATCATGGCTGTAAAAACGTCACAATTGCTTGCGTGATACTGGTTGATTCATTATGCAAAGTTCATCACCACGACTATACTCGCCTCTCATATAACCTTTATTCGTATAACCTATTTTTCGCTTTTACAAATATCCAATTTGAGGGCAAAAAGTACAGGGTGCCTGAATTTTTTTCTCTTCTCGAATAATGCGTTCTACCTCTTCATTTTTATCGCTCTTGAAATGCGGCAATATTTGAGGAAGAGGCTTCATATCTCCTCTTAATCCTGACACCACCGAGTCTACATCGGGAAGGCACGATTCAACAGTTTGTGGAGTCGCGGTGGTGGTGTGACTTCATGGAACCAGAGCATTTCATTTCCCACCTGGGCCATGTATTGACGAGTGATCTAAATTGATAGTGATTTCTTTCTGTCAGGGGTGGCCCCCGGCGTGGGGACATGGGGGCAACAGCCCTTCCCATATATATATATTTCTATAATTATACAAAAAATGAGAGGGAAAGGACAAATAAGCAATGAAAATGACAGAAAAGAAAGGCGGAAAGAAAGTAATTGAAAAGTAAAATGCCTTTGTCGCGTGTCGTTAAGTTGATTCCTCTATTTTTCAACGTAAAAATAAATGGAACTCGCCCTTGGGTTACCTATCTTCCTCACAAAATATGTTTTACCTATATTTGTATCTATGAGTAAATTATGGAACCAAGTTTCTTTTTTCAATTCAATCCATTCAATTTTTCAAATTTTAGGAAAACGAATCAAATTATTACACGTAATACACGACTACATTATGTCATTTGTGTCAACGATAGACATACAAGATTATTTTATTTTCTGCGGTAAAAATGCTGACACACAAAATGGATTATTGTCATTTTATTTGTGAAATAAATCTAAAAAACTTTCAAACTTTTAGATGCGCAGTCCGTATAGAGTAGTTTGGCTTTAAAGAAATCGAGAATTCATAAAAAAGTATTAATCGATCATTGTTAGATTTTGGACATACAGGTGGCTCTATTTTTCCTGAAGGTCCTGATACCCCAGAGTCTTTAATCATGTCTCCCCTTCACTCTCATTCCTTTGTCTATCTATTTTTCTTGTTTGTTTGTTTCTTTATTTATATGTGAATACATAACTATGAAGAAGATATAGCAATTTTATATACCGCAAATTCGCAAAATTGCCTCTAAGCGGTTAAGAGAAAGGAAAATGAAGTAAAAAGGAAATATACTTTGCACAACAAAATGTATCAAAACTAATATTACAAATTACAATTTTGTCACCAGATCATGAATAAAGAAATACCATCAAATGGGTCAATAGACATATCTTAAGATCGATTTAAGATTTAAAAAGATGAGTTTTAAGCATAACTTTGAATGTATTAACACAGTTAGCATTGCGAATTTGTAGGCGGAGATTGTTCCAAAGAAATGAAGCTGCATAAGAGAACGGGAACGTGACAGGATAAACCAAAGAAGGCTTAAAAGCACACGCACATTCCCGATCTCCCACTCTTTCTCTCTCCACTATCCCACGCTGTTCCACTTCTCCCCCTTCTCCACCTCCCTCTCTGGCTCCTCACCATCCCCTCTCCACGTCTCCCCTTCTGTCTGCATCTCTCCCTCTCCACCTCTCCCGTCCCCCTCCCCGCCCCTCTGTCTCTAAAACATTAAGCCAGCTGAATCCTGTTATGCTTCACAATCTACAGTATATTTTAATTAGTCATCAATGACAACTTGATGTGTGGTTTCTATTGGAATATCAAGAGATTATTCTAACTCATAAGATGATCTGGGGATCTATGTCCAATTACATTGGTCAAATTTTCCTCTAATAGACAATAGAATATTGCAGTTACCTTCTTTGATGATATATCATTTTTTGTTATATAGATGGGTCGTTCATAGATTTTTGAGAGAAATCGAGATTGAAGTAAAATGATTTAGGGGTTAATGAACCGACCTTTACATCGGCCTTTACAATACTGCTTAACACACTTATCAGGGCATTCAAAAGACGTATGAAAAGTTTGATGACCCACCGCTCCCCCACCAACGCCGTTTCTCCATTTCAAAAATTGATACAATGTTTGAATGTATGAATCCTTTTCACTTTATATGCCAAGGACCGAGCGGTGCTTTTAACATCAAAGCACTCTCAAAAGGCTCGTGAGGGATGATTCCATTGATTCCATATCTTTAAAATTCATGGTCAAATTCCCATTTCCCCTCTACACTTTTAAGGGCAGCCGTTGTCCACCCACGCCTGTTGTCGTTAGGGACTGAGCCTCGTAAAAGAAACGAGATATCAAGAACAGTTGACACTTTAACTCACTGGTGGACTCTGGCAGGAGCGCAAGGGTCATGCACCCCGTTTCATCTACCTTTTTTTTAAATGCCAACCGTGCATTTTCTAACATACATGCCGAATAAACAGTGCGTATTCCCCCCCCCAAAAAAAAAAAAAGCGGGACAGTTTTTAAAATTCAAAAAGAAATTATTTCAAAATTCTATGTTTTGATGCTAAAAGATTTTCAGAGATCTTATCTTTGAAATGTCTTGTAAAAAATCAATTTTGTTCATGCTTGAGCGAACACGGGACTTTTTTGTCGGGGGTTCAAAAGAAGGCTTGAGCAAAAATGGCAGAAATGAGAAATTTCATTTACAAATTTATTTATTTACCTGAATTATTTTGTTTTTCATTTAAACTTCTTTTCCCTTTGAACTTTCTTTCATAAGTAAGAAAAGAAGACTTTTTGTCAACCCAAGTAAAAAGATTTGCATTATTAATTGGGAGAATTTTTAATTAGTCAAATCCTTTTATTATTTGAAACAAATTATATTATGGTATCTACAAAAGGCATAAATCCTATTTTCAAGGGGTTATTGAATCCTTCACCAAGTTTAATTATGTGCTTGACAGGACAAACAGGAAAGGAATCATGTCTTTCAAAGGTTAAGAGGAAGTCTGCTGATTAGCAAAATGTCCGACCATCATATTGATCATTTTACGCCATTTTTAAGCCTCCTTTTTAACCCCAAACAAAAACATTTCGTGTTCGCTCGATCATGAACGAAACTAAATTATTTTAATGGCATTTAAGGATAAGACTTCAGAGCACCTATTGACACAAAAATATATAGATCATAATTTGAAACAAAAATTTTATAGACTATTCAAATCTGTCCCGTTTTTTTATACGCACTGTATAGTGTATAAATTTAAGAATATTATCTATCACTGTTTTTGCTAAGAGGTATACAACTCTCTTTTGACTATATCTTATCCTTAAAGGCTAGATTGACTCTAAAATTACTTTAATGCAATCGGTTGAGTAAAATTTAAACAACCAACACAGTATAAAGCATTCTCACCAAGATTGCACTATATAGAAAAAACGAGGAAATTTATAACAAATAAAAAATGTACGATGTATCCGTAAGATGGCAATACTGAGGATGTGTACAGATCATTGATACGCTGTTGTCATCAGGAAATCCATTCCTTTTTGCTAGTTTAATATCGGAAAATCCCCTAGTATTCCCTGGTTAATCCTTCAATAAAAAAGTGAGTAAATAAACTCTGATGTTACAGTCATACCAAGAAAACCTATTCAAAACAACCGATAGTACATCATTCAAAACAATGTAATTACTTTGATCGGTCTGGCGTACAATTTATTATTTTTTTTCTTTTGGTGTGGCTGTTTTAATCACGATATTACACACTACACGAGGAGTTAAAGTGTTAAACCATCTAATTTTCTGGAAAAAAATATTTTAGAGCTTGATATTTGATACAATTAATTATCCAAGGGGAAATGGGTTCACGTGGTATCAAACGTTTAACGATTTGCAATCCGCCAACTCTTTCATGGAGCTCTTAACAAATATATATTCAATGCCAATTTAAAGTATTTAAGCCAATTAAATAGCCTCTTATTTAGCAGGTGGATATATCTATTAAGTGATTGATTTTGTTATTCAGAGAAGCCGTTTCGGAAACCGTTTGCGGAAATCCATAACTTATTGTTGAGTTATTATGTGAATGTCCCTGTGGTATATGATTGTGCGCGTAAGTGTGGGACTCTGTAGAAATGGCGTGTGTGATGGTAGATGTCGGAGGGTGTGGAGTGCTTGTGTGTGTGTGTGAGGGTGGATATGTGAGTGTATCCGCGAGAGGAGAGGAGAAAGGGTGTGTGTGTGTGTGTCTGTGCGTGTGAGTTCATAATTACCTAGTTCTAGGGACTTTTTATTATACCTATTACGCTTAAACCGGGGACGTCCTAGCGGGGACGTCCCCTGTTCTCATTTCTATCAATCCTCATCTCATTTTAAGCCGTTTCCTATATCGTATATTCATGATGTGTAAGAAGTTTCCAGTCGGTCGATTAAACCCAATTTGGATGTGTAGGGCGGTAGGAAGTGTCCCCGGTTAGGGTCAGCGAACCGATTTCATAAAACGTGATTTGATGGTAATATATTGAGCCATGCAAAATTTTACTGTATAATGTTCGAAATCACCGAACAAATACCTATGTCAAAATATGTGACTTTGCTAATGCCAATTTAATATCTAGTCGTAATGACGTCATATCAATCGCTCTATTGGCTACGATTTGAAAATAGTTTGGCCTTTACTCCAAAAATAAAGGCTTGAAAACATCAAAAATCGTAAAATTATATAATATTCTTTTAGTTAATTTGAACCTCACATATTCACATCTTCAGAAAATAAGGAAATTGCAATTTGTTCCGAAATCAAATCGTAGACCAGTCATGATATGTGGTTGACTTTTGATGATACCTGAGTCTGTGTGGGTGTATGAGGGTGGGTGTGTGTGTGTGGGTAAGTGGATATGTAAGCGTCATCTGCAAATTTGGTTTACTTTGGTGTTTGCTTTCCGTACCTGTGAATTATACATGCACTCTTCAAATATCGATAGCGACAAAAGTGACAAAATAAATTTCATTAAAAAGACAATTTTGAAAGTGCACAACTAAAGATATCCAAAAATATCTCTTTTTTTTCTTGTTTTTGTCTCATGTTCGTTTACTTTGAAATAACAATTTTGATATAGAGTAAACAATCGGCTTCTCTCTTTTTATAATATACTTCTTTCGAATACGTGTTTCTTGAAAAAATAACATAATAATTGAAAATGAAGGAAAATCAAGTACATGATGAGAAAACATGTCCAAAGTACATTTTCCTCATATATCGTCTCAAGCTGACATGTGACATATTTCTGCTACACCTCTTGACTCCAAATATAGCTCCGTTTATGTCGTCCACTTTTTGTTTCCTAATGGTATGGTTCTGCTTAAATGACATCTAAATTTTGCTGAAAGTGTTGAGTGCTGGGGCATCGCCAAATAATTTTTAAAACAGATATATGTTTTTTCATTTTTATTATCATTATTAAAAAAAATTGCAATTTCTTGAGATTGTTCGTAAGTAGAAGCACGAATATTTGTGAGGTTTTCACGGTACTAAGGTGTTTGACTTTGTAGTTAGATAAAATTATTTGAACCTATTTTCTGCTATACGTATAGCATAAGATATTGTTGAGAATTTCAGGTAAAAGTAGCACATATGGAATCGCTCTAAGAAAAAAAAAGACGCAAAGTTACACATTTCAAAAAGATTTGCTCCCATTGGGCCCATTAAGGGTGCAAAGTTTAATCCCTTTTCTCCTTAGAATCGATTTTTCAACTCGACACGGGTTATTCAGTTTGTCATCGTGGTAATTAACATAAAAACCTAGTGTGTGATTGGCTTCTGAGTCTTCTTTACCATGGTAGTTTCCATATAATTTATGATGGCACATTTTTCACAGTTGTAACAATCCATGAAAGAGGGCCCCATATCTACGGTATTCCTTTTTCTATAACTGCTTATTGTCAAAAAGATCAATTAAAGAATCATCATCATCGGCTCCTCTAGATTTGCTTCTTAGCACACCACAACGAAATGCATGACTTTGATATCGGGACCTAAAATTGATTTGCGATCTTTTGCAAGTATGGAAACACACAATTAGACAGGTTACTTTTAATAACAACCATAATAATGATTTTTGCCTGCAATTTTATGTTATAAAAATAATAATAATAGCAATAACAATAATGATAATAATATGTTCCTTTTGTATGGCGCAGCGACTATAATTGCATATACTCTACTGCACTGGCTGTAGCTGAGCCGCCGAATAGGCGCTAAAGAATTCAAGGAATCCTACCGGGTACCCATTCACCTCACCTGGGTCGAGTGCAGCACAATGTGGGTAAATTTCTTGCTGACAGAAAGCACGCCATGGTTGGGATTCGAACCCACGTCCCTCTAATTGAAAGACGAAGTTAAAAAATCAAAGCGCAAGTTAAAAAACACAGAATTGACAATGTAGCTCCCGAGTATGCTACAAGAATTAACCTCAAGAAAATGTTTTACGAATATTACACGTCGCAAGGGGCTCTTTCGAAAGTGATACAACTGAATGTTTTGAGGTTCAGGTTTGGTTTGTTGCCTATGTGTATCAAGAAGCGATTTCAACGGATATCTTTGCAGATTTGCAAGAGGAGTCAGAACGTATAGAGATAACCAAGTCAACCTTGACAGCCAGATGTATTCTTGAAGTATAAAAGGATAAATGATTAAATGGTAATGCAGGTACTTTAGTGATGTTCAAAGTAAAGACAAAAAGAATATGTACGACAAAGACGTCTTCGTCGCTCGATGCATTAGTTCATTTGCATTCGAAGGGGTCATGTTTGTTTTATCAACATGCTGTTTGGACGGACAAGGAGAAATATTTTATTTGAAAAATACTTTTATGAAACTAGATCTGTTGTATGTACATAATTTCACTTCTGGGTTTGTTTGTTGAGATGGAAAGGGAACTGAGCGATATATATTGATTTTTATTGGATTTAGGCTCAAATTTTCAAATTTCATCATCTGAATTTTGTGGGTTACGCGGTAGTTATTACATTCCATTTTCTTGTGTTGCTCGTGGGAGGAAACAAATTGGGTTGATAAATGGAAAAAGTAAGATGAGTATGTGACACCAGTACTTTTAATGCCTCAGGCATCCACGTGATAAAGTGTTCCCTGCAATACGTCGGTAACTTTGACATAAACAAAGAAGAATTGATCTCGTAACTTTATTAGCAGACGATACAAAAGAGCGAAATCGTGAAAGTTTGCCGTTGAATGTCATTAAATTCATGTCGTCACCAATATGCGCCTGCCAGATGCTTAAGGCTGTTTTCTTGTCCTTAAAATTCGACGTATATAGAACAGAAACAAAAATTCTATAGTAATCTACAGTAATCTATATTTAACTCTTGGGGTGATATTACATGTGTGAAAATAGAACGTGATTGAAAATGAATTCTTTATTTTAGATAAAACTGTAAACAACTGGAGGATTAGATTTCCTCAGATCCAAATGAACGGTAAAACATGTTCTTCCCTTGTAATGCTCATTTATTACCTCTTAGTGCTTAGTGACTATGGATGAGGCCTTTTGCCTCGAGAAGTTATCGTATACTTTCAGCTCTTAAATGTATCTTGGGGTAATGCTGGTACCCAAAATGAGGATTGAAATTCAAATTAGACTTGATCAGTTAAACTTGTGAATGTTGCTTAAATGTATTGTAATTGTTCCCAAAATCACGTCGAGTGCTTTATTAGAACACAATATTAATATTTCATCAATATAATGCTGTTTAAGCCCGAAGTTGCTCTAATATGTAAATGTATCATCCGCATCTCGAAAATAAACATTAAGTGTGTTAGAGCGTAAAATTTAATAAGTCGTTGTCGGTTTATATTTTGTTTTTGTATAGTAGTCTTTATTGTTAATTCACTTCAAATTCATACATACATAACCTGAAAATTATTATAAAGACAACATTAAAAATGATTTCTGGTACATGTATATCGTTTCCATGGTTTTCATTGTTTGTATATGCGTGTATGTTAATCTCTTTAACTAATTTTGAATGTCAAATTCTGCTTTTCAAATAATTTCCAACAAGGAAATTTTTTTTGAAGAGGGTATTTTTTTGGTTTACCTTGCTTCGTTACTTTTCGTTCACCACATCACTCAAATATGAATTTATCAATTTTATTTAAATTACGATCTTGGAGCGGAGCGGAGTCTTGCTGATTTGCCTGATGTAATAGAAAGTTCAGGGGACCGTTGAAGAAAGAGTTGCAATCAATCGCAACTCTAAAAAAAACACGCGCAACTTGATTTTCAACCCTGTTTCAACCAATCAACAGCGCGCATTAGGGACTTGCGATTGATTTTTTGACTTGCGTTTAAACGCAACTCTTTCTGCAACGGGCCCGAGAACAGGTACGGGGAAAAACATGCAAGTTACTGTAAGATCTCGAATAACAATGTAGAAAATGCACTTGTCTTGGGAGACTTTTTGACAATTAATGTATCTGTCACACAAGAGTATGAGTGTCCTCACAATTCAGCAGAGGCCCTATATTCAAGACATATTGGATATCATGACAACGATTTAATTTGAATATTTTCTCAGACCGTTGTTCTTGTTACTCCACCCATCAATTATTCTATGAATGTTATTGTAAAAAAAATAAATGATTGTAAAGAGATCAAAATAACTTTTATTATCCTTTTCTCCATACTTTTTGCGACTATTTTAATCTTTATAAAAAGATAAAGTAATGTTGAATATCATGTCACATGAGCTGAATTCATCGCATGGGTCTTTGTGTTGCGTAATTTCTCTATCCTGACAGCATACATGTATCACAACTCATGATCGCTTGGCTATGATCACGTGTTCATGACATTGCATATACGGCGCCACAATAATCCCAGAGACGTATGTTATCTAATTTGTGTGTGTGTGTCACATGGTATTATTTTGGCTGATATATTACGATGAATTCTCTCTTCCTCTTTTATCAAGTCATATTATTGAACGAATAAATTCAAAATCGTTCAGATCTGTTTCACGAAACCAAGCTGAAGTATATTCTCGCCTTGACGCAAAAAGAACTACCCATGATTAAAAGCTTGCGAGGAGAAGTTGATTTTCTGACAGATTCAAGACTTGAGATGAATCTTCAACACTCATGAGTGCGCAATAAAATGCCAGTTCTGGTACATCTTTATCCCTCTCTTTCGTAGCATTACTTCAGCTTAATTTCAACTTTATTACACTATTCACAACATACCGCTATATAATATAATTTTAGCTCACGTCATTCACAAACTCCCAATTTTATGCCTTAGCCCGGAGCTGGTCCGTCCAGCGAGTAATAATACTGAAAGCGGTATCACGTGACCACCTTACAGTAAGTGTTGGGAGGGGTTGGGAGGTATATAGAGAAATACATAGGTAAATTACTTTTGGTCAATCACATCATATGAGTTCCTTACATAAGATATGTTGTTCATTGTCTGGAGATGGATATAAGCATCGCGTTACAAAGACTGAAAAAACACTTCGGGCAAATGATACTATAGGGTTGTCTTGTTGCAGTGTCTAGAATGTACTTAACTCTTTCTGACCAATCAGTTTATTACTTTTAGGGGTAATTGACTTACGACATCACATCGGGTTATCGCAGTTCTTTGCCTTTGGAAAGGAAACAAACTCTAAATTTCTGCTTCTAATCCTTTTTTTTCCAGGCCCACTCCGTGACGCAGTTTTCTTCGATGGTTTCTCAGTAGGAAGTCATAAAAGGCAATTTCATCCAGAATCTTCTTCTCATCCTTCTCTTTCTCTTCCCCCTTGCCTCTCTCTCTCTGTGGATCAAAGAAGAAGAATGGGAAAGACATGATTGTGAGCTGTCTCCAGTTTTGACTTCAATTCATCTCTTAAAATCTAATGTAAGTATACTTTTGGTTGCTATACTAATTGCGATCATTTTTGTTGATAATATTACCACAACCAAATCGTCAAAACCGCGATCGCTAACCGGAGTGAATAATCGTCAAATTTCAGACCGTTCTGGGATTTGTGGTTGTGGACTCCCTCCTTCGCCTGACGAGTTGTTATTATGGTTACTGGGATGTGTACGGCATCAATGAAATGTTTCGAAAGTGGGGTCTTTTTAGGAATCATTTTACGTTACGTAGAGGTGTTTGGTATGATTTGGAGGGAAATTCAAGATGAAACACAAGCTTAAAGAAATGTTTTGCCAGGTCGATTTGAAAACAATATTAATGACGAGCTAGTGATTCCATAAAGAATAAACTTGTCATTTAACAAATGAAAAAAAAAATAATCGACCTGGCGCAATTTCTTTACCCTTTGTGACATTTTGTTGCGACGTTTGGCGATATTCACATGATTAAGATAATGTTATATGTTGGTTTTTTTTTTAACTTCATCCATTAAATTATTCATCTATCTATTCATTCTGTAATGATTAATCCCAGATAAGATAATGTAACACTAAAAGTTTTTAATGATGGTTGATGATATATTTGTAGTTATGGTAGCGTTCGATGACGTATATATAGGCTAGTGTTACAGTCGAAGAAAGATGACAAGACGATGATTATGCAGTTCCAATATAATATATTTATTCACCCTTTCTTGAGGGTAGAAAGGATGTAATATTGATGAGAAGTATACAATGAAGAAATATAAATAACAGTATATGTGAAAGCTATAGGACTCCTTTGTTTACGGCCATGGGATGGGCCAGGAGAACAAACTGTATGATTTTATGCGGGGTGGAGCGGTAGCTCAATAACCCCAAAATCTATCTGAAATATCTTTTTTGTACAACTGTATTTATACCCTGGACTTGATATGACAATCACAATGTTTTTATATTCTTGGACCAGTTGACTCATACTATTTCTGGATAAGAAGGAACTGGGTGTGCTAAGAAAGACCACAGTGAGTGAGAGTGGGAGAGAGAGACTGGGAGAGAGAAAGAGAGAACCAAGTATGAATGAGAAACCTTGAGTCCGTAATGGTCATTTTCATGGAAGAAACCTTGTGAGTGTGACGTAGTGATGCAGTGGACATAAACAAAGTAGTATTGGGTTAGTGAACCCTTTTGATTTTACAGTTCAACTAATATCTCTTATTTTAAAACATATATTGATTATTTCTACTCTTACAATAATATAGTATTTGCAGAACGAGAAACAAATAGTTAATTTCACATTCACATGTCCAGAGAACGTTGACACCATTATCGTTATTCACAGCAGTACAAAGCGATGAAAGACGAGATGCGCTTAATTCTTTTTTTTTCTTCCAAACCCCGCCCCCCCCCCTTCTCCGCATGCGTGTTCCCAAAATGTCCGGTTAACGGGTACTTTTTCGCGGGACAAGTCCGGCCCGCAAATAGTAAAAAAAAAACGGGGTGTATTTGTATTTTCACCCGAAGATTTCTTTAAAAAGGGGGTGTTCTTTATCTCTCTCTTTGGACTATTGAGAAATTTTAAAAGGGGGTAATAAAATATCTTGAATAACATAGAAAAACTGATCAAATCCCGGGATCAAATTCCTGCTAGTTTTGAAATCTCATTCAGGATTACTTCATTTTGAAAAGTAAAGTACGGATCTTTTGTTGGAATGAGAGCTCACCTGAGATAGGGGGTACATTAAGCAGTGTTCCGGAATTAGGGGGGTCTCCAAGGCAAATTAAAAAAGCTTGCGAAAAGCCCTCGAGAGGGGGGTTCAGAAATTTTGGCAGACCTTCGATAGGGGGTGCTTTCAAAGGGAGGGAACGAGCATATGAATTCTACTCTATGTATTAAGACATGCTTATTTTCAGCCCGGACCACCCCTTTAAGCCGAATACTTTTTGTCCTGAAAATCTGAGCACCCAAGACAACACGACGACAGCGGGGAAAGGCTGTCATATCCTCCCTCATCACAGGATAAATATATTTTTCAGATTCCCTTTAAGAACAAAAAAAATCATTATAAAAAGACAATTATAATACAACACAGATGACAATAAAAAGGTCAGTCTTTTAACATGCTAGACAAAATGCAACTCACCCTTAACCTTCCCTGAATGATGAATGTACTTTTACATGTACAAAGCAACTGATAAATAAATAATTTGTTTACAAACTTTTCTGCTTAAAGCCATGGCGTACCCTAAATAACACTAAGGGGGGCGGGTTCCAAACCAACACCCTTATAAAAACTGTTCCCAGTGCCCTGCTAACAAGTATTCCTTGTGAACTTACAATACTATACCATTTTCTTGGTGTTTCACGAAGTTGACGTTTTATTCATCAGTCAGGGACACTCCTTAGTGGTCACACCGCCAGAACTTTGCTGGAGCGGCGAAAAAAAAATCATAATTGCTCGGCCACCGCTGATGGTCTTACAGCTCCGAAATTTTTGAGCTGCCCAAAATATTGCGAGCGATGAGGAGTGGCAATTCCCCCCCCCCCCCCTCTCCAACAACGCCCAGTCAAAGTTTGGCACCGCTAGAGGCAAGTTCGTGCACGATTGGGTCCGCTAGGCCAATGCAGAAATCTTGAAAGCTGGACCACCGCTGCTGTGATTAAACGTTGCACAAACTTTGGTAGAGTTGGTGGTGTGTTTTACGAGCGTACACGGGATTTCTGGAACGGTGTCGGGCGCTGAAGCAGCTATCCATTGCGGTAATGAACTTTGGTTTGGCGTTGGTATGGAGGTGACCCCGCTAAACCAACGCTCGCTACCGCTCACTACCTTTAAACCATCGCTAAAGCAACGCCGGCTTCAGCGATGCGCCGCTAAGGCAACACCCGTGTTTTTGATTTTTTCCAATTTTGCGCGCGGTGACGAGCGTTGTCGAAATTCGACCCCCTCTTCCTACCGTTCAAGGACCACTCCGAAGTTCTGGCGGTGTGGTCTTTAAAAGTTTTTGCAGCATTCCAGTTGGAACCACCTTAACGGGAGTCGAGTTGCGAAACCAATTGTGATTATGTAAATGGTAAATGAATACAGTATTCCCCGTTGCAGCAAAGTCTCGATGTGATCAAGTTTGATTAATAAATGAAAGCTAATCCGCCTTGTATATCATATTACTTTCTCCTCATTTTCATTCATCGATTTTCGATTAATAACCTCTTCATTCATTTTTTTTAGATTCAATCAACCCTCGTACTTGCTCTCGGCTTAGGAATTGGATAGGATTTCTATCCAAGTATGAGAAATGAATCCCGTTTTGTACTAGGCGACGATCGCTTAAAGCCATGATGACTGTTATTTTGGATTGTAAAAACTGTATTATGTGTTTTTTTATGTCTTAAGACATAATGATATTATTGCCGTCATTTTGGCATTCGAGTTACAATGCAGCGATACCTTCGCTTAAATCATTAAAGAGGTCCTGCAAATGACATTTTCATTAATGGAAGCGCGAATGTGAATTTTGATGATCGATTTTCATGCACATCCTTTGTGTCGAGACATTTTAAAATTATCCAATGATGCAAGTGATTCTGAATCTTCTCAAAATATGTTGCATTCAATTTTGTCTCTTAGTTCCAATACAAAATTCACTTAAACGTGTTTTATTTCGTTAAGATAATGTTCAATATGTTTCCTGCTTCATAACTTGAAAAGTTTATGATTAATCGATTGATTGATTGATTCAGATTTTGATTGATTGATTGATAAGCAAATGGAACATGGAGGAAAGAATAAATCTGATTGATTGACTTCATTTGCCAAATCACAAAAACACAATATATATAGATTTTATAAATTAAAGAATGAAATCATTAGGCTTGAACAGGTTAACTAAATCTCAAAAGCTCATTTCCATTGGGTTCCCACATATATAGTATTGCACTTTTTTTATTGAGAAATATAAAATTTAACTTGACCATCCTTTATCATGCTTATTTTTCTTATAAGTTCAATACGAGTGTATGTGCATTAAGTTACCGTCACATTCCCTTTTATCGAGTAAACAATCTGCTCCATCTGCGAAGATTATTCGGTTTCAAAGTTCTTAAAGGACAAGTCCACCCCAACATAAAGTCGATTTGCATAAAAAAATATTTAAAAAAAACAATTAGTATAACACTGAAAATTTCATCAAAATCGGATGTAAAATGAGAAAGTTATGACATTTTAAAGTTTCGCTTAATTTCACAGAACATTAATATGCTCATGCTGGTCGGTATGCAAATGAGGAATCTGATGACATCGTCCATTCACCATTTATTTTGTACTTTATTATATGAAATATTCAAATTTTCTTCTCATTGACAAGTGAAACAGCGATTAATTCCTCCTTGAACATGTGGAATTAGTATTGTTTAATACTATATGGTTCAGTCAAGTGGTCCTTATTGTCAAATTTGCAAAAAAATGAAATAGTTTAGAATTCAAACAATATAAAACAAAAGAAATAATAATAATAATATAGGGTATTATCCACCTTCTTAGGTGCTCAAGGCGCTCCTATATTACCCGGCTAAGCTAGACGTTCATAGCGCACACAGCAGCTTTTTAAGGAATTACTTCCTACCGAGATATTGAGATAGGGACATCATCGTCTGTTTCATTTATATGTCACTGAGTTGTACATATCACTGTTTGTGAAAAATCCGATTTTGATTAAATTTTCAGCGCTATGCTAGTTTGATTTTCTCTATTTATTCAAATAAACCTTTTTTTGGGGTGGACTTGATCTTTAACAGACAACCTAATGGTATAGAGAGAAGGGGATTAAAGAACATAAGGAGAAAGAGAGAGAGAGAGCGGGTGGAAAGAGAAAAAAGTATACAAACGAATGAACGGGGAGATGGTGGCTGCAATAGTGTGTTTTCGCTCCGCAACGCCCGACGGATTCGGGAACACAGTAAATGTTTGGAAAATGCCAGTCAAAATTCAATAAATAGCTCGGAGGTCTTTGTCGAAAATTTGTGAATCGGAACAGCAGGTTCATCTGTAAGTTTCGGAGCTGATGATAAAGTTCAAATATCTCGTTTGTCCACTGAGAGGCTAGGAAGAAACTGAAGTTTTGAGTCACAAATTTGCAATAAGGACTTCTCGGTTTTTATTGTCATGAGGGTCGTTAGACAGGTAATAAACTATGTTCTTGAGTCCGTCGTGCGTCTTGGAGCTAAAGCTTTTAATTATGCATCTACTGCATGAAGATGCAGAAGAGTTCGCAAACCAGCATCTACATAAGGGTATATCTTCTGGGGCCCGTTGCAGAAAGAGTTGCGTTTAAACGCAAGCCAAAAAAATCAATCGCAAGTCCAAAATGCGCGCTGTTGATTGGTTGAAAATCAAGTTGCGCCTAAATTTGTAGAGTTGCGATTGATTGCAACTCTTTCTGCAACGGGCCCCTGAACATGCACGGACAACATGTCACTGCACTATGGTATCATGATCGTGAATTGTTTATACAGACTGGTTAACAGGTGTCATCTAACTCTTCTCCTTGATGTCATTATAGACACCGCCTCCTCCGTGTCTTGACTTTCAAAAGAAATACCAACTAATTGAATTCGAGGTCATTATCACGGTGTCATCGACACCCATTGCTTTCCCATCATGCATTATCGATGGAGAATGTTGGAAGATAATGTGATATCCACAATAACTGTCTTCTTTTTGGCATGAATATGATTTTTTAGCCAAGGGGAGGGGTTTATGAAGTTGTTCGCAAACTGACAGAAGCATGATTCCTGACTGGAACATAAAATGACATATCGCCCTTTTCTAGTCCTCGTTTCTTTTCTCAAGTGCCAGAGGCGTTCCCCGCCACTATAGCTGTTGCTTTTAAAGTTTTACGCCTTCTTTTTTTTGCAAATGATTTTGTAAAAATTTTTTTTTGAAAATTATGTTTTGTAAAAATGGAGGGAAATTAATATTAATTAGAATAAATGAATAATTGACTGACAGACTGATTGACTGAATGAATGAACGAAAGAACTGATGTAAATGAATGGACGAATGGATAGATGACTGACTGAATAAATGAACGATGTCATTTATTGCAAACACTTTTACATGTTAAGCCGATTCGGATTTTTTTTTTCTCATAAATAAAGATGCATATGATATCAATTTAACAGTGGATATTCACTAGATTTTTTGCTATGTAAACAAAGTTAATATTTTTTGCAACTATATGGTGAAAATGCAAATGAGTTTCCTTTTTTTCACATCAGAATGAGATTTTCATATTTTCTTCTGCTATGCTTTTTTTCTAAATAAACTTGATGTTGAGATGGGTGTATAGATAAAATAAAATGTAATTTTAGGCGTGTTCTTTGATACATAAAATGAGTTCGAAGGCTTTAATCAAACATTATCACGATGTAAAGGCCACTATACAAATTGATCGGAACTCTTCAAAACATGTAAATCTATGATGAGAGATGTTCTGCATACGAGTTTTATCGACAAAATACTTGTGAATTATAAGCAAGTTGATTTTAATCTTATCCACGCCCCAAATAATAATGTTAATATATTTTTAGAGAATAATGATTAGTTCGCCAGTGAACTAATGAATATTAACCCTAAGGGAAGTTTTTATTTATGTAATAATATGTATTACACATTTTTTCCTAAGAACTAATAGGCATTGGGTTTTAACTAATAATCTAAATACAAATTCATTATGGTTCAGTCATGAGGACAAATGCGAGGAGGCCAAGATTATTTGTTAGCTTATTCATAAAGCTGAATTAAAATAAATGTAATAACTCATGAAATATCATACTAAATATTCAATTAGCAATTCCCTATATGACCAAGGCAACAAATCCAAATCATTTTTTGTTATCCCTTGGATATGTATAGAGATAAATTATAGAGTTGATTAAAAAAAAACACGCATGTTTCCAACATCAAAATATTACTAGATTTCACTTTTGGCGTGCAGAATAGACAGAATAAGTAGAATAATACCCTGATATGCAAGCTGCATCTTATACCAGGGGTGAAAACAAAATAATGTTGATATTGAAATGATTATGAGTGACCAAAAACCCGGCCGTGACGTCAAATTGAATTGTTTGGATGAAAAGTAACCATATAGCGAGATCAGGCATTAATTGGTCCCTTTGACTTGTCTCTCCATGCCCACCAACACCCATCCTCTCCCCACTCTCTTTCTCACTCTCACACATTTGGGTTCTAAAATAAGTATAGCAATAACTTTTCCATGTTCTTGTCGCACTATATTTAAAGCGACAATCGTTGATACCATTTTTGTTTTAAGGGGAGAATTCAGCTGTGAGATTATCGTGATTATCATAATTATGCACATACATTTTTCATGACATTGTTTCTATTTGTTTCATTGAGTTAGCAGACGTTTCTACATTATATGCCATGCACACGCTTTACACAATAATGGTATGCGAACAGGTCAACACGGAATCTATAATTCAAAGAATATTGAAACCATTGAGAAAAACATGGAAAACTCATTCAATGGAGTCAGCTAGATTGAAAACAAGTCAATATCAACCAGGGGCATTTTCGAAAGCAGAATTTCAATTATACTTTTATTTTCGCGCCCAAGGTTCGAAATCAACATTCATGATTGCAACGTAGATTAGTTTTCTTCCGAAATAGTGAAGTGTTCTGGTGAGTGTTTCATAAAGCTGTTCGTAAGATACGAATGACTTTACGCACGACTGGTGATCCTTTCTTGTGCTATGTGATAACCCCTGTATAACTGAGTCATGACCTAAGAACATGTTCCAGTCGTGCGTAAAGTTGTTCGTAACTTTACGAACAGCTTTATGAAACACCCACCTGGTACCCTTTGCATAAAACCTTTTACCTGAGAAAACTCAGGTTATTTTTACCGGAGTTTTTGCCCTGTGTTAAAGTCAATGGCAGAAATCAGACTAACCTTAGTTTCCAGTTTTTACCAGAGTTTTCTCAGGTAAAAAGTTTTATGCAACAGGCCCCTGGTGTGATTTGATATAACCGATTCCATATGTTTGCGCAATTCGGCGCCACAATGCACGCAGGATATTGAAGTAAGAAAATGCGATTGTGTATTTGCCATGTACGAAAAGTTTTGCACCATGAATTCCGCCCCAACATTGATTTAAACAAATTGGAAGAAAACATTGGTTTGAAATTCTAACTTGAGCTTAAAATTAGCTTGAGTCCTTTGTGAATCCTTCATGCAGGAATATGTGAATCTCATAAAAGTGCTCTTGCCATTCACACACATTTTCACCATTGCATGTTTACTATACATATTTACATTTCTATGAATATATTATCAATATTATTGATTTGAACAGACTGTAGTCTGAGATATGTTTTTTTTTAATTTGAACTTCAGCTTATTTGTTTCCCATTTCTATCAACCTATAAAACAAAATTTTGATCATTATCATCAATGGTATTGATTTGCGATATGCAAAAACAAAATGCATGTAAAATAATTGTGAATAACACCGCGGGGAAAGTTCACGTGACGTCATTTGTATATAAAATGGGATACATCAATATATGAGTCACATATCTAAATAATTTCCATCTATTCAAGGATTTCAAGTGCAAAATTATTTGGCGTCCACGGGGATTACCGTCTCCAAGATTTCAATTTCGGGTTTCCCTCTCTAATTTCAGGGTGCGTAATCGTCCATGCTGATATTCTTTGCAGGCAAGCACTCGGAATGGAGACAGATAATGACTCTAACAACTCCCGCCAAAAATATTAATCTTCATGAAAGCAACATCCTTCCCCATTAAGGGCTATTTGGATATAGTCTGTGTACACACGTGTATAATGCAATATCCGGAAAATGGAATGTATAATATGCTCTTGTCTGAACTAATTTTCTATTCTTTTGGTATTTTCGTTTTCGGAAGCTTCACCATGTTCATACCAAGATCTTCATCTTAGATTTTAAGATCCTTAATCCTTAATTCTTCTTCCCTGTACGTCAGTCGAGAGCTTCTCATTATATTATATTATCTTCTGATTTTCAAATTTTCCTCATGATCTTACGTTCTTCTTTAGTCACAACACCTTCCTCGTCTAGGCCTATATACATAATATCTGAAATTGATAAGTTAGATGACATAGAATATAAATCGCTTTAATTTCTCATAACATTACTTTTCTCATCTCATATTCAGTGACCAAAATCAAATCTGGCCGATCTAACCATGGACCCTGCCGAAGATGAGACGGGGCATCTTCCTGGATGGTTGACATCAACAGTATCCCCCATGCCGGACTATACATCTGACCTCCTCAACACGACAGAACCACCCAAGAGTGGTCGGCCTGTGACCTTCGACCGTGACGTCCGTATCGTCTCTCTCTGGTTTCTTTTCGTCCTTGGATTATTCGGGAATATGTGCGTGTTCATGTGGCTCTGGATGAACAGACGGCGCAAGTCACGGGTTAATAAGATCATCTTTGGTCTAGCTGCAGCCGATCTCTGCGTATGCATCTTCACCATCCTAGGATCAGCATTATTCGAGATGCTCTACTACCAATGGCTGGCTGGTAATTTCATGTGCAAGATTATAATGTACATGCAGACCGTATCCATCATGGCTTCGAGTAACATGCTAGTCTTGATAGCCATCGACCGTCACCAAGCTGTCAGGAGTCCTCTGAAAGAAGGACTTCCCGCCTGGCGCATGGTAATGGCAGCTTGGGGATTCGCGCTTCTCCTCTCCGTCCCTCAGCTCTTCCTCTGGCGTGTCAAGAAGCATGGCAACATTGAAACATGCGGAACCGATTTCAAACTTCGTCCAGACTGGCACCGCATGGCATACCTTTCCTACGCCGCCGTCGTCACGTTCTTTATCCCAATCTTGATCATTTCCGTCGCATACGCTCGAATCTGCAAGAAGATTTGGGACAAAGCCCACGACACCTCATTCGGTCGGCGACCTGTTGGTGACTTCATCCAGCGTGGCGGCAAGATGCGCATTCAGAGTACGGGATCAACCTCGCTAAACCGCGCCAAGAGTAAGACCCTTAAAATGTCGTTCGTCATCATTCTTGCTTTCGTTATCTGTGGACTTCCGTACTTCATCGTCGAGATCATGAAATGTTATAACGTTTACAAGATTCACCGCTTTGTATATGGTCTTCTGGGAATCTTCGCCGCGTCCAACTCGTCGGCGAATCCTTACATCTTCCTCTTGTTCAACAGGGGTAAGTACGGACGATGGGCAGACTGTTCTACTGGGTTCTACAGCGGCATTAGGAGACTTAATAGGCGTCATACCGAATTCGATGCTCCTCGTGCGAATTCATCCTCAAGCAACTCTCACTTCGAAACCATGAAAACGATAGTGGACAGTAATAATGCATCATTCAAGGGAAGAAATGGAACAGTACCGAATAGGAACATTTACAAACCGGTCCCTCAAATACGAGAACACAAAGTTTAGCATGTTGACATTGTATAGGAGAAAGACTCAACAATGCAGCACAAAACATCTAACTTGCCTTCATAAGCTTATGAAAAAGAGAAATATGGACTAAAATAATATTATTTGGACAGAATTGATATGTAAAATAGTACTTGAATATGTATACAAATATATTTCTATATGAATACGCTAATATTTACTTAACAAATACCATGAATACAGTTCGTATTAGTTACGTCGCTGATAAAAAAAACATGCTGTGTCCTCCGCCTGTAGTTGCATTAATACCTCAATGGTGCCAGCTGTGAAGTATATGAACACTAGTTGCGCTATTACCCATGCTAAATTTCGGAAGACACAGATGGTTGATACTGCGGAAGCATCGTCTTGACGAGATAATGATATATTTAAACTTGATAAGTCGATTGAATAAACTTCTAATGTTGAAATGGCCAATTCCACTAACGTCGCGAGATACTTGGTGGGTGTGTGTATATAACACTCTTTAAGTCAAGCTGACAAGATAACCATCTCGCCATGTTAACATATAACCTTTTAAAGCTGACTTGGTGAGATGAAGAATCTCGCCATGACGACATATCACTTTATTAAAAGCCGATTTGGCAAGATAACTTATCTCGCAATGTTGACATGATAACGCTCTAATGGCAAGATAAAATATTTCGCTACCTCGTCAAATCGTTAATTTTTTTTCTGCACAATATTGTGGAAGCTTAAAAGTGCCACCGAGATGTTGAGATGATTATCTTGGGAAGTCGACATCATGATAGCAAAAGATCAGATGACGAGATCCCGGATCTCATCATGTCGACATCTTTTAGAAGAGATGATCATACATGTATGTCATGATCTCGTAACTCGTCATGTCTACATCTTTTAGAAGAGATGATCAGATGACATGATCATGGATCGAAGATCTTGTCATCTGATCATCTCTTCTACAAGATGTCGACATGATGAGATCCGGGATCTCGTCATCTGATCATCTCTACAAGATGTCGACATGATGAGATCCGGGATCTTGTCGTCTCATCTTTTGCTATCATGATGTCGACTTCCCAAGATAATTATCTCAACATCTCGGTGGCACTTTTAAGCTTCCATACAATATACACCTGCAGCAAGAAGAAATGTTGAACACTAAAGCTGTCAAATCCTTAATGAGGGCACACTCGGATGCATTGAACACAGAACGTCAATCTTTGACGCAGGGAAATGACGCACACCTGAGTCAGTGAATGACGCATTGTGCGAAGAAAAGCCCGAAACAATGAGAAAGAGAGAGAGAGAGAGAGAGAGAGAAAGAAAGAAAGAAAGAGGGGGAGAGAGGGGGGAGTGATGTCTGCATGGCTTGTCTTAATTTGATAGCCTCAAACCTGTCGTAAAGCCATCCATCCGGTGTAATATATTGTACAGCTATTTGTTTTATGTATTTATTTTTTATTTTCGGGGTTAAAGCTGTTGTTTCGAACCAAGCAGAATCATTCATAGACTCATAATAGACTAGCAAGATGCTCAACATCAAACGATTCTTAAAAGTGCAAATCGTGATACGCGCCTGGAATTACGAATTATGTGTGCAACAATAGTTTCTCTGAACAGGCGATATGAATGTGCTCTGGTTTTTTTTTATAAACTACACATGAAAATGGGAAGAAAATAATCATCTGGTATGAATTCATAGATTTTCAAGGTATCTGAGATAGGTGGGAATATATAGGCCTACTCGGTTTCTGTACTATGTACTTTGGATTATAAAGAAAGATTTGTAAATACTTATTTTTCAAAATAAGCGATTTAATAATGATATGCATCCAATACTTTTAACGTAATGAACATGATAAATGAATGTGTAATTAGCAAGTTTTTTTCCCTTTTAATTATTTGCCCTGTTAATCGATATGACTGTAAAAATGTACGTACATTCACTAAATCGGAATATCTCCTTTCTTTGTTATGTTTATAAATGCCACCCCCATTTCCATTATGGCACATAGATGTCACTTTTTGGTGAATTGTAACTGTCACTATCACTCTCTCCTCTCATTTTAATGGGGTGATGTTTTAGTTGTTGCTTCGTTAAAAGCACATCGATTTATTTTGTGACATGCATACTATTTTCAAGACAATCTCAATTATCAATTCATTACGACGTTCAAATGCCTGCACTGGTTCAACTGTCTATGATTATATGTATTGTAGTTAAGTGTGTAAGATTAAGAATAACTTATTGTCAGTATGATAAAATTCGATGTGTAAATGATTCGCCTTCAATTTTGTTTGCGTGTGCATGCATTCTTTAAGAAAAATCGTAAATCGAATTAGAAATATCACATTCGACAATTTGTTTTGATTTTAATGTTCTTATAAGACAGCATACATACTTTGATTTAGTTCACCAAGGTCACTATCAGTGTTGTTAACATGCATGTCTAAATGTATAAATTGTAAACTTTGTAAGCAAGTATGACACAGAATGACTTCAGATCTCGATGGCCCAACAATATTTTGCTCATGCCTAATGCGTTTGATAAACATGTGTCTGACCCCAATATAATGAGATGGTCAAAATTAACCAAACCATTTACTACAAAAGGACCAAAACCTTTTTTTTTATTTTACAAATTCTTTAAAAGGTGTGGGGATTCAGGTATAATTTGAGAATTAGCGCTGTTTGACAGGTGTTTTAACATGTAGGACCTTCAGGGGCGGGTACAAGAGAATGAGGGGAGGGGAGAGAAAAAGAAAAAAAAGAGAAGAAAGAAAGCAATAGTAAATCACTTCGAAATCACTCGCACTTTCCTACTCGAAAACAATTTCTAATAGGGCAAGTAATGAAAAGGCGAATCTATCCGAAATTGGGTCACCCCCCCCCCCAATAAAAACCCCTGAAAACTTGATTGATTTTCATCTTAATATCTGTATTGGTGGTACGTGACAGGAACACAACATTCTACAGGGTATTTTATATATACAAAATTGGCTCAAATGGGGGGCTGTGTGCCCCCATAGAATAGCACTTATTGCAGAAGAAAATGTCAAGCAACCTTTTTGTTGTCTTAAGGCCTGGTCACACCACCCGAGCGTTGTTGGAGCGGGCGTGGATCGGTAGGGAGAGAAGGTCGAATTTCGCTCACAAAATTGGGGGGAAAATCTAAAAAAAAAATCTAAAAAAAACAAAAACAATCGAAATCGAAAATGGTGAACGGTAGCGAGCGGTGATGATTTTCTCTCCGCTCCACGACCGCTCCAACAACGTTCGGGCGGTGTGACCAGGCCTTTAAATGCGTAATCAGATACCAGTGGCGGATCCAGCTGGGAGGGGGCACAGTCGGCCCGTACCCCCCCCCCCCCCCCGTGAGAGGCATAATAGAAATTTGTAATGTAAATATACCATTTTTACCCGAGTGTGTCCCCCTTTTGAAAGTGAGGACCTTTTATCATTTTTTTTTGACTCGTCAAATTTTCCGCGGACGAAATTACCTTCAATTTGAGGTGAAAACTTTTTTTTTTGCTTGTCCCATTTTCATCGAAAAACGTGCTCCCCTTTGGAAAATCCTGGATCTACTCCTGTCAGATGCGGTTCATGGTATTCATGACCCCTTCCCTCTCCCCTATTTCAGAGAAGCTAGGGTCTTCCGCCAACATGGCAAGCGAAAGCCATTTCTTGAAGATATGTATTCAAAACTCGGCCAATGTCACTTGCCCCAGGCCAGGTTCTTCTTCGAAATTCCAACAAGTGTTTGCTCAAATTATACAGCCAAGGCAGGGATTTTATGCCAAGTATCGATTCATATTAGCATCGGGACATTCAAGACGAGTCTTACGCGTAGGAGGGTTTACTCGAATTGATTCAAGTGACTGCCATAACAATCCAACATAAGATCCTCCACGCTTTCCTTCTTGAGTAGTGTAAGAAGGTCAGGTTTTCTACGCTCATCAAATGTGAAGGTTTGGTAGAACTGTCAAGTGTCATATCACTTTCTGTGTACAAAAAAGAGCAATTGTATTAAATGTACGAAAAAAGAGAAGTGAAAATCTCCACGTTTTATTTTTTTCGAGTGTTACTTTTTACTTATCCCTTGGAATAATGGACTTCCTTTTTCCCCTCGACGTTCGATTTCCCCTCAATAGTCGTTCTAGTTTGACTCTTGTTTTTCTTCTCTTCCGTTTCGCGGTACTTGATTTTTCTGCTTTTTTTCATTACCATAATCTTTCTTCACTCTCTCTCTTCCGGGGCCCGTTACATGAAGCTTAGCGATTGACCTTACAGTCGATTTATAAGATTGAGTGAACATAATGAACAATGTATGTAATCAATCATGAAAATCAACTCCATGATCAAGTACGAAGCATTGTGTTTCGGGGATCTGGTCCCCGTTTCATAAAGGACTTGTAACATTTGCCATTATGGCAACTACCATGGAAACCTTCATTCCGATTGGCTGCTGAGCCCTGTTGCCATGGTAGTTGCCATTATGGCAAAGTTACAACAGTTGCAAGTCCTTTATAAAACGGGGCCCAGGGGGGCGTTTCATGAAAGGACTTGTCGGACGTTTTATCTGACAAGTCCCATTTTATCCGACAGTTACCATAGGAAAAGTGCCTCTAAGCCAATCAAAATCATGGAAAGATGTCAGATCTGACAACTTGTTGGATCACAATATTGATGAAACGCTCCCCAGGACCCTGCCTTACAAAGAGCTGCGATTCATCTGGTCAGTCACAACAATGGAAATCCAACAGCCCTAACATCAGAAATGCAGGTTTGTTCAAAATATTTTGTAGATGATATGAATATTCATTCATCCACTGTTTCCTCGACAATTCAGCATGCTTCCTTTTCGTTTACAGAGGACATGATGCATGTTTCCTGCAGGAAAAATTATGGCAGTAATGGACTTCCATATAGTTGAGGCTGATTGGATCAATCACAATTCTTTGTATGGCAGGACCCAGTCTCCACTCAGACCCGTCTTAGTGTAACCTTCCCTTACATGAGCGTGGCTCATTTTTTGCCTATCACATTTCTTGTATAAATCAGCCCCCAAAACAAAAATAAAACACATGGAAACCAACTGATGGAGTTTTACATTAGTCCTTTATAATCATATATACTTTATTATTAATAACATACCCCAAAATATGAAATTTGTATCTTATCATGACCATATTTAGTTTGCTATATACATCAATATTTAACATATTTTGATTGTAATTAAAAAATCTAATTTCAAAGGGGGGGTGGTGGTTATAAACTGGAGCATATGGATAATATAATGTACAAAATTATGAAGAAAAAGCACAATTGGAAGTCAAATCGAAAATTAAAGCACAAAGTCTATACAAAGGATCAAGAATCATTTTCACTAACCTAACAGATGATTGATCCTCATGGCCTACAAATATTCATGGCAAAGTATAAGGTACATCATATAAAGCACAAGTTGCTTGTTATCCATTTTCGGAGCTAGAACACTTTTATTGTAAATACTAAATGCACCTATCCTTCCAGGTAGCAAGAAATATACATGTTAATGTTTGTGATGAGAAACATCGATGTAGGCAGTAGTGTTTCATGCAGCGGCATTTCCGTTCACACACTTAATGAAATGATAACATAAGAATGAAGATGGAATGTTTGTACAGCTCATAAAATATTCATAAACCTATACATGCATTTCAGATAGAAAACAAACAAAAATAGAATATACTCATACTTCCAAAAATAATAATGCCAATGTGCATTCATATGGCGATTTCTACATGGAAATTATCTATTTCGATATACACAATTGTTATCATTACCCTAGCTGGGTCAAGTGCAGCACTATGTGGATGAATTTCTTGGTACGGGAAATTACAACTACTCTTGACTTGTAAAGCAGAAAAAAAACCAACAATGGTCTGCTTTGGTAAAAGAGAAGGAATACATAGCCTTAACTACAATATAGGGGTGTGTTTCACCACAGGCTAGTGGTAATGGTAACTTTTACCACAGGGGGCCAAGTAGTCAGTCAAAATTAAGGTTAAATGGTAGTTACAGCAATGACAAAGTTGCCATAATTGCATTTTTTTTTAATAAATGGGCTGCAATAAATGAAGGAAATGCAGTAAAATAGAACAAGTTCAGTCCATTGAGCCCCAAAGATACAGCTAAATTGCAATGATTTCTATTGCTTTTCAGAGACGGATATCAGCAAATTGTAATCTACTTTCCATGAAATTATACATGAATACTGACATTAACATGTATACATACACTAGTATTAGCACTAATGGTTACTC
This sequence comes from Lytechinus variegatus, assembly GCF_018143015.1. Taxonomy (NCBI): domain Eukaryota; kingdom Metazoa; phylum Echinodermata; class Echinoidea; order Temnopleuroida; family Toxopneustidae; genus Lytechinus; species Lytechinus variegatus. The sequence goes on along the minus strand of NC_054744.1, from coordinate 26,136,826 downwards.
TAAATATTGCCCTAAAATACTCCTAAATCTGAAAAAGAAATTTAGAATGACGAAATCTGGGTTAAACAGCACGTCCTTTACTTTAGAACTACATGTACACGCCGGTCTGTTTTCCTCATGAAAATCTTCAATTTGTTGTTGGGTTTTTTTTTCAGTTAACCACATTTTCTGGGACAGCTTTGTATGACAATTGGGCAAACAAACCCACCATGATTTTAAATACAGCAAATAATTGATGAAAAAATAACGTTATCAAACATTGAAATCAGGAAATTATATTTTTCCTCAAATATATGATGGAAAATATACTGTACCTTTAAAAGAAATATTTGGGATGCAAGGAAATCAATGTTTGTATTCAACTTTTGTATATTTTTTTTAAAAGGGTAAAAAATGTACTTTAGCAAGACAATACACACGAGTTAAAACACCAAATATTTACTTTAAAAAAACACAAAAACCCAATAGAATTTCAACCTAAATGACGAGAATGACATAAAACCATAAGAAATGTTGTTTTATTATTAATCCTTTCAAGTTTTAAACTTTTAAAGCTCATGCACTAACATATAATATTCCATGACATAACCATTCAGAATGTCTTTCCTCCTCCCTTTAGCACTATTATAAATATATATTCATAAATTTAATATCTAATCATAATCTATATACTTCACACACAATTTATACAGCAATAATGCAACATTAAAAAAAATATTCACACAGCACACTCATTTTGAATCATATACGATATGCTAAACGAAGCAAAATATATCAATAGATGAAAAACTATTAGAGATAATCAATTATCTAAACAAAGATTATTTCTCTTCATACATTCATATTTTAAAGATTGCACAATCAAAGGGAAATGACAAGAAGTATATGAAATACGATTTGGGATTTGCTGTATGAAAAGATATATCGCATGAACAGGGCACCGTTTAAATAAACTTGTCATCATTGACAAGTTGTCATTCACTAGCATTTTCAGTACAACCTTTGGTTTTGATTCATACAGAAGCATTGTTGCTAAGGCAGCACAGAACATGACTTGTCAAAGGTTATAACTCTTCATGACACGATTCCCATTTACAAAGCTACTAAAAATTGAAAGGCCTTCTGTACTTAAAGGACTAGTCCTCCCCAACAAAAAGCTGCTTTGAATAGAAAGAGAAAAATGAGACAAGCATAATGCTGAAAATTTCATCAAAATCCGATCTAAAATAAATAATGACATTTTTAAGTTTTGCTTAATTTCACAAAACACTATGCACATCCTGGTTAGTGTGCAAATGAAGGGAACGATGACATCGCTCACTATTTCTTTTGTATTGTATTACATGTATGTGATAGATGACATATTTCAATTTTCTCCTCATTGCTATGTGAAAAAAAATATTCTTCCCTGAACATGTGGAATTCCATTATTTTAACATTTTGTGGTTCAAATAAGAGGGTCCTATTTGTCAAATTCGTAAAAATCAAATATTGAATAATTCAAACAATTAAAAACAAAAGAAATAGTGAGTTAGTGACATCATCGACTCTCTCATTTGCATATCACTGAAGTGTGCATATAACTGTTTGTGGAAAAATAAGCGAAACTTAAAAATGTCATAACTTTCTAATTTTACATCCGATTTTGATGAAGTTTTCAGCATTATTCTTGTTTGATTTTTCTATATTTATTCAAATAAACTTTTTTCTACGGTGGACTTGACCTTTAAGGAGCTACATGATTGGTGACACAACATTTGCTCCGGCAACAATTACTCTGGGCCTTATTTCATCTATGATACAGTACGGTTAGTGTTGCAATAGAGTTCAATGTAAGGTTTAGGGTTAGGTTCAGGATAGGGTACAGTGTTGAATCCATGGTTGAAGTTGGTCATTCCATGTGTGGAATTTAGAACGGAGCAATTGTCGCCAGAGGAAATGTCATGGAACCACATGATCAATTACCTGTCAATAATTACAGAACTACAATACTTGAAAACTGTTCATCATATAATATCGGTCGCTATCACAGAATTCCCTTGGGGAAAGCGTTCAGATTGCAAAGAACAAACAATGTTTTAAGCAAGGTGAATGGGTTGCCTAGGAGGAAAAAATTCCTTGGATGATCGAGCGCCTGATCAAGGCAGCCGTACCAAAGGCAGGGTAATAAATACATAATCATGCTACGTATGAAGCACCGAAGGACAGTTTTCAGATTTGAAATAGCTACCCTGGGTTACATATGATATTCATATTACTACTATAATTATCATCAAAGATCCTGTCCCCCCCAAAAAAAACAAAAAAAAAACACATCTAAGTATAGCTAAAACTCATTTCTTCACTTAGTATTGATAAAAAAAGAGGGATCAAAACTTCACTAAGCCCAAGTAAATACATGAAAACAAAACTAACAGTTCATAAGAAACGGGCACAAATGGCTCTCTCTTTACACTGGTGGAAATGCATATATCTTATAAAAGACAAAATGACAAACAAAATTCAGTTAAAATCTTTCTAAAGGAATCCTGCAATTCCCATAGACATTGTGCATGGTTCACCTGGTTCCAGGGTAAGCAAACGAATCATAAAGGAGCGTTTGAATACTGTTCAAGCAACACTAGCCAACATACAATCAACATCGCCCCCCCCAAAAAAAAAAATCCCTAATCCCTTTATCACAAGACCAAAGGCCATTTGAGAACGTTTTATACCAAATAAAAGGGATTTTTCATCGCAACAAGAAAATTACATATCATTGCCTTGTTATCCACATATTGATAAAAATATCCACTTGAAATTGAAGTCTAGGTGAAGACCTCATAAATTATTCACTCAAAAAAGTTCACCAAATGTTTCTTTTCCACTTGGCATTTTTAAAGTGATTACCACAGCGATGGCGAGCAAACCTCAATTTTACATTCAATGTCTGTTTTGACGCCACCTCATCCCCTTGTGCTACTTTAGCGTAGGCTAATGTATCCCCACTAGTCCCTCTCATGCCAAATAAAACTTTAAGTTGACACACCTGATCTTCTTGGATTGCAGCAATGCAAAGCAAGGAAAGTCTGAATTGGATCAAGTAGGCATAGTATTCGGTAAAAGAATCAACCAAAAGCGGAATGCAATTGGGTTTACAGATTGAAGGCAGTTGATAAAGTGGTGACAGAAAGGGGAAGTATGTAACAATGGGGAGCTCTAAAAAACAATCAAAAACTATACCTTCCACTTGTTACAGTCTACTCACCAAATTGTGAATTTGAGATAAACATAATCTTAATGAAGTCACATATATTATTCTCTTATTTCTTATCTAAATTCTATCCAACTTTCACAATTCTGCCTTTCCTACATTTCTTCTCTCATACAAACCATTTGAATACTAAGGTTGGATTCCACTTAAAGGTATTGTTTAACTTTGTAAGCAGCCGATTTAAAAAATTATCAAACCAAGATGAAACATGTGTACAAGTGCATGTATTTGAACTAATATACCCTGAAAACAACCATTATTGAGAATGAAAAGCTAAAACTACAAGGCAAACCCGATTTTGTAAATAGGCGTCTTATAGATGCCTAAATAGTACACATAAGTGTATGGGATGAAATTAAGATGGTGTTTCCAATCACTTTATATTTCAATTTTTGAAGCACTAAATAATTATTTTTCGAACGCAATTTTTTCTGGGCTACATTTTTGTAACATATCACAGACACAGGTGACAAGTGTGACCTTGTAGCTCAGATTTTTTTAAAGTCAAACCAATGTTAACCAGTCACTTTAATGAAAAAAAAATAAAAAAAGGTACATCTTTTATCACAATTATAGGTAGATAGCTTTGTCTAAAAAGATAGGTAGTCGAGTAAAAATGCATCGATAATATCAATGGATTTATTTTCACTCAAAGTGGTGTTCGAGTCGTTTGGAATTAAATTCTCCAAATACAGTATGTATATATCCACATTTACAGTAATTTAGCAACTACAACAATGAATAACAGGAAATGTTGCTGCTTTTACTGATAGGTCACTAACGAAACCATATAAACAACAAATATGATATGTTTCATGAAAATTCAATTTCTTGTTGAAGCCATGTAGAAAAATATCAGGATTCATTGCAATAATTTCTGTTCTAATGAAACCCACGCTAGAAAGCCATACATCAAATCTAATGAGCTTTTGCTAATACTTCCATACTTTGTCATAATAAATGGACTACTCAAAAAGTTGTAGGTGTTCTATCTACGGCTATTTTTCTCATTAAGCAATAAAACATGTTTACTGCGGAGAGGAGTACATGACAAAACAGGGGCAGTGGCAAGCGGGACTAAAAGTAAAAGGAATAGGGGTATCAATCATGCTGTTCTACAACCAAGAAGTTTCTTTATTCTTTGTATCCCCCTCCTTTCTTATTCATTTATATTTATATCACTTGACATTCCAAGGGAGTAGTTAATACCCCCCACCCTGTGGCACCACCCTTGAGTAAGTCAGAATTGAACAGAAATAAAACGTGGAAATGGAAAGCTAACAAGACTGGTACAGAGAATTTCTGTATTCAAGGAACATGAACAGGGTACGGGGGGGGGGTATATTTGCATCCACAGTGTAATGTTTATTGCATTCAACAGTGATATGTCGATAGAATTTTAAATAGAAGAATCAAAACTGAATATTCAATGTAACTGTAGTATTTGTGACATATTTTTTTGGCAAAAATGGTATGCAAATCCTACCAAGAAGGGACAGTTGGCATCCCTACTGTATCACCCTCGTGATCGTCTAACATGACTTCAAAGCCCTTCTACAGATAATTGATCTTAATTATCATCCCTTTGCTTGAGACATTGATTCTCTTCCTTTATCCCAATGGTGGAACAGTATTATACCTTTGGCAGATGATGATGATGACGTGTTACCATGGCGATCCACTACACCCATCATAACGGGCCGCCCATGACGTCATCCTTTGGGTATCCGTAACCTTCCTGCTCCTCCCTCTTCTTCATCTCCTCAACCAAGTTTCGATCTATCTTTGGAATGCTATCATCGTCCAGCCCGTAGACGAACACGACATCTCCTATCTCTTCTTCCTCCTCCACTTCATCCTCCTCCTCGTCCTCATCGTTCTCGCTTGGTGTCAGCTCCTCCTTTAGGTCCGTCATCAGATGACTTCGCTTCCTCTCGCACGGCGGGGCTTTCTCCACCTCATCTCTGAGTCGGGACAGACACAAGATTGACGAACGAATATTACAATGGATTATTCCATTTATAGATCTTGTTAAATGCATGCTTCAAAATCAAACATACCCTACATGTATAATCATTTAAAATATTTCATTATTCCACTAGATAAATCTTCATAAATCATATCTATGTAAGGGTTCTTGTTTGGCACAGTGGTATGATGAATTTTCTTCTTTTTTTTTCCATCAAACCTCAAACAAATAAACTACCTTCAACCTTTAACCTATACAAAAAATGTTGAACAGTAATATTCAGTGAGTTGAAAAATCAGCTTCCAGGCAGACATGCAATGTATAAAAGTAATATTAATAACATAAAATATAACAACATGAATTTGTAAAGAGCCATATATTCTACTGCACAATAAGCATCTGAATCCAAAGCAGGGGTTCTCAAACTTTTTCTTTGAAGGGCCATATGAGACTCCAAGTAAACCTGAAAGGGCCAGGGTGAGATGGATACTTATAAAATAGCGCAATGACCCTTGCGGTCCGGGTCCTAGATGCTCTCTTGTGCAATTTGGCCCTTACTTTGGGAGCATTTAATCCAACAAATTTATAACAGTTTCATATGCAATGCAGGCAAAATTAGAAAAGATTTCAAAATACAGCGAGAGTCAATATTTATAATAACAAAATACTTAAAAGGAATCTAGATTGTACCTATACATACCTGGTATTGGGGAGATAATAATGTCTTGAAGTATCAATATTTTTTGTAGTCAAAATAGAATGAATTATATACATGTCTGTTGTAGACTCTAACAAGGATGTCAGTCTCCTAGTCATTTTTAATATGGGGAAAATGACAGTCTAATCAGCAGCAAGTTGCTTGAACCTTAAAGGGGAAGTTCACCCTGAAGAAGACTTTGTTGTAAAAATAGCAGAAAAAATAGTAAAAAATATTGGTGAAGGTTGGAGGAAAATCCGTTAAAGAGTAAGAAAGTTATTAGAGTTCAAAGTTTTGGATTTGTGACGTCATAAAGGAGCAGCTGCCCAATGTATTATGTAATATAAAACGCATGAATTTCAAATTTTACATGGTTCCTGATGACTTAATTTTGTTTCTATTCATGATCGGGTGGAAATGATTTTTCTATTGATATAAAAAAGGTACAGTAAAAAACATTTTCAATTTTCAGAGAAAATGACATTTCAATGATTTTTTACCATTCGCTATGTAGGAATGCTGCTCGCATATGACGTCACAAATCAAATAATTGAAATTCTAATAACTTTTTTAATCATTTGATGAATGTTTCTCAAACCTTCGGCAGTATTTTTCATTATTTTATCTGCTATTTTTACAATAAACTTTTTGTCAGGGTGAACTTCCCCTTTAAGGTGTAATTGCCAGACAAAGGTACTGGTGCAAATGGCTGGTCAAGCAGGGGCCGCGGAAGTGGGCGGGGGGCTTCAACCCCCTTTTTCCTCCAAAAACCATGTACAAAAAAGTAAAAATGACCATATGATTGTGATTTTTTGTGGAAAATGCACTTTGGCAACTTTTTCTAGATCCAAAATTCTTGAGAATAGCGCTGGTCATCTAATAAGAAAGCAGATCAAACAGACAGAAAACAAATTAATGTGAACGCCATTACTTTTATTACGGTTAGGGCTGCATGGATACACAGTGTAATCATATTGAGCTATACAGTGTAATCATATTGAGCTATGTTTCATATTGTGACTTAAAAGTGATTACCTAGCAGAGTCTCGCGGGCCGGATTGAGAAGCTCCGCGCGGCCCGCAGGCCGTAGTTTGAGAACCCCTGTTTTAGGGGCTGTAAAGAAAAATGATCACTTTCAAAGTGAATCACTGCAAACAGCGCTTCCATCATCTGCCTGGATGGAGGGAAGCATAAATAAGACAACTTACAAGAATTCATCTCCATCTACCAACTCCTCCTCATCATCATCATCCATAGGCTGAGCAGAAGGGTAGGTACTGGTCACCCCCGAGCTGCTTGGGTCCGTCACATTGGAGGTATGGTTGTAGAGGTGTCTGTGAGCCGTCCCCGTCGCCTCAAACCTACGGGCTAGCTTGTACAGACCTTCACAGAAGTGCTGACCCATCTCCTCAAGCATGGCTGTTGATACTTGAAGACCCTACAGAGAAAAGAACAAATACTATCATGCTGTAAAGAGAGTTAAACACTAGCATGGAGGAAGAATATACACATATTGCCTACACTATTTTGGTATTGCCGGAGTAGTAACTGAGGGCAATATTCGTACTTTCAGGGCAATACATAACGTAAACCAGCCAATATTTTTTGTCATCCAAGTAACTTATCTACAACAAGTGGAATGCCTCTTGCAGCCTCGCCTGCATAATGCTATTATACAGCAGCAGAGCTGACTTTGAAAACAACTATTGAATAATTATGCACAAAAACACCATTCCTATGAAAATAAGGTTTCATGAACTAGATCAATAACCTTTCAAAATTATGATGGCAATACAACAAATGCCCCCAACATGGCTAAATGTCATTGCCCATAAATGACCTTTAACCTACATGTAAGTAATAAGATATGAAACTAACACAGGATGTTAAGTAATACTTGATTCCTCTTATGTCCAAGTTTCATGAATTAGATTCATATACTTTCAAAGTTATGATGACATTTCAAAACTTAACCGTGCTTAAAATTTCGATGTTGATTCCCCAACATGGTCCAAGTTCTTGACCCTACATGACCTTCATCATGTGACCTGAAACTCATGCAGGGTGTTCAGTGATACTTAACTACCCTTATGTCCAAGTTTCATGAACTATGTCCATATACTTTCTAAGTTATGATGATATTTCCCAAACTCAACCTTGATAAAGATTTCAATGCGTCCGCCGTCTGAAAAGCAGCACCTATAATCTCGCTCCGATGTGCAGGCGAGACAAAAATCACGAAGGACATGTTTTAACCTTTTGAAAGGGAATTCTATTATATCATGTATATCAGCTACTCTGAGCTGGGAACTAGTCTATTCTCTTGACCTTTATCTAGTGCCCTAAATCATCATGACATATTTTGTAACACACTTGTACACTGAACTAAATCCTCTTTATATAGGAGGCCAAAGAGCCGACTGAATTATAAGGAAAATACAACAGTACATCATTTAGTTGTGTTGCAGGAACGCCCTTAGCACCATACTTTCGCGCATGCAAAAATGCCCTTAGTTGCTTGCACGAAGGCATTGCGCAAGGGCGTTTCTGCACTGATGGAGTGCGTGGAAGTGTGATGCTGCACCGACACGATTTGTTGCATGCCAAGTAAATATGATGAGGGAAAATACAAAACTATGAACATGCTTCTAAATGTCCAGTGCTAATACACCTCGTGCAGTACAGTTGAAAAAATAGCTAGCTATGATATCTGATACAATATCTCTGTTCATATCTGTCACAAGGATTAGGTGTCATGTGGTTAATTTCCCCTATCCCATACAGGTTTTCATGCCACTTTAAAATGACTTTGACATTGTGTTACAAAATTAAGAATAAAGTATCACACACAGGCCGATCAAAGAAAGTCAAAATGCTTTGAGAATGACTTGCCTTATATTTGCCCTGATCAAAGCCACAGTATGTACTTTCCATGGTGTAACTCCTGGCCACGCCCATCTCTCTCCATACCACCACCCGGGCGGCAGATTCTTTACCCTTATCAACGGCAAAGCTACAGTTACTGTGAGAGAATGCAGGGGCTAGGCTGCTCAGGATACGAGGTAGGGTCTGGTGGGGAAAATGAAAAGAATTATGATTTACATTATAGCAAACATTATTATTATTACATCATAGCGGTATTAGGCAATATGGTCATTACCAACATGGCACAAACATAGACTCCCATATCGTTAATGCTAACATTACCATCACTACCATCATCATCATCTTCATCACTATCATCAATACCATCGGTATCACCAGTATCATCTTCGTCGTCATTATCAGATTCAGATTAGATTAACATTTATTTGGTATAAGATAAAAATCAAATTACAATAATATAATGTATATAAACAACGTAGTACATAAAATACCAGGATTGCTAAAAAAAGTTAAAAACTTGTAAACAAGCAATCCTAATATAATAATCATCATCATCGTCTTTTTCTCGTCATCATCATCACCATCATATAATCAACAATACCATCTCCAAGTTTACCTTGTAGCTGGTGTCTTCCACCTTAGCACCAGATACCCCAGATGGGATACCAAACTTATTGAGATCATCAGGACTGTATGACATGGCAGCACTGTTACCATACATGAACACATTCTTCTTCCTTGAATGCCCATGGAAATCACAGTACACCTGTCAATGATAACAAGTGGATTTCATATCATAAAACTATAAGAATAGGAATCATAAATATAATATCCTACCAGCTTTTCACATACTACTTCAGAGACAGGGAAAAACTAATTTTCTCACATTACATGAATTCCTACTATAATGTCTAACAAATTTTATTGAAGGTTCGTAGAAAGCATATGAAGACGAAAATGTATGGAATAAAGAAAAAAATTCAAATGAGTGAACGCAGGATTTTAAAACTTATAGCAACTCTAGCAGTGAAAAGGTATGATTATGCTTAAAAGTAAACTTTAGAAGCATGGCTTGTTAGTAGTAACTCCAAAGAAAAAAGCTTTCCTAAAGGCTGTTGCAAAAGACAATAAGATAATACAAGAAAAACACAAAGAGGACTAAACAAGAATTAAATGTACACACAAAAATCATGGGCTGTATACCTACCAAAAGGCATAAACTTGTATGAACTTTTCATTAAGGACAAAATGTGACATCAATAACAAGTTTGGAAGAATCTTCAGCACTCATACCCTAAAATACATGTGTTTTTCATTTTTTATTTTTTATTTTTTTAGAAATAACTTAGGTATGGCATTTAATCAGCTTTTATTCATTACATATTCAACAAATCTCCCAAATCTAAACATAAAAAAAATCTTTAATACAAATTAAGCACAATGATATGAACATTGTACAAAGTATCGACAGGAAGACAATGAGACCTTTAAAAAAGGTACTTGCAATGTTACAAACTCTATGCAGATATCAATGATAAATTTGCAATATTAGATAGAGAGAAGTAATAAAACATGTTATTTACCAGAGGACTCCTCTCAATAAGATGAAGATACTGTAGTAATCCTTTGGTATGGTAGATGGTTGGATGAAGCTCTTTGATTGGTAGTAACCAACGTCTGTTCAGATCCTCTCCGCTCAGAGAACAACGGTGGCTGGAGTGAAAAAGGG